>NC_138188.1:104543531-105143531 GCF_964194105.1 Spermophilus citellus
GTAATGGTGATGCGTGCTCTCTTTCTCTCTAATACACACACACACACACACACACACACACACACACACACACACACACTATATTTTTGAAGATCCTAAGCTATTTTAGTCAGTCAAATTTCAACATACAATATTTTACTTAGGAAAACAAGCAAATTTTTGGTAACTGTAATAGCTTAATATCTTTCTGATTCTAGGCACATAAAAATATTAATGTAGTATGTAATAGTTATTCTTAATCAACCTGAAAGAAATTTAGATTTACCATCCCCATTAAAATTAAAATCTTCTAAAACAGACTTTTAAAAAATTCATCTATCCATCCACCTCCCTACCCACACACCCATTCATCTAATACTGAGCATAAAATAATATGTTAGGTTGCAGAATACAGACAGAAAAAAGACAATCATCCTTGTCTGGTCAATGAAATGTACAATTGAACAAGCTGGCAAAAGAAAGGCATTCAACAACAGAAAAAAGAACAGTGGAGTAGACAAAGGGGAATGAAAGTGAGGGGAAGAGGGACAGAATAGGGAAAGACAGTGGACTAAATCTAACCTAACTTCCCTATATACATATATGAATACACCAGAGTGATTCTCACCATCATGTATATTATCAAGACACTAATTTTAAAAAACTACTATAATAGCAAAAAAATCAGTAAAGGAAAGGGAACAGGGAGGGGAAAGGGAAGTACTAGGGGCTGAATTAGAACAAATTATATTTCATGTTTTTATAACTATGTCAAAATAAATCCTATTGTCATGTATAACTAAAAGAACCAATTAAAAAAAAAAACAAAAAAAAAAAAATAAAGAAACTTGGTGAGACCCTGTCTCAAAAAGGGGATGGGTATGGGTATGTGGCACAGTGGTTAAGCATCCCTGCATCCTTGGTGTTATGGTTTGGATGAGGGGTGTCCCCTAAAAGCTCACATGTGAGACAATGCAATAAAGTTCAGAGGAGAAATGATTGGGTTATCTTAGCCCTGGTAGGGTGTGGCTGGAGGAGGTAGGAATTAGAGTGTGGCTTTGGTGTATGTATTTGTATCTGGAAAAGTAGAGACTTTCTCTACTTCTTGATCACCATGATGTGAGTTGCTTCCCTCTGCCACACACTCTGCCATGATGTTCAGCCTTATTTTGAGCCCTCTAAAATTGTGAGCCCTCAAACAAACTTTTCTTCCTTTATAGTTGTTCTGATCAGATCCTTTAGTCAGAGCATCAAAAAAACTGACTGAAATACCTGGGTTCAATCCCTGGTATAAACAAACAAACAGAAAAGATCTCTGACCATATGTTCAATATATAAGAGGAAACATGAAAAGGGAAAAGATTACCAAAGATTTTAATGCATGACAATGAAACAAACTACTGTCAAGATAATCTTCAAAATAAACTGGATATCGGTGATTAATGGTCACTTTCCTTATGGCTCACACTGTTATTTTCTCCTACTCATTTACATTCTCTTACCAGATCCTTACACCTGTCCTTCTGTGTATCTGCATGCCCAGCTGAGAGCCATGATGGTTTTCTATCTTAGTATGGGGTAATGGTATGTATAATGGTGTGTATACTGTCATTCTGGCCTTGGATAGGGAGAGATGGGTAGCCCATAAAGAGCAAAGAGAAGAAAATAAGAAGCTCTGGGATCTTGGGAGGTTTTGCTACATCCAAAGACCTGGGAAAGAAGGATAGGAGATAGAGAACTTTTTTGAGTCAAACACCCTAAAAGTTAATAGTTAAGTTCTAAAATTTTAATCACTGCTAGTTCTACATCTATCCAACTTCTATACTTCATTGTTCTTTTTCTCTTCCTTAATTATAAGCATTCCTTAAAAGATCCACTGCTTCCATCTGTTGGTTATTTTCTACCTTAAAGAACTTGTTAACTGGCATAGCTTTTGCTTATGTGAATGAAGAGGCCTTCTTAAACTTCTGCTACAGTCCTGTTCTTGTCACGAGTCTGTACCTTTTATGGTGAGAGATCACGGGCATTTCCATGGGACTGTCACAATTAGTCCAAAATAGCTTAATTTGTTTTTCACTCCCAACAATTACTACCTACTTTCAAGCAGTCTATTTACTCATGGGAAAAAATAAGGAAACAGAGGCAGCAAGTGTGGATACAAACTGCAGTGAAACAACAAAAAACCAGTGGCATTTTGGAGGAGAGAAATAGCAAAGCAAAAAGTCCTTATCAGGATCAAGAAGTATATATATGTTTGAAGCAGAGAAAGAGTGTGAAGAAATTGAAACTGAAAAGTATGCTACTATTTGCTAAGCATGGATGCCAAGCTTGAGAGTAGGGAGAAAATGAAGGGAACAAGGAGGTTCAAAATATGAAAGCAGGGTTAACTTTGGAGAACTGAGAATTCAGAAACTAAAAGACAGGCAGGGTCTGAGCAGACTAACTAGTACCTTAGAGACATGGTTAAAAACAAAAACAGTAATAGGTTTCAAAAGACTAGAAAAGTTAATGCATGATAAGAATTTCTTCAATCAACTGGAGACACCAGGAAAACAATTCATCAAAAAACCAGCATATGCAAGGCCCTTAAATCTTTCATATTTAATGACAAAGAGAGAAAGGAGTGTGTCAAAGGTCATGAATTCCAAGGTCTAGAAAAGTCAGACAGGTCTGATATTCTCTTGATCCTCAGCATCAGAAAAAATAAACAAAACAAAAAATAATCCTGCTAACATTTTGAACTCTGGAGAATCAGTCTAAGGCTTTCCTGTACTTATTTATATCATTAATTTATGTATCTCTAATATGTTCTACATTGGAGGCTTTAATTTCTCATTTTTTCTTTGTCTTTATGGAGTCAATTCATTTTTATAATAAAAAATTTGGAGATAAAACTTAAATATTCTTCAGTCCAACTATATAATGACGAGTGATGATGACGATGATTTTTAAATGAGAAAACTCAGGCAGAGATAGTCTCTGGCCAAGGTCTACAACTAACAACAACTATTCTCTAGTAACTAGTTAGAGGACACTAGACATTAGGTGATTTACTCTTTTCACATGCAAAGCTGCACTTCATTATTGCCTTGGTATCACGTACACCACCAGTAATCTGGTTCTTCCTGGAACTCTATCTGCCCAAACTACATAAAGAACTTTTAGTCAATGTATTAATTTTCTTGAGTGTTCCTATACCATTCCACATTCTTCTTAGTAGTATGTCTGAAGCAGTACAGCAGACCAAATAACCTCAGAAAAAATTACAGTAATTCTCAAATAAAATTGACAGTTCCTAGTCTAAAATCCTTGAATTGAATATAGTTGAATATAGTCAACACTATCTGTCCTTACTACTATAGTTGCCTTTCTCTTAGCCTATTCATAAATTTTCTCAAGCTCTCCTGTACTGTATATACTGGACTCATATTTCAACAACTAGAAGAATACAGCCTGATTATCTAGAAATTTTATGCTAGATTATTTATAAATTAAAGAATAGGTCAGATGTCAATTCTTTTGCTGTGTCCTATATGTAAAGAGTTTTTATCCCGTCTAAATTTATTGTTGCTATTATAAATTACACATCTAAAGACCAAAATGCCTCATCTCTGGGGTCATAGTAATTTAAGAATAATATCAGAAGATACTTCATTACCTCAGGTCAATGAGAAACTGTGTTCACTTTAGACATGTCTGAGGGTAAAACAAGTTAGAAGAAAATGCCCAGGATACAGAAAGGCAGATAAGCAGATTAGCTGACCATAATTATGTCTATCAGTACTTCATAGCAGAAACATAGGTTTAAAACCCACTGTTGCAAAAATGATAAAACCTGCTAATTATCATAAATAATGAATTATTATAATATTTATAAGTAAGTAGTCCATTGGTTTCAAATGAAAGAAAAAAATTTTTGATGAGCTGGGCTTTTTGAACACTTATTTTTATTGCTCACCACCATTTCCAATTCCGTTTTCATCAGCTCCTATTTTTGTAACATATTATTACACACTTTTTAAAAATCTCTCTTTTCATTTTTGTTGCTTTCAACCTTTTAGTCTTTTAAAAACTTGTTTTCTAGAATCCTTTTTCTATTTAATCACCTGACTTCTTAATTTTTAATATTCTTGCCTCTCTACCTTAAAACATTCAGTTTGCCTCTACCTGTGACCCTGTGGCTGCCCCAAATACCCTATTTTAACTCTCGAGTTCTGCTGAATTCCTAAATCACAGCTTTTTTTCTGTCTATAGTCAGTCTGCCATCATTCCACCTTATTTCCCTAGAAAACTATCATTCTCTCACATAACCCAGCTTTTTAAAATGGAGATGGGTAGATTCTTCAAATTAAGTCATTCTAATGTGAATGGTTGATAATCCTTACCCACCCCAAGCCCCAACCCTATCCTGTCCTATAACTTCATGAGGACAAATGCTTGCTAAAATTGTTTCAATTGTTAAAACTGTACAAATTATGTAAAAAAAAAAATTGGGACTACAGATGTGTGTTGGTGGAATTAGGGGCAAACTCCACTTTAAACATAAAACAACTTACTTCCTAATATATTCCAGCCTTGGAACAGACAATAATACTGATCCCTATTGAATTTTCCTGATTCCATCTGCTTCCTGGAATTGATTCAGCTATGTCCAACCTTTCATATTTAATGACAAAGAGAGAAAGGAGTGCGTCAAAGGTCTGGAAAAATCAGACAGGTCTGATATTCTCTTGAAGTATGGATTCGAGCAGTCAGAAGGATTTGAAAGTTTCCTGTCCCATATTTGTTCATCTCTCTCCTTCCTCTAGTTATTTCTTGTGATTTTTTTTTTCACTTTATAAACATTCTTTTTTTTTTAATTTTTATTGGTTGTTCACAACATTACAAAGCTCTTGACATATCATACTTCCTACATTAGATTGAAGTGGGTTATGAACCCCCAATTTTACCCCAAATGCAGATTGCAGAATCACGTCAGTTACACATCCACAATTTTACATAATGCCCTATTTATTTCTTGTGATTATATGAATGTAATACTAATTACTGTTTATGGTTAATTTTCATGATACTGTAATAAATAGCAAAGTGAAGTTAAATTCTGGTGTAAGTTTTACTTTAATTAAAATAACACTGTATTTTACTCAAGTGTTTAGTATTTCTTATTTGGTTTATATGGCAGATTTACTTTACTAATTAAAACAACAACAATAACAACCAGAGACAGCATTAGAAATGCCCAATAAATACTGGTTGTATAAATTAATAAACTCTGTGTGTACTTGAAGTGCCACGTATCAAATGTTCTAACATTCACTGAGCACACCTACTGTACATGTATCAGGGATTATCTTTGTTTTATTTGGGGTAAGAGTGCAAATGAAAATCCTCACTACTTACTCCCAACAAGGATTCTTTGAATTCTCCCTAGCTATATAATCAAGTGGGGATTCATTCTCCTTTTTCAATCTCTTACATTACAAACTTACAATTCCTGATCATTCTTTAATTATTATCCATTAGTCTTTAAAGTTTCATCTGCACAAGTTACATCTTTGCTTTAGAAAACAAGATCACCATTTGGAAACACTGCTTCAAAATGAGAATATACAGTATCAAGTAGAATGCCATCAAATGATATCTCTTCCCTGGATGTCCTTATATGGAAGGAGAGTTTAAGAACAATAATGATTTAGAAGTTCAGAAAAAAAACGGTGATAACAGCTCAGATTCAGAATGGCTGCTAAACTAGGACATTTTAACACTTAAAATAAAAAGGAAACAAAAAAAGAGGAAGGGATTATTTTAAAATAATGATACTTCCAACTTAATATATCTTTAATCTGATGAAAAATGATTCTCAGGATATATTTATAAGGTTCACTACAAAGACTCATGTTCATCTTTTTTCACTGATATTCAGAAAGTCACATAAATACTTTGAAAGCCACAGACAGTATGTGTTTATACATATTACATCCAAATATATAAGTACTCTTCTAAATCAGAAAAACATATACACACTTAGAGACATTTTTATTTGCTCTCAACCTTTTACTGTCTTTTAAAAACTTGTTTTCTAGAATCCTTTTTCTATTTCATCACCTGACTTCTTAATTTTTAGATATTCTTGTCTCTCTACCTTAAAATATTCAGTCTGCCTGGGTCTACCTGTTGCCCTGTGGCTGCCCCAATCCTATTTTAACTCTATTTTAGTTCTCCTGAATTCCTAAATCACTGCTTTTTTCTGTCTATAATCAGTCTGCCCCCATTCCCTATTATTTCCCCACAAAACTATCATTCTCTCACATAACCCAGCTTTTTAAAATGGGAGATGAGTAGATTCTTCAAATTAAATCATTCTAATGTAAATGGTCTATGGGCAAATATTACATTTTAAAATACCAAAATAAAATAATACTCATTATTTTTAAAAACTTCTATAAATATTAGACATGTATGGATAGTTTGAACTAATTTAGACTTCTTGAAATTAAGCTTTTTCTTTATTTTAAAAAGCACTTATCAAGTCCTGGTCCATTATATTGCAATAATCTTAGGACAACAATGAGATACCACTTCACATTCACCAGGATGGCTATTTAAAAAGAAAGGAACTAGGAAGGATGGACGGAAGGTAGGTAGAAAGGTGACAAGTGTTGGCAAGATGTGAAAAAATTAGAACTCGTGTACACTATTAGTAGAAATGTAAAACGTTCAGCCTTAGAAAAATAATTTGGTGGTTCCTCAAAAAGTTAAACAGAATTATCATGGGATTTAATAGTACCCAAAGAATGAAAAACAAATATTCAAACAAATATTTGTACATGAATGTTCACAGCAGCACTCCTCACAACAGCCAATCCAAATGTTTGTAAGTCAAGAATGAATAAGCAAAATGTGACGTATCTGCATGATGGAATATTAATCAGGCACAAAAAGGAACGAAGCACTAATATATACTATGTGGATGAACTCTGAAAACAACAAGTAAAAGAAGGCAGATATAAAAGACCTATATTTTATGACTCCACTTAGATAAAATATCCAAAATAGGAAGATTCATCGAGAGAGAAAACAAATTGTTCCTAGGGGATGGGAGAGGGGTTAATGGTGAGTGACCATTTAACAGGGGCAGGGTTTCCTTTAGATGCAATGAAAGTATTCTGGAAACCGATAAAGCTGGTAGTTGCACAATATTGTAGATGTATTAAATAACACTGAGTTGTTTACTTCTTAAAAAAAAATTCTTAACTTTACATGAATTTTATTTCAGTTTTTAAAAA
The DNA here is from genome assembly GCF_964194105.1 of Spermophilus citellus. Taxonomy (NCBI): domain Eukaryota; kingdom Metazoa; phylum Chordata; class Mammalia; order Rodentia; family Sciuridae; genus Spermophilus; species Spermophilus citellus. The sequence continues at coordinate 104,550,797 of NC_138188.1, forward strand.
AGCTTAAGAAACTCATAGAATTTGTTTTAAAAATTTTATTTTCTTTAGTAATAATAAAAAAATTTAGTGAATAAAGAATCAAATGTAATTGCTTAAAAAATGGCACACATAAACTGTGGAACTTAACTCTGGATTTTTAAATCTGATCAAGAAAGAAGTTTAAGTAGTATCTCATTTTTGATACACATGAACAAACATAATGAAGTACCAAATGAATGTAAGGAGAATTACTCCCACAAATCTATTTACCATAAATATCATGTAGTATTTGAGGTTTTACCAAGTTATTCACCTGACAAGGGGCTTTCTTGATTATCAAGAGTACATATATATTTGGATGTAATCTGTATAAACACGTACTGTCTGTGGCTTTCAAAGTATTTTACATGACTTTCTGAATATCAGTGAAAAAAAAATTTACATGAGTCTTTGTAGTGAACCTTATAAATATATCCTGGAAATCATTTTTCTAATAACCAATCTTTGGAAAGACTAGTACTTTCCAAAGTACTCTTTGGAAGCACAGTGTGAAAAAACCTCAACCAATATGGGTTTGTGAAATTTTAAGGTCGCTTGACAAAAATGATCAGAAAAAGAAGGAATTTAACACTAACTTAGTAGTTCCTAAGGTTGATACTCCACAGTTGCAAGTGCAGATGTCATTCTATCCAAGCCTTTAGAGATCACTTTGAAAAGCAATCCAGAACAGTTATATTGTGTAGATAATAAACATATACCTATAGAACAAAATAAAACCTGCAAATGGGTACTCAGATTTTCCAATGGTGTCCTTCTATAGACTTAAAAAATGCTTCATATAAAAAAGTTCAGGTGACTTAACCTAAGAAATTAGACAGTTCAAAAAATAGTCTATTTGATTACAAATACACAGATGTAAAAGACATGTAAAAAAATCTGAATGAAATTGTTTTATAAAAGTTGAGATGTTAAAAAAAGCAAAATTCCTTATGTAATATATGACTTTAATATATTCAAGTTATCAAATCTGTTTGGGATTTTGGGAAATGAGAGATTATCTTGGAGTGGATGCTCTGGTAATCCCAGTGATTCAAGAGGCTGAGGCAGAAGGATTGTAAGTTTGAGGCCAGCCTCAGCAACTTAGGGAGGCCCTAAGCAAATCAGCAAGACCCTGTCTCAAAAAATAAAAAGGACTGAGAATGTGGCTCAGTGGTTAAGTACCCCTGGGTTTAGTCCTTGGTACGAAAAAAAAAAAAAAAAGAAAGAAAGAAAAAGATTTATCATTTATCAATATATGTGTTAGAAAAGAAATTTTGAAAAGAACTGTATTATAAATATTAAAAGGTAGCTCCTATTTACTAATATTCTTCTTAAAACAGATAATTAGGACCCTAAATTCCAAATGGTTTCTGATCAGCTTACATTCTTTTTTTTTTTTTTTAAGTTAAGACTATATCAGCATTGCTAGTGTTACAAAATGTTGCTAGTTTAAGTTTACAGTGTACTTTACTATCTACTGGAATCTTCAATATCTACCACTTACGCCACACAACCTTCCACATTCAATTTTAGAAAAGTTTAGATATGTGGAAAACACATTCACCTTCGAATAAAGGAAGTTTCTCATTCGTGGTCACACAAAGTTCTCTATGTCCATTCTATATTTTTTTTAGCCTAAGCTTACTACTCAGTAATCAAGATACACATCACCCATTTCTTGTTTTATCTCCCTGGAATAAAAAACTTTATGCTCAGTTTAAGAAGAAAATCACATTAGCAGAAGCAATGTGACTGACTGAATGAATTAATAAATGACTTGGGGGTCTTAATCAGAGAGAAAGAAAAAGTGAATATAAAAATGTAGAAATGATGAAGAAATGACTATCCCTAAGTTTTTTAGAAATGAATGCACAAACTCAGTTTTCCTTTTGATGTTTTCTTGGCAGCAGTAGTGGGTACCAGGATGGAAATTTCTCTGTCTATATCTCTCATATAAGTTCTTACGGGTTACAGGACTCCAATTCTCCCCTTGCTTATAAAAGAACCCATTTATAAAAATATAGCCACCAATTTATTTCTAGGTTTTAAAAACTTGATGCTGATACTTAGGAAGCAAAAATGCTAATTATATATTAATCTTATTAGTGATAAATCTCACCCAATGAAATGTCTATAAACTTTTCATGTGCCAAAATTAAATGTAATCTGCTACAAATGAAAGAAAGTATCCTTTTTTCAAAAATTTTATCTGTCACTATTTTGTTCAAGGCCATACAAAAATTGGACTAATAAATTACAGGGTGCTTCATACCTCCATAAATGCTTACTAATATATCTACTGTTGTTCTCCACAGATTTTCATTAACAGAGTCTCATTCCATATCCAGTGTGCACCTTTCCCAGAAAGTGTTTGGAATTACCTTGGGTGGTGAAGTTGAAGAGTGCAGGTGTGTCTCGCCCATTTGGTAGTTTGACATTTGGGTCCCTCAGTTCATCAAAAAATGAATGTGCACAAGCTTCCAGTGGTGTCAATCGGGCAGTTGGTGTATACTCCAGCAGACGGCTACACAATGCAATGGCCTCCGGTGGAGTTCGGGGTCGGAAGACCTGCAGTACAAAAAGAGGAAAGAACAATTATTATTTTATTATTAAAAATATAAGCAAGTAGCTCTCTGAGTAATGAGTTAATTCCCACCTGTACAAAAACATGGTTGCATTTTAGAAAGGAACCTTGTAGGATAAAAAAAGTTAACTGCATATGATTCGCCACACTGGGGTAAACTGCTAATTTTAAAGACTATATGAGAAAAGCTCAGAGAAAAATCTACATAAGCTAAACATAAAACAATATAATTAAAAATGCATATAAAATATATCAGGCATATGGGAAAGGCTGAGTTTTGGAGGCAAGCACAACAAAAAGAGCATTAAAAAAAATCTTCAAAGTTTTGACTGCTGTGGCAGTAAATAAAAGATTGCCTCTCTGGTGTCAACAACTGTTGATAATGGATGGCACTATTCAAATTAAGTAATCAATAATTTTCCTAAAAAGAAAGAAAAGCTGTTATTCTAGGTCTTCTAATGCTAATAATTGGTATTATTTTCTCAATATACAAAGCCTATCATTTACTTTGACAAAATGTTTGACGTTTTCTTCAAGTAACTGTTATCATGAATGTGGCCAGATCACTCTCATTTGAATTAATTTGAATGAATATTCTAGGGCTTTTTTCAGGAGCGGATATTGTCTTTTTCATTAAAAGCTACAAACAAAAAAAAAAGTCACAGAAATAGGAATCTAAAGGCTATATTGAAATAAAATGTAATTAACTTGATTAAAAGAAGAGATAGCTTTCTACTCATTAATGTCTTAAAATGAATCAAAACATAAAATTATGAAAATATATTTCAACCTAAAGTATGGCCAGTTAAAGGGTAAAGAAGGAGTAGAAATAAACAGAAATGAAATGTCCAAAAGCCTCTGAAATCAAATAAAAATGAAACATACAACTTTTGATAGAAAGAACATACAACCAAAATAAAAGTTGTGGTGCAGAAATATAAAGAAAAACAGACATGCATAAATGGAGGGCAACAGACCCATAAATGAGGAAAGGACATGCAGAGGTGATAGGGCATAAGGCATGAAGGACTCTGGGAGGCTAAGATTTCCTAATGAGAATGGCTCATATAACATCTGGATGTTCACTTAGGCCAAACGTAGGAGAATTAGTTACAACCAGAGTTCTTTAAATATTTAAAAGAATAAGAATACTTTCTACAAAACCACTGAAAACTGGTTGTTGTTGGGTTTCTTTCTTTCTTTTTTACCTTTCTCTTGTTTTTGCTTTTGTTTTCACATAGTTTGTTACTAAAAGATTATTTTCCATGGGAATTGAGAGATTGAGTTGATAAGGATCTTAGAAATTAATTCAGATCTTTAAAGGTCTTAGTCAATATTGGCTATGATAGAAAGCCCTTTGTATGGTTGATTTGATTGTCTCCATCAAAGAAACCTTAAAGCGATCGTATTATTTAAAATGTTTAGATCTTCCACTATTATTTGCCATTTTTCCCTCTCTTGCTTTAAGAGACACGAATATGACAATAATCAAATCCAGAACGCAAAATAAAAATGGTCAGAGGAAAAACTCAGAAAATTTATCATAAAAATATTAAACACTACTGACATATTTTATTCCTGAGGGCAGTTTGAATCTACTTGACAGTATATAGATTAGTTTGCTAGCTAATCCAAAATGCTTCGGTACCAATAATAGTGTCATATAACTAGAATTAAACACAGTAACAAAAACTAAATATCTTTAAACTTCAACTACAGGGTAACTAGGTGGTGAGTTATATAAAATAAAAAATTCATATTTTAATAACAAACTCCTGTTTATTATCTTTATCTTGTTAAAGGTATGAATAAACCAGTACTGTAAGCTTATTTCTGATTATGTTTAAAAAGCCCCTAGCCCCTGGTATTTTACTGGCTTTGAGTGATTACCCATTTTGGTTCTAAGACATATATTAGCTTATGTTGTCAGAAATCCTAATTAATGGAGTTAAAGAGCTAAAAATAATACAGATAAGAAGTAATTCCAAGAACCTACATTAAAATCAAGATTTAACCTTTCTTTTTTTAAAAACATATCTGCTGTACTTTAAATCCTTTGAGAGATTTTTCATAAGAACAACCCTGGTTCAGTACTCTGTGGATAAAGGTTAGTGGGAAATTATGTGGGGTCAAAACCCAGTATCTTTCAGAGTTTAGATTTCTGACCATCATATAGGATGTGATAGTATGCAATTTTCAAAAATTACTGTACAAATTAGAAACTAGCTCTTCTGAATTTCCTTTGTGTCTAAAGTAAAGGAAACCAGTAAATACTAAAATTTGGCTTTTAATAAATAAGTTTCGACTGCTACATCATTTCTTACTCACTGAAATAGCTCAATACTTAAGAACCTTTGGTTTCATGAATCTTCATCAATGTTTATTCTTATAAGAATAATAATTTTAAAACTTTACAATTTCTGTCAATGGTTCACCTAGGAGACTGACAATCTAAAAATGTAACAAGAAAATCTATACCATACAATGAATAAAAACAGAAATCATAGCTTCCTACATTTTTAATAGCACATTTCAAGAATAAACAATTGTTTAGCCTTTCAAAAAATGCACCCCCCCCCAAGTTTTATAGACCTGCCCTGTAAATTTTTTTGGGAAAAAAAATAAAGTACATACCCGCACTCCTGAGGTGAAATGTCCTGTTCCTGACGAATCCTAAAGATGATAATGCAGTGAAATAATCCAAACAGGGAAGTCAATCCAAAAGAGAATAGTCCAGCAAGGAAAAATATATCCAATGTTATAAGAAATCCATGGTGTAGGGGGACACAGAAAATGTTTATACAGTTATAAACTTTAAACATTAGTCTCCACAGTAGCAAGTCCAAATTTTAAAAATTATTTCACCACAGTGTATGCAAAAAATTTTTTTGATTGTGCAATGGTGAGGCACAGTATAGAAACATTTAAATTTTATTTTATCATGTTCCAATGCCAGTGTGTTTATTAAAAAAATACAAAACCAAAAAAAGTTAAAATCAAAATGAAATCTAGAAGTAAAGTTCCCAAAGTAAAGTGGTCTTCTACGACCTGGATTTATCATCCATAGACATGGCTGGGAGGGGGCATATTAGCCTGCTTTTAAAGATATATGTTCCCAATATACTAATTTTTCTCAATTAATGTGTCCCAGTTACACAGTATAAACATTTTTTTTTGGCTAAGTTATTAGTTACAAGAGAAATGTATTAAATATATTTAATTTATATTACTATAGATTTCAAGCCAGATATTTTCAATTTGTGTGAGCTAAGAAGGATCAGGCCACCGCGGATTATTCTCCAGTTTTGGATTGACTTCCCTGCTAAAAGATGTTATTTGCTGACAGTCTCATTATTTTAGGATTCTTCAGGAAATTGACATATCATCTCAGGAGTGCGGGTATAAACTTACTTTGTGTATTGTGGGCTCTGCCCCCTCATACCCTTGCACCCATTACTTAAGAAAAATAAATAGAGAGCATTTCTTTCCTTTTTGGAAAAACTCACTGAAAAAAAAAAATCCTAAATCTTTGAGCACTACAAATTCAACAACAGTTCCATCTGCAAATATGCCCAATTCACCCACCAAAAGCTAAACAAAAATGTATACAATAAACAATACAACTAAGGGACAGTCACAGTTACAGGTGACATGCATAGTAATGTACACCAACACCTAGGCACAACGGAGCCAAATATATAAGGGAGGTAGCAGGGTCTATTATGTCTAGGCATTGAGAACAAACAAACAAACAAAAAAAGGGGCAGAACTCACCAGTAGCTGTGAACACCCTTGGCTATTCTAAGAGAATGTAACATTCTTTTAGGATAGTTTCCAGTGGGGGAATTAAATATTTTGCAAAATAAATAATCCGCGGATTACTTTTAGTCTGCAGACTAAAATTTAGTACATGGATTAAAATCCAGCCCATCAGAATAAAAAAATCTCAAAACAACCACGTGGACAAAAATAGAAAACCATATTTAAAAAAAACTGATAGCACAAAGTAAAACTGAACTGGGCCAACTAATAATTAGTGCGCAGACTAAATATGGCCAGCCAAGTATGCAGCAAGGCCATGGAGACCCCAAAACATCCCTTTAAAAACTAACAACAAAAGTAGTAAAACGAAATAAAACAAAGCAAAAACAAAAGGGAGGGGGGGTAAGGGGGGAAGAAAAGGAAAGAAAGCAAAAATAAAGAAAAGAGGAAAAATTCAAAAGAACTAAACAAACCACTGACATGAACTTTTAAAGTGATTCAAATACTACCTCACCTATGCAGCAACATATTAAATTGAAATAAATATCAACTCTCATCACAATTACTAGTCCACAGAAGAACCTAACAGAAAAAAAGTTTTTTTCAAAAAGGAAGTCTCTGTGGTATTGATCAAATGCAAACAAATCCTTAAATAAAGAATTATTCAAAATAAATTTGCATTTGGAAAACTCAAAAATGACATAGGCAATTGTTTCTCTATATGTTTTAGAACATACTTTCGCCATCGAAGTTCAACCTACAGCTAATTGTTATGACTGAATCAAAAGCCCTTTAAAATGGACATTTATAAACAATCATATGCAACCATATCAAGGCCTGTAGTTAAGCTGCTTCTCATGGCATCAGCTTTTACCAACTCTTGTACTATGCAGCCAATCAGAGCAATATAAAAATGTCTACTTTTTATGGTTATGGACAGTAACAATTAATTTCATAGAATATAGACAAGTACTATGACTGTTCCACACAGCTTCTTCTCACTTTTCTGGTCATACACAAAATTTAAAAACTCCTAATTTTGAAAACTGATAAAAATATTCCTAAAGAGCAATTCCAATATTGGCTATCAAGTAATCTATTAATCATCTAAAATTATTTGTAATTTGTAACCCTAAATATAGGATTAGAAGTGAGACAATATATGGATCTGTTGAATGACTGTATATGTTAATTAAGTATGAAAATTAAGTCTACCTAAGTGTTTTATGTAAAACATAATTCAATAATTAATCTGTCTACACTATTTTTAGAAGCATTCTTTGGTGGTATTTTACATGTTTTTATGATTGGTCTAATGATGCAATGACATACGAGGTAATTCATTTTAATACTATCAGAAATGATTACCAGCAGCTATGGAAAACTAACTTTCAGAGAGTCCGTTAGCCAACTTTAAATACTATGTATTTAACAGGGTAGAGACACACTCAACATAGCTCAAGCCTACTGAACAAATGTTTTCTAACCTTTGAAGATACCAGTTCCTAAATTAAGGTGAAGGTTGAACTTAAGAAATCTGAAGAATCCTTTCATTACATCACAACAGTTAGTGTTCAGTGAATTTTAGCTGTGTAATTAAAAGGATGAATTTTTCCTGAGCTCCATTACACACAAGAAAAGGTATATGTAGACATCAGCATTTAACTATGCAATGTAATTTCTTTCTACAATGTTATCTACTGACGAAACAGTACAACAGTACACCAAAGTGTGATTTCCCAAACGTCCACTTAAATAATTTTAATCTTTCATTCTTCACAAAAGTGTTATTACAGTCAGACTGGCCTTTCCAAAAATACAGGAATATTTCCTTTTCATCCATACACTCCCCCATATTAAGAGATATTCACCCAGGTTATGATAATTCCTAACTTTTTCCACACCTAAGGCAAATCCTAATTCTCCTTCAATAGCTCACCTCTTCTATCATTGATAAGGAGACTTCTCTTTTCCCTCTATCACCTTTATTAAAGGTCTGCTGTATAACAACTACAGTATATGAAACACCTGTGAACATTTACATTACATAATCAAGTATATGGTTACATAGTATTTTACGTCCTTCAGTACTTGCTTCAACTAAGCTTTTCAACTGGACTATGTTTTACTTCTTTTGCATCCTTTATGGTTCCCAGCACAGCACTGGTTATATAGAACACACAGGAATTAAAGAATAAACAATTAAAAAAAAATAGATTTTTGCCTTCTTTTTCAACCTACTCCCAATCCCATGCTCTATCCCCCACAAGCAGTCTTTAAAGTAATGTCTTGGTATTTTTACTTTTTTACATTATTCCTCTCACATGTAGATTAGCCACTCTAGGAGATAGATTTTAATGTATATGGTTTCCTGAAAAGAAATGGGAATTTTTAGCCAGCATAAACTGAAAAGTGAGGAAGTCTATTAACACAGGAAAATGTTAAAAGGGGAGAGAAGTGATTATTTTAGCACTAACAAAGATAAAGGTACAATTTCAGTAGAGAACATTCTTCATGCACTCATGAGACAGGTGATAATGGATTCATACAGGGTTTAGGGCAGAGGGGGTTTAAGTAATAATTTGAGAAATAATTTAAAATGTGATTTACCAAAAAAATAGAACAAAGTAGTTGGATCTGAGGATCCAACAGAAATTCCCAACATGGTTTATGTTTTCTTGGATACTTGTGAATGAAATGAGTAAGACACACCCACACCCACACCCACACACACACACACACACACACACAGTAGATAAAGTAATTTTTGTTTTGCACTTTGCAGCCCAGGAAACCAGGGTTCCCATGCCCAAAGCTTCACTCTGAAGGCATTTTGCATAATGGTTGAAAAACAGATAAGTTTTCAAGTTCTTAAAAATTTTGTAATGAAAAGGCAAGGAGAAAAAGAAGAAAATCTAAAAAAAAATGTAATGGCTCTTTTTTGTTTGTTTAGCTTTAAGCATAGATAACCAATAACTTGTCTAGTCTAAAATGATCAAATGATTCTTTTGATAGCTGAAGACCTCAGAACTCAATTATCTGCTTACATTGTTGGAAATACTAGCATCCACACTGTCAACAGTGTTCTAAGAAATCAAGTATGCAAGGACTGTTTATGGGGATAACGCTTTTGGGGATACTTACCCAATGACTTATATTGACCATAAAACCTATGGCAGGTTTGACACTTATTAAACTATCATATATGCCCCACATTTGACAACAAACATTTTAAAGTAATTCACTTCCATATTATCATTATAAAACAAATTAGCAACTGCTGTAATACACATGTGGTATGACTTGGTAAGGTGCCTCAGGAGTTACATGGTAGGAATAATCATGGAGAACTTAGACAAGCAAATATTTCATGGGAGAAGTGAGACTTGAGATCTTGAGGAAGGTTAAGACTTCATAAGCAGAGGGGAAAAAAAATAACATTCTAAAAGGTGATGTTGGGTGGGGGTGGGACCAACAAGAGGTAGAAATGAATGTGGTTTCTCTAGGGAACAATTAGGATTTTGGTTAGACTGGAAAATTCAGCATGACTGCATGACCCCTTCAAAGTAGGCTACCAGCTGAACAAGACTTCCATATGTACGTAACATATTAAGTAGCACTAAATATAACTGTTAAAAGAGATCAGAGCCCTTGGGATTCTAATCTACTTCCTCTACAAATCAGTTATGTCATTTATGACTTCTATTATTCTGAAAGAATATTCATTTATCTGTCACTTTACTGACCTCATAAAATTATTTACTACCAGAACAAAATGAAATTTTTATCTCCAGATTTTAAACAAAAAGCAGCAGAATCAAGTACTCAAAAGGGGAAGGGGGGTAATAGCTGATACATATCTACATGATAGTAGATATATATATATATATATATATAATCTTTTCAGAAATTCCTATCTGCTATAACTAGACACCAAATTTTTAAGTTTTTTAAAAATTAGTGCATTGTGAATATATAAAGGTAAAATTAACTGTGTTATATTTATTCATATATGTCCATAGCAAAGTCTGATCAGATTCATTCCACCATTTTAAATTCATTGTCTTATAACATGCATTTACAGATAGAAGAAGTTGGAGAATCTGGGAGACTAGGTTCAAGCAACTAGATAATTCAGGAAAGGCTAGGAGCAGGACAAGAACAGTCTCCTATTTTTCTGGAAAGAAAAAGTAGAACAGATCAAGAACTGTTACAGAGTAATCTGTTATCCAAACTGGGTTACTTTTGAGAATAAAGGGGTATCAATTAATAACTACATTGGATAGGCAAAAATCAGGACACAGATCACCAATTGTCATTTTATGTATTATATGCCAAATGTCCTTAAAGGCTTTGAGAAATCAGAAAGAATTTAAAATAGGAAGGACTATGAGTCTAACATACACTATTAGGAAAGCTAACACTGACAGTGACAAGGAGAAAGGATTAAAATGATGTAAAACTGAAGGAAGGCAATCAGGAAGTAATAGGTTGTTTTATAATTCTATAATATGGCAATGGTATAAACTAAAGTCAGGCCAGTGGAAACAAAATAAGAGGACAAATAAGAGAACTATAATGGAGGTAGAATGTTCACATTTATTCATAATTAAAATAACCCTTATAAGCATATTATAGTTTTATTTTCAAAAGAATCAGAAGACATGGCAGGGGCTGGGGATGTGGCTCAAGTGGTAGCAAGCTCGCCTGGCATGCGTGCGGCCTGGGTTCGATCCTCAGCACCACATACAAACAAAGATGTTGTGTCTGCCAAAAACTAAAAAATAAATATTAAAAAAAAAATTCTCTCTCTCTTAAAAAAAAAAAAAAGACATGGCAGATAATCACTGTCTTACCAAAAAAAAAAAAAAAAAAAAAAAAAAAAAAGTAGACAGAAAAATGGAAGCAGCAGTGTTTCAACTAGATCCTCAATTCCTAATAGCCTGTCATCTATCCATTCCTCCCTGTACTAAATGCAGAAATTAAGCTTCTTCTCTTTCTCCAACCAATCTCAACCTACTTTTGTAGCACTTATTTTTGCTTTCAATCTCATTTTTCTTTTTTGAAGTACAATATATACCAATGCAGAGGACTTTATTTTCCCACCTTCCAGTAATGGTTCCTATTTAAAGCATAGCACCTATTTCCTTTCCTACTTAATCCACAAGTACTTTAATGAATTAGGTTGCACTTGCTATTATGTAATAGTCAAGGGCAACTTAATGGCTTTTTAAATCCTCAAGATACCTGCCACACAACATGCTCAGATTATCTCAGTGTTTTTGTTTTTCCTCTAACTTTCCTATATACCTGTATTTCCTTATCTAACTTTTTCCATGGAACACAGTTTTACCATTAATTTTATTTTTGCCCATGTTTTTGAGAATACCAGCTACCAGTCCCAGTGATTTAGCTATAATACAATGCAGCCCAGGAAACCAGGGTTCCCATGCCCAAAGCTTCAGGAAGTGGGATTGAAGTGGATTCTAATGGAAGATAGCAATAAAGAAAAGGCAATTCTTGTTTCCAGACTCCAAGGGTAGACTCTCTTCTTTAAACAACATTATGCATGCTTTTAAAATGATTCCACTGGCTGCCTAGCATAACACAGCATTTCTTAAATTGCTGTTCAGTATTATAATTGGGGGAAATAAAGAGAGAGGGGCTAAGTTTTCCCTTGGTGTCTTAAGTTTTGTGCTTTCATTTTAATCATAATCTTTTTTTTTTTTTAAATCACATCTTCTGATCATCTAGCTGACAGTAGAACCAAGTTTGTGTCTACCAATGAGAAATTAACACCAATCTGCTTATTATACAATGCATTTATATAAAGTGAAAACAAAATTATGTCAAAGAATACTACGTGAATGAAGGGTTCATAATAATTTTAACAGACGGAAAAGAGAGGAGAATTAAGTTATTATTCTACACATTGAACAGGAATGGAAATCTAAGTAAAAGGGCTTTATAATTCAAGGTTGAGAAACATTAGGGATGTTATAGAAATAGCCAGGAATCTGGGAAAGCAGAGGAAAGTTAAAAACATAAAAATTTACCACAGCTCTTCTGTTGGCTATATTTTAATTATAATAAATCATTGCTTTTGTACCACTCTGGATAATTGTTCTACTGGAGAGAAATAATCCAGGGTAAAAATGTAGAAAATGACACACACTAATGTTGGTGGCAGTGTTAATTAAAAAATAAATAAGGACAGGGACTGTTAAATAAGATTCTATGACCTCAATTTCAGCACTACATCTGTTGGTTATACACTGAGGATAACGTGATAAATACTTAGATTACACTGAAAAAAAAAACTTTCTCTCTTTCTTCTTCATAAAAATAATGATTATTACAGAAAACAGAAATATGGATTGGTAGAACAAAGAAGGTAAAATCACTAATATTTTTCTAACCCAAATCTGTTAGCCTTTTGGAAGATTTTCCTGTGTTCATTCAATATACAGAATTCCCTGTGTTGTTTTTCTTTTAAACTGGCTGAAATTACAGTATACTACAAACCACTTATTATAAACACTTTAACTTGTAATAAGCTAATGGATCCAAACTGCAATTTAGCCCCTAAATCCAAATAGGCTCCCTGGCAATCTCTGGGTTTAGAGCCAGGTGAGAAACTCCAGATATCTTGTGACTCAGATCTCAATTAAACCTTAAGTCAAAAAATCAAAAGAAACCTTATCAAAGATTATTTGGTGCACATCATGAATTTTTTTTTTTTTTTTAAAGGAAGGGAGTATACACCTTGGTCTGTTGGCCAACAAAAGCTACAACCAATAAATCTCTGGCACTAAAATATTACTGAGGTCTTAGACTTAAATAGGAAATAATTAGTAAAGAGAGGTAATGAGATTGTGAGAACTTTAAGAAAAGTAAATAGAATTACAATACCATTGAGAAGAACAGGAAGAAAGGGGCAGACATGCTTTGACTCTAGGTAGTGTAAATTATTTAATCAACAGCTCTAGATTACTCCAATTCTTGTTTGTAAAAGATCTATTACCAACTAAATGAACTTTCAATGTACAAAACAAATAGCTCTGTGGATATTTTTAAATATAGAAAGTGTCTGCTTGAAATACATAATAGAGAGTACACTGTATCTAATTCACAAAAAAACCATACAGTGACATATAATGGTACTTGGCACATTACTATAAGTTTAAAGATCTAGCATTAAACACACACACACACACACACACACACACACACACACACACACACAGAGTTTAATCCTGAATGTGTTACAGGTCGCCTATGTAACTTTGGATAACTTGCTTGGTTATCTTTGGTCAGTTTCGGAATCTGTAAAATAAAGAAGCTAGAGTTCACTCTGTTTCTATTGTTTTGTTTGCACACAATCTCACAAATCAAATTGAGATGATTGTAATAAAATCTTTCTTAAAATCATTTAAGTAACAAAGTTTTCTAGTAAATTAATAATTGTGCTTTTAGAACTGGTTCCATTTAATGTTAAGATTAGGTTTTTCCAATGGCTTTTGACATCCTGTAAATACAGCAATTGCTTGTAATGTATACTCACAGCAAGATTACGTCTGCTTTTTAATCTTGCTCCCAAAATACCAATAGAAAAGTAAACAAGGAAAGAAAATCACACAACAACATCTATAATTAGGTCTATGTTTTAATAATTTAAACAAAGAATATAGAAAATATATGAAATGTATGTTATCATTTGTTATATAATATTGAAGTATGCACTCTATGTAAATGAAGAGATTAACTTCTGAATTTCAGGTTGTCAAATTTTATATGTAATATCCTACTCCAATATTTTAATGATATAGATACATGGTCCTTACCTTGCAAATGAAAGCCCAGGCTGGAAATTGTCTACAGGAAATCAATGGGAACAAAACTGTACACAGTCAATGAAACACTGAAGTACAATTACTATCTTTACATGCAGAACTGCTATGTGCTTGTATTCAGGCAGCTATCTAGTCTCAAAATAACTCAGTTTATAAACAACAAGAAATCCAAATCAACTATTGATTGATGTGGTTTCATTAAAAACTAATTTTGACTCACCTTTGTCCATGGATGTGCCTTAATTTGAGGGAATTTGAATTCTGTATAATTTGGGTTCATTTCTCTAATTTGCTCCCTTGTTGGTGTTCCCAGGACCTAGATAAAGGAAGAAAATTATTGCCATCTTTCCCCACATACTTATAGTCATTGTGGTTTAATGCATTGGTTTCATGACAAAAGATTTTCAAAGTTAAATTTAAAAAATAACTAAGAGAATGGAGCAGAATTTGGGGAAAACATTTCAATTAGTAATTGAACAGCTCTAAATTACTATCAAATTCTATGTTAAACTATCTTAGACAGATTTCTGAGGATAATAAAAATGTAAACCTGGCTCATTAAAAAAAATTACTAAAAAATAGTCAAGTAACCCTCTGGTTTCCTTTCCTGTCAGATCTGATCACTGGTCTTAGCATCTGTGAAAGGAGAAAACCTAAATTCAAGCTGGTCTTAAGAGTGTTGTAGTTTGGCATACAGTATGTGGGATAGTTTCAAACAGGTTTAAAAAAAAATGCAGTAGGTCCTGGGTTTTATCCTTAGCACTGCAAAAACAAAACAAAACAAAACAAAACAACCAAACAACAACAACAAAACAGTAAATAAATTAGACAAAAATTTTAAAAATCAAGTAAGAATCAGGCATCATCATCTTTGTTCTATTTTAAAAAATAATCTGTCTGCAATTATCGCATCTGGAATGAAAGTATCTTTTACTCACTTTATAAGGTATAGACAAAGATCATATTACTAATATATTAGTCATCACTAATTTCATTCCATCACTGAATATTTATGAGTGTCCCCTGAGTATAAGGAACTATAGTATGATCTGTGGAGGACACAAAGAACAACAGATTTCCTACAATGAACTCACATATTTGTAAATTTTCAAAAAGGAATAAGGAATAAGGCAAAAATATATTAAGTACTTAGAGCTATACTAGGCACTAAACAAAGTACATGGACCTCAGAAGAAAGGTATCGGAAGAAAATATTAAATGCTAAAAATGGGTACTCTGAAGAGAGATACCACATATTATTCATCTTTATAATCCCAGAATGCAGAAAAAAAACAAAGTTTGTTGAAATAAAATATTTTATCATTTACAATTCAAGGACAATTACATAGAAGGAGAATAATGCAATGATAAGTAATATGTGGTAGCAACCAGAGAATAATCAGGGATAGTTCTATAATCATCCAAGATAAAGCAAAAATTTTCATATTTTTCGTTGACTCTAATTCTCTGGACTCCATTAAAACTTTCAGAACTTCATTAAAAATTTAAAAACAGTTCATCATGGATTGGGAGAAAACATTTGCAAAACATATTCTGCAAAGTGTTTGAAATACATAAAGAATTCTTATAGTTTAGAAAATACTGAAGACACATCTGCATAATAAAACAAGTTTTATTAAGGCATTGATTGTCAAGATATGGAATCAACCTAGATTTTGGTATATGTACATGATGGAATATTATTCAGTTATAAAAAATGAATTTTGTCATTTATAGCAACGTGGATGGAACTGAAGGACAGTAAAATACTCAATATTTGTCTTTATATGCCTTTTATGTAACTGCTAAAAAGTGGAAACAACCCAAACATCTATCAACAGGTAAATGAACAAATGGTGGATAATCATATGAAGAAATACTACTTGGTGATAAAAACAAACAAAAAACTAAAAAACATGAATAAATTAAAAAATATATGCCGAGTGAAAGAAGCTAGACCAAAAAGTATACCTAATTTATAAGCCCATACATACGGAATTCTAGAAATATTTTTAGGTATAGTGACAGAAATAAGATTCATTCTGTCTTTACAAGTGGCTGAAAAAAAGAATTACAGATACGGAAACTACTGAAGGTATATGCTTATGTTCATTATCTTAACTTTATAAATATATCCAGATATCAAAAGTTATCAAATTGTATACTTTAAATACGTGCAGTTTACTACATACCAATTATACCTGCAATGAGAACTTTCAGAAATTATATTAGAATACATAAAGTTTGGGTTAAAATAGATGGAAGGGATATTCTGATCTGTATTATTCACTGGTATAAAAAAATAATCTAGTTAACTATAAACTGACCTTGAACCATTTAAAATTTCTGAGTAATCTTTTGATATTCTTGGAAAGAAAATTTAAAAATGTAAAAATAATCTACATTACAACACATCTTCTAAATCCTATTTCTAACACTACTCTGGGGGAGAGTACAGTCTTGGGGGGTACTAGTAATACATCTCCAACTATATACCCTCCTCTCATCCCTCTTGGAGTACATTTTTAGTTTAACAGAAAGGAACACGCTATCTGTATCAGGGAAGGAAATCTCTGGTCTCAGTAGCTACAGATAATAGACATTTATAAGCCAGGCATTGTTCATGCATAAAAGAAGAAGGCTAAAAAGCATTTGTTTTTATTTTCAAATACAAGCAAGCACTTATATATTATACTATACTACAGATGAAGGGGAGGGTGTGTCTGTGTACAAGTACTGGGAGACAGGGAAAAGAGTAAAGAAGAATGAGGGAGTACTAGTGAGCCTATCAATAATTTTGTTCCTCCACATGCAACTCCAGTTGAAAAACAACAGGAATGAAATGAATAAATGAGTATTTATAAATGCATAGATTCACTGAACCTATAAACTGTTCATTTTAAGTTATATAGCCTAACCAAGAGAAATTCTTATACATTTAAAACCACATGGTTCAAAGTAATAAACATTGATGACAAAAAGCAAAAAATCCAACAACAGAATTAATGTAAGTTGTTGTATAGCCAATGGCATATAAACTAGCAATGTAAATAAATAAACTGGAGCTATCCATCTTATGGATGATCTCATGAACACAGGGATGAATTTTTACTCAACAATGAATACCTATAGTATGACTGCCTTTATTAAAGTTCAAAACCAGCTGAGTGTAGGTTTTATATTTTTAAGTAAGAACACATGGAATTTCACTTTCCGTGCCTGGCTTATTTTACTTAACACAATGTCCTCCTCTTTCTTTCTCTCTCTCTCTCTCTCTCTCTCTCTTAATGGCCAGGGAGTATCCCGTTGTGTACATATTTCATATTTAATTTGTGCATTCACTTGCTCATGGATAACTCAGCTGACTCTGTATCTTGGCTATTATCAGTAGGGCTGCAATAAACATGAGATGAGAGCCCAGTTATCTCTTTGATATACTATTCCATTTCCTTTGGGAAATGGACAACAGTGGAATAACTGGATCATATGGCAGTTCTATTTTTAGTTTTTTGAGAAATCATACTGTTTTCCCATAACAGACATACTAATTTACATTCTCACAAACAATGTGTTGTTCTTTCTTTGCATCCTTTGCCAGCAGGTTCTTTTTTTCTTTTGTCTTTTTAAATATAGCCATTCTAACTGGAGTAATATGGTATCTCATTTTGGTTTTGATCATCATTTCCCTGATGATTAGTGATGTTGATCATATGCTCATAAAAATGCTGGCGATTTGCATATCCTCTTTTGAAAACTGTATATTCAGCTCATTTGCCAATTTTAAAAATCAGATTTTTTTGCTGCTTTTTGTTTCCTATGTATTCTGGATATTAATATCTTGTTTGATAAACACTCTGCAAATATTCTCTTCCATTCTGCAATCTGTCTTCATTCTATTGTTTGCTGTGCAGAAGCTTCTTAGTTTGATAAAAACTGTTTTTGCTTCTGTTGCCTGAACTTATGGGGACATACTCCCCAAAATCGTTTCCTATATGGATGTCTTGAAGTTATGTTTCTTATGTTTTCTTCTAGTAGTTTCATATCTTACACTTAGGTCTTTGATTCATATTGAGTTGGCTTTTTTCTTTTTACATGGCAAGAGACAGGGATATAGTTCCATTCTTCTGTATATAGGTATCTACTTTTCTCATCATCATTTATTACAGAAATTATCCTTTCTTCTATGTTTTTTGGTGACTGTCAAATAATTTGGTTGTGAATGTGTGGATTTATTTCTGGATTCTCTCTTCTGTTCCAATGCTCATATCCCTTGGCGGCTATTCATCCCCTTATAATAAATCAATCATTTCAGCTATACCTGGTCCCATCACATTTCTTGTAAAACTTTTCATTTAAATATATTTATTACAAATTTATCCATGGATAAATATCAAATCAGGAATTATGAATTGAAAATTACCATCCTCAAATTCAAAGCAAGGAAGCATCTGACAGAAAGCTCTGAAATGTTTCTTCCATAGCCTTGTTATTTTATAACTGTACACGAGAGGTCGCCAAACTTCAATAATAGAGCTGTACAACCATAATGAAACACACTATAGATCTGATCTCACCAGGTACTCCAAGTACACCAACCACTTCAACTAGTGGAAATCCCCTTTCCATGTTCAAAGCCCAACACTTAGTAAAAATCATTTCACTAAATCAAATCACTTAATCAATGATTAAGGTGGTATGTAACTTGAAAGACTGAAGGGACACACAGCTAGGCTAATTTGTAATAAATTTAGTAAAAGCTTTTTAAATAAGTGAAGAAAATATGTAAAACAAGAATATGCAAAAGCTACTATAGGCATGATTAAGTAAACATCTTCATTTCATTTCTGAATAAAAGAACTAGATATTCAATTTGGAATACTGTTAGGTGGGTTGCCTATATTCTAAGTTTGGCAAATTTCCCTACTTAAAAAAAAATTCTATTTTAAAATATCAGTCCTCTAATGACAATGGAATTACTACTATATATTTTATTTCCAGAAGATTGATGAAATGTTATCTCCTCTGGAATTTCCCTACAATTTACAGGTTTTTCTTTTCTTTTTAAAATATCTATTAGATTCAAATACCTAAAACAATAAATTCTCAACATAGATTTAATTTCTACCTCTTTCCTAGACATGTTTTCGAATCTCTCAAGCACATATTTTTAAATTGAATTTCTGGGTCATAATGTAACTCAATGTTTAATATTTTGAGGAAGGCCCCAACTGCACCATTTTACAATCCCACCAGCAAATGTTTGAGAGTTCCAATTTTCTATATCCTAACACTAGTTATTGTTTTAAATTTTAGCACATCCAATTGGTGTTGAGCATTTTTTGTGTGATTACTATTTGTTTGCATATCTTGTCTGGAGAAATGTCTAAGCAGATGCTTTTTTTTAATTTTTCAATTAGGCTGTCTTTTTATTATTGAGTTATTAAGAATTCCTATATAAGTTCTTGATACAAATCCTTTATCAGATGTGATTTATAAAAATTGGCTCCCATTTTATCTTTAAACTTTTTGATGGTGTCCTTTGAACCACAGGAGTTTTTAATTTTGATTAAGTCCATTATCTACTTTTTCTTTTGTCACTTTTTATGTCACATGTAAAAAACATAATGTCCAACTGAAGGGCACAAAGATTATACCTTTTCTTTGTATAAATTTTATAGTTTTGGCTCTTGCTTTTAGGTCTTTGATCCACTGCGAATTCATTTTGTAAAATCAATTAACTGACCAATTATAATTGACCAGTTATGGGATGCAGTGATGTTATTATATACATACATAGTGTAGAATGATAAATGAAGCTAATTATTCTATTCATTACCTTAAATACTTATCATTGATTTCTGTCTGATTGCAACTTTAAACCCTTGGACCAATGTCTCCCACTCTCCCTCTCTCCTATCTTCTGGTAAATACCAGCTGATTATCTGCTTTTATGAGTTTTGACTATTTTGGACTTTCCATATAAGTGAGAAAACACATGGTTTTGATGTTTCTAAGCCTAGCTTATTTCACTTAGTATAATGTCCTCCAAGTTCATTCATACTGTCACAAATAACAGAATTACCTTTTTTAAAGGTTGAACAGTATTCCATTATATATTTTCTTCATTCATTCATCCATTTATGAACACTGAGACTAATTTCATGTCTTTACTATAGTAAATAATGTTGCAATGAATATGGGAGTGCAGATATCTCTTCCACATAGTGATTTCAACTCCTCAGGCTACATACTCAGTAGTGAGACTACAGGATCATATTGTAATTCTATTTTTAGTTTTTGAGGAACTTCCATATAGTTTTCCATAATGTCTGTACTAATTTACATTCTCACCAACAGTGTATAAGGGCTCCCTTTTCTCATATACATATGAGTGTATATGGTATAAGTTAGGTCTAATTTCTTTCTTTTGCATGTGGATATCCAGTTGTCCAAGCACCATTTGTTGAAAATTCTATTCTTTCCCAATGAATTGTCTTGAAATACTTGTTAACCCCCCCCAAAAAAAAAAATCAATTGACAATAAAGAGGTTTATTTCTGGACTCTGAATTCTATTCCATTGATCTACATAGATACAATCATGCTATTGACTACAATTTCTACAGCTACATAAATAAGTTTAGAAAACTTATATGTTTTCATGTGTGATTACTCCAACTTTATTTTTTTTATTTTTCAAGACTGCTTTGGCCTGAATTATTATTATTATTTTAACTGAATAAAATTTTATACTTGGAAACAAGTTCCTACCTTCCCTCACAAAAAGATTACTATTATTTCGATTATGCAAACTACTGATCAGAAAGTGAAAATCATTTTTGGTTGATATAGATTCACAATACCTTTTCTTTCCTCTCTCCCTAAGTGAATCTGGACAAAAATACATGTAAATATACTCAAGAAGGAGTTTAAAACAGAAAGGAAGATGTCTGAATCTCGGGTTAAAAAACAACACTATATTTCTTTAAAAATATCATTCTCTTATATAACACAAAAATCCTGTAAACATATCACCCAGTTCTTGCTTTCTTTGTGAAACACTAATACTGTAAATTCTTTGTAGCACCACAATCCAAGACTTTTCATTTTTCCTTATATCCTATATCAACAAAGTAATAAAAAATTGTCTTATGAATATGAAATAGCAATCTTTAAAAAATTATAAATACACCCATCTACAAGGTTGCTGTGCATACAGACACACACATATACATATATATTTTTCTTTTTACACTATCCGACTGTTAACAATCATTGCTTTAAAAAATATTGAACATTTTATTGCAAAAAAACCCCAGAGTTCCTTAGGGTAAAAAGGGTCAGGTATAGCCAATGAATGTTGTCAATTGACAGATTTCTATCACGCCTCATCTTCCCCTTTACAAACATTTTACAGATAACTTCAAAGAAAGTGTATTAACTGACGCCCTGAAAGAAGTGTGTGTGTGCGTGTGTGTATTTATTAAACTCTGGTTTAGTATCTTAGAGCTCTGATTAAAAGATCATATGCCAAGAAAGGAATGTATAGGAAGTGAAAATCTAAAATGCTTGCTAAACAAAAATGGTGAAAATAAGATCAGACTGTACTTGAAATCAAAGGAATTAACCAATATACTCTTGACTGTATTAGTTGATGCAAAATGAAGCCTAGTATAATGAGACTTCAAAATGATTTGGTAAACTGATTAAGATTTAGGGGTTGTTTTCTACACTTTGTGGCAATAAATTTTTATACTAGTCTTACACTAAATAATAAATATGACTTGATGGGATATCTAGATATCAAATTGACATTAAGGATCATAGTGTTTTCTCCAAAGCTACCAAATTCCAAGAACAGAGAATATCAATTTAGCTGATGATCAATCAGTCCATTACTTCAACTCTATTGGATATGTGTTGGTGGTGATAACAACAATAACAATAATTAAACTTAATTTCTAGGGTTAATACAGGATTATTTGTTGGAATGAATGTATACTGCTTAGCCTAGTGCCTGGGACAAAGTAAGGTCTCACTGAGTGACAGGCTTTTATGAATAGCAGTAATTTCTTGGTATTCAAAAATATAAGATTCCAAGGAGCCAGAAATGCACTGATTTGCTAAATTACACCATGAATAATCATCAAACTAAAAGACTAGGAAAACAATTATTTAGACAACATTTGTAACAAAAATTGTGACTTTCTTAATTTAATATAACCATTTTTATTTGTTTACTAATGAAAGATTGCAGTACAAAACCATCAAAAGCATCTTTTTTCTAACTCTGTGATTGTAAAAAGATATGATTCCTTAAAACAAACAAAATATCAAATTCCTTAAAACAAACAAACACTATCAAAGAACGGTAGAAAGCAAAAAAATTAAAAATGCTCTCCTTTCTCTTCCTCTTAATTTCACTCCCCACTGATAAAAATTTGAAAGCCCTTTTAAATCTTTTCTTATGGACAAACACCATAAGAAATTAAGTCAATCAACTTGGCTACAATAACATACTAATCAAAAGATGATGATTTTTTGTGGCGCTGATTAAATCCAGGTCCTTTACATGCTAGGCAAGTGCTCTATCACTGAGCAACATCCTTCCAGCTGTCAAAAGATCATATGATCAATCACTTTCCTATACTCCAATTATAAAACTACAGGAAGACTATCCTATTCACAATTACCTTAAAAAAAAAAAACAGCACTTGGGAATTAATCTAACAATGGAGTGAAGGGCCTTTATTATGAAAAGTAACAGAATGATGAAGAAAGAAACTGAAGAAGACCTTAGAAAATGGAAAGATGTCTCATGTTCTTGGATAAGCAGAATTAACATTGTAAAAATGGCATACTACCAAAAGCAATATACGAATATACCAATGATATTCTTCACAGAACTGGGAAAAAAAAAAACAACAGTTCTAAAACTCATTTGGAAAAATAAGAGACCCAGAATAGCCAAAGTAATTCATAGTGAGAAGAGTGAAGAGGGAAGGCATACAACACTGAACCTCAAATTATACTAAAGATCTACAGTAACAAAGACAGCATGGTACTAACACCAAACGAGACATATATGACCAATGCTCACACAGAATACAGTCATCTGATACTAGACAGAGGTGCCAAAAACATACACTGGAGAAAAGACAGCCTTTTTAATAAATGTTGCTGAGGAAACTGAATATCCATTTGTAGAAGAATGAAACTTGACCCCTACCTCTCACTCCACACAAAAATCAACTCAAAGTGGATCAAAGGCCTAAGAATTAGATCAGAAACTCTGCAACTGACAGAAAAAAATGCAGGTCAACACTCCAACATATTGGAACAGGCATTAATTTTCTTTTATAACCAGAGTTTCAAAGCACAAGATATAAACCAAAAATCAATAAATGGGATAGCATCACATTAAAAAGCTTCTACAGAGCAAAGGAAACAAGAGTGTGAAGAGCGAGCCTACAGAATGGGAGAAGATCTTTGTCACCTGCTCCTCAGGCCATTAGTATCCAAAATATGTAAAGAACTCAAAAAACTTAATACCAAAAAAAAAAAAAAAAAAAATCAAACAACCCAAGTAGTAAATGGGCAAAAAAACTAAACAGACATTTCTCAAAAGGAGAAATGCAAATGGCCAAAAAACACATTAAAAAATGTTCAACATTTCTAGCCATCAGGAAATGCAAATCAAAACT
Organism: Spermophilus citellus; assembly: GCF_964194105.1. Taxonomy (NCBI): domain Eukaryota; kingdom Metazoa; phylum Chordata; class Mammalia; order Rodentia; family Sciuridae; genus Spermophilus; species Spermophilus citellus. The sequence goes on from NC_138188.1 coordinate 104,574,716, forward strand.
ACATTAAGATTTCATCTCTATTCGGAATGACAATAATCAAGAACACAAGTAATAATAAATGTTGGTAGGATGAAGGTATACACATACATTGTTGGCAGGCCTGCAAATTACTGCAACCACTCTGGAAAGCTATACGGAAATTCCTTAATTAGGAAGGATAGTAGAATGAAACTGACATTATTACCTTATGTACATATATGACTGCACGACCAAAAATACTATAAAAATAAAGTAATACTATAACATGTACAACTAGAAAAGTAATACTATAACCAAAGTAATACTATAACATGTACAACTAGAAAAACGATAAATTATACCCCATTTATGTATAATATATCAAAGTACATAAATGAATTCTACTGTCATGTATAACGAATTAAAACAAATAAAAAATATTAAAAAAAAACAGGAATAGAACAACAATGTGACCCAACTATCCCACTCCTAGGTGTATATCCAAAAGATCCAAAATCAACATACTATATGGTTACAGTCATATCAATGTTTTTAGCACAATTCATAACAGCTTAGCTATGGAAACAACCTAGATGAATGGATGAAGAAAATATGGTGTATATATACAATGGTGTATAACTCATGAAGAAAAATAACATTATGACGTTTGCTAGAAAACAGGTAGAACTGAAGCCCATCATGCTAAATGAAATAAGTAATATCCAGAAAGTCAAAGGTCAAACGTTTTCTCTAATAAGCAGAAGCTAGTCCAAAATGGGAGGGGGGGAGTGTATGCCTGTGTAGGTGGGTGGGTGGGTTCCATTAAAATAGAGAGAGATTGGTGGAATGTGTAAAGAGGAATAGAGGAGGTGGGAGGAGAGAATGGGATAAGTGAAGAACAGTGGGATGAATCTGACATAATTCTCTTATGTACATACACAGTGAACTAACTTTTATTTATAACCACAGGTACTAATTAAAAAAAAATATAAGTAAATAGCAGAAAGATCACTAAAGTAGAGGAAAGGGAACGGGGGAGGGAGGAAGGAAGGAAGGAAGGGAAAGGGAAATTACTAGAGATTGAATTAGAGAGTAAATTCTATTCTACACTCTTGTATCAAAATGAATCCTATTCTTATATATACCTAAAAAGAACTAATAAAAAAATTTAAAAGATTATCTAAATCTCACTGTGTTTTATCTTCAAATTTCTTACATAAAGTTTCAATTAGAGATATGATTTTACTACTTCTTATCTATGTAAAAGCTATCTATCCCAATGTCATAATTAATTAATTATCACTGAAAAAACTAACACTTCAGTAAAATTGTTTTACAAAAGAAAGGAACTTTGTCACATAAAAATTTATTATTGCAAATAATTTAATGTCACTATCTTCAATGTTAGCATACCAAATTTAGAAGACAGTTTTTACAACTATAATTACTAAAACTAGAGAAGCTACTGAAATTCTATCAAGAGGTAAAACTTTGACTAATTCTGCCCTAAAACTCTTTCTTTCAAAAGCAATGGTCAAATTATTACTAAAATATAAGTTAATGTTTATGGAAAAAATGAAAGTATATTTCTAGGCATGTTAATACATTTTAAAATCTTTAAAATCTTACAAAAGGTTGTTGCCCCCCAATTCTCAGTTTTGTGATGTTTTAATCCAGAAAATAAACTTGGGACTGTAGTTAACCTTTCCTTACTTAAAATTTAAATTCAGAGAAAATATGAGTAAAACCTACAGCAATTCTAGGTCTGGAAGTGCTTCAACTTTAATCCATTTGGGCAATTTTGGGGGACATTTGTCACTTATTAAGAGAATTAATCATCAAATGTTGAGAAGCCAATGTCATGTAAACTTCTTTTGAAAAGCAATGTCACTTTACCTTAATGATATTATTTTTTTCAGAATCTTATTATGAAACTCAAAATATAATCATAGATGAAATCTATGTAGTCATTAAAAATACACTTCTGGACATGAGAAAATATTCATATTTATATAACTATTTTTAATAATGTGACATAGCAGTAATGATTGTTCTTTTCTTTAAATATGTGTGTGCTTTCTTAAGTCTTCTTCAATGAGCATATAGAATTATATTATAAAAGTAACTGTCATTAAAAAATATTACCCTTGGGGCTGAGGTTGTGCCTCAGTGGTAGAGTGCTTGCCTATCATGTGCGAGGCAGTGGTTTGATTCTCAGCACCACATATAAATAAAATAAAGGTCCACTGAAAACTAAAAAATCTTTTTTTTAAAAAAATCACCCTTACCAGTATTACAAAAGCTTTCTCTCATTTTTAAATAATCCCATTTCTATGCCTGATGGCAGAGGTGCCAAATGACAATGTTATGTCGGTGAATATATGTCTGGTACAGCTTTTTTCCAGACATTTGATTTTTCACCACACATATGAAACCACATCAGATATTTCTTGGGGTTTACTATGTCTACTATGTGTTTAGGAAGATATAAATCTATACTTAAATTAGAATTAAACTAGTATATGTTTAAGAAAAAAAAATCTTATTATCCAAAAGTTCTAACAGAATTTTTCTTTTCTTAAATGCTGTGAAATCCAAGCCTCTTTTAGCTATACAGAGATCAACTGATACAAAATTCTTATCTGGTAATTCTGTAAATAAAATTAACCTCAGAAAGTTATGTTTTGCATGCCAGAAGTGATTTTTCATGACTTTGTTTTATTCTAATTTGAATTTGATTCCAAATATTTTATGAATGCTTTCTTATTAGAGGACCTAGAGGAACATTAAAAAGGGCTAGCTGGGGCTGGGGTTGTGGCTCAGTGGTAGCGCGCTCGCCTGGCATGCATGAGGCACTGGGTTTGATCCTCAGCACCACAAAAATGAAAAATAAAGATATTGTGTCCACCTAAAACTGAAAAATAAATATTTTTTTTAAAAAAAGGGTAGCTAGGGGCTGGGATGTGGTTCAGTGGTACAGCACTTGCCTAGCATGTGTGAGGCCCTGAGTTTGATTCTCAGCACCACATATAAATAAAATAAAGGTCCATTTATAACTAAAATAAATATATAAACATTTTTAAAAGGGAGTAACTAGAATTAGATAAAGTTGTTCAATTTATAAAACTGTGTTATTCATGCTATAAATTACTAGCATGAACATCTGAGTCAATAAAATTTAATAAACAACATATATAACAACCACATCTACTTATAAATTCCCAGGTAATTTCAAAATCATGAAAAGGTAATGATCTAGCAGCTTAAATTCAATTCAAACCTTTACTGAAATCTGCTTTGTACCTTTAGACATTAAAACATAACAATAAATGAAGTCCCTGCTTACAAAGTTTAACTGCGGCAAATCTACCACATAAAAAACTTGATGCAATTTGCTATATGATTATCCACTTTCAGTTTCCACTTAAATTCAGAGAAAGGCCTGATTAAAGTTAACAGTTTCTACTGAAATCTAAAGTTAAATTAGAAAAAAATTAAATTATAATGACTAAAAGTGGCACAAACAAGCTCTAGATAAAGGTTCAAAGATATTATGGCAGATACAAGGTATGGACTTACCAAATAAGTTGAGCAATTTCATTTGGATCATGTATGAATTAATTAATAACAAAATAAATCATTGCAAAATTTAAAAATAATTTGTAGAGAAATGATACAATTCTAATGAACAAATGTTTATGACAAATAGAACAGCAACATGCCTAAAGAATTATAGCATATGAATTCAAGTATATCAAGTGAAAGCCTAGGGATATAAGAAATAGTAAATGGCTGTACTAGAGCAGTGGTCAGAAAACTATAGAACCCACTCTGTTTCAACAGGGCTCAAGAATTAAAAATTAATTTTTATGGATTTGTAATCAACTTGGTGATATGGAATATTAAATTGAACTACAATTAAAGAAATATTTATACCTCCCAAAAAAGCATTTATTCTTCTGATTAATATACCTACATTACAAATAAAAACAATTGTGCTCATTTCCTATTACATTTTTATTAATAAAAAAAGAATGCAAATATGTTTTCTCTTTCATTATTTAAGTACATATATAACATCTTTGATTCTGCCTTTTGGCCCACAAAGCCTAAAATATTTTATATAGCTCTTAATAGAAATAGTTTGCCCAATTCTGTATTACAGCACTATTAATTTTAATAGTGGGAAGTATTTTTAGACTTTTAGGAAATAAAGAGAAGTCTCAGCTGAAAATTGTAAAAAATTTTATGGACAGTAAAGAAGATCAAGGATCACACACTGGTCTTTTCAACCACATTTGCACACAATGACAACTAGCAAAATCCCCTTGACTAAAAGAAAAAACATTTTTATAGAATGAAGTATAAAGCTTTAAAATAACTTGATTGTAGTCCTATGCTCAAATGCTTGAAATTATAGAGAATTATGGCTCAGCATAATAAAAGCTGATTTCTAGCTGTCCAAATATACAATGGGATGCATCTCAAAGTAGTAATCTAACGCTTTGAAACAGATCCCTTTCTTGCATCAGACACAGAAAATAGATTTTCCAGAATTATTCAACATGAAGAGAACTCAATTATTAGTGGGTTCTTTTACCTGCTCTACACCTGAATTTGCTACATGACCTTGAATCACTTTCTCCATTTTTTAAGTTTCTTGCACATGTGTGTTTGTGTTTGTGATATATTACTAAAACAGCATCAAAATTACTTTCAGTTAAAAACTCAAATTCAATCTTCTCACCTTGATTATTTCTACCAACTGATCCACACCACTGTCCCCTGGAAATATTGGTTGTCCTAGCAACAGCTCAGCCAACACACAGCCTGCAGACCATACATCTGAAGAGAACATAAAGATTTATTAGACTCTGAAACTTAAGTTGAAAAAAAAATGTATATATTTTCTAATTTTACTTAAATTACGCTGATCACAAAGCAAATATCACAAGGATTGTATAATCCTAAACAGGATTTTAAAAAATACAAAAAATTTCCCAATTCAATTTTAAATTAGTGTTACACTTAACAAGGATGAAATAAGGCCAATGAGAATATTCCAATAAAGCATAAAGTATCATTTTCAACTACCAGGTCTTCAAGAGAGGATTAAAGTTCCAAAGCCACAGAATGACTGTGTACTTCTCTACTTAAAAACAGTCAAAGTGACACAATCTCTGCATGTTAGGAGATGCTTACAGAGGAGGAGCAATACAGGGTTCAAACTCCCACAGACACTGTTTTTTAAACCAATGAAAATTGTGACTTTTAAATGCTTGACTTTTATGTGACATGAATGACAGAGAAATATGCTTAAATATATCATCATTCTAAATGCAAAGTAATGGCAAAGACAGAGAGGTATATATTTCATTTCATAAATCATCAAAAATAATTCATTTTAAAGTCAAAATGGGTATCCCAAACAGAAAACTTTTAAAAATAATGTAATCAATAAATTGAATAACAATAAATTTAAAAAATTAATTTAAAGCAAACATCTGGCTTATCTAGTATATTCCTGGTTTATATCTATTATCCTTGACTAATCATTAATAACACCCTCTTTCTGCCAAAAAAATATCTGAAGATAAATTAACTGATATAAGTGATCACTCCAGTTAAATTCTACTATTAACATTTCCTGCAAAGACAAGCTATTTTTCAGTTTTCAGGTTTCTGAGATTCCTGGGGTTTGTATATACCAAGATTGAAGTACTTTAGGGAGATGAACATATATTATTGCTATATCAAGACTGAAGTACTTTAGGGAGGTGAACATATATTAGTGCTAGATAGGTTTTTCTATCTACACGTAGGGAAGGAGAATAATAGTGAATGGTATGGAGATAGTACATCTCAAGAGGGATTCAAAAATCTCTGCTCAAGTGACTACTTTTATTGACCTAAAACAAGTCATAGATTTCATTTGAGAAAATCCAAGTTGATTTTGTTCAGCTCCATGTAATGACAGTCAAGACACTGGTTCTATAATGTAGACCAAGACAGTCAGTCCTATGTGTTACCTTAAGAAACTGCTCAGTGGAACAAACGTGAAAACCTACTAGAGACTCTTTATTTCACTCAAAGCCAATTGTACTAAATTTTACAGATCCAAATGGAAAAGTACATCTTACTAAATATTTTATTTTGATTCAAGTTTTAAATATTTCCTTCCTATCTGATTAGACAGAAGTTAGTGTGCACCTACTTTTTTCCTTAATAATACTGAATAATTCATCTCATAAGGCAAGGTCAGAAAAATTACTGGGGAATGCATTAAAAAAAACAACGGAGAATGTAATAGGAGGATTCAATATAAATATGGAAAACATGAAATAAAATCAAGGAATACTATTACCTAGTAGTTCTCACCAAAATTAAAAATCAAAAAATTCGGTGACAACTATACTAAGTACCCTTTGATTCATCTTAAGTCAGTCAAAATACTAAAACCAGGTGTTATGGTTTAGATGCGGTGTCCCCCAAAAGCTGATGTGTAAGACAATGCAAGAGATTTGGAGGAGACATGATTGGGTCATAGTCCTACCCTCATCAGTGAATTAAACCTCTAATGGGATTAAATGAGTGGTAACTGGAGGCAGGTGGGGTATGGCTGCAGGAAGTGGTTCATTGGAGGTGTAGTTATGGAGTATATATTGGTATCTGGTGAGTAAAGTCTCTCTCTCTGCTTCCTGATCACCATGTGAGCTGCTTCTCTCTGCCACATTCTTCCACAATGTTGTTCTGTGTCACCCCTAGGAATAAAGCCAGCTATCTATGGATACTATGAGACTTCCAAAACCATGAGTCCCTAAATAAACCTTCCTTCTTTACAATTGTTCTCACCAGATCCTTTACTCACAGTGAGAAAAGCTGACTAAAACACCAGGGGGATACCACAACTTTTTTGTTCTTACTTCACAGGACAAAATGGGAAACTCTCCAAACAGAATAAAAATTCAACTAAACAATAGGTTCACGCCCCCCCCCCCCCCAAAAAGGGTTCTGGTCCATTGAAATTTAGTTATTTGGGGTTTGAGACACAGTGGCATTCTGTTTCATACTTAACTCTTATTCATAACAAAGTCATATTTCAAGACCATCTAATTTAACACATTTACTTCACAGATAAGGAACTTAAGGCATGATAAATGTAAACAACTTGTCAAAGGAAAAGCTGCTGATAGCAGAGCCCTAGACCTGGAATCCACCTTTAATTCCCAATGAAGACAACACTGTCTCAAAGTCACAGAATAACAACTTCTTCAAGAGTCCATATGCTTAACTATCCTAAAAAGAAAGCCTTTGTTCTAATTCATTCATCTCTCAGTAAGATAATATAATCAGTCTTAAGTGACATTGTTCTTAAAAATGTTCCTGTATTAGTATACTTCCAAATATCCATTTTTTCTTTTAGATGTTTACAATTTTTTCAGAGCCTTAAGAGGCAGATCAAATCTAGGTTCGCTAGGGCTTCAAAATCCCTAGTTTATATAGACATTCCATGTGGTAGATGGTAAGAGTTATGAGACTTTTTCAGATGAACCAAAGTGTGTTTATTTTAGGTGACCTGGGCACAACTCATTCCTGTGTCATTTCTGAAGATCATTAGTATCATATATTTGAATAAAATATAAAGTAGCTAAAAAAAATTCAATGACATTTCCAAAGACAAATAGGTAAAATTTACTCTAGGGGCCATTCAAATTAACAAACGCCATAGAAAGAACATCACTTTACATTTCTATAGCACTTTCACAAATATTTTATGGACTCTCACAGACACTAACAAAAGTAGGTAGAACTGTTAATATCTAATTTCCATCTTACAGCTCAGCTCAGCACAATATTACAAGATTTGGAAGTCAAATCCAGGTTGAACTCAGGGAAAATATTCTTTGTACCACTTCTCATTTGTCTTTTAACATATTACCACATAACACAGACATCAGCATTACATACACACAGTGTTATATTCTCTCTCCCTTTGTGCAGCAGTTCTCAAAGTGTGCTCTGTAGAACCCTAGGTCTTCTGGATATTTTCAGAGGTCCTGGAGAGCAAACCTATTTTCTTAAAGAATATGCTATTTCACTGGGTAGAAATTTGTACTTGATGGTACAAAACAAATGGTGGATAAAACTCTAGTCAAATGAAAATGTAATCGAGCATATCCCTTTTTGGCAAACTGAAAATGAAAATGTGTTTCTATTTAAGGAGTTTGTTCATATTAGAGAATTTTTATTTGTATCATAAAGTCAAAAAGTTTCCAAAATTGTTGTTCTTTTTCTTTCTTTTTTTAAGTTTTCAGTACTACAGGGTTTTTAGGGGGCTGTGTATTTATTCTTTTCTATGTTCCAATTTCGGACTACAGAATTCTAATCAGAAAAAACATATAAGAATAAAATAATTTTTTGCGTCCACTTGCACCATATAGCCTAAGCTTGCCCCTTGTTTCTTAGTTTCCTATTCATGTACAGCTGTTCATGTATGGTCTGTATTTTAACCAGGGTGCTAAAATGGGGAAGAAAAGGTCAACAGAGACTCCAATTAATTGTCTCCATTCATATCCTTCAATCACTAACCATCTCTGCTACAGACTTCTAAAGAATCAGTGAGCTGGACGCTGGGGCTGTACCTCAGTGGTAGAGCACTTGCCTCGTATAAGTGAGGCACTGGCTTCAATCCTCAGCACCACATAAAATAAATAAAGAAAGGTATCGTGTCCATTTACAACTAAAAATAATTTAAAAAAAAAAAAAAGAATCAGTGATCTTGGTTGAACTGCTAATGATTTATGCTGACCTGAAGTTAAATAACCAAAATAAGACAGCATGGGATGAATTCAATAATATGGTCAGCCTATCACCTGTGTTATTAACAATGAAATAACATTAAATTCTCTAACTGGCAGTCAAGCTCAGAACTGAACATTTCATGCAAATTTAAGAAAGGTATACAACTTAGGATTTGAATCATTAATAAGGTAAAAACAAATAGATAACCAACTATAGCTTTATAATTTTAGTACTCAAAAAAATCCTAAAGATTACAAAGTGTATCATAAATTCTTAAATGTAAAATTTAAATATATGTACATATATTTCTACATCTCATCTTTAAGAAAAATATAGGTAACACCCTTCTTTCTAGGCCAGTGAAAGTAGATTGATAATAATGATTGTTAAAATCAAGATGCAATTAATAATTATAAACATTATATTCAGATTCTGAACTTACCTATACTAGAGGTATAATCAGTGGCTCCAAAGATCAACTCTGGTGCCCTATAGTACCGAGAACAAATATATGAAACATTGGGTTCTCCTCGGACCAGCTGCTTTGCACTAATAAAAATATAAAAAATAAAAAGTGTTTAAAATTTAAACTTTAAAGGAACTTATAATTATCATGCACAATACCAAATGTTTATCTTTTAAGTTTCATATCATTCCAATCATCCAATATACAAAAGAGAAAATATGAACCATAACTATCCCAATCTACAATTTTCTCACATTTTTTTTTCAGTAAAATAGAACAGAGATTTTAAAAGGCAGAATGGCTCAATTGTTGCCTAATAAAAAAGAGATTAAAAAGTCAGAAAAGAATAAATGTTGAATTTCTTCTGATTCTGTTTCCCAAATTCTACTTCTAAAATATTAAGATGGAAGGGCACAAAATGAAGAGACACCTCTCTCTACCAAAAGGCATGATAACAGATCAGAATAGAAGAAGGAATATTTCTAATTCAACACATTTCTTATTTTTTTTTTAATATATACTTTTTTTTTTTTAGAGAGAGAGTGAGAGAGGGAGAGAGAGAGAGGAGAGAGAGAATTTCAATATTTATTTTTCAGTTATCGGCAGACACAACATCTTTGTTTGTATGTGGTGCTGAGGATCGAACCTGGGCCGCACGCACACCAGGCGAGCGCGCTACCACTTGAGCCACATCCCCAGCCCCTCAACACATTTCTTTAAAGGAGTGAGAAATGTGGCCCGATCCTTACAATTTTACTTCTGACTCGGGATGAATATCTGAAGGAATACACACCTAATCTCTTCAATTTCCACATTTTGGTTTATTTATTAACTGTTTACATACTCATTATCCAGTAAACTAAAAAAGATAGGCCTTAAACTTTAGGGAAGAAATTATTCACAACCTATAAATTCCGTCTCTTGTGGTAAGTCTATGTGTTCTCTTATTTCAACTTTAACTCTAAAATACTTTATAGTATGTATTTTAAACATTATAGTAAATTGTACTTAATATATTTTGAGATGTCTCTGAAGAAAAAATAAGCTGCTACAGAAGCTAACCATTTAAATAAGCTGCTACGGAAGAAGCTAACCATAATAACATCAAACATAGATACAGAAAATAAATACATGCAACAAAATTTTAAAAAGTGCCAAGAAAAATGTGACATAAAGGTACAGGAAAATCAGAATAACAATGGATGAAAATAGTCATAAGGATTTTGAAGTCTAGGCTTTCTTTTCTTCAATGTATTTCTAGTCAGTGATGACTAAATGACCTTAAATTTTTTTACCCTTCATCACCATAAACTGTCTAGTACCTACAGTTATCCTGTTAGTTCCTCTCTGGTATTATCATTTAAAACAATCTTTTGCTCTTTTCTGCCCTGAAGAGATCTGTTAACTTGGATTTTCCAGGTTTTTTCATCCTTATCACAAATTAGAACATAAAATATTATGTTCTAACAACATGGCCTGTCCCAACTGTGTTTTGACACTAAGAGAGAAAAGAAACTACTAATCTTGGTGTCACAGTCTTTTTAAAGTACTTAGCAGTCAATTATTCTCAGTGGGAAAGATATGCATAATGATAAAACTCATCTAATTTGGGCAACTATCCTACAAAAAATAAGTAGTCATACTCTATTTTAAGCATCAAAAGTTTTGATTTTTTTTAAGTATTTTTTTTTTTTTTAGTTGTAGGTAGACACAACACCTTTATTTTATTTATTTATATATTGTGCTGATGATCAAACCCAGGGCCGCACAGGTGTTAGGCAAGTGCTAACAATCCCAGCCCCGAAGTTTTGATTTGATTTTTTCCCCACTTTTATAGTTCAAAGGACAGAGTTATAGTGAGCTGTGTCCTAGGATAGGTGTTTAAAATTAGGAAATAGTAAAATGGGATGGCTGAAAGAGAATACATTTCTGAGACTATTAAGAATTAATTTATGATAAGTAGATATGCTTGGTTTTTAAGGATCTCTCTACTACAGCCTGTGGAAAATATATCCTATGTGAAACCTAAAATTTGAACTGTGGTATGTGAAAGTATTATAAAGAAGTAAGAACACAGATACTACCAGGTCTGAGTCAATATGTAATCTACAAAGTTAAGTTGGAAAATAAGAATTTGTGATAAGGATGAAAAAACCTGGAAAATCCAAGTTAACACAGAGATCTCTTCAGGGCAGAAAAGAGCAAAAGATTGTTTTAGATGATAATATCAGAGAGGAACTAACAGGATAACTGTCAGTACTAGAAGGGAATATAGGCTTGACTACATGGAAATGGAAAGGATAAGGTTTTATTACCAAGTCACAGTATATTACCAAAGAATAAGTTTAAGAATTCAACAAACTTGTAGGAATTTACATAAAACAAGGGAGAATAAGAGATTACTAGAGGAAAATAAAAATAAAAGTTGCAACTAGATCCACCTTTTACCTTATTCCTGAATTGAGGTTAATTCTGAAGTTAAAAGGATACATAGCAATGTATAATAAAAAATACTTTAATTAGTTCTTACTGAAGACATTAATATACACATAATATACATTTGAACAACACTCAAATATAATCAATGAAAAAGTGAGTATCCCAACTACATTATATTCCCCAAATTTCTCTACCCAGGGGAAATATTATAGATTACATATTATTTTAGAAACAAGTCATATGCATGTGTGCATACATTAAATATATTGATATACATATATATATGCATACACACATATATATTTTGAAATGTATATACACACACACACATATAATCACAGTTTATTTTTTTAAAGCAAAAGGTAGCATACTACAGTCTTGACCTTGCTTTTTCTATTTAATATTTACTAGAAATGATTCCCTTCTAGTTCATAAGGAGCTGCCTCATTCTTTTTCTTGGTGGCATGTATAACATTTTATTTGTATATATCTTAAAATTTTTTGACATTTTCTTACAAATAGATATTTATAAACAATGAATGATTAAAAATCTCTATACACACAGTATTTTGTAAAATAATATTTTCAATGAAATAATTCCTAAAAGTTAAATTGTCACTTAAAAGAATACACACAATTATAATTCTAACAGAAATAATCAAAACTACCCTTACAAAGAATTGCATTAGTTTATGCTCCCTTAGGGTCTAGACTGAAATTGTAAAAGGAATATATTTAATAAAATGATTATTTTGGGGACAGGGAGTGATAGAAAAGGTGCGGAAGGGGGAGCTAGCTTACCTTCCAAAATCACAGAGTTTTAAGACAGCTGTATCAGGATCCAACAAGAGGTTCTGTGGTTTAATATCCCGGTGGCAGATTCCAAAGGAATGGATGTAGGCTAAACTTCTGAACAGTTGATACATATACAACTGGAATAAATAATGAGCATTAATTGAATACTTCCTATTTCAATCAAACTAGAATCACTAAGCCACAAAATAGTAACATTCCCAACACAGAACAGGTGAATACTGGTGATTACTCAATCTTCCTTAAACAAGTTTCATGTCATGTCTGTATGAATTAGCTAACTTAAGTATCATTAACCATGTATTTGTACCGTCCTTTAATAACTTAAAAAAGGAAACCTGACAATGAGCTTTATAAGCTCTTACTTACTAACATCTTACCTCCAACTAGCTAAGATGAGTTTTTATTTATAAAACTCAAGAGAGATATCCCAAATCCTATGACTCAAAACCAATATTTGGATGAGAAGCCAAGTCTTCTGATTTTTTAGTTCATCATTCTTTCTAGTATATCAGGCTGCTTAATGTGAAAAGTATTTCCAATGTCATCTTCAGAATCTTTTTTTTTCTTGGTATGTCAGTTTCTAAGGTTACTGAAAACTCACAGGTGTGCTGAAAAAAATTAGCAATTACCTATCAAAACATCAGTAATTCTTTAGTAGCATCACCACTCTTTTTATTAATATCCTTCAGAAATAAGATTTTAAATACCATTTAAAAACACATGCCTAGGTGTCTTCTGACATCACCTTAAAAGATAATTTTCTTCAATTCTACTACTAAAAGAGATATATAGTTGATACATACTATAAGAATACCATAATCCTGCGCTGGGGCTGTAGCTCAGTGGCAGAGCAGTTGCCTAGCAGGTGTGAAGCACTGGGTTTGATCCTCAGCACCACATGGAAATAAATAAAATAAAGGCCTGCTGTCCATATACAACTACAAAAAAAATATAAATAAATAAAAAAGAAAAAAAAGAATACTAAAATCCTCTGTTTATCCAAAGGCCAGTAGTGATCTAATTCACTCCCTCCCACCCTGGATCTTGGGTTCTCTTTGTAAAAATTTTTAAATAATTCACTTTGTAATTTTTCTGGCTGCTTACCTTCTGACCTCTAGCCCAAAATTAATTACATGGCAAAAAAATTGTGAAATGATTCAAACCAAAGATAAGAGTGTCTTGGTAAAATAATAAAAATTTGAAAATGAAATAAAATTAAAAGATACAGGTTAGATAAAGCATTGACATATGATGCCATGACTTGTGATAAGGGTTGGATTACTTAATAGGAAACCTACTTTCCTTCAGAGGCATGACGGAAACTACAAACAGGTAAATTTCAATACATCTTTAATATTAATATTGAGTTGGAAAAGTTTAAGCCGCCTTTAAGATGAAGTATGACATAAAATGCATACATAAGATGAATTCAATAAGATCAGCATTTGCCATTAAACTTAGAATTAAAATATTCAGGTATTCATGTATCTTTTTTAAAACTATGTAATTCTATAAAAGTGTATAATTGTTCACAGAATCAATCTCGAAGTCTTAAGATGTATTCTGCAAGTTTAATTCTTTATCACCTAGAAAATGATCTATAAGCAACTGAATACACAGGTACTCATTTACTAAAATAAAGATTTTACCAACTCTATGAGGGTTTCAACATCTACATCAGCAAAAAACAAACAAACAAAAAAAAACAATGAAAACAAAAAGTTTTCTTTAAAAAAATGCTGACACTGCTACATCGATGTTCATAGCAGCACAATTCACGATAGCAAGATTGTGGAACCAACCTAGATGCCCTTCAATAGATGAATGGATAGAAAAAATGTGGCATTTATACACAATGGAGTATTACTCTGCATTAAGAAATGACAAAATCATAGAATTTGGAGGGAAATGGATGGCATTAGAGCAGATTATGCTAAGTGAAGCTAGCCAATCCTTAAAAAACAAATGCCAAATGACTTCTTTGATATAAGGGGAGTAACCAAGGACAGGGTAGGGATGAAGAGCTTGAGAAGAAGATTAACATTAAACAGGGATGAGAGGTGGGAGGGAAAGGGAGAGAGAAGGGAAACTGCATGGAAATGGAAGGTGATCCTCAGGGTTATACAAAATTACATATAAGAGGAAATGAGGGGTAAGAGAAGAATAATACAAGTGGAAGAAATGATTTACAGTAGAGGGGGTAGAGAGAGAAGAGGGGAGGGGTGGGAAGGGGAGGGGAGGGGAGGGGGGATAGTAGAGAATAGGATAGACAGCAGAATACATCAGACACTAAATGGCAATATGTAAATCAATGGAAGTGCAACTGATGTGATACAGCAATTTGTATACGGGGTAAAAATGGGAGTTCATAACCCACTTGAATCAAACTGTGAAATATGATATATTAAGAACTATGTAATGTTTTGAACGACCAACAATAAAAAAAATAAAAAAATAAAAAAAAATTTAAAAATGCTAAACAGCTTAAATTAGGTTAATTTCAAGATGACGTTTTACTATATTCTTTCATCTGAAAGATAATCTCCATTCTTTTCACTTGATTCTTTATTCTTTAGATTAAGAATAAAATACTCTTTTCACATTTTGTTGTTGTTCCACTTTGTAAAAAGCATACTCATAAGAAACCTAAAAGGCTTTCTACAGAAGATAGGCAGTATTCTAGTGCTTTATATGTGTTATTTCACTTAATACTGGAACAACCCCATGTAATCCATAAATACTACTATTATTTTATTTTTAAAAATAAACCAGGCCTTTCAGGTAACCAGGCCCAGAGAAATTAAATAACAGCCCACTATCACATTTGCAATCTTCTGTAATGGTTTGAGGATGAATACTCCTCTTTAAATTTTACTTTCTTTATTCTGCCATATCTTTACTCTAATGAACCCAATTTGAAATATAACGTATTATTTTAACACATACTAAACACAAAACCAAGTGCTTTTCTACTCATTTGTTTAATTTTTACAATCACTCTGTGATATATACATTTCCCCTTATTTTTCCAGGAGAGGAAATTGAGGCTCAGTGAGCACAGTAATAAAGTTAATCTAACTCAAGGCCAATGTACTACCTCTGTGCTACCAAATCTGTTTAAAATAAATAACAAAATAACAAAAATGTATCCAGCTCTCCTATGTATTCAGACCTTGTCCTTAAACAAGTTAGTCTGTTTTCCCAATTATTTAAAAACAAACAAAAAAACCCACTTGAAACTGGGTGTAGTGCACACATCTATAGTCCCAGCTACCCACAGGGCTAAGGCAGGAGGATCATTTGAGCCCAGGAGTTCAGAGCCAGCCTGAGCAACATAGTGACATCTCACCTCAAAAAAAAAAAAAAAAACTTAAATTCATACCAATGATTGGATAGCCATGTGTTTCAGAATTACATTTCAAAACATACTTAGTTCTGAAAGATGCACAGCACAAAAACACAGGCGCTCAAAACTTTTTATCTTACAACTATTATCAACTACAAAAAAGGCAATAGTAGTAGAAAAGGGGTGAAGAAACAGGTTCCAAACAATATAGTCAGATAACAACTCAACTCACCTAGAAAAAAATGAAAGTAAATAATCACAAAGAAATGCATTTTCCATTTTGGTAACATATATGCCAAACAAGTCCTTATTAGATGGTGATCATAAAAGAGTTGTATGTAATTTGTCACTTTTATTTCCATCTCCCAAACTAAGATTTTTCAAATAATAGGACTACAATTAAACTACACAATATAAACAAGTGAAGGAGTTCAACTCATAAACTCATTAACTGTAGACAATAATTTTTCTCTTTTCAGGACTTTAAACACAAATAGATTTGTATCTCCAGAGAATAATACCTAGGGCCAAGAGTTTTGATTCTGAAAGAGCTGTGGTGAAAGAAAGAAAGAAAGAAAGAAAGAAAGAAAGAAAGAAGGAAGGAAGGAAGGAAGGAAGGAAGGAAGGAAGGAAGGAAGGAAGGAAGGAAGGAAGGAAGGAAGGAAGGAAGGAAGGAAGGAAGGAAGGAAGGAAGGAAGGAAGGAAGGAAGGAAGAAAGAAAGAAAGAAAGAAAGAAAGAAAGAAAGAAAGAAAGCGAGCGAGCTGTGGTCACTTAAAAAAAAGAATAATTCCTTTTTTTTCAAAGGAGGAGAAACAAGTACGAGATTTCTTTCCGGTATGTCAACTTCAATATGCACAATTTTATTTTATTTTTTAAAGATAGAATGTCAGAGATGAAGCCCAACTATATGCTGGCAAAATATGAAAATATGGAGTGATCTCCAGGATATATTTTTCAATCCAGGAAAATATAAAAGAGATCTCCAGGATGTATTTTTATACCCCACCCCCCCAAAAAAAGGGAAAATTTATACATTTAGAGAAAAAGGGACTAGAATTGGGTAAAATAATTACACACTGCTTGTTTTTTAAAATGATATAATAAACTGTTTTAAAATATTTAAGACCATTTAACTGGTAGAAGGAACACATAAAAGTTGAACTTCTTTGAACATATTTTGTACTTTGAAAACATGTAAATATTAAAACATGTAAATGTTAATTTAAAAGTAAAATTAATTTAGCATTTTAAAATTACAACTATAATAAGAGTAAAATAAAATTACAAAGCTTAATGGGGTATAATCACACAAAGAGAGTTCAATGTTGCTTTAAAACAGACACCTTGGTTAATTCCTAATGGGATTGAATGGGAGGTTAAAAAATGCTTCAAAAAGATCTTACATTATTGTCAGCTAGAGGTGCTAATAAGTGGGTGATTATAATGCTGTCATTGAGAAGTGAAATTTTCAATGTTAAGTGTGGAAGATTATCAGGGTTTAAAAAAATAGACTCTGATGTCATGTAAAACTAAGAAGAACCAATAATAATTTTTAAAAAAGATATGATTTTTTAAAACCCTCAATTTTAATTGGAAGTATCAATATGAATTTATGTGTATTTACCCTTGGGGGAGAAAAACAGATGTGTTATATCTTTGAAAAAATTACCACATCTCCTAGCTCTTTTTACTAAAAATATTCAGAAGCAGTAACCAACCCTATAGCATTTAGCACTTCCAGCATTTAGACTGTGATATCTAAAAAACATTTGTTACTAAAAGAACGTGGTCTCCTTGAAGAAAAAGTTGATTCCAAGTATGAGAAAGAAATGTGTAAGATGAACCTGGAACACTATTCTAGAGAACAAGGAAGCTATCAAATAGTATAAACAAACAAACAAGAAAACACCCAACTAGTCACCTATGAAGGATGTTATGGAACCAACCAATTCTAAATTTTGCTAAATAATAGTAAGGAATCAAATATATACCTGTCTTTTTATATAAACTGTACTTTAGAGTACAGATAAAAGTACATGGGGGACTGGGGTTGTAGCTCAGTGGTACAGCCTGGCATGTGTGAGGCCCTGGGTTCGATCCTCATCATCACATATTTTAGTTTTGATTACTAAAACTAAAATAAAAAAAAGATTAAATGGGGGAAGTTTCTCTTTATGAAACCAGCTCTTAAGATGAAATAAAAACATTCAACAATAACATTTTATAAGGCCTATGTGGTGCTGCACACCTGTAATCCCAGCAACTCAGGAGGCTGATGGAGGAGGACCACAAATTCTAGGCCAGGGCAACTTAGCAAGGCCCTGTCTCAAAATTAAAACAGTCAGGGATGTAGATGAGTGGTAAAATGCCCTTGGGTTCAATCCCCAGTACCAAATAAACAAATTAAATAAGTAAGATGGCATCAGTATTAGAAACCACAAATTAAATAATACTAAATAAATAAATATATTAAAATGTTTAAAATTGCCAAAAGTTTAAATTTCTGCTACAGATACAATAAATGTACCTATAAATGTCAAGAAGACCTTAAATTTGAACATATTTATAAGTATATAATTTTATGTGAGTCTACATGATATGCTCCTATTTTGGTCTGTGGCACAATAAAGATATCAGAAATTAAATGAAAATAAGCAACAGATAGCAGAATAAAAATCCAAAACTGTCTATGAACAATTCACTAAAATTTATCAGAATACCTTTAATATGTATCATGAAAGTTTTAAAAGTGAAATCTCATTATTTTAAAACTATACAAAAATTTACCAAACTAGCATTATCTACCTTAGCAGTTTTTCCTCCCTGAGAATTAAATGCAGTAATACAATTTAAAAATATCCTGTATTCTCCCTGGCTCACAACAAATATTTTCCAAAATGGGAAATTGTTCCATTTTTACATACCTTGACGTAGATCACAGGGAGCGTCTGTTTGGCTCTACTATAGTGTCTGGCAACTCTGTATACTGTTTCCGGAACATAGTCCAGCACCAGATTAAGGTAGACCTCATCTTTCTAAAAAGGTTTATTCAAAACAAAAAAACAAAACAGATTACAAATTGGCCTTTCTTTAAACACTCAAAGTAAATTCCCTATACATTCACTTGTTCAGATTTTTAAAGAAAAAATTTGTGTGTTCAATTTTAATTACACAAAATTATTTTAGAAAATAACCAAAACAGTAAAAACAAGTGTACACATCTTAGTAATAATTCCATGTTAAAAACATGGACGTTTCAATACTGTTAAGATTCCCAATCATATTTAAACTATTATTTTGTTTACCATGATTTTCAAAGATATCGCCAATCACAAAATTTCCTATCTTCTAAGCTGAGAATTAATGTCTTCATATCCTACCAGTAAAGCAGTATGGTAGTAAATGAGTACTGAATTGAGAGCTAAGAAAAACAGATTTCTAGCATTAGCTCTGATGGAATTAGTGTGTGCAAGTCAATCATTGTAGGCTTCAGTTTTTTCAGCTGTAATTTGATTAGATATTGTTCAAAATGTCTCTAATGTCCAGTTGGATATGGTGGTACATGCCTGTAATTCCAGAAGATTCAGGAGGTTGAGGCAGAAGGATCTCAAGTTCAAGGCCAGCCTCAGCAACTGAATGAGGCATTTAGCAAATTAGGGAGACCATGTCTCAAAACAAAACAAAAAAAAAAGAAAAGAAAAAGCAATAATGGATTCAGTTCTGGTACTAAAAAAAAGTCTTTAATCTCCACAAAAAAGATTTTATGGTTACTTAATAGTATATAATTAGTAAAATAATCACACTTGTGTTCTATAATTAACTGTAACAAAAAGAGTAACTCTTAAGGAAGTGAGTTACCACATAAAGGTCATATGTTTAAATATCCTTTCTTTTAGCAGCACAAAGACACCAACTCACGATCTGAAGAAGGGATTCCAACCAAATAAGAAAGAGGAACAACCTGTACCCTGTTCATGTAAATGATATCAGTTAGATAAATCAAAGTAGAAAATGAAGCTGAGAATCTATGAGTGGGAAAAACTACAGGTAAACAAACTTCCATAATTTCCAAATATGAAATTATCTTAAGCTACCAAACTGAAGTAGAGAATTTAAATTTTCAGCATTTACTATATATCACTGGCCACTGCAGAGGAATTAAGTGTGCAGGTATAAAAGAGGCAATGAAAATTGAGTATGCAAGGAGGACTTCAGGTGGAGTGAAAACAAATCACAATGTGAGGTCAAAGTGAATGGCAGATACAAAGAGGATTCAGATGTCAAAGTTTTCTTTTATTAAAAAACTCATAACAGGCTGAGGTTGTGGCTCAGTGGCAGAGCACTTGCCTCACACATGTGAGGCACTGGATTCAATCCTCAGTACCACATAAAAATGAATAAGTCAAAATAAAGACATTGTGTCCATTTATAAGTAAAAACTATTTTTAAAAAACTCTTAATTACAACTTTTTTATTTTAATAAATCATTTGAGAAAAGTTAATTGTGATATATTTATTAACAACTTGCAGATTTGCACAGCATTGGGTTACAATTTATTTCATTTGCTAAACAATCATTCTAAAAGGGAAGAATACAAAGAATAAAAGACTACTGTTGTGTTCAATGGTGGTTTTCTTGTAGTAAGACTATGAACTCTGTCCTTTATAATTGCTTTATGAGTGCATTTACGAGGGGTCGTAAGGGCAAATACCTTCAATAGCTAAATAACAAATGTAAAGGTATAGCCAAACTCTGTAAAGCAGTAAGGGACAGTGGTTGGTCAACCAGTGCAAGACTTTATTAAAAGCATTCCCCCCCCGCCCCCGCAAAAAAAAAGAGCAATGTGCTACCTAGTCAAATAAAACATATTAGGAGATAGATTTTACAGTCAGCATATAATCTCTAATTTTAACACAGCCAACTAAGATTGACACAAACCTAGGAAAAATGGCTTAAAATGGAAGACTGAAGTTTTAAGACTCTAATGGGCTAGAATGAAAGACCAAATTTACAACATGAAATGTAATAGAGCCCTATCAACTTATTATATAGAGGGCTGGGGATGTGGCTCAAGTGGTACTGTGCTCGCCTGGCATACATGGGGCGCTGGGTTTGATCCTCAGCACCACATAAAAATAAAGATGTTGTGACAACCACAAACTAAAAAATAAATATTAAAAAATTCTCTCTCTCTCTCTAAAAAAAATAAATAAATACATTTATTATGTAGAATGATAGACCAGACAGAATCAAGATATACACAGCAGTAATCCATTTGCAAAGTAAATGATAGGTGTAAATGACTAGAATGGAAAAGAAGTCTCGTTGAGAGATTGCTAATGAAAAACATAATACAACAACAGGATATGACAGAAGTACTGTGTTGCAGATTTCAGGCCTCATTTAAAGTACTGATGATATCCCTTTTTAAAGCATATTTTATTCATGGTAGCAGCAAAGTGCAGTACATCAAAGGACGGTTAACAAATAATGTATGCTATAAGTTCAACACTCTATTATTTTATGAAAAATATGAAGGCTCAATATTATCTTTTTAAATTTATAAATGTTTAAATGTAAATTAAAGCCACAACAATAATCCCTGAGGAAGGGGAGAATTCAACCCTCCGAAACATAAGAGAAAAGGGCTGAATTCAGCATTTTTAGCACCTATAATTTCCTGAAACATTCTCAGGGTCTGCTGTTTTCTTTTCTTTTTATTCTTTTTTTCTTTTTGTTTGGTACTGAGGATTGAACTCAGGGGCATTCAACCACTGAGCCACACCCCCAACCTATTTTGTATTTTATTTACAGACAGGTTCTCACTGTGTTACTTAGTGCCTTGCCATTGCTTTGAACTCTCAATCCTCCTGCCTCAGCCTCCCAAGCTGCTAGGATTACAGGCAGGTGAAGTGGCACCCAACTCAGGTCTGCTGTTTTCTTAATGTAATCTCTTTTGGATTACCTGACTGAATTCTGGAAAACTCACAGATTAGTTGTAAAAGTTAAAAGCTGATACAGAAATAAAACATATTAAAGAATAGGACTTCAGATGTAGATTATAAAAACACTTATTTCACACCAACATGAGGAAGTACTAAACTCAAAGAGCTGTTACTAGGCTTCCAAAACTGGCTAAGAAGTCACTGCTACTTTAAAAAAAATTATATTTTTATACAGAGTGGGTCTTATTCAAAAACCTCAAAAAAAAGAAGGTATAAATTTAGACAACATTTTTTGCATATTAAAGACACTTAAATGACAGGACTTCGATTATACCTAACAAATCAAAAACAGCAGGGGTAACTCTATCATGTCTCCAGAAAATAGATAATATTTTTATGCCCAGATAACTTCTGAGGTCAAGAAAACAAAATGGCTTAAGGCTACAGTTTTAAATAGAACCATGATGGGATACAAAGCAGTGTATCATAGAACGTAGTAATAAGACATTCAACCCAGTGTCATGGTAGACCAGGATTCTCCTTGGAATCGGGTCAAAAGAACTTCACAACAGTTATCTTTCCTCTGATGGGTAAAATGGGCTAGCGAGATGGAAATAGCATGAAAGGCAAAGGGTGTATGGATTAGGGCAAATCTTTTCTGCTTTGAAACTTTGGGGAAGGAATGGAAAGGGGAGGTAAGCAGCTAGCAAACAACAAGTAAGGTAAGCTTTCTCCCCCATCTGACATCTTAAAATAAATACCCAAATTACAAAAAGATGTTTTTTTAAAAAAACTGCAAATGTATTAGAAGAAAATATGAGTGTTTCTGCAAACCTTGGAGGACAAAAACAGCTATAAGCTATTAAGGAAAATATGCCAAATTGGTTACATAAAAATATGAAACTTTTATATTACTTTAAAAAAAATCACATAAATCATTTCTAAAAACTATGATAATTAGGAGGAGAATAATTATTTCAGTTACAAATGTCAAAGGACTAATTTGTTTTTATTTAAATACTGAATAAGACAAGACCAATATTCAAATAGAAAAAAAATGAAAAGAAAGATGCTATGGTTTGGATATGGAATGTCTCCAAAGGTTCATGTGTTGAAGGTTTGGTCACCGATGCAGTAATTAATATTCAGAGGTAGGACCTTTAGAAAGCTAAGTGGATCATGAAGGTTCAGACCTCATGAGTAGGTTGATGCACTGATGAGTAGGTTAATGCAAATAATGAATCATTTGATGGCATTATTGAGAGGTGGTAAAAACTGTAGGAGGTAGAGTATGGTTGAAGGAAGTAGGTAATAGGTGGCACACCTTGGTAGAGTATATCTTGTCCCCAGCCCCTTCCTCTCTCATTTGTTCTCCGTGCTTACAGTCTGCCATGAGGTAAGTGGCATTCCTGTACTGTATCCTTTGGCACTGATGTTTTGCTTACTTCAGGCCCAAAGCACTGGAGCCAGCTGACCATAGACTGAAACCTCTGAAATCATGAACCAAAATAAATTTTCCTCCTCCAAGGTTTTTTTTTTTTTTTCCCCTCCCTTTCAGGTATTTTGTCCCAAAGATGAAAAGCTGACCAACACAGAGCATGAAGATAGACAGTCACACAAATAGCCAACAAAAATGTGGAAAGATGTTCAACTTTACTAATAATTAAAGAAATATAATAAAAAATATAATGAAGTTATCATTTTTCACCTATCAAACAGGAAAAGATAATTCAATCCTAAGAAACCTAAGTACGAGAAAAGGTCACTTTCCAAAATGCACCACAACACCATTCTGGTGGAAACTCAAAACTCATGCAATCTTTTGGGAAAGTAAATAGGTTAACCCATTTCAGCCCAAAGTGAAGACATACAGACTCCCAATTTGACTCAGCAATGCCATTTCTAGGAATCAAGTTTATGAAAACAACTGTGCATGTATGTGTGCCCTTATGCATGTGAATAAAATTCCTTGCTATTTGTGACTTTCACACAGGAAGGAAGGTAGAGAGAAAGAAAAAGAAAGGGGGAGAAAGCTACAGATTGTAAAGTTGATGAGGTACTCTTTCTATAACTTAGAAGTTTCATTTAATTAAAAACACAATAGCTGGGTATGGTGGTGCACACCTGTAATCCCAGCAACTCAGGAGGCTGAAGTAGGAGGATTCCAAGTTCAAGGCCAGCCTCAGCAATTTAGCAAGACCCTGTCTCAAAATAAAAAACAAAAGGGGCCAGGGATTTAGCTCAGTGTTTAAAAGACCCCTGTCACCAGTATTTCCCCTACAAAAAAATTAAAACATTTGCTCTTAATATTTATACAGTTAGCTATAATCACATCTCCTTGTCTCTTAGATGAATGACTCAATAAATTGTTCTTCATCTTTTTGGGGTAGAGAACTCTTTCAGAATCTAATAAAAGATACAAGCTAGGTCTCACTAAAAAATACATAATCTTTAGTAATGATAGTTGAATAAGGACATATTATAATAGAAGCAGTAGTAATAATAGTAGTAGAAGTATTAGTAATGATAATAAAAGACACAATCATTTGAGAAGGGTCACACATCTTTTGTAGACCCAAAGTTTAAAACACTGGTTTGAGTGCTTCTATGGGAAGGTCATTTAGCTTCTCTCTGCTTCCATTCCATAGGACTGTTGTGAGGATTAAATCACTAAATAAAGTGTTTAGATCAATGCCCTGGAAAGAATATATTAATTTTAGCTATCATTACTATTACCTCTACTACTATTATTATTGCTACAATAACTGTTTTTACTACTGCTACTATTACAATATTCCCTTATTCAAGCATCATTGCTAAGGTATTTTTCAATGTTACCTTTCTGGTATACTGCTTCTGCAGAAATTCACATTCTACGCTAAATAGAAAAGCATATTATAAGACTCTGATATCAGACTGCCTAGGGTTAACTCCCAACATTTTCATTTATAACTGTATAACTCGGGTAATTTAAATGGTATTTTCTTGGTTTCTTTTTCTATAAAAATTGAGATAACAACAGTAACAATTCTTCACATGGGATATAAGGAGGTTTAAGTGAGTTACAAAGTACAGGTAAGAGCTCAGGGCAATATCTGATGCACAACAAGTGTGATATATATATTTGCTATTGTAAAATGATAAATTAATGTTTACATGCAAGGTGCTATAAGCACTGGATAAATATTTTTAAATTTGTTCCTTACAAAATCTCTACTATACAGAAGGTAGGGGACAAACTTACAAAAGTAAATATCTTGCCCAGAGTCATAAGGTGCTATCATGTGGCACAATTGGAATGGAAACCCAAATACTTCTAGTTACCAAGTCTTTAAAATGACAGGGTGAAATACAACACAAAGAAGCTCCCTAAAATGGACATCTCATTCAGCCACTCTGAAGTCAATAAAAATGTTTACCTAATATTATAGAAATAACACTTTTAACTACACCCAGAGCTGAAAAATGCTTATAGACAAAAACAGGTTAGCTACAATTCTAAAATTAAAAATAACCAAAGGGAAATAGAGAATATTACATAGTACAACTTAACAGAATATTACGTAACTAAATATTATGATATAATAGGGGAAGTTTAATTAGATCATTAATATTCAGAAAGGTTTTAAGTAGTTAAGAATATATATCTATATAAACATGCACATATGGAATAAGATACATAGAACTCTCAAAGATTAGGACAGTGACAGTGAATATATATATATATATATATATATATATATATATATATTAAATCAAAAGGGAGTAATAATAAAGGCCCTGAGAGAAAAGACACTAAGAAACAGAAAAATTCAAGCCAGGTACGAATCTATAAGGAAATTTGTAGAGGATCACAAATACAAAGAAAGTAAGATACATAGAAATCCAACAAAAGAGAGGTACAGAAACCCAGAAAAAGACTGATGGAGAACCACAGAATATAATAACCAAGAGAGAAGAGAGCAGAAACTAGAGGCAGAGTTACAGAGGGAAAGGAAATTGGAAAGAAGTGGGTACAAAGACCAAGAGAAAGAGACAAAACCCACAGACAGAAAAACAGAAATCCAAAAAGGGAGACAGAGACTCAATAGAGAGCAGTGGAGAAAGGCTGAAAGAAAATGACAAAAAGGGAAAGAGTTAAAGATGGTACAGAATATGGCAGATTTCTAAAATTTCCATACACCTTTTGAACTCATCTAACCTAGAACCTACCAGAGCCCTTCATTTCTATAATCCTGAAACAATGAATTCTTGTTCCTTTTGATCTTTGCAATAACCTCAACTCATCCCCCTAATGCCTCCTCATGGCCTCATTTAGGCTCATATTCTTATCACTGATCTCCTTCCCAAAGCTTTCCCTTATGCTCTCTGAAATCCAAAAAAGAAACTGCCAGATAATCTCATTTTCTTCATGAAGGGTTCTTTTTACTGTCTTCCCCTAGACAAAAATCTGAATATCACCCAAGGGTACTGGTTTCCTTATATCATTCTCAAATGAAGTTTGTTCTTACCCCTCAAAAAATTCTAGGAACAGAAGGAAATACTGTCAAACTGTTGACCTTTTATTGTCCTGATCTTAAACAATATCCAGGCTTCTTCCTCCTCCAAACTCCACACACCCTCTCTATCCAACCTTGTCAATGTAACATAGAACACTGTAAGAAGTCGTCCAAGTATGTACTTCCTGGACATCTCTATGTGCATGTCTCATAGGCCATCTCAAACTTAATTATTTCATTCTTCAAAACTTTTCTCATAAATACACAAAAGCAATGCTTAGCTAGAAAAAAATATCTATCAAATATAGGACTACTACATTCAGAAATTAGTAATCTCTAGAGACTTGTAAGAAATTCACAGACTTTTAGATCCCTCCCTAACAGCAGTGGAAACTCATTCCTGAGCTCTCAACCCTAGAGCAGAACCTATCTTCTCCTATGTCTACAATTAGTTCACTAATATATTGAGTAATATGTTAGTTCTATTAGAACAATTCGTAAGTGGAGATTATGAGTGACAAAAAGAAATGATCTTTTTGGTGACTTGGAAGATTATGGGAAGTCTTAAACCTGTGTATTTCTACACATCTTTGGAAAACTTTTCTTTTTAAAATTATTCTTTTGACAAAGTTTAAGGGTAGAAAGAAAAAAGATACAAAATGAAGGCTGAGATATCAAGCTTTACCCTGCTTTCAGATACCCACAGAGCATTTGCAGATCTAGGTAAAGAGTCACTGCTTTAGTGAAGGCAGCCTCTGTAAGTCTCTGTTACAGATTCTTATTACAAGGGACCTACATAATTTGAGTCTGTTAACATAAAATGATTTGCGCTTTGGAAAAACACTTATTTAAAAAAAAAAGAAAACTTTTATCTTTTTTTTTTTAAACAAAGATAATTGTTTTTTTACACTATATCCCACCCTTCCTTTTTTTCTTTATTTTAGTGGAGCTATCCCAAACTAAGAGTTATCTGTTTTTCACTTTGGAAACTTTACAATGCTCAAGAAAAAGTTCTAAGATATGTAAAATATTTGAAAGTCTATTTTTTTTTCTAATAGAGGTTCACTGTCCTTGTTAACCTCTATTAATCACCTTTCTATATCTGTAAGAATGTTTAAGATAAATAGGAAGCTGTAAGCAGTAGCAGGGAGAAAGTCTTGCTCTGAAGTACTCAGATAACAGCTGGTCAATTGTTACCATGAAGGCAGGATTAAGTCTGTGGTAAGGGCTGCCTATGATGGGGGTTTCCCACCTAACCAAAACCAGACGGGTAAGCCATCAGGTATCTTACATTTCAAAGTCTGATATTCTTCTCTTTCTACACTTGAATTTCATAAAAGTTGGATAAGCTAACATTTATAAAGCATTAAAAGTATGTGGCATACAGGGAGGGCTATACAAATTAAAATAAGCAATCAAGAGAAAATGTTTAGGAACTTTGTAAGGAGGCCTTTGCAAATGAATTTATATGTAATCTAGTGGCTCACAAAAATAAATAACTCTGACCTTTACTTCCTGGGGTATTATGATGTCTAGCATCTAATAACAAAAAGCCATGAGGATGCAAAATTTCATTTTAAGAGTGCTGGGAACATAATATATGCTTCATAATCTTATTTGGAAAGGTACAGAAAAACAAAGACTTGCCAAAATAGATAATATTAAAGAGAGTAATAGGCAGTAGGTACATAAACCAAGTAATTGGGTTTCTAAATAAGAGATATTTAGAAAATATCTATGAGGTTTACAATTCACAATACAAACAGAGGCACAATTTAAACTTAAAAATGACTAAGGAACAAGTGTTGATAAAGGACATATTTACTAAGTATGGCTGGTCACACATATTAGCTATGACACACAAATATATACACAACACATAATAGATCCACAGACATGGATATCACACCACCTTGCCTTAAAATACATAGGTCTTCTTCTATATCATTGGGTTTGTCATGGGAAAAGAAAAAGAATTTCCAAGAAAATCTAAGTACAGTTTAATGGAAAATGATTAATCTACAGTTAAGTAAATTAATATTGGATTAGAAATTAAGAGACATTATGGATCTAAGAACATTACATATTATATGCATAAAATCTTAAGTCCAAAATATCAAGTGAATTTATTCAAGTCATATTTATTTTGCCCCTCAAAACAACAACCACCACCACCACCAAAAAAAATCCCTGATTTCCATGTTACTTGCCAGGTCCCCCATCCAAAACCAGTAAAGAAAAAAATTTAAGGAAATATTAAAACTGGGAAAAAGGACGGGCAGAAAGAAAAAGACCAAGGTACAACAGTAGAAACTGGTTTTCTTTGCTTTCTTCTCCACTGATTAAACTGCCATAAGTTATTACATCTTCTGAGGAGAAAGACCAATGGAGGACCAAGGAAGACGAACATTCACAGCTCAAAGTCTTAACTATCCTTTACTTTCACAAAACTAAGTGTGATCAGAAATAGTGACAATTTATAATAAGCTCTGTAATATAATACTATATCTTTTTTCTCTGATCAAAGACCAATTAAACTTGCTTTCTAATGTTTAACCCTCATTCTAGTCCTATCAGAGTCCTCCCACTTCCTCTCTTCACCTCTCATCAACTTCCACTTAGCAAAATGACATAATTTTCCTCCTTATAATAAACAGATGAAATGAGGATTCCATAAAAAACATAGAAGTATCAAGAAAAAAATATAACCTTCTAGAACTAAAGATAGCTGTTTTTTTTTAAAAAGGAGAAAATTCTTAAAAAAATCATTCCCTTTATATTCTTATTAGCATGTTCCTGCTATAACTAATGATATTCAATGACCATTTCTTATGCTCAAAATCACTGGGGCCTATGCTTTGAATGCTTTCATTCAATTAGCGAAACTATTTTGTTAGGGTAAAGGTATGGGAAGTATTATTTTTAGAAGAATACCAAGTTTATCACAATATTCAATACATACTATCTGTCACACCTACCTTCTCACCACTTGAGTAGAAGAAATAACGCAATCGGACTATGTTACAGTGATCTAGCTTTCTCATGATCTGGAGTTCTCGATTCTGAAAAGAAAACACATGAAAATAATTTTTAAAGGACAACAATTATACATCATAATCACCAAGATGCTCCTGAAATAACATTAAACACCCTAAACAGCAAGCTATGTATGTGCTATTAAAAAATACAGTCTGTACACCAGAACTTAACTGCAAAGTAACTATTACTAGTCCATGAACTATTTGTTACTGCTCAGCAATAAGATACAGAATTGAGAATGTTTAAAATCTTTTATAGCAATTTGGCAGACTAAATTTTTATCTATGATTCTGATAATAAGAATTGAGGCCTGTATTCTATATTTTTAAAACTTTTACTTTTATAGCAATTCATTTGTACTATATTTTGCAAAACTATCAGTCTGGTGAATTGGAAATTATAGAAACTGGTACTTTACCACATGTACCTTGAGAAGCACCAGTTTAGGATTTGTAAGAAACATTTGAAATAAGCTGCTGTTACTTATGTAAATTTTTTTGCAACTATAATAAAAAAATAAATCAAACTTTTCAAAAAAAATTAAGCAGGGATCAAAGGAGACTCTTACAATCCTATTGTTTTCTGAGTTACAGTGAAAAAAAAAAAACTAGGGGCTCAGGTACTAAGTTTTTAAAAAAGACATACAGAGTCCTGACAGATTTATAGACCACACAAACTTTCTTTGGGAAAGTTCAAAGTTATGCTCACATTGCCTGAAAATAAAATATTAAATAATATGATTTCTTAATATCTTATTCTACTGTAATAAATTAAGTAGATTATTAACAAAGAATATACATTCCAACAATATTCTAATGGCTGTTAAAAATACCAAAATGCCAACTACATGGCCAGAAAAATAACACTTTTTTTTTTTTAGTTATTATAGTAATTCAGAAAGTTAAAAAAAAAAAAAGGGGGGTATATGCCTGGGAATCTGGAAAGGAAATAGAATTACCGTCACATAAGAGGCCAAGAAAGAGGAAGGTTAGGGACCAATAAGCCAAAAAAGCAGAACTACCTTTAGCAGACTGGGCTCTAGTCTTTAGAAGACAGGAGCAGAAATAAGTGAATATTTTTTAAATAACCTTGAGAACTGGGTTTATACATGTAGTAACATTTAAAATTCTTAAAACACATCAATCTGTCATTCCATTACTTGTGACAAATGCATAACTGAAGCAATAAACATATAGTAAGGAGATATAGCTGTCCCTTAGTATTCATAGGGAATTGATTACAGGGAATATACAGAGATGGATGGGGGAGAGTGTACCAAACTTTGTAGATGCTCAAGTTGTTTGTATAAAATAGGACAATACTTACATATAACCTACACACATTTTTTGTACACTTTAAATCATCTCTAGATTGCATGATACTTAATACAATATAAATGCTAAGTAAACATATGTTTTAGTGTAGTGTTTAGAGAACACAGACAAGAAAAAAAATCTGTGTATGTTCACTCTAAATTCTGCCAATATTTTCAATCTGCAGTTGGTTGAATCCATGTATGTATAACCCACAGATACATAGTATCAAACTGGATAGAAATAGCAAATAAGCATACAAAAAGATGCTCAATATCATTTTCCATCAGGAAACTCCAAGTTAGAACAATGAGATTGTACTACACACCTATTAAAATGTTGTTAATGTCCAAAAATACAAAGGCTAATGAAAATATGGAGCAACATAAACACTCTTCATTGCTAATGGCAATAAGAATTTGCACAGCTACTTTGGAAGACAATTTAACAGTTGCTTACATAAATACATATACTCTTACCATAAAATACAGCAATTGTGCTACTTGGATATTTACCCAAATGTGATGAAAACTTAGGTCAACAACAAAAACTTGCACAGAAATCTTTTAAAAAGCTTCATTGATGATTACGAACATTTGGAAGTAACTTATATGATCTTCAAGAGGTAAACAGATAAATAACTATGATATATCCAAATAATGAAATATTACTCAACACTAAAAAAATGGGCTATCATTCCATGAAAAGTTATACAGGTACATTAAATGCATATTGCTAAGCAATAAAAGTCAATTTGAAGAATCTGAAAAGTATATACAATATGATTCTAACAATGACCATCTATAAAAGTCAAAACTGTAGCAATAAAAAGATCAATGATAATTAGGGATTTTGAGGGAAGGCAAGATGAATAGGTAGAGCTCAGGAGATTTTCAGTTCATTGAAACTATTTTGTAATCTACTGTAACAGTAGATAAATGTCATGATGCATTTACAAAAAAAAAACAAAACAAAAAACAAAAAAACCATAGACTGTACCCTGCAAAGTAAATAATTGTGCAAACTCTAGACTTCAATTAGAACTATGTCAATATTGTTTTAGTGAATGTTAAAAATGCACTATACTAAGGAAAGACAATAATAATAAGGGAAACAAGGTCAACAATAAATGTAGCTTTTGTGAATTTTCTGTACTTTCGACTCATTTTTCTGTCAAACTAAAACTTCCCCCCAAAAAGCCCAAGAATATTTTAATTTGAAAATAAAAAATTTTAATAGGCAATGGGTTTTAATAAACATTAATCCCAAGAAGGAGTACAAATGGCTAATAAACACATTTAAAAATGTTCAACATAATTAGCATCAGCAAATGGAAATCAAGATGACAATGAGACATCCCTTTCACATCCACTAAGATAGGTTTAAACAAAAAGTAGATTATAATCATCCAACAACAACTAGAAAATAAATATTTTAAAAAGGATAATAATAAGTGTTTCCAAGGCTAGGGTTGTGGCTCAGTGGCAAAGCGCTTGCCTAGCATGTGTGAGGCACTCGGTTTGATTCTCAGCACCACATATAAATAAATTAATAAACAAAATAAAGGTCCATTGACAATTTAAGAAAATAGTTTTTAAAAATAAGTGTTTCCAAAGATATAGAGAAAGTACAGTGATAACACCCTGCTATAGAATTGTAAAACAGTACAGCTTTGGAAAAGAGATAAAAATTTCAAGATGGCAATCACAGAATCACCATAGGACCCAGAAATTCTACCCCTAGGAATAAACCCAGGACAAATGAAAACAACTGTCCCTACAAAAATCTGTACACAAGTATTCATAGCATCATCTTTATAAAAGCCCCAAAACGTAAACATTCCTAATATTCAGTAGCTGATAGAGAGATAAACAAAACATACCATATCCATGAATTGAAATATTATTCAACCAGGAATAAGAACGACATACTGAGACATGATAAAATAGGTATTAACCTAAAAAAAACATTACTGTAAGACATAGAAACCAAACATGAAAAATAATATATTGTATGATTTCCTTCATATGAAAAGTCCAGAATGGGCAAGTCCATACATACCAACAAATATTAAGTGAATTTGTGATTTCCAGAGCATAGTGGGAAAAAAAGGATGGGTACTGATGAAAAAAAGGATGGGTATAGGGTTTCTTTTTGAGGTGAGGAAACTATTCTGGAATTCCACAGTAGGTGACAGTTTTACAACTCTGTAACTCAAACCAATTAATTATAAACGTTAAAAAGGTAATTTTACAGTATATGAATTGTATCTGAGTAAAACTGTTATAAAAAAAATATCAAGGCAGCTGAACACCAACAACAAATACAAAGTTTTAGTGAATCTAATAAAAAAGCAACCTCTGGGAGGGAGACAGGGAGGCAAAGGAGAAACAACGGTGAATGATACTGGCCAACTGTTTTAGCCAGCTTTTTCTCTGATATGAGCAGACCAGAACAATTATATAAAAAATTCTATAAAAGAACGGATCAGAACAATTATAGAGGAGGAAAAGTTTATTTGGAGGCTCCAGGTTTCAGAGGTCTTGGTCCATAGACAGCCTGCTCCATCCTTGAGGCTCAAGGTGAGGCTGAACATCAAAGCAATAGAATGTGGTACCAGGAAGCAGCTCACATGAGGATCAGAAGGGAGGGAGGGAGGGAGGGGGAGGGGGGGAGAGAGGGAGAGAGAGAGAGAGACAGACAGACAGACAGACAGACACTGACTGACTCACTTGCCAGGTACAAAATATATACCCCAAAGGGACGTCCCCAACGACCTACCTCCTCTAACCACACTCTATCAGCCTTCAGTTTCCACTCAGTTAATCCCCTCATAATTCAACCATTTCTCCTCTAATCCTTCTTGCATTATCTTAAACATAAGCTTTTGGGGGACACCTAATATCTAGACTTTTGGGGGGGCCAAAAAGCTCATACTCATCTCACAATGGAAAATACATTTAATCCATTTCCAAGAGTCACCACAGTCTCAATAGATCCAAGACTGCCCAAAAGTTCAAGTCCAATGTTTCTCTGAGACTCAAGGCAATCTTGCAGTGTGATCTCCTGGAAAAATCAAAAGCAATTTACAAGTGTTCAATATGTAAAGGTCTACGGTAAACATAGGGCATAGAAAGAAGGGATGGGACCAAAGCAAAAATGAAATCCAGCTGGGCAAACAAGTTCTGTAAGTTTTGTGTCCAGTGTCTAGAGCACATGGCATTGTGATGTTTTCTCCAAATGACATGTGTATTTCCTCCCCTGTGGCCTTGCTGGTTGTAGCTCAAATGCCCTTTCTGTTGGTTTGTCTCTGCTCAATTTCTGAAACTTTCCTAGGACAATGACCCATATTATTGTCATTTCTTGATTTTTGGGATCTCTACTGCAGCTTGGGCTTCCTCCTCACATCTCCAGGCTTTGTACTCTCAGGGCCTGTCCACAGGACTCTGACCCTGGGGAACATTTCCTAGCCTCCCAGGCCTTCCTTTGAAATCTTGGTGAAGGTCTCATGACCCCCTAACTCCAGCATCCTTCAATCCTGCACAACCAGAACCACACGGTTGATGCCAAGACCTGCTTGAGCAGTAGCCAAGGCTTGAGGGATCCTGGCTGCAGGAGCCTTTGCATGCCTAGCTGGCTGAACACATTGTGTAAGGGTGCCCCAGTGGTCTCAAATTTTTAGTTTTACTACCTTGTGCCTGAGAAGAGTATAGTTTTGCCAGCTCGTGAGATGTCCTCAAGCCATCTTTCTTATTGTCTCTGGGTAAGGTCTTTAGCATTTCTTTAGTGGTAGTATTGTCTTTAACAATTGCAACTTCCTTTACCCAAGTTTTACTCCCATATTTCAAGTCAAGTTTTTCAAATCTTTCTGCTTGGCTCTCTGCTTGGTAATCATCATATGAGCTGCTTTCCTCCACCACACTCTTCCACCATGATGTTCTTCTGCCTCACCTTGAGCCACGAAGAATGGAGCTGGTCTTCCATGGACTTGAGATCTCTGAATCCATGAGCTCCAAATAAACGTATCCTCCCCTACAATTGTTCTGGTCAGATCTTTTAGTTACAGCAGTGAAAAAGCTGACTAAAACATCAACTTTAATTGTTTGCATGTATGAATATGTAATAGAGTCCATTATAATACACAAATAAAAAAGTGGGGGAGGCAAGGCAACTCTTTAACTCCTGATATTAAATAGTGCTTCTGAACGTACCACAGATTTACAGAAACATAGAACAACATAAACACCAAATAACGATAAAGACAAAAAATGGTGAGAAAACTTGAAAAGCATATTATACATTTAATCAGGTTTTATTTCTCTTTGTCTCAAGCCGTTTAAGCCAGTGAAAACAAAGAGCACATTTGGGACCACAAGCATCATATCTCTAATTTTTCCCCTCTGGAATAGTAAAGGCAATAAAATTAAATATAAGTTAAACTGAAATATCAACAGAATCCTTCCAAACCAGCCACTATAAAGTCCCTGAAAATTCAATTAAGTTTATTTTTAATATATATACGTGTGTGTGTAAAACATTTTTACTTATCACCCTACCTAGTCACTTTCTAAAGTATGAAAGTACCATAAAGTCTGTACCTCCCATGAGTCTTGCATAGGCAGAATTAACATTGTCAAAATGACCATACTATCATAAGCACTATACATAATCAATGCAATTCCTACTAAAATTCCACTGATGTTCTTTATAGAAATAGCAAACCTTAGCAAGCAATACAAAGCAGGAGGCATCACGATACCCGGCCTTAAATTATACTACAGAGCTACAGTAACAAAAACAGCATGGTATTGGCAGCAAAACAAACATGAAGACTAATGGAACAGAAGACAGAGACAAACCCACATGAATATAGTTATCTCATTCTAGACAAAGGTACCAAAAACATGCATTGGAGAAAAGATAGCCTCTTCAACAAATAGTGCTGGGAAAACAGGAAATCCATATACAGTAGAATAAAATTTAACCTCTATCTCTCACCCTGTACAAAAATCAACTCAATGGATCAAAAACCCAGGTATTAGACCAGAAACACTGTACATAATAAGAAAATGTAGGCCTCACACTCCAACAAGACTCAACAAGACTCTAACAGTGCAAGAAATAAAATTTTAAAAATCAATAAATGGGATGAGATCAAACTAAAGAGCTTCACAGCAAAAGAAGCAAGCATTAAGACAGAGCCTACAGAATGGAAAAAAACCTTTGCCACCTTCAACTCAGATGACATTAATTTCTAGGATACACAAAGAACTCAAGAAAACTCAACACCAAAAACTAAACAACCCAATGTACATACATGAAAATGCCTAAGTAAACACCACCATTGGGTACACCCACAAGAATGGTATCCTAATTAGAATAAGACATATTCCATGTTTGTATAATTTTATCCAAATGAATTCTATTGTCATGTATAAGAAACCAATTTTTAAAAAGTGATCCAGGCTAAGACACTTCAGAATCATAATTTTGTCTTATATTTGTTTTTAACAGCCTTTGTATAAAGCCAACTTTTGAATATCCTGAATTATTCTTCTCTAATATCTCTGCAATGAGTAATTAGTGGAATAGATATAAATAACTTTTAAAATTATATGGAATTGTGTTAATATATGCCAGAATTCACTCACTACCATGTTGTATCTAAGTTTACCTGGGCAAGTTACCTAATTATTCTGGAGGTCACTTCTCTCATCTAACGTGTGGGATTAGCATCCTTACCTTACGTATAATTTTGTGAGGATTAGATCATGCTATAGATGTAATGCCTAATACAGTGCTTGGAGTATAGTATGTATTTAATAAATAATAATTATTATAAGGAATATTTTTTTAAAGTCTGTATTCTTAAGAAACTTGTGGTGACTATGAAAATTTGCCTCTCATATTCCCCGCTGCAAAGACCAATGGTGGTAGCTACTAAGCTCTCAAGCCCATTCTCTTGCTGGGGTAAATTAAAGCTTCCTATGAGGTATTCCCAGCCAATGACTGAGCACAGCAGGCATACTCAGTGGAAGTTCTTTTCCTGGGAGATGTTATACTCCTCTGAGAGGACAACTTGGGTTTGAGGACTCCCATCAGCTTTGTTATTACTTTCTTAGAGTTATACTACAGTGTAAGACTTCTCCTATTCAATCTGCTGGTCTTCTTCCCTTTTATTTCTAGCTGGATTTTAGCTTTCATTTGATAACTGTAAGTCTCCATGAGCCAAACAACACTGCTACATAAGACATAAAGATATTATAACTATTTCTGTCAAATTCTGTCACTTTTATCAGTAAACAGACTACACAAGTGACCTAAATTGCCATTATAAATATAAATAATTTGGTGCCTGAAAATAGGTTTACCAAATTTAAGAAATAAAACAAAGAAGGAAGGGGGACAATTCCAAGTGAATAACAGAAGGAGTTTTAAAATGTTCTCATAATCTTTTGCTTCATTAGATTCACACAGCATGCAAGGGTTAAAAAAAAAAAGAAGGGAGGGGACACAATAAAATTTGCTGAGGATTTGCGTGTGTGTGCGCGCACGTGTGCCAAATATTGAGCCAGAGCTTTGCTGTAGTACTAACAGCCCCATTTTCCAGATGATGAAACAGTCTCATTAAGTTAATGGATATGTTCAAGCTTTCAAAACTATTAAAAGACAAAGGTTGTCTTCTTTTATGCTGTCTCAGATTTTATTTAGAAACTAATCATATCTTTAAGGATCAAAATAAGACATTAGCTCTCTTTACTCTTCAAAGTAGTGTATACTAAAAGCAGGACTACCCTCTGCTCACAATAAAATGGTGACACTTCACATCAACTGCCCCTGCCCTTCATCCCAACCTCAGTGCAAATGTAACTAAGCCACAGACCAGATACTTAAGACTTAGTTCAAACAAGAACTGAAATTAATAGTTAATGAAGCTAAGATCATTTACTAATTAAAAATACCACTTACTGATTTTCAAATTGGAAGTCACTTCCAACAACCCTAAGTAGTTCTGGGGGTTGATTAATCTTCTCTGTTTTAATATTAAAGGTCAATTACATTAATTAGGTACCTACCTGAGCTTTACCCCTACAACACAAGCATTTCTTATCATAAACATTTCCAAATCACCCAAATGAGGTCTATTTTAATTACATAATCTGTCACAGTATGATGGGGTACGGAGAGTAGGGGAGGCACTCAAATCATTAGGTCAAACATTCCTGAAACAAAGTTTATTGTACTAGAAATTATTTTAAAAGCTTAACATTTCTCATATGGTTTATGTGACTACTGACACAGGGATAATCATTCTTGGCTTTCTTTTTTTCCGCTCATAACCTTTCTTCTTCTTATCTTTTTACCAAAAAAAAAACTGCCTCTCAATGCCACTAGGAGGTTCCAGCGGTTGGTTTACTTAACTGGGCAAAAAGACCCTGTTCCAACCATTCTCTGGAAACTACTAATTATAATGAAATTCTAAGCAGCAGCTATGTAAGTTTCAGATGTTAAACTATAGACCTTAAATTTTCAGAGAAATTCCTATTATACTGTGATAATGAATGAAATTGGTCAACATATCATATTTTATTTTTTGGCTACACTATTTGAAGAGTTAACAGTAAGGGAGGAGAACAAAGAAAACTTAAATTCTAACAAGAATGGGTGAGACAATGGAAAACTGAGCTTTGAATAAGGTAGTTTGCCTCTTTTTAGCATGTATGTTAAAAAAATAGCTAAAGTATGTAAGCAATAAAACAACTAAATACTTAAGAAATAAAGTTAACAAGAAATGTCAAAAGCCTATGTAAGTAAAATATGTCAACTCTTTCTTTTTACAAACTTACTGAAATCTTAATTAAAAATACCAACAAACTTCTTTATGGAGTAAGACAAACTGATACCAAAGTTCATACAGAATAATAATCAAAAATAGGTAGGAAAATACGAAAGGAAAAGCTAGAAGGGCAGATTAATCCTACCAAGTGTTAAAATATTATGAAGCCTCTATAATTAAATTAATGTAGTAGCTTCACAGGATTATGCAAATACCCTGGTGGGGCAGAATTGAAGGTCCAATAACAGACCATGATGGAAATTTAGCATATAATAACAGGAACAGCTCAAAACACTGGAACAAAGATACACTTTCTAATAAATGTACTCTGCTGGTTAATTATTTAGAGAAGATAAAATTAAATCAGTAACTCATACCATGCATAGAAATAAAACTCCAAATGGATCAAGAATATAAATGTGAAAAATGTAGTTTAAAAAAAAAAGGATGAATTTCTCATTAACCTGAGCATAGAGGAAACGCTTTCTAATTATAAAACGAAAGCAAATAAGATTAAAGAATAATAAATTCAATAGTATAGGAGGAAAAAGAAGGAACTGTCTGTCACCTAGCCAAAAATAAAAAAATACAACACAAAAAGTTCATTATTTCAGAATAATGAACTCATGGGGTAGATGTGATAAAACCAAAAAGCCACTTTAAAAGTAGGCAAGAGAGAGGAGACGGAGAATTCACATGCACTCACAAAAAACAAATAAAATGGATCTTGAACAGATGGAAAAAACTGCTCAATTGCAATCAAAATAAGAAGATTGTAACTTAAAACTATAAGGTACCATCTCATCTGTCAGATTAGCAACTAGCTAAAACTGAAAATGTAAAGGTACTTCTGTAGGCAAAGTTAAGTGATATAGTCATATATTACTGAAGAGAATGTAAAGTAGTTTCGAGTCAACAGTCCCATTTCTATTGCTTTACTCTGACTTATCTGTAATACAAAAGTACATTACACAATATTATTCACAGCAATCCTCTTTTAGATCACAATATACTATTAGCAACTTAAACATCAACAAATAGAATGGTTGACTCAATTATCCAGTTGTGAAAAGAATGACAAAAAGTCTCTTAATAATATACAATGTCTGCCAGCAAATACAGTTAAGAGAAAAAAATGAAATATAAAAGAGCATCTCAACTGTGCTACCTTTTGTGTAAGAAACCAAGAAAATTATACATATCTGCTCATTTGTGTGAAAGAAACTCAGAAAAAGTAAATCAAAACATAATGTGAGACTGGCTATCCACAGGGCATGAGTATAAAACAGAATATAAGAAACAGCAGAAATGATACGTCTACAGTCCTGACTTTTGGAAATTTGGAAATATGTTAGTGATTCACAGAGCAAAAACATAAATAATTTTTGAAAATAAAAAAAATGATGGTAAAATACTGAGAGATACATACAGAAAAGGATAGACCAAACTACTCTAAAAAATGACTTAGGTTGGGGATGTGGCTCAAGTGGTAGCGCGCTCGCCTGGCATGCGTGAGGCACTGGGTTCGATCCTCAGCACCACATAAAAATAAAATAAAGATATTGTGTCCACCTAAAAAAACTAAAAAGCAAATATTTTTTTAAAAAGGAATGACTTAACTATGCTAAAGAACAAAAACTTGTTTTTGAAAAGCAAGAAAAAGAAAAACTAACCTAAATATTTTCTGAACAGTATACATGAGTTATATACCGTTTAGGCCAAAAGGAAAAAAAAAAAACAAAACAAAAACAAATACTGAACTCTTAATAGTCCAGGGGTATGAGTTAGTAGTTCTAATTTGTGAATTCTAGGACTGAGCAAACAACTAAACATACTGTGGATAACAAGTTTCAGGTGAATATGCTGTGCTCCATTCCATCCTGAGATAGGTTGGTCCTGGAGAAATGCAAGACATAGAGTATGTCTGACCACTGGGGTTTGGAGGAACAGAGCTCAGCCTCCTTGAGCACAATAGAGGACATCCAGCCTCAACAGAATCGCCATTTTTTTCCCATTACATATAATCTTGACTTCCATCAGGTATGGCAGTTTTTGCAGAATTCTTTCCTATGGGCACTATATTTTGCTTTGTAACTAATAAGTATTCTGTAGGGAAACACTTTTTAGACTATGTAAATGAATACCCATATTTCATCAAAAATTTCCAACTAGTTTTAGTATGCGTTGTTTTTGAGTCTTCTTTGAATCAGTTATTAAAATATATGCCGGCAGATGGCATTTTTAGAACTAAATGGTATTATAAATAAAGAGGGAGGTTAGAGTAAACTATAATGTTGCTCTGAAATTTCAAGTATGAACTTTAAAAAAAGAAATACAAAAAAAGATATGTATATATACATATACACATGCATGTGTGTATACATGCAAGCACACCCACACATATCTATTTTATCTAGTTCTACTAGCTAAGAGGACCTTGACCCAGTTTGAAGGAGCTTTCACTGGCCAAATTTGAGGCAAGTTAATTATCAAAATAAGTGATTAAAGTTTAAAATTCATTTAGTAAAAGTCAATGAATCTATACCATATGTACAAATAAGAGGAAAAATAAGAGGAGAAGGAAAAAGGTCTTCTATCCTTGTAGTAGAATCTCAAATAATTTTTTTTAAGAGAGAGAGAGAGAGAGAGAGAGAGAATTTTTTAATATTTATTTTTTAGTTCTCAGCAGACACAACATCTTTGTTTGTATGTGGTGCTGAGGATCGAACCCGGGCCGCACACATGCCAGGCGAGCGCGCTACCGCTTGAGCCACATCCCCAGCCCTCAAATAAATAATTTGAAAAATACTATTTGCCAGCATATATTTTAATGACGGATTCAAAGAAGATTCAAAAACAATGCATACTAAAACTAGTTGGAAAATTTTGAAGAAAAATAGGTATTCATTTACATAGTCAAGTGTTTCCCTGCATGAAGCTAGGGCAGGTGCTTCAGCACTCTCAGCTTTGACCTCTGTTGGTCTTTGTTATTTCAGTGCTCATGATGAAGGCATCTGCAAAGCTGTTGCCATGCCTGGGAACTTGGACCTTTCTGAGTTGAAACCTTAAGAATTGCTTCTTTGCCTCTTTGCCTCTGCTCTGTCATGCCATTCAGCTTACAATAAGGAGGAAATAACAAGTAAGTCCACTTATGGACAAACCTTCTCCTAATAACAGGGTTATTTTAGAATTTAATCATTAAGGAAAAGGTTTGAGAGCAGGTATCTCCAAGAAATGATGAGACTCAGTTTTGGATTCTGGTAAATTAATAGGGTTGTCTCCAAGCTCATGAGATAGTGTAACCAAACTTTACAAATGAGCTCTTGTCTTTTAACTTATCAAACTCTTCAAGAAGAGAATTGAGTTTAACTATTGTCAATATATGATCACACTTCTACCTTTGTCTTAGAAATAATGGACAAAGGAAAAAAATGTTAATTTATAAGTAAAAACTTTATAAAATATTAGGGTTTAATTTGTTGTATATAGCTAAGGAGGAACGCTTGGAGATATTTTGAATTAAAATTTAAAGAAGCCGGGTCTGGGGTTGTGACCCAGGAGTAGAGTACTCGCCTAGCACAGATGAGGCCCTGGGTTCCATCCTCAGCACCACATAAATATAAAATGAAGATATTGTGTCCACCTAAAAAACTAAAAAATAAATATTAAAAAAAATTTAAAGAAGCTATAGTTAGAGAAAAGATCTTTCCTGTAGATGAAACAAAATATTACAAATTCCAAACAGACTTGATCCTCACTTGTGTTTTACTTGTCCTAAAATACTCTGTCCAGAAATGCAAAACTATAATTAATAAATTATTTTCCCACTGTGGAAACTGTTAATGACATTAGACAAACCCCAAAACTGGCCTAAGGTGATCTTTTTGTTTAGAAAAATATTCAAGACTTTATTTTTTAAAAACTTCTAAACTTCTGATAATTTTACAACTCTAGAGACCTACCTAGAAAACAACAAACTAGTAAAATGACAAATGGCACATGTAAATTTTAATAAAGTATCCATTTCTAAACACTTAAGGTGAAGGACAGGAAGAAACCACCAAAGTAGCTCTTTGAGTCCCAGCCCTGGGAAGATGCCATAGCTAGGAGGTGCACAAAGCCTACCTTCATGACTGACCTAAAGGTTTCTCTTTGTGCACACTTCATTTTACAAAATTCAGTGTCCCTAAAACCCAAAGGTACAAGCAATTCCACATGGGGGTGAGGGGGGGAGAACAAACCCTGGAAGCTTTTTGTTCAGTGGGTTATAGAGACTGATATTACATGTTTAGAGAATAAAACTTATAGGAGGTACTGGGGTTGTGGTTCAGTGGTAGAGTGCTCACCTCGCACATTCGACACCCTGGGTTCGATCCTCAGCACCATATACAAAAATAAACAAATGAAATAAAGGTGTTGTGTCCAACTACAACTAAAAAATAAATAAAAAAAAACTTATAGGAGACTTCAGCAGTATTTTCAATGTGGAGTCTGATGAAAATCTGTCATAACTTTGGGCTTTTAAAGGCCTCATCACATCTACACTCAACGCATTCAATTCCTGTTTCTTTTAATTCAAAATAATTGATGTCAAAGAAATGGTAGCGCTTTGCTCACCTCGTGATGCTACCACAAAATGTTCTGTTCCCTAAGATGCTCTAGAGCTTGGTATTAACACTATGGGGTTGAGAGGAAAGGAGCTTTTGTCATCATTTTCCCAAAGGTTCTCATATTTCTCTGTAGAAACCCTGAATCGCCAAAGGCAGTTGAGTTGATACGTTCAAAGTTAGGATAAAATTCCAGAAATAGCAAGAGTGTCCTTCCTATTGGGGGAAGAAATGGAGGCCTTCCCAGATACCTTGGTCCCTTCCAGGTGTTCTAACAAAATACCTTACACTGGGTAATTTATTAACAATAGAACTCAGCTTCCCACTCCTCTGGAGACTGGCAAGTCCAAGGTCAAAGCATCTTGTTGCTGTATCCTCACAGGATGGGAGGAGAAGAAAGGTTGAAGGGACCTTGCATATGCTGGAGAAGCAATCTTAAGGTAAATATCCCATCTCTGGGGTTGGAGACTCATGGCCCAACCCTCCTCAAGGCCCACCTCTCAATACTGTTACACCGAAGTGTCACCAGGAATTTTGGAGAGACATACACAATCAAACCACAGCATCTGATAAACATGAACTCAAGTAGTCTGTTGTTCTCCACTAGATGTGCCCTCTGTGAGGGGAGTCCTTCTGATTGAACTGAAGGACATTAGATTTGGAACTCAGATCTCTATGAAAACAGAAAGATCTTCGGTAAACAAAGTTCATTACATACA
Source organism: Spermophilus citellus (assembly GCF_964194105.1). Classification (NCBI taxonomy): domain Eukaryota; kingdom Metazoa; phylum Chordata; class Mammalia; order Rodentia; family Sciuridae; genus Spermophilus; species Spermophilus citellus. Next base: position 104,618,504 of record NC_138188.1, read on the forward strand.
CAAAAGCTAGTATTACTTTTGCTTTCTACTGTATATAACAGAATAATGCAGAAAAAAATCATTTTTTTTAATTCTATGGTACTGAACAAGTTATGTGTACACATGTAACATTGTGACATCAGTATCTGAATAAGTAGGGATGGAGAGGCACAGCAGCAGCATTCTCTATACTACTGAAGTTACCCTGCTATAGAATTGCATCAGAATGGTATTCCTTTCTCACATTAAATGGGAACCACAAAGAAATATCTATAGGACATAACCAAAAGGAGAGGTAAGGGACTTAAAATTCTTCACTAAAAAAAAAATAATAATAATAATAATAAAAAATCATAATAATGATATTTCCGGAAGGGGGAGAAAAGGTCTTATTCCTAGGTGTGCAATTATAGCCTATACATATGTTCTGGGGGAAATAATTTGATCCATAATATTCTCTAGTCATATCTTTCTTAGAGTTTTTATCAGTGGGTGTTGAATTTTGTCATATGATTTTTCTATATCAATCCATACAATCAATATGACTTCCTTGGCTTGCAAATAAAAAACTTCAGGCCCTGAAGACAGAACTTTAGGCCTTAAAGACCGGGTATATAAACTTGAACATTCAGAATGTGGGACAACATCAAGAGAACAATCCTGAGTCTAGTTGGCATAAAAGAGAACAAAGAGATATAGGCTAAAGGTATTAAGAACATTTTCACTGAAATAATAAACAGAAAACTTTCCCCATATCAGATAGACATCCACATGGAGGAAGGATGTAGGCCCTCACACTGACAAGATTGCAACAGAATCCCTCTCCAAGACACATCATAATCAAAACGCCTAACCTAGAAAATAAGGAAAGAATAGTAAAAATTCTGAAAGAAAAACATCAGATCATATTTAGAGGCAAGCTAGTAAGACTCACTTCATACTTCTCAACTCAGACACTAAAACCGAGGAGGGCCTGGAATGAGATAGTCCAAGCTCTAAAAAAAAAATAATTGCTGGCCATGATGGCTATACCCAACAAAGCTCTCTTTCACATTCAGTAGGGAAGTCAAAGCTTTCCATGACAAGATAAACTAAAAGAATGCATGACCAGCAAACTAGCACTACAAAGAATATTCAAAGATAAACTGCACATAGAAGAACAGAAAACAAATCCCAAAGCTCTCAAATAGATGAAGAGGAATAAAAATATAATCAACTAAATGAGATTCAAGACAATATAATAATAAAAAATGGCAGGATACCATAATACATATCCATAATAACACTGAATATAAATAGTCTCACTTCCCCAATTAAAAGATGGAGATTAGCAGAATGGATCAAAAAACAAGATCTAACTATATGCTGTTTCCAAGAGACTTATAGTTAAAGATACTCACAGGCTGAAGGTAAAAGAATAGAAAGAAATAGTTTATGCAAATAGAGTCCAAAAACAAACAGAAGTAGCTATTCTTGTAGCTGACAAAGCAAATTTCAAGCAAAAATTTATCAGAATTAACAAAGGCCACTACATTCTGGTAAAGGGAACAACAGCAAATATATATTCCACAGATGTCAGTATACCCAATTACATTTTTAAAGCAAAATATTCCATGACATTAAATCTCAGACACCAATACAATAATACTGGGTGATTTCAACATACCCTTATAGACAGGCCATCAAAACATAAAATCAAAGATATTTCCAACCTAAATAATATTATAAATCAAACTGACCTAAAAAACATCTACGTTATATTTCACCCCAAACCAGCTGAATTTACCTTCTTCTTAGCAGCTCATAGAACCTTTTCAAAACTGACCACATTCTAGGTCAAAATGTAAGTCTTAGCAAATATTTAAAAAAAAAAACTGATATAGTACCATGCATCCTATCAGATCATAATGGAATAAAAATAGAAATAAACAGCAAGAAACATAACAGAAACTACATAAACACATGGAGATTGAACAATGCTCTTTTAAATAAAGACTGGATCATAGAAGAAATCAAGAAATTCTTAGAAACAAACAATGACAGAAATACAACATACAAAAATCTCTGGGACAGTATGAAAGCAATTCTAAGGGGAAAATTTATAACACTCAGTGCCTACACTAAAAAAAAGTATAGAGTGATTCCCCAAAACATAAAATAAGCTTATGCTCCACCTCGAGGCCTTAGAGAAGGAATAGTAAACTAATTCCAAAATCAGTATAAGACAGAAATAATAAAGATCAAAGTCAAAATTAATGAACGAGAATAAAAATTACAATACACAGGGATCAAAACCAAAAAGGATTGGTTCTGTGAAAAGATAAATGAGATTGATAAACCCTCAGCCCAAAATAAGCAAAAGAAAGAAAACTCAAATCAACAAAATTAGAGATGAAAAAGGAGATGTCACCACAGAGATTTCTTTAGATGATCATTAAGGAACTAATTTGAAAATCTGTACTCCAATAAATTGTAAAACCTTGATGTTGACAAAATTTCTAAACACATATGACTTGCCCAAATTGAACCAAGAAGACAGAAAATCTTAACACACCAATAACAAGTAATTAAATTGAAACAGGAATTAAAATCTTTTCCCAAAAAAATGGACCAGATGGATTCTTAGTCAGGTTCTGCCAGACCTTTTAAGAAGTACTAAGTCTTTCTCAAATTATTTCACGAATGAGAAAGGCAGAATACACTCCCAAATTTATTCTGTGAAGTCAGTGTAACCATGATACCAAAACCAAAGGCACATCAAGGAAAGGAAACTACAGACTAATATCCCTGATAAACATAGGGATACATCCCTGATGTAAAGATCATTAATAGAAGGTTAATAAACTGCATTCAAAAATCACATAAAGGAGGATGAATGGGGTTGGGGTTAGGGTTGTGGCTCAGTGGCACAGTGCTTGCCTACCATGTGTGAGGCACTGGATTCAATTCCTGGCACTATATACAAATAAATAAAGATCCATTGATAGCTTAAAAAAAAGAGGATAATACACCATTATTAAATGGATTTCATCCAAAGGATTCAAGATTAGTTCAACATATGCAAATCAACAAATGTAATTACCACTTCACAGAATTAAGGATAAGAATTATATGATCACCTGAATAGGCCTTTGATACACTTCAATACCTATTCATGTTAAAAACAGCAGAGAAACTAAGGGTTAAAGAATCTTACTTCAATATTATTTTTTTTAAATATTTATTTTTTTTATTTTTTGGTGGACATAACATCTTTGTTTATATGTGGTGCTGAGGATCGAACCCAGGCTGCACACATGCCAGGCGAGCGTGCTACTGCTTGAGCCACATCCCCAGCCCTTACTTCAATATTATAATGGCTATACAAAGAAAACAACGTAACTGAAAGCAATTCCTCTAAAATCAGGAACAAGGCAAAGATCTCTACTCTCGCACTACTTTTATTCAATATAATTCTCAAAACTCTAGCCAGAGCAATCAAGAAAGAGAAGGAAGAAAAAGGAATACAAATAGGAAAAGAAGAAGTCAAACCGCCCATTTGCTGATGACATGATCCTCTGATTTGAAAACCCAAACAACTCCACCAGAAGACTTCTAGAGTGGATAAGTGAATTTGGCAAAGTAGCAGTATACAAGGTCAACACTCATAAATCAGTAGCTTTCCTATACTCCAAAAGTGATTCAGCTGAAAAATGAAAACAATCCCATTCACAATAACCTTTAAAAAACCAAAACCCTAGGATTGGGGATGTAGCTCAGTGGCAGAGTGCTTGCCTTGCATATCTGAGGCACTGGGTTTGATTCTCAGCACCACATAAAAAATAAATAGAATAAAGGTATTGTGTCATGTGCAACTAAAGAAATAAAAATTTAAAACACACACACACAAAATCCTTGGAAATTAATCTAACCAAGGAGGTAAAATATTTCTACACTGAAAATTATAGAACACTAAAGAAAGAAACTGAAGAAGACCTTAGATGATAGAAAGACCTCTCATGCTCTTGGATAGGCAGAACTAATATTCTCAGAATGGCCATATTACCCAAAGTAATATGGAATGAAAGTAAAAATCAATGGCAATCCCCATCAAAATACCAATTACATGCCTCATAGAACTAGGAAAAATAGGGTCCTAAATACATTTGGAAGAATAAAAGACTTGGAATAGCATATGCAGAAAGTACCCATCAAAAATATTTAAAGGAGCACAAGAAAGATCAGTAGAGGAGAGAATGGAGGAGGAGAGGGAAAGACAAAGTTAATAGGGATTGAAATCAAATTCCTTGCATGTATGATTTTTGTCAAAATGAATCCAACCATTATGTATAACTAGAATGCTTTCATAAAAGACAAGAATTGTATTCTAATAAAGCACACATATACATTTTTTTTAATAAGGTAACCATTAGAGGACAAGATAAAGTCAATATCTATCTTTATTTATGGAGAGGTAGGGAGGTGTGGTTTAATATTATGAAAGGAACAGGAATGCTGTGTGGGAATCTGATGCTCTGATACAGAATAGTTTAATGCTGTGTGTGAGAGAGAAGGGGGAAGAAATTTAATTCAGTGATAAAATGTAGTAAGGCTCTGGAATCAGACTATATGGAAACACTGTCCTGAAAACATGGATTTAGGTTTCTTTTTTTTAATATATATATTTTTAGAAGTAGTTGGACACAATACCTTTATTTTATTTATTTATTTTTATGTGGTGCTGAGGATTGAACCCAGAGCCTCACACGTGCTAGACGAGCGCTGTACTGCTGAGCCACAATCCCCGCCGTGTATTTAGGTTTCTTTACCCAAATAATAACAGTACAAACTCACAGTTCTAATGATAAGTTTTAAGTAAAACTACTTATGGAAAACAAAAAATATATATAATAAAAATTTGCATATATTAATTACCATCATTAATACTATTCCAAAAAAAATAATCTGAATGTGTGGGAATCCAGGAGACAGACATAATAAATATGGAAACACTGTCATGAAAACATGGAAGTTCTTCATTTGTGAAGGATAAGAGCTAAAAGAATTTACAATAACAAGATCCACTTGGCTGGATAGAATTATCTGGAAAATTTTATAGAATAATAATCTGACCTGTGTCTTTATATATGCACAGCTTTTAGATAGGAGAATGAGAATGACAGTAATGAAGCTGCCATGGTTTGGTGAAGTATGGTGGGAGGCACTTGTGGTTCCAGCTACTCAGAAGGCTGAAGCAGGAGAATCTGCAAAGAGAACCTGGGCAACAAAGTGAGACTCTAAAAAAGAAAGAAAAACAATGGAAAGGAAGCAGGGAGGAAGGGAAAGAAAGAGGGAGTAGGGAAAGGGAAAGATCAAGAAAGGAGGGAGAGAAAAAAAGAAAAAGAAAAAGAAAAGAAAGGAAGCTGCCATCGTTTGATCATGGTTTAACTGTAAACCCCTGGATTCATGTGCTGGGAGCTCAGTCTCCAGTATGATGGTGTTGGGAGGAGTAGGGGAGAAGTAAAGCTTAGTGGGAATTAATTAGGTCCACCCTTTGAAAGGAACTGAGTTAGTTCTGTGGGATCCTGGCTAGTTCTAGTTAGAGGGTTTTTATAAAAGAAAAGATCTAACCCCCGAGTTGCTCTCTGGCTTCCTATGTCACCATGTGACCTCTCTTTATTATACATACTCCGGAAATGATGTCATCTAGCACAAAGTGATGCAGCCAAGGGGACCTTCACCAAAGCCAGCACCATGCTGTTCAGATTTTTTCAATCTCCATAATGGTGAACTAAATAAATCTATTTCTGTCTTAGTTCCTCAATCTCAGGGCTTTTATTTAGCAGTGGAAAACAAACTAATACAGAAGCTGAATGAAAACTGAGAAGCCAGAAAGACCAACACATTTCAGGATAGTGATATCAAAGTATGGAAATCTGAGTATCATAAGAAAGGCAAGACTATGTTTTGTCTTCTGAGTGTACAAATGAAATAGGTAAGTTTTATTTTTTAGACTGTTAAGAACCAATGAAGGAGGCATAACATGACCAAGCAGAATATCAGGAGTATTCTAGTTTTGGTATATAGAAAGATTAGAAGGGAAAAGACCAGAATAGACTCTTACTAGTCATTAAGACAAATAATGACAAAGACTGACTAGAATAGTACTGATGGAGAAAAAAAAGAAGAAGAAATATATTGACAAGAGAATGGGAGCGGGGGTAGGAAAATTGACCAAGTCTGACAATGACTGGGTATTAGTAGGAAAGTAAATGATAGGTGAGTGATGAAACCATTAGAAGGAAAGAGCAAATCCAAAGGTCTGGAAACCAAGATGAAGGCTTTCTACTGGGTCATAAAAGCTGTCAGTCAGGGTTAGATTGCCAATTTGAAATAATAGTAAACCATTCTAACAGCCAGTTAGCAACAGAGACTAGTGCTTGGGAGAAGTGAGAACTGGAAACAAAAACTTTAGAATTATCAAAAAGCAAAACAAAACTCATTAGAATGTTCTAGACATTCCAGAACAAATAGACACTAGACTGTACTATTTCAGAACAGTGGTCACTTCTTATTTATTTTTATGAACCTTAATGATTAGCACAGTTCTGAATACATGGGAAGCTCTTAGTAAAATACTGCAAAGTGGGAAGAACAGAGAAGAGAAAAAGGCTGCACAGCTCATTAATGGCAAAATCTTATTTGGAGCTCAGGTCTCCTGATCCTTTCCACTATACCACAACACAGAAATGACTTACGAGCTTCCATGCACAGGATTTGGTTTAAGAAACGAAAATAAAGGACAAGAACTGAACTTTGGGGATTTCTGGTTTATAGGGTCAGAAGGGAAAAGAAACCAAAAGACAGCAAAGACAGACAAGAGTTATTGGGGAAATGTAATGGTGTTTCACCATAGATTAAAGGATATTTTTCCTTTAATATAAGGAAAGGAATGCACAGTCAACTGTATCAAATGCACATATGCCACAGCCAGTGTTTTTCTGATACACTAAACCAATGAAGCACAATGCAGGGAAAGGTCACTTTTTTTAGGTTCAAAGTGACCTTTGAACTAAGCAATTTCCCTTTCACAGGATTTTCTATATATAATGCTTCTCATAGCAGTGGTTACAAAAGTATTAATCTTCGATAAAGTTTATTTCTATTAAAATACGTAACTAGAAATAAGTTGCTATAGTTGTTGAGCTGAACAAAAATTAACAGAACAAATGAAATTTGAAGCAAAAGGTACATCTAACCAATAATCTATAATGTATTAAGACAGCAACAAGGTATATGAAATATCAGAGGTATTACCTTAAATCTCTTGTCCTGCAATACTTTTTTGATGGCAACCAGTTCTCCTGAATCACAAAGTTTGGCTTGATATACCACACCAAATGACCCATTTCCGATCACTTTAGTGTCTGTATAGCTGACTTCTTGTGGCCTGTCTGGACCCTGCCCGGGAGTTGCCACCACTGTGGTCACCTTGCTGCCATCCTTGTCTCCTAAAGGAAGAAAGGGATTTAAAAAAAAAAATGAGAACTGTACAGAATTATACTGAGAAAACTGCCCAAATACGCAAAGTAAACTATATTCTTTACTACAAATTAGTTTTAAATGTTTACCTTAGTTTATCACATAAAATTATTTTTTTCAATTATAAGCAATATTTTTCATTCAGTCATTCTATAGACCAGGCTCCATGCTAAGTTTATACACATGACATCTTTTATTGAAAACAAAAATTACGAAGTAGATATACTTCATATATCTAAGTAATGGAAAGAATGTTAAAGATGCCCAGGGTCAAACAGCAAATGGTAGGCTCACAGGGGTCTCCTTATTTTACTTGAAAATATGTGCAACTGAAAGTGCCTACACTCTATTCAGACTACTCTCCCTTTAGGAAGGTAAGGTTTTCAAATTTTGTTTCTCTGTATTTGTTGTTTTAAAAATTAATATAATACTTCTCAGAATATGGTCAGATGGGAAAAAGAATGTTAACTGGGTGCTAATGGATATAAAGCCTAAAAGCAAAATCAAACAGGTTCTAAACTGAGCTCCATTTATAACTGTTCACTGGCTCTAGCTCTGTTTACTATCTTCTCCTTACCTTGTTTGCCTTCTTTCATACCTAGCAGTAATCCAAAGGCTCTCTTCATGTTTAAGAGCCACCTCCTACTTGACTAGGTATAGTTCATATCATCTTGTTCTCTGAATTCTTCAACTGTTCTGAACTGTACTACAGTACCTAGCCTTTAAAGAGCTTTAAGTTGTTCATTTCGTGATTTCAGAATACATACCAGTTCTAGTTCTAGGGACTACAATTATCTTAAAATAGCAATATGTCTCCTGCTTCTTCTCTCCTCTCTGTAAAATCTAAACCCAGTTCTCAGTACAATATAAATCCTTTAGACCTAGTGACTGAACTGCATTTTTTTTCTGTCACTCTTCCATTATTATCAATTTTATTTTCAAAATGCTAATTGAATAATGTACACTAACCTAATGAAAGAAAAAGTAATATAATACTTAAAAAGCACTTTCCCTACCAAAACCAAATTACTGGTTAAATGAAGATACAAAATGTTGTGGCACACTATAATCAGTATTGATATCCATTTAAATTTGAGGAAGTGTTTATCTAAACAAAAGCAATTAAGCAATGTGAGATCAATTTTTTCTTGCTTAAAGATGCTTCATTTCAGACACAAAAGCAATGAGTGAAAGTAATGAGTGACTTCTACATTAGATAACCAAGTGATTTATAGGTAGTTTATATTATAACATGGTCAGCTGTCTTGGGCATTTTTGTCTTTAGTTCCTAAGTAAAACACCCAAAAAAGGTATGATTTAATTAGCACAAATCTAATACCACTTGTGGAAGTGACTCAAATCTTGTCAACACCACTTTTATTTACAACACTATTACATGTGTTTTGAATGCATACAAATCACGGTACAAGTACAAACATAGCAGTTCTCAAAGCTTTCAAATTCTCCCTTCAAGTCTGAATCCTAGAAACCTTTGCTAAAAACCTAGTTTAATCTAATTGAGCTCTAAATTATCATTTTCTATCCCCCCAAACTTTCCTTTATTCATCTTAATTACAACTTTGCAGGTTAGCTATAAATCCTACTAAAAGTCATTTTCTTCCTCATTTAAAAAAATAAACCTTTCTCTTCCTGTACTTTTAGCATTTCTGAAGACAAACTCAGTCTTTTGATCTTAATACTAAATGAAGACATCCAGAAAGGTTAGATCCAAAAATAAAATCCGAAATATTAAGTACATTTTTTTTTGGTGGTGGGGGGGCCCAGGGATTGAATTCAGGGGCATTCAACCACTGAGTCACATCCTCAGCCCTGTTTTGTATTTTATTTAAAGACAGGGTTTCACTGAGTTGCTCAGCACCTAGCATCTGCTGAAGCTGGCTTCTGAACTCATGATCCTCCTGTCTCAACCTCCTGAGCTGCTGAGATTATAGGCATGCACCACCATGCAGGCTTAAGTACATTCTTAAATTCCAATTGTCCCAAAATAGGAAAAAAGCAGCAATGATTTCATACAATCTGACACTTCCCTGATTCATCCAAGTTAAATGCACAGCACCAAAAAAAGAGTTGACAACTTTGAAGTAATATCTCACAAGTCTAACAAAACAAATCATTATCTTAATTAAGGTAAAAGATTTTAAGACTAGCCACTATACTCCACAATTTTAATGGAAAACAAAAACTGTCCACAATACAACAAAAAATTATGCTTTTCTTCTCTATGATGATATTTCAGTAAAGAAGACAGGAACCACAGCTTTGTATTTGCTCCAGTAAGAAAACTAATACAATATAAGCATTTGTAATGACTTTTCCCACTTGAGCCTTCCTATTGTACTTATAAAAACACCTTTACATATCAGAGTTTGAGAACAGCCATAAAAGATAAACATCACAACCCTGGAATTTAATATCTCTTCATTCCAACTTTTACTAAGCCCGGGAAGGTATATCCAATCATCATGATTTCAAACACCCAAAGTACAAATAAAATAATTCTTCTAAAATATTAAAAGTAGACTGGAAAAATAAAATGTTTTACCTACACTGTAACTCAAGTTATTCAGGCGTCTTAATTTTACATTTATTTATTTGGGGGGATATACCCGAGATTGAACCCAGGGGCATTTAATCACTGAGCCATATCCCCAGCCCATTTAAAAAATATTTTATTTAGAAATAGGGTCTCACTGATTTCTAAGTGCCTCGCTAAATTGCTGAGGTTGGCTTTGAACTTACCATCTCCTGCATCAGCTATCCAAATTTCTGGGATTACAGATGTGCACCACCACAACCAGAAGGCTTCTTAACTTTAAACTGAGCCCTGATGTTGACAAGAACCAGTCCTTTCACTCTCTTATATATCTTTGTAGGAATTAAAATATTTACTGGGTTTTCTCTCAAATGATTAGAGAAAACTATAGAGAACAATTATAGGATCTATCTTACTAACATTAAGTGTCTCGCAGTACTAATGGTAAGGTTTTAGTAAAACTACTTAAGTAAAACAACAAATCTATATAATGATTTGTAAGTATTAACTACTATCATTAACTACTATTCAAAAAAAATCTGAACATGTGGGTATCCAAGAGACGAGCATAATGAATATAGAGACAATGTCATAAAAACATGGAATTACTTAGTTTGTGGACAATAAGAGCTAAAAGAATTTAGAATAGCAGGATACACTTGGCTGGACATAATTATCTGGAAAATTTTACAGAATAATAACCTTACCTGTATCCTTAATACATGCACATCATTTACATAGGAGAATGAGAATGACAGTAATGAAGCTGCTCTAATTAAGGGAGGGTGGTTAAAAAAAAAATGGCCTTCAAAAAATGCCACTGTCTTTCAGATACAATAGCAGAGCAGTGAGTTGGCTCGAGGCCCTCTGGTCAGAGGACTCCTGGGATACTCAATTACAATTAGAATCCCTGCTTCTGATATAAATTTCCTGTTTGAATTCTAACACAGAATTATAGCCTCTGCTTCTCATCAAAATAGAGAATCTTAAAGATATAAACCACAATGGAACTCCTCATGAACAATGGAAAGATGGTGTGCAATAAAACAACCTTTTAAAGGACAGAATATCTGGAATACAAGTTTTACAAAAGCCTTAGCAAGTTTAGGCTTATTCCAAAATGATCTGTGCAGCCTAGTTACCAATCTCTCAAACATAGGATTGTACCTGTGAAATAGCTCCTGGTTGTTTTTTTTTTTTTTTTTTTTTAAGTCTTTTGAAGTCACTCTTCAGATCAATCCACCTTGTAATAAACAAATGTAATCATTGTGACATGGATCACAAACATGTGGAGTGAACATCCAAAAATCAAAAGGCCATTTCAAGGATATGTGAGTATTTAGAATGGGGTCTAGCACTGACATTCTAAATTTTATATAAATGATAAATCTCAAAGTTGAATGTAACCTTGCTCTTTTAACAAAACTCTTAATCTGGTGTTTCTTTTCTTACAGAGGCTACCTCTCAAGATTCAGAGCTGAGAAAAAGCAACTGCAGCGCGCTAACCAAAAGACATTCAGGGAATATTAATAAGCCATACTACTGAAACAAATTGAGCAAAGTCATGACGTGGCCCAAGATCTACTCCAGTGACTATGTTATAGGGATCTGAGTCTGCAATGACAACCTCTATAAAATCTTCCTTTACCTCAAAAATCTCTTGTGCGCAAAATACAGAGTTAAAAGTGTGTGTGTGTGTGTGTGTGTGTGTGTGTGTGTGTGTGTGTATGGAAAAACTTAACCAAGAAGGTGAAAGGCCTACAGTGAAAACTGTAGAACACTGAAGAAAGAAATTGAAGAAGACCTCCCATGCTGTTGGGCATGCAGAATTAGTATTATCAAACACAATTTATAAGTTCAATGCAATCCCCATCAAAATACTAATGATATTTCTTATATAACTAGAAAAACCAGTCCTAAAATTCACATGGAAAAATAAAAGACCCAAAAGAGCCAAAACAATACTGAGCAATAAGAGTGCTGATGGCAACACAATACCTGATCTCAAATTATGCTACAGAGCTGGAGCAACAAAACTAGCATAAAAACAGATATTAAGATCAAAAGAAAAGAGTAAGTTACAGAGACAAAATCCATATAGATATAGTCACCTGATTTGACAAAGGTACCAAAAATTAATATTGGAGAACAGATTGCCTCTTTAACAAATGGTACAGGAAAAACTGGATATCCATATGTAGAAGAATGAAATTAGATTCCTATCTTTCACCTTGCACAAAATCAACTCAAAAGTGGATAAAAGACTTAGGAATTAGGGTAGAAACACTGCCACTGCTAGAAGAAAACATAGGGCCAACACTATATCATATAAGTGCAGGCACTGACTTACTTAATAAGACTCCTACAGCTCAAGAAATAAAACAATGAATCAATAAGAGGGTTAGCTTCAAATCAAAAAACTTCTTCTGTACAGCAAAGGTATGAGAGCACAGAGAGGAAGCCTACAGAATGGAAGAAAATTTTTGCCAGATACTCTTCCAGCAGGAGATTGATACCCAGAATACATAAAAAAAATCTTCAAAAATTTAACACCAAAAACAACCCCACGAAATAACCCAATCAATAAATGAGCAAAAGAAAGAACTAAAAAGACATCTTTCAAAAGAAAAATATGCAAATGGAAAAAAGTATATAAATAAGTGTTCAACATCCTTAGCAATCAGGGAAATGCAAGTCAAAACTACACTGAGATTTTATTTCACACCAGTTGTAATACCAATTATCTAGACTACATACAACAAAAAACACTAGCAAAGATGTGGAAAAACAGGAGCGCTCATGCATTGTCGGTTGAACTGCAAATTAGTACAGCCATGTTGGAATACAATTTGGAGATTCCTCAAAAGACTAGGAATGGACCCTCACCATATGACACAGCTATCCTACTCCTTGGTATTTATCCAAAAGAACTAAAATCAGCTTATCCTAGTATATACCAAGGTTTATAGCAGCACAATTGCTAATAGTCAAGTAGATGAATGGATAAGAAAAAGTGTTTTATATTCACAATGAAGTTTTACTCAGTTATAAAGAAGAATGATATTAAATCATTTGCTAACTAATGGATACAAATGGAGAATATTATGCTATGTGAAAAAAGCCAGACTCACAGAGTCAAGGTTGAATGTTTTCACTCATTATATGGAAACAAATTATGTTTCATGCATTCATGAATGTCAAAATAAACTACACAATTATGTAAAACCATAATGTACTAATAAAAACACAAATTTAAAACAATTAAGTTTTTCAGAAGAAGAAACACTGGACACTGTTAATTTTTTTAGGTTTTAAAAATCAAAGTTCAAACTCTTTATCCTAAGCAAATGGTTAAAGAACTTCTATTAAAACAAGATGTTCCCCCCAAAATAGATAAAACTGCTAGAAACTTAAAATGGAACTGAGGTTCACAGAATCAGAATTAGACAATTCTAAAATGAACTTATTCTAGTTATAAAATAACTATTTTATAGAATCTCCAGCCGAGAGCGCAATTGCTTGTGTGCCTTAGAGCAAATGAAATGATAAAGAAACGAAATACCAACCAAGCAGGTAAATCAATTCAATCAATCCTAACAACAACATGATAAAAATTTCAAGGCAATTTCTATGTATCCTTTATGTGATTACTGGGGAAAATAAAACAAAAAAAATTTACTAAATTTCCTTTGGGGGTTAAGAACAGTAAAGAAAAGGAGGGGCAGGGAAAACAAAATGAACAGATATCACACCGAGGCTAGCTTTTGGAGATGCTTATTTCCCTGTTGGATTGCAAGTTCAAAGCCAGTCTCAGCAATGGCAAGGCACTAAGCAACTCAGTGAGACCCTGTCTCTAAATAAAAAACAAAATAGAGCTGGAGATGTGGCTCAGTGGCTAAGTGCCCAAGTTCAATCCCTAGTACCAAAAAGAAAACAGGAATTTACGTTAAAATCTTTAAGTCCTAAATATGCTTATCTACTTAACAAACTTTGCAAATTACAGGATGACAGAAGGGAGAGAGCATATTTAAACATTTTTTAGAAGTTTATACTGATTATCCAAAAACGAGTAAATGGTAAGTATTTAGACTAAACAAACAAGTAATTACTTTTAAAAACTACAATGCTCTGATGCAGTCAATGATCTCACTTCAGGGCAGCATCAATTTTGAGTAGCTACAAATCTAGAAGACAGACAGAAAATAGCTCTCACAAAGCTGCTTTATCTCACTCTAGTCCTTAATAAATTTAACATCGAAATTAATGTTCCACATATTTTCTACTGGACTAGGTCTGGTTTTGGTCTATCACATTTCCTCTTGATCATGAATACTGACTTATGACAACCCAAATCCCCCCAATGTAACAGCTCAGTCAATTCTCTACTTTTCCCTGAAATATGCACCTGATATCCATACCCTTTAATCCAACCCACTATTCCCATAGCATGACATACAAATTATGTACTTTCATAGATGTTTTAAAGTGGGAATTAGCAAGCTAAAACTGCTGTTAAATTTCAAACAGTGGTGAGAAAGGAATGAAAACAGGATTTGTTTTTTCCCAAAAGAGTACTGCTTACTCCGAGTTGGTCCTGTGTGCTTTAACAATTACAAGTGAACAACTAATGTCTAATCCATGAAGGCAACAATCATGTTCATCACACATTTACTGGTGTGTCCCAATTTTATGCCTAGGCACATAGCAAGATGTAAAATAACTGTTCATCTGTTAAGTGAACAAATTTATACAGGCTTCCATTACACCTTAGAAACTATTTAAGATCTAAAAGTCACTGTAATAAGAACACCTTTAAAATGACATAGGACCCCGTGAACACCATTTCAAAAGGATTAATTCAGGAGATAATGCAAAGACAAAGTTTACCTATTTGTCAATTTTCCTTAAGAACAATCCTGATCACCCACAAACAACATATTTATAAAGCACTTTATCACTTAGAAAGTATTTTACATACGTTACCTCATTTTATCCATACAAGAGAACTATGAGGGAGGAAAAAGCAATATGAAACCAAGGAAGAGAAAACTGATGCTCAAAAATTAAGTAAAACTGCTCAAGGTCACATTATAATAGTAAAAACTAAACTTGGGTCATCTAATTCTCCAGTTTACAACATCTTCCAAAGCCTATAAAAATGGGGAAAAAAATGAAGACACTTATATTCCAAAATAAATTAAAAAAAAACCTACCTCAGTTCAAAAGAACCACACATTTTGAGTAAGAGTCTT
Organism: Spermophilus citellus; assembly: GCF_964194105.1. NCBI lineage: Eukaryota > Metazoa > Chordata > Mammalia > Rodentia > Sciuridae > Spermophilus > Spermophilus citellus. Next base: position 104,633,810 of record NC_138188.1, read on the forward strand.
CACACCTTTTAATATAAACTATAAGAATACCTTTTAAAATAAAAGGGTACATTTCTCCTGAGATATGTCTACATGGAAGACAAATGAACTAAAATAAGTAAAAAGAGAATCAGAATTTCCCTAAGGAAAAATCAAATCAGGAAACTAAATCAAATCAGGGAACTGACAGCAAACTTTTAAGCAACTTGAACAGACCCATCAAAACACAAAGTAATAATCCATGGCTTCACAGCAGCTGCTACTTTTTACAGGAGTAAAGGAAACATTTCCTGTCCTTTGGGGGGGTAGAGGAAGGCAGACAGGTAGCTAGTTTATTCTAAATATGAAACATAATGGGGACTGAAAAAGCAGGGAGGTATAATATCATTATATCACACAGTAGTTTTAGGCATTTCTTATTTCTTTAGCTAAAGAATATTAAATTTGATAAATTCAAAAAGTCTTATCTGAAGACAGGTACAGTGATGCACAGCTGTAATACCAGTGATTTGGGAGCAGGAGGATCACAAGTTCAAATTCAGCCTGGCCACCTTAGTGAGACCTTAACAACCTAGTATCAAAATAAAAAATAAAAAAGACCCTGTATCAGAATAAAAAATAAAAAGGACTGGGGATATAACACTGTAGCAAAGCATCCTTGGATTCAATCCCCACTCAAACAAAATAAATTATATTATTTGCTTAATAAGAATAATAATTTATTAGAGAAAAATAAACCATATAAACATAAAGCTATTTAAATATATTTGGTGTTTGCTGCCAACATCATCAAAGATCAACTCTGAAACAAAAAAAAATAGCATTTTTACTATTTAATTGTTACAATAGAGATAGAGAACCTCCTAACAGCTCTACAAGGATCTCTTCAAATTAACTACGGAAAACAAAACAACCACATAATAAATGACTTAACAACCCCCAGCCCTCGCCCTACAAAAACATACTTTAAACAACCTAGCAATGGCATCTAAATAGGGCAAATACAGGTCCACCTTTCTAGTAAGGAAGAATATTTTTAGAACTGAGTGAATTCACAAAGCAAAGCCACTTAGCCTTTTTTCCCACAAAGCTCTACTAGAAGAAACACTAAGTGAGCTCTACTAAAGAAAGGCCATTGGGATGACGCATTCCTACACCTACAGTGGGTCTACAATAAGGACTTGGTTCCACTGCCACTGTCTAAAAAAGTATGCCTGATCCTCTTGTGGGTCATGAAAGAACACAGTAGGAACTCCACAACAGAGCAGAGCATCTCCCATTGCTTATTCATTACTTGCAATGTCAGAACCAAAGAAGAACATAAAGGTAGGAAATCTGTTTTTCTTCAAAACAGAACTTTCATCCTTGGGAAACACCTACATCCCTAACTTTGCCCTTTCCAGATTGTCTCTTTCGTCTCCCATTAGATATTTCAAATGAAACTGAAATTAATGAGAAGTGAACAGCTTCTAATTAAGCAGACTATTTCTAAAATAGAAAATTAGACATTTTACCATACTATATTTAGAAAACAATGATCATGAGTAAAAACAAAGCATGTAACATGTTTGAATTTTGAAACAAAATCATCTAGGCTAAGAAAGTAAAATGAATTAGTATCACTATTCTTTAAAAGAGAACTATTTTTTACTGAGAATTTCCTATGATACTCTTTGATAAGGTAAAAGGTAGGCCATGAAAATGCCATAGGTAGCTACTGACAAGGGGTGTATATAGTAAAGAAAAGATCCTGGAAATATCTTCTATCCTAAATGTTTTTTACCCAAAAAGCGTCTTGTATTCATATCTTTTGGGGGAACTCGGGGGTCGGGGGGGGGGGGGGAGATCGGGAATTGAACTCAGGGCACCTGGCCACTGAGCCACATCCCCAGCCCTATTTTGTATTTTATTTAGAGACAGGATCTCACTGAGTTGCTTAGCACCTCAAAGACTGGCTTTGAACTTGCAATCCTCTTGCCTCAGCCTCCAGAACCACTGGGACCTACCTATTCATCACCTTCCAGGTTAATACACCCAGTTGAGGTAAGAAATAGAATCTCAAAATAGTGGAAGGAACACCTGGGTTTGGGGAAAGGATTGCACTGGACAGTAACTCTCTTCACCTTACTATTCACCCACAGGTTCCAGAAGAATTCACAGATAGCATTATATTAAAACAAATGACATGGAAAAGCTGCTCAATGAACCATGAGAAAATTTTAAAAAACTGACACAAATATACTACAGAAAAAAACATGCAAAGGCCAGATCAGAAACTTTAACTGGAAGAAAATCTAACAGCAGTAAAGGGTTCCTTCTAAGAGCTAGGTTCAACAGAAAAACTTAAGCACATAAAATAAATAAAACGAGAGTCCAAATATAAGGTAATAAAACAGATAAAAAAGGGAATTTTTTCTGGTCCCTGTATTAGTTTCCCATGGTTGTAGTAACAAACTGCCACAAACTGAATGACTTAAAACAACAAAAATTATACTCTATCAATCTTGGAGAAATCCAGAACCAAGATATCAATAGGCTGCACTCCTGTGGAAACTCAAGCAGAGAATCCATTCCTTGCCTCTTTTAACTTCTGGTAGTATTACTTATGTCCCTTGTGGCTTTATCTTTCCAATTTCTAGCTCTGTGATTAAATCTTTCCTCTTTATGTCTCCTCTCTTTTGTATCTCTAAAAGCATACCTGTCACTGGATGTAATCTAGGATAATCTAGAATTATCTTGATTTCAAGATTCCTAATTTAACTGCAATCTAAAAAAAAAATCACTTTCGAAATAAGGTTGATATTCATAAGTTGCAGGGCTGAATGTCTGAGTCCCCCTTAAAATTCACAGGTTAAGGGCTAGGGATATAGCTCAGAGATAAAAATCACATACCTAGCATGAGTCAGGCCCTGGGTTCAATCGCCACCATTACCCAAAAAAAAAGAAAAAGAAAAAGAAAAAACGGGTTGAAGCCCTAAACCCCAATGGAATTAATGCCCGTGTAAGAATGAATATCAGAGCTTCCTCTCCCCGTCATGTGAGCCAACACTAAGCAGTGACCAACCTGAAGCCAAGGCCTCCCTCCACCAAGACCTGAATCCACTGGCATGTAGGTCTTAGAATTTCCAGCCTTCAGAACTGCTGGAAATACATGTCTGTTGTTTAAAAGCCACCCAGTCCACTTCATTGTGTTATAGGAGCCTGAACTGATCATGACAGGTATCTTCTGAAGGGCCATTTTTCACCCTACCACAGTTCTCAATTCTTGGCTGGACAAATCAATCAAGCAGGGGTTAAGAATCAGGGCAGGGAGCCCCAGGTCCTAATCAGCTTGACAATCACAGGGATAGTAAATAACCAATACTCTACAGTGTTTTGGGTTGCTAAACTATAATATTCAGTAGGTTAGGTATATTAAATGCGTTTGTGATAAACTTTTTAGTTTAAAATATAGTATATCAGCAAGTAATCCCATTGTAAGCTGAGATACATCTACATTCTAAAAAGAAACATTCAGGGTTAACAAGGGATACCATAAAACATAAGTTTTCTTTTTTTGTGGTGTTGGGGATCAAACCCAGGATCTCCCACAGCTAGACAAGTCTGGTATGGCTGAATTACCATCCCCAAAATGTACATGGAGACCTCTCTGTGTGTCTCTGTCTCTCTGTGTACATGTGTAAATTACACACACATATATGCAGAGAGGTTGGGGGGGAGGGTTATTTTGTTTCTGCAATACTAGGGATAGCAACCAGAGCATAACTCATGCTAGGCAAGCACTCTACCACTGAGTTATATCACCAACCCTTTTTATTTTTATTTTCTTTGAGACACAGCCATGCTAAATTGCTCAGGCTGGTCTGGAACTTGTGATCTTCCCTGCTTCAGGTCCCCCAAAAACTGGGATTACAGGCATGTACCACTGGTCCTGGCAAATGTGACTTTTTAAAAGCCTCAAAATTATTTTCCCAAATGAAGTAAAGGATATTAGAAAAAACAATCACTAAATAAAGAAAAAGGTAAATTTGCTAGGGGCAATGAGAAGGTATCTGCTAGAGCAAGAATAGTGAAAGATAAAAGAGTAGGAGAAAAATTAAATTTATAATCTCTAGTAATAGCTCTCAACATATGAGCCAAAGAGTCTCTATAAAAGATTTATAATTGCAAGGGGATCTGCAAATCCATACACAAATCAACCATTATTGGGATATAGGAATAAATATCATACCCTCAAATATATAATACATATTGATTTTTAAATGAGATTATTTGATTAATAAAGTATAAGCAAGAGCAGCAACAACCAAGCTCTGCTTTGTGACCCAGTATTTCCCTTTCTAGAAATGTGGCAAAATAATCAGAAACTCTGAGGAAATAATTGATTTACACAAATGTTCAGTGAAACTCTATGTACAGTATCAAAAAAGCCAATCAAGGCGCTTAGGAGTAAGAAAATTATTAGGTAACTACGATATGCTCACATGAAACAAAATATTAAGCAATCTCAAAGAACATTTATTATTATAAGAAAAATTCATGATACAAAAGTATATGAAAACAGGCTGCAAACTACTATATACTATGTGATCCCAAATGTGAACAAATACTACACAAATACACCAAAAAGCAAACAGAAAACAGGAGTTTTCTCTAGATAGTGAGAATACAGGTAAAGTTTTATTTTCTTTTTTGTACTTCTTCATAATTTCCAAATCATCCACATTGAGCATACGTAATTTGTAAATATAAATTTGCTTAAAGTTCTAAAAATTCTTTCCACAAGTACTTTTGCTATAATTTATTATTTATTCACTGAGTTCTAAGAAATCCAAGTATGTATACAGAACTGTTTAAACTAAAAATTTGCAAATATTTCTTGAACAATATCTCCTTCATTCTAAAATTAAATATAATTGGCATTATGAGGAGATGGATTGAGTCCTCCTCATTCACAGTCAATGTTTAGTTTTCAATTATGCATTGATTCTTGCATTCAGAACAGAAAAGAGTGACAAAATAACTTGGGTGAAGTATGACCTATTATGATGTATGTTTAAAATATTTCCTAAAGGCTTTATCTGTATTCAGATTAAACTGTTATGAATTATCTAACCATTCATTTAAATCTTGAAATAACCAGTGAAGTGTTTTTACTATTTAACAAATGACAGAAGTTGAAGAGGCCTCTTCATACCAAATCTAGAATCTGGTGAAGCAGACTAATTTGCCAAAATCTTGCTCCTCACCCAAAAAATTACTTAGAATTTTCCATACTATGCCACTAAGCCCAGAGATAGCTCCAGGCTACAAGACTTTAACGACTAAAGCTAACACGTCTTATATCCTTGTTTACCTAAGTCTACACCAGAAATGCTAGCCTTATGTTAGACTCCCATTAGTCACTAACTTTCATTCCCCAACTACTCCACATATCCCTTTCGTCTACATCAACTACTCAAACTTACTCCTTTTAAAATGTTTATAATTAGCAAACTCCATCTTCTCACCTTCAGGAAAATATAGCTTTTCTGAAGAAGTTACTTCATAAATTCCACAGAGGTTGATGTTATTTAGTCTCTTCACACATCTCAAGACAATGTCCTCCCTGCTCTCTTTTGCCATTTCAGAAGTATTTTACTCTTTCCAGTCATCCAAAAACCCAACTCACTTGAGGGCCTTCTATGCTGGCTCTTCCTTTGCCTACCTCTAAATGTTGGGAGTTTTCCTGGGCTTGGTCCTTTTTCTTCTCTCTTCTGTCCACATACTCTCCCCAGATTAGTCTATGCATTCCCAGAACTTTAAATACATGTTATTTATTTTATATTATTATCATTAGAGAGCTGTTGGTTCTCACACTTATTTTTTGTACCCCAGACCACTCTTTTGACTTTTTAGAGATTCAACTTCTCACTTTAGAGTTACCCTTGTCTATCTCATTTCTCTGATTAAAACTCTTCAAGGGTTTCAACATATACCATAAGACTCCCACAAAATCTGGTTTCATTCTCATCTCATACCATTCTTTCCTTGGTTACTATACATTCTGTACACTGTTTCTTTAAACTTAGTAAATACACAAAACTCCTTGCTACCTCATCTATGGAATGAAAACCAAGACTTTTTTCTTTTAATTTTTTTTTATGAATTACTACATTCTTAACCCACCAAAACCCACTTAACACTGGTTAAATAGCCCTCAGTACCAAGAGGATAAGCCTGAATATTGTGCCCAAGCAGCAGAACCCTCTAGTGAAGAAAGGCTGAGGATATGAAAATAAGGTAAGGGCTCATTCAAGTCTGTGGGTAGCCAAGACTCTTGTTATGTCACCTCCTAAGCCTTTCTGCCATGTTCCCAAACTCAAGTATTTACCAAAGTTGTGGAGGGACAGAGAATGAAATGAAACTAGAAGAGAAAACTCTCAACAATAAGTACAGTGCTGGGCATGTTATATTTTGTATTTCACTTATCATCATCCTTTGTTTCACAGGGAGTATTTATATAAGTCTATATATATGTCTGCAGTTTTTGCTACAATTTTTTGTATACAGTAAGAGCTCAAATATTTATTAGATGAATTAATAAAATGATGAATGAATGAATGAGCAAAATGATTCAAGTACCGATTTTTCTTAACCACTCCAAACTACAAAGATTATTTCTCCCTCTGGATTCACACTGACTGTCTCTTCCTGTGCTGTCCAACACAACAGTCATTATAGGAGGCTATTAAACACTTGAAAATGGCTAGTTTGAATTGAAATGTGCTGGAATGCATAAGATTTTGAGGACTTAGTAAGAAAAAAAGAATACAAAATATCAATAGTTTTTAAGTAGATTTCTTGCTGAAATGGTAATATTTTTTAGATACAGGGTTAAACCAAGTACATTAACTTCATCCATTTCTTTTAGTTTTTATTCTTTTACTGCATGTACAAAATAATAGGCTTCATTGTGACAATTCCATACATGTACATAACATACTTTGGTGGTATCCATTTCACTTTTACCCTCTCTTTCCTCCTCACCTCCCACCTCTGGGTCCCCCTTCCTTTTCCCTAATAGTCCTTTCTACTTTTACATCATCTTTTTTCCCTTCCCCATGAAGAAAACACATGTGATACTTGTCTTTCTGGATCTGGCTTATTTAGGTTAATATGATAATATCCAGTTCCATCCATTTTCCTTTTCTCATTCTTCTTTATGACAGAATAATACTCCATTGTTTACATATACATTTTCTTTATTCATTCATCAACTTGATGGTTATCGTGCACAGTGCTGCAATAAACATGAGTACACAGGTATCTCTATAGTACACTGACTTTGATTCATTCAGGTATACACATAAGAGTGGTACAGCTGAGTCAAATAGTAGTTCTAAATTTTAGTTTTCCTTAGAATGTAGGGTTCATACTGTTTTCCATAACATTTAATTTTTAAGTTACTGCAGTATTTTTTTGTGTCTCAATGTTCCAATGTTAGCAGTTTATTGGGAGGTTGCAGAATCTTTAAGATGTGGGGCCTACTGAGAGATATTTGAGTCATTGTGGGTGGAAGTAAGACATACACTAGTAGGTATTAATGGAACCCAGTCTCTTCCTTTCTTTCATTTCCCTGCCATAAGGTGAGCAATTTTGCTCTGCTACATACTCCTACCATGACATGCCACCAGAGACCTGTGTGGGGACACACTAGAATCGTAGGCTGAAACCTCTAAAACTGTAAGCCAAAATAAGTATTTTCTATAGAGTTCTATCCTTATTCTACTTTTGATTGTCTCTGGTATTTGTTATAGTGTCAGAAAGCTAGCTAACATTGTGGCTATTCGAAAATTTTAGTCATATACGTGGCTTTCAATATATTTCTATTGAACAGCACAAATGTATACCACCCATTTGGCAACTTATATATTTGTATTTGATAGCTTCTCTTGTGTTATTTGCTTAAATATTCAAATACGTGTTTCCTTAGAATGTAGGGTTCATAAGCCTTGTAAAATAACAATATGAATTGTATGCACTATTTGAAACAACTTTAAGTTATAATTCATGTAACATATAGTTTACTCACCTAATATGTACATTTCAATGACTTTTAGTATATGCACAGGCTTGTACAACCAGCACCCCAATCAATTTCAGAACATTATCATCATACCTAAAAGAAACTCTGCCCCTCATAATGGTCATCTCCTAGTCCTTCCATCTCACTAGCCCTAAGGCAACATGAACCTATTCTGTGTCTCTATGGAATTTGCCTATTCTCAACATTTCATATGAATGAAATCATATAAAATGTGGTATTTTGTGATTGGATCCTTTCACTTAGAATGTTCCAGGTTCATCCATATTGAAATACAGTTCATATGATTCATTTCTTTTGAAATATTACTCCTTTGTACAGGAATACAACATTTTGGCTCCCATTCATTAGTTGATCAACATTTGGGCTCTTTCTATTATGGGCTATAATGAATAATGTGGCTATGAACATTTGTATAGATGCAAATACAGGTATAATACCTAGGAACAAATTATTGGATTATACGGTAACTATGTGTAATCATTTGAGGAACAACCAGATTGTTTTCCAAAGCTGTTGTATCATTTTACATTCTACCCCTGGTGTTTGAGAGTTCCAACTTCTCCAAATCCTCACATATATTTATTACAACTTGTCTTTATTATCCTAGCCATCCTGGTGTATGTTAAGTGGTATACTGTGGATTTGACTAAGATTTCTGTGATGACTAACAACCTTGAACACTTTTTCTTGACCTTACTTTTTTCATAGAAATGTCTATATATGCAAAATGGATTAAAGACCTAAATACAAGAGTTAAAACTATAAAATCCCTAGGAGCAAATGTAGGAGTAAATAATTGTTCATGATCTTGGACTTGGCAAATCCACAGTGGCTTTTAGGTGCAATACATCACACACATAAGCAACAACAAAAAATTAGACAAATGGGATGTTAGGAAAAATAAAAACATTTGTGCTTCAAAACACCATTACAAAAGAGAAGAAATAGTCAACAGATGAACAGAAAGTACCTACAAATCATGAATCTTATAAAGAACTTGTATTTAGAAGATAAAAAAATGATTGCAAATCATTAACAAAAAGACAATTCAATTAAAAAATTTGGCATAGTCCAGGTGTGATACAACATGCCTAAAATCCCAGATTCTTGGGATGTTAAGGAAGAATTGCAAATTTGAGGTCTGCCTGGGCAACTTAGCCAGAACCTGTCTTAAACAAAAAAACAAACCAAAACAATTGTTTCCTTAACTCGTTAGTACTGTATAAATATACAATTAATTTTTATACCCTGATACTACACATCTTGCAAGTAGAGACAGCTTTACTTCAACCTGGATGCCTTTTGTTTCTTTACCTGCCTAATTGCTCTGGCCAGAATGTCTAGGACAATGCTGAACAAAAATGGTAGAGTTCTATCCTTATTCTACTTTTAATCTTCTGAGGGAAGCAATAAAATATACTCATTTACCATTAAGTAAATATTAGGTCAGGGTTTTTGCATAGCTGGTCTTTATCAGACTGAGATTCCTTATCTTCTATTCCTAGATTATTGAATATTTTTATCATGCATGGAATATACTTTTCAGTATCTTTGTATTCTATACAACATGTGGTTCACTCATGCATCAGGTACAAATTACCAAAGAAAGTCTTATGAATTTTTTAACAAAAAAAATATAAATACCAGTTTATTTTAATAATTCAGAAGATATTTTCATTAAGAATAGTTATGATATTAAATTAAGTCTGACCACTAGTTTTTATTGTTGTTTCATTTTTAAGATCGTCAGGATATCACCAATTAACATATCCTAAGTGAAGGTAGTACCACGACTCATTTAATAACTAAATGATTCTAAGAGGAAAAATGAATTTAAAAAGAATCCATGCCACCAAGCACTTTTAGGAAAGGCGCTGGTTACATAGAGATCAAAATAATACTATATTGCAATAAATGTTTTAGAAATCACTATTAGTCATGTCTACAAGTTTCTAAACACAAAAATATAATTAGCCTATAAAATTTGCTTTAAGTGACAAAACCCAAGCACTGTTATAATTTAGTAGGAATAAGAGAACATTTCTTATCAGTGCATTACACAATTATCATTTCAATATCCTGTTTCCTAAACACAAAATGCTGATTATGGAGAAGCACACAGATAACCCTTATTATTATTACCCTAAAGAACTGTTTTAGCCCTCTGGCCTACCAAGCTCTAACCTGAAAAACAGACAAATGTTTCCTAATTATACTACTAGTGTTTCCACCATCTACTCTTTGGAAGAAAGGATAGAAGAGTAACAAACGAAAATAGTAACTTTAAAATAATAGGTTATCCATAGCAATTAAAAATTATGTGCTTCTTCATTCAGCAGTTCTGTGGCATATAGGAGAAGTAAAGACACATTTCCTAAAGAACTCTCTCTTTGAGAGAGAGAGAGAGAGAGAGAGAGAGAGAGAGAGAGAATTTTTTAATATTTATTTTTTAGTTTTCGGTGGACACAACATCTTTATTTCATTTTTATGTGGTGCTGAGGATCGAACCCAGCACCCCGCGCATGCCAGGTGAGCACACTACCGCTTGAGCCACATCCCCAGCCCCAAGAACTCATGCTTTTACTAGAGAGGAAATTAAAATGAAACCTTAAAAAAAATTTTAAATTCATAAGCAAGCATATAGTACATATCATATGCAAAAAAATAAAAGTTTATAAAGCACAAAACTCTCCTTTATGATCATCTTAAACATAATCTTTAGTCTTGAGCTATCTAATGTTTATTGGTTTTAGAAAATGCTGGGTATTTAGAATACAATAATTTCTTTTTTATACTTTATGTTTTATAGATTGGTAGTGTTCTAAGTCAGTAAAACTCCCTTATGTAAATCTTAGAATGCATCAATAATGGCAGAAATAGTCCAAATAAACTGTTATTCTTGTTTAGATTAACACCACCATTATTTCCCTAGAATACATTGTAGAGTATAAAAAAAATTACAGGGATTGGTGAATTAAAAGTATATAAAACATCTGAAGGGTTCTTTATTATCAGTAACCTTTTATAAATATAACATATGCAAGATATTATATTACATGCTTCATATTACATATTTTTCATTTAACCTAAGAATACTTTTCATACATGAAGAAACTGGGACACAATTCAGTAACTTATCTAGGACCACAGCAAGTTAATAAGCAAATGCAGAATCTGAATAAAAGAACTGGCCTATCCCAGAGGCCTAACTTTTTCAACATGCTATTTCCTGTTAAGCTACTTTTAAAGGCATACTACATTGGGAGGCTGAGGCAGGAGCACAATTCAAAGCTAGCCACAGCAACTTAGCAAGGTCCTAAGTAACCTAGCGAGAACCTGTCTCAAAAAAAAAAAAAGATGGGTGGGGTGGGCTGGGGATGTGGCTCAGTGGTTAAGCAACCCTGGGTTCAATCCCTGGTACCCACCCATCCCCCACAAAAAGGCAAAATATAAAGTCAAAAATTAATTATGATAATCCTAGGTTCTTATTTGATTTTAATTATTGTAATTTATGCTTAGCTTGAAACATGCTGCTAAAAAGGAACATCAAAAGGCATGACAGTCTTTTTGAAAAATGGTACTGGAACAACCAGACATCCACATTCAAAAAAATGAATAAACAATAACCTTAACACCAAAATTAAGGCAAATGCACAAAAATTCATTCAAGATCTATCAAAAACTTAAAGGAAACATAAAACTTAACATAGGAGAAAGTATAAAACTTAACTTAGGAGTACCCTTGATTTGAGTGATGGCTTTTTAGATACATTAAAATGACCCATGAAAGAAAAATGTTGAGCTTCACTAAAAGTAAGAACTTTGGTTCTTCAACAGTTAATCAGAATGAAAAACCAACAGATTGAGAAAAAAAAATTTGCAAAATACATATAGGATAAAGACTTGTATCCAAAATATACAAATATCTCATAAAACTCAATAAGAATTAAAAACGAGCAAGAAAGACACCTCACCAAAAAAAAAAAAAAAATACACAGATGGCAAATAAGCACATGAAAAGATGCTAAACATTGTATGTCATATGTCACTCTTATCAAAGACCTTCATGTCATTGATATATCTTGAGTGAATTTTTGTGTGTTTGCCTTAATTTTGGTGTTAAGGTTATTGTTTATTCATTTTTTCAAATGTGGATGGCTCCTTGTTTCAGTACCATTTTTCAGTGTTTTTTGTGAGGACATGTTTTCAACTCACATGGGTAAATACCAGTGAGTACGACTGCTGGATTATACAGTACGACTATGTTTCCCTTTGTGTGATACTGCCTAACTATCCACCAAAATGGTTGTACAGATTATACAGCAGCTTTAGTCATATTTACCAAAAAGAGTAAGCAACCATTATGTCCTTCAATAGGTAAACAAACAAATAACCATGGTACATCCATATTAGTCAGGGATTTTTAAAACATTAAGTAGCAAGCCAAGTAAAGGCATAGAGGAACATTAAATGTATATTGCTAAGTAAAATAATCAAGTTTAAAAATGCTATATACTATAAGATTCCACCACATACATTCTTGAGAAGACAAGAACACAGAGTAAAAAGTTCAGTGGTTATCAAGGGAATGAGGAGTAGCAAATAGGTAGAGGATGGGCTTTTAGCAGTAGTAAAAGTATTCTTCATGATACTGTAATAATTAATACATGGTATTATCTATGGTCAAAACCCACAGAATAATAACAACAAAAAACATGGGTCCTAATGGCAATAATGAATAATAAACTATGACTTTAGTTTAAATAATAAAGTATCAATATTGGTTAATCAATTATAAAAAAAAGTACCACACCAATGCAAGGTATCAATACTACGGAAGAAATGAGTTGGAGATGGGATTATATAGGGACACTATGTACTTTCTGTTCACCTTTTCTGAAACCTAAAACTGATCCAGAATTAGTCTGTTAATTTAAAAGAAAGGAAAAATAAGAAAGACAAGGCATGCTAACACAATAGTTCCAAATCACAACAGAATGTATCAGTTGGAAAGTTTATTATTAAAATTTTAAGGGAGAAGAGTGGTTCAAGTTTATTGTTTTGTTTTTGTTATCTCTTTATACATCTAGGTCTCACCCCCAAACCTCGTAAAAATGAATAATTTGGAGTTGTGATTCTAGTATATGTATGTTCATAAAGAACCCCCAGGCGATGCTGTCAACATGATGCAAAATAGACAGGTAATTCTGAGATAAATAAACTGGTTTGACTGTTGATATGTACGGACTAGAATGTAACTTCTATGAACCTCAGTTTCCTCAAATGTAAAATGACAGGGTTAAACTTGACAGATGGAAGCATGAATCAGAATTATAGGGTACTTTCAACTCAAAATTTCTTTCTCTGCTACATAAGTTTGAATAAAGCAACTTCTGGGTTACAGGTTTAGCTCAGTGGCAGAGCACTCACCTAGCATTCAGGAGGCTCTCTGAGTATGATCCTCAGTAGCAGCAGCACCACCACCACCACCACTACCACCTCCAACAACAACAAAAACTACTTCTAAGCCCAAACCTCTTTATGTATGTATCTTAAGCTTCATAAAGATGAACAAACAGAATTCTCATTGTTTTCCACTAAGGTGTTACAAAATACCTATAATCTATAGCCAATGTGTCTCATAAATAATTATGAAATTTCCCATGACAATTTTCTCTCCACGATGAGCATTTAATCTTTTGGAACTGCTTGAGGTATACAAAAAGATCATTAAGAGTATAAATTGGGCTGGGGTTGTAGCTTAGTGGTAGAGTGCTTGCCTGGCATGTGTGAAGCATTGGGTTCAATCCTTAGCACCACATTACAAGTAAATAAATAAAATAAAAGCATTGTGTCCATCTACAACTAAAAAAAAATATTTTTAGAGTTAAATTAAGAATCTGAAAAAACTATAAGAAATGAGATATTCTCAAGAAAGCAATCCAATAGGCTGCCATTATTTCTCAAGTGGTAGCAACTTTCTAGTCACATGAACAAGAAACAGAACAAACTAAACCCAAATGCCAGCACAGTTCAATTTTCTTGTCATAAAATTGGTATAAGTATCATGTTAAAAAAAAAAAACAACTTCATCACAGAAAACTAAGATGAATTATCTGTCCTCAAATACTAAACTAGCAACTGTATACCAGAGAACATAACAGATAACTGAGTATTTTTCAATTTGTTTATTCAACTGATATTTGAACATATACTTTATGTCAGGCACTATGCTGAGCAATGGTAAGCAAAGCCAGATTTATACTCCAGTCGAGAAGACAAACTAATACAAGTCAACTTGAAACAAAATAAAGCATAGTAAAGATTGGGATATTTCTCGTGAGAGGGGATGGACAAGAAAGCTTTCTGGATTAATGATTACAATGTTCTGTGCTTAACTTGATTTAGGTGATGGTATATACATTGAGCAGTATACAATGAAGTATACATGAGCTATATCCTAAGTGTTTTTTAATTCTGCTACAGGAAAAAAAAAAAGGCAACACCTAAAGACCAATCTCACCCAGCTCCTATGATGATTTACCCTTGGTTACCACAATTATTAATACTTTCCAGATATAAAAACTTTATATCCTCAAGGGCAATATAAAAATGAAACAAACCACATACAATTTTGTTTCACTAGATATTTAACTTTCCAATTGTAATGCACTTGTTTTGTTACCCCCAGTTTTGTTTAAATACAACCATTTAATAAGCACCTACTAGATACACTGTACTTCTTGTATCAACTTCTAGAAAAACGTAAAAATAGAACAATGCTAAAAAGGAGTCCTTCAAATAATGACAATAAATATAAAGCAGGATATATGTGTCTTAAAGAAAAAACTACTTTTAACCATTTAGCATTTTTTAATTTTCATTGCTGAACTAAACCGGAGTTTCTATTAGAGGGGATGAGAAAGAATGCAAGAACTGCTCACTTGAAATTGTTCCATGTTCATTTCAGAAAGTCCAGTGTAGTTAGTAAGAGTATATATTCTGGAGTTAGTCAGCCTAGGTCAAATTCTGGCCTCTAGCACTTACTAGCTGTATTATTTTAGCCAAGTTTATTTTCGTTTCCTATGCCTCAAGTTCCTCATCTGCAAAATGAGGAAAATAGGATCTTCTCTCATATGATTGTTATGAGAATTAAATGAGTTAATTATATGTACCATGCTTAGCATATAAAAAACACTATATGTTTGTTGTTGCTGCTGCTACTAGTAGCAATCTTACCAGTGGTTCCTAAGTACCACATAAAAGCAAATTAACACAGTATCATCTGGGTATAATTCCAGCTTGGATCTGGAATGCTCCCCAAAGGTTCATGCATTGAAGTTTTGGTCCACAATGAAGCAAAGTTCTAAGGTGAAGTTTGGGCAAAGTGATTGGATTATGAGGGACTCAGATCTGATTAGCAGATGAATCCATTAATGGATTCATAACTGAATGGACTAATGGGAAGAGGTTGAAGCTATAGGAGTTGGGGCCTAGTTGGAGGAAACAGGTCACTGGGGAGGGTGGGTGTCCTTGGAAGGGTGTAATCTGGTCCCAGCTCCTTCCTCTTGTGTGCTTGCACATTTTCTCTCTCTCCCTCCCTCCCTCCCTGCCTCCCTCCTGATGCCATGAGATAAACAGCTCTACTACACCCTCTCCACCATAATGCACAGCCTTGCCACAGGCTTAAGAGCAATGAAACCAGCTGACTATAGCCTGAAACCTCTGAAATAGCAAAAATAACCTTTTCCTCCTTTAAATTACTTTGCCCAGGTATTTTTTTATGGGGCAACAAAAAGCTAACTAACATGTCCAGTAAAGAAACAGTATAGACAGCCAACAGCTAATGGCAACAGTTACATTCCATTGATGCTCTCACTTATAGCTAAACTAACTCAGTACTTTCAGAACAACAATACCCTACAATAATGCATCCGTTTAGCACATTCCATCTAAATTGTTCCTTATATATGCACTATACAGAACAGATTTTAAGATGCCTAGTGGATAGCTCAAAATATTCAATGACAGTGAATCATATTCCCAATACAAAAGAAAAAAATGACATCTAAGAACCACAAGGGGAGAAAGTTAGTAATTAAGTTAGTACTTAAGTAGTTAAAGAATCAAGTTCCATTCCATTAAGTAGTTAAAGAATCAAATGCCACTGAATGGAATAATTCCAGATTATTCCATTCAATAATCTGGAATGTCAGATTTCCTAGGAGGATTACATAAGAACATGTGCTTATCTAGATGTCTGTCTTAGATAATTCAACTCTTTCTAAAAAGAATTTTTGTGCCACTTTACTAGATGACAATTTGAATCAATAATTTAACCAACATCTGTACCTACTGGGGATTCAGCATTTCTCTTGATGTAATCAGAGGATATAAAAGTTGTCTAAGATTTAATTCCTGCTTTTACAATCTAGTTTAAAAGAGTCCAACACAAAAGCAATCTATTCATTCAGTCAACAAATACTTCCTGAAGGAGTATTCAATGCCTGACACCAAGAATGATACTGGTTGGTTTTAAAGTCTCCTAGGAGAATACTGTCAAATGGATAAAACTGCACATTGGGTATATAAAGTAAAACAAAATTTGTAGATGATTTGAAGGAAGCAAGGAAAAGGGAATAATCTGGAATGTCAGATTTCCTAGGAGGATAACGTGCTCGATTTTGAGAAACAGATAAGTTAACCAGAAAGAGAAGAGACAGAAGAACATTTCAGGCAAAGTAGTAAGCACATACAAGCCATCAGGATGACTGCTCAAGAAGAAAATACTCTGAGTAGATGGGCAGGGATCTTATGTCACGATAAAGGCCTTAAATTTTGTAAAAATATATATTAAAGATTCATATGGATTCTTCTGGATGTTCATCTTAAGTGGATAAGGGTAGACAAGACTAGATACAGAAAATCAATAATATTCCAAAGGAAGGCAAAAATTTTCTGTAAAGGTCCAGACTAGTAAATATTTCAGGCTTTACAGGTCACACGGTCTCTGTCATAACTACAAAATTCTCCTTTTATAGCATAAAAACAACCAAATAAATACATAAACTAATGAACAAAGCTGTATTCAAGTAAAATTTGATCCATGAAAACAGGTACTGACCTTATTTGGCCCTGTGAGCTATGGTTTGTGAAACTCTAGTCTAAGCAATGTGTAGTCTTCTAAGTACAGAGTATAGAAATGAAGAGAAATAGATTCCAGAGATATTTAGGGGGTAAACTTGAAAATGACTAGATGCAGAGAAAAGGTACAAAGAGGAAACAACTCTTGACTCCTACAAACAAAGCCAGGGATGTCTATGGATAAAATAGTGCCATTTATCAAGAAAGAAAAGACAATGGTGATGTTTCATCTTGTTTAGGGAAGGACAGAGATGAGAGAAGAAAAAGTCTATTTATTTTTTAAGTATTTTCTTAGTTGTAGATGGACACAATATCTTTATTTATTTATTTTTAGTCGTGCTGAGGATAGAACTCAGTGCCTCATATGTGCAAGGTAAGTGCTCTATCACTGAGCTACAGCCCCAGCCCAAATTATTTCTATTTTAAGATGCACAGTATAAGCTAGTTACTGGACATCCAGCTGGTAATTGCAGAAGGTCTGAAATTCTGAAGAGATTGGGGTTAGAAATCTAGATTTGGTAACTAAAGTGGTTAAGGTCAGCCACGGAGGAAGACGGTGGGTAAAGTTAGAACAAAGGACTGAGATAAAAATATAAACATTTAAATGGGGATGTGAGGTGATCTGCAGGGAAGACTGAGAGGAAACAATCTGAGAGAGAATTTTCAGCAGAGTGCAATGGTAATGGTCACTATAGCTAAATTGAACTGCAGATTATAATCTTCATGAGTATGAAATTAGTGAGCCAAACACAGAAGTCTAGTAGGACTTAGGATACTCTAAGCACGAAGAACATTAAAACAAATGAACAGTGGTTAAAAACAAATAATAGCCCAGAATAAGTAAACTGATAGGAACAGGAAGCTGATTGGTGGTTACCAGGGCTTGGAGGAAGAATAGGCAGTTTTCTTTGGGGGTGCTGAAATGTTCTGGAACCCAATAAAGGTAGTATACGTATACTGTGAATCTACTAGATGCCACTGTAATTTAACTTTTAAAAGGTTAATGTTTTATGTACATTTCACCTCAAATTAAAAAATAATAATAATATAATAATAATAACAATAATAATAAAGCAGTGGGCAAGCCAGAGAACAGAACACTGGGAAATAAAACTGAACAGTATGAAAAATTAGTTTTATTCAGTATGCTTTAAGTTTTATAAATAAAAAAGCCTTCCAAGAAAGGCAGAAAATTTTAATCAGATTAAAATAGGCATCTGGACAATTTTAGACCTATCCTTTCCAGTTTTCTTAACAAGTTTGAGACAGCTCAATTATCATCATCTATCTTCTCTAATAATTAGAAATGTTTAATTAGGGAGCCTAGTTTGTACTATGTGGGGAAGCTGTAACTGTGAAGGAGATAAATTAGGTGTTACAGGTGAAGTACAGGCATTCAGTAAAATGAATTTGTGCTTGATTGTTGATAAAGGTTTTCTTAAAAAAATACATAATTTAGTACTGTGTTAGTCAGCTTTTCATTGCCACGACCAAAATACTTAACAACAACAACTTAGAGGAGAAAAACTTTATTTTGGTTTTTTTTTTTTTTTTTTAGTTTTAAATCTATTTTATTTAAAACAATTTACAAATAGGCCAAAATATCACTCAGCCTAAGAGAAAAACTTTATTTTGAATCCTACAGTTTCAGAGGTTTTAGTCCACAGACAGCAGTCTCCATTGCTCTGGGCTTAAAGTGAGGCAGAACATCTTGGCAAAAGAGCATGGCAGAAGAAAGCTGCTCAGCTCATGCAAGAAGCAGAGAAAGAGAAAAAAAAGAGCGAGAGAAAGTACATGCACAAGCATAAGAAGCCAGGGTCAAGATATAGTCCCCCAAGAATATGCCCCCAGTGTGCTACTTCCTCTAGCAATGCCCCACCTGCCTAAGTTGCCACCCAGTAGTTCATTCAAATTATTAATACATCAAATGAAATAATCCACTGATGGTTACAGCTCTCATAATCAATCTTTTACCTCTGAATACTGCTATATTATCTAACATAAGAGCTTTTGGGAAGGACATTAACAATCCAAATCATAACAAGTATGTACAAAAGGTACTATATTAAAGGTGGAAAATAAACTACAAAAAGGGTCCCAATTTTTCCCATTTTCCTGATCATCTATCAATGTGGCTTTATAGTATTTCCCCATCCTCTGAATCTGAACTCTCCTGATAACTTGCTTTGGCCAAAAAAAGGCAGTAAACGTGACATGCCAATTCTGAGTCTGACCTTAAGAACCCTTGTATGCTTCCACTTCTCACTCTTAGAAATCTGCTTTGCCACAACAGAAAACAACCCCAAGGCAGACAGTTGGAAAACTAGAAATACATGATAATTAATAGGTAACTATAGTCACCCTATTAACCCTGTTGATACTCAGTCAACTGATGAGTGAGGCCAGTTAGCCTCAGCAAATCCACTAGGTAAGCCACTAAGCACATGAGTAAGCCAATATAAGATCACTTAGCTCTTATTCACATCAAGAGAACTACCCAGCTGATCCAAAGATTCATGACAATGGCCATAATATGACAACTACCATAATAAATGGTAGTCGTTTTAAGTTTGGAGTGGTTTATTACATAGCAATAACTAACTTACATGACTGTGGAGACGACAGGAAAAGGCCACTGACCTGGCACAAGAGCTAGATTTATTTCATCAATTGAAATAAGTGCTTCAGGTATTATAAATGTACTCCTAAAAGGGAATATCTTTCTATTATTTAAAAAAAAAGTACTTTGGGAATCTGAAAAATTATCTACAAAGTTAACAACACATTCCCTCACTTCCTAAAATTACAGCATCACAAAACTCATTAAAAATATAAAAGTCGGGCTGGGGTTGTGGCTTAGTGGTAGAGTGCTTGCCTAGCACAGGTGAGGACCTGGGTTCAATTCTCAGCACCATGTAAAAATGAAGCAAAGATATTGTGTTCACCTACAACTAAAAAATAAATAAATATTATATATATATATATATATATATATATATATAAGTAATTTTTTATAATATGATGTGATTTTGAGGAACAATTATCACATTATAACAACTGATTATACTTAAAGGGGAATTATTTCCATGGCTAAATGAAATAGGAGTTTTGGGTTTTATTTTTGTTTTATTTTGCTTTTAGTGTAAGAGATGTTTCAAAGAGTTATTGAATTTTCCAAATATCATTGTTAATTTTAATTTTTAAAAGCACTATACCATAAAAGCAACTTTTTAAATACAACGCAACCAAATCTTGCTCCAAGTAAAAATACTAAACCATATTAATTCAATACCTACCACAAATAGTAGTTTCCTTGGCTAACAAGCACTTACCATTACTTCAGCAGGCTACAGAGATTTCGTGTGTGTGTGTGTGTGTGTGTGTGTGTGTGTGTGTGTGTGTTGGTGCTGGGCATTGAACCAAGGGTCTTAGGCATGTTAGACAAGTACTCTACCACTGAGTCACGTCCCCAGCCCTTTTCTTTTTCCTTCAAGGAAAAAACTAGCACCACTTTAATAGTCAAGTCAATGACCTATCATTGTCAATATTGACAGTTCTACCTACTGGTACGAGGGTAATTTTGTGCACAAGGCACTCGTGACTACACTCACTTGATATAACTGTAGAACAGACTTGTAAATAAGAAGTACTTTTTTTCTGTATTTGCAGTGCTGGGAATCAAACCTAGGGTCCAGTGCATGCTAGGCAAGCACTCTATCACCAATCTATATCGCCATCCCCAATAAGAAGTACTTTTAAAAAAAAAAGATGAAACCTTTAATAATTTGTTAAATCATTGCTAAATTTCACAACCTGATCTTTTTATTGAACCAGTTATCAAGAAAAGTAAAAATAGTTTCTGTGGCATTTAAAAAAGTGAAAATTCCTGTGTGGGCTTAGCAGCATTAAACTTTAAATATCATTAACACATTCTGAGAAATTCATAGAAAGAGATAATTTAGTTTACTATTTTAAACATACTAAATGCTCCTCTCATTTAGAAAGGGGAATCTGTGGGTGTTAGAAAAAGTTCAATAGAAAGGGCTACTCTACAAAACAGGATTTTCTATACACTAACATTTTACTGTAACAAAAAAGTGCAATTCTCAACAGTAATAGAAAAACATTTAACAAAATAGTACAGTATATTTGATAGATGGAAGAAAAGAAAAACTAAGTTGATGGTTATCAAATACCCTAGATAATTTCATATCTTCCCTCTCCCTTCCCTACCCCTCCTTTAGGAGTATCAATCTCATGCAAAAAGGCAATATAGGTTTCTCAGACCATAGTGCAAACCTTGACTTCCTGCTCTTCAAGTACTACCCTGGGTTACACTACAGGTTACCTAGTAGTTCAGATACTAAACCTGCAATATTCATGAACCCCACCAGGTAATGTTAATTTCCTGTCTTAAAACAGCTACTTCACAAAAAAACCCTACTCCTCACCTCCCCACTACATACTCACCAAGTAAAATCTCTCATACAGTAATCAAAGGTCATCTTTTATATCACTTCTCTCACTTTCAAATATTTTAAAGTATTCAATCAGAACAAAAGAATCCTAAAACCACTTGAAGAAACTATGTTTCAAAATGCCTCTAAGAAAAAAATCTTTCCTAAACAGCTGTAACAACTCATCTACCTCAGAAAATAAATCTCCCTGTTGATATATGCTGTAAATTTTCACTGCCCCTCCAAATATATAAAATCTGCTGAATAACTCTATTTGAATCTAGTTCTTTTTCAAATAAAGTCACACACACACCCTTTTAATCAAGACGACTTCCAGAAACATCAAGCTTGGGAAATCAAACTTCTGGAAACAAGAGAAAATAACAATTAACAGCTAATGTTTACTGAATAAGTAACTACTCTGTGTCAAGCTATGTTTTTCATGTGTTATATTTTAAGCACCACAGCTCTTTGAGATAGGTACTATTATTATTATTAATATTACCATTCTAAAGATGGAAAAAAGTCAAGTTTTCAATGTTATTTGTTCAAGATCAAAGTTAATTGTTGGGCTGGGATTCTAAAGCAGACCATTGATAGATCTCTACTGTTTTGTTTTGTTTTTGAGAAGTCCCCTCACTATGCTGCACAAGCTCTCCTCTAACTCCTGGGCTCAAGCAATCCTACTGCCTCAGGTGGCTGAGTAGCTGGACCTACAGGCGCATCACTGTGTACATTTCAAGTTTTACATTCTTAAGAGAAACAACAATAGAAAAATTATATATCTTCCAGACTAAGCTTGAGGGAAGCAATCCCCAGACTTTCTTCATAATCTACTGATTAAAATCAGTAATTTCACTCAGAAAATAAGTCCAACAATTCGCTGACAGGGATTTCTCAGTTCCCATTTATATAGTATATTTGTAGTAACAGGTGCTATTATTGCTAAGACTAACCATACTAATGTACTGCACGTGATGGGAAATGTGAAAATCAAGAAAGGATGATTGAAATGGAACCACCATTTGACCCAGCTATCCCACTCCTTGGTTTACACACAAAGAACTTAAAATCAGCTTAAAATCATATGATAGTGACACAGCCACATCAATGTTTATAACAGTTCAACTCACAATAGCCAAACTATGGAACCAACCTAGGTTCCCTTCAACAGATGAATGGATAAAGAAACTATAGTATATATACAAAATGGAATATTACTCAGCCTTAAAGAAGAATGAAATGATGGCATTACAGGTACATGGATGAAGCTGGAGAATATCATGGTAAGTGAAATAAGCCAATTTCCAAAAACCAAAGGCCAAATGTTTCCTCTGATCTGAATGGATGCTAATTCACAATTGGGAAAATGGGGGTGCTTTAGGGAAGAGTTACTTTGGATTAGGTAAAGGGGATTTGGGGGGGTTATGGGGGTTGGAACAATAGTAGAATGAATCTGACGTTATTACCCTATGTTCATGTATGAACAAGACCAGTGTGATTCTACATCATGCACAACCAGAAGAATGAGAAACTATACCCCCCCAAAAAACTACTATATGATTACATTAAATGGCACTAAAGTGTTACATTTTAGAATGATCTTGTTTCTATATCCTAAAATAAATTATATTCATGACAACTAAAGATCATTTAAAAAATCCAAAATCATATTTAACATTATATAAAATGTTTTTTAAAAAATAGCAAACTGAAAACTTCAAAACATTTCTCTAAAAAGTTCAAGATGACATTATCAGTTCAATCTTCAATTCCTCCACATTTCTTCCTCAGAACATAAACATTTTCAAATCCATTTTTGCCCACTTTTAATCCATATTCTTCTCAAAGAGTAATCAAATACAATCTTCCACCTCTTCACCTCTAATCCTTTGCTTCTCTGGCTTTTGCACCCAACTTTCCACTTGAAACTTTTTGCCAAAGTCATCAATGCCCCATTATTCCTGAACCTAAGAACCCTTCAGGTCTGAATTGTCCTTTAATAGGATTTAAACAGTTCAGAACCCTTTCAGCCCATTCTCCTAGTTTCTTTAAACTCTGGTCGGTTGCCTTTTCCATCACCACTTTGTTTTCCATTTTTGACTACTGCTTGTTACATTTATTTTTCTATTTGTCTCTCAAATGTTAGAAGGTCCCTTTACATTTATTTTTCTATTTGTCTCTCAAATGTTAGAAGGTCCCTGGTCATCTTCTGCTAAAAATTCTTAAAGGATGATTTTTAACCCCCAGTCAACCATTTATACTACACTGCTTTTTTTATTTAATCTTCACAACATTGAAAAATTTTAATGTGTTGGCTGAATACCCTAAGTGTATTTTAAAAGAAATAATCTTGCTCATCCATACAAGAGTTCTTAAGTACCTAATATGCTAAGAGGTACAGTGCCATTATTACATTACAGGTGTAATTTCAGCCTCCTTCCATTCTACCAAGACTAACTGCCAGTAAGCACATAATGACAAAACTAAGTTACGGGATTACCACTGAGATGACTCCTAGAATGTGCCCTTATGTGGCAAAGTAGTGTGAATTAAATTAGACCCTACATAGTACAATATAACTGAACATATTCTAATTTCTAAATTAACACAATTTGAGTCTTTAAACAAAGTCTCCATGTAGAACTTAACTTTGACTTCTCAAAGCAACATGCAAATAAATACACAAATACAGAAAGAAAAGAGATTTTCTAGTCATAATAAGGAAATATAAATATGGCCTCACTTTCAAAATCAAGAACTCAAGGAAAATAGAACATTCAGGCAATCTAGGCCCATTCTAGATTCAAACAAAACTATCAAATAACATGATTTTTTTAAAAAAATTCATTAGAATAGAAAACATTAAGAAGATTTACATCTGTTTATAGCCTTGAATAAAATAACAGTCCAATATAACATCGATTTAAGATCAAATTTTCTAGTTAACAATGAACAATACATACAAAACATGTAAATATAAAGATAAAGCTATAACATTTCCAGCAGTTTCACAAAAGTGCTTGTGTATTTTTTTCTCTTTTTTATTTGTTCTTTTTAGATATACATGACAGTAGAGTATATTTTGACATAGTATACATACATGGAGTATAACTTCCATTCTTGTAGTTGTACATGATGTGCTGCATTGCTCTTAAGCCCATACAAATCTCCAGGCAGCTCTCCAAATGTGTCCACACATCTCCATGTGAACATTTCCCAGGCCCCTCAAAAGCAACATGTCCACAAATGAACTCATCTTGAAAAGCAAGGGAATAAAGCCTTGGAAAGTATAGGATGTGCAAGGAGTTTTGTTTTGTTATGAAGGGGGTATATTCTACATTTCAGTAAACAACATTATTCACCCCTACCCAGTCTTCCAAGACAAATAGCTGGGAATCATTCTTGACTCCTCTCTTGACCCAGACATCCAAATAAATCATCAAATACAAAAGGAAGATTGTACAACCTTAATCTTCTCAAATCAACCTCATTATCTTTACTCCCCCAACATTTCTCAAGACAACTACTTATACAGGCTCCTCCATAACACATATCCTATCACATAACACACATCATTTGTTCTCCATTAACTGCAAACTTACTAATAGAGGACAGAGTCTTGTTCATTTTATCCGAAGTACCTTGTGATATAGAGTTGTCAATAAAAGTCTAAAAAGGGGTCCCAGAAAGTAAAGTGATACATCAAAAGGCATAAAATTTATTAACAATAGAATAGAAATTTGTGTATCATCAATTTCCTGGCACTTTTTGATAGTGAAATAACCTCCATCACAATATAGCAATAGCATATCAGCAGGATTTTGCATATTCAAAGTGTCAATATTTTTGTGTGTTTATACTTCTAAGTAAATTTTAAATTACCTCCAATGACCATGTATCTCTGTAATCAGGAAGGAAACAATATGTTTTAAAGTAAAATGCCACAACTAACCTAAATGAAAAATCTTTAAGTTTTTAGGATATTATTTTGTGAAACTAGGAATTAGAATTTAAGTCCACAAAGGAGTCTGAGGGAAAAAGGTTTCAGAAATGTCAATTTGTATAGTTTGAGTGAAAGGCAATCTTCTCTGAGCATAATAGAGGCTGGACAGATATTAACATGAGGGGTTCTTTGTTTGTTACCGGAGATTGAACTCAGGGTCACTTAACCACTGAACCACATCCTTTAAGTATTTTATTTAGAGCCAGGTCTCACTGAGTTACTTAACGCCTCCCTAAGTTGCTGAAGTTGGCTTTGAACTCAAGGTTCTCCTACCTCAGCCTTCCAAGCCACTGGGATTTCAGGCATGCACCACCACGCCCAGCAACATTAAGTATTTTAAACTTCTATATTATCCAAAAATAAACAAGCCAAAAGTATCAAAAAAATCCTGTTTTACAATATATATTTGCAATATACAACATAATAGCATTCATATATAAAGAATTCTCACTTCATTAAGAAAAACACAAATTATCCTCCCAAATGAAAATTAGGCCAAAAAGCACTAATGGGAAAAGAAAATAATACAGTAAAAGCCAATATGCATACAGAAAAAGAAACCTCAACCTTATTAGTAATCAAAGCAATGTAACAAAACTGACCAAACCAACAAAGATATTTTTATTTTATTTTTAGAAATAGGTACTGGGCATTGAATTCAGGAGCACTTGACCACTGACCCACATCCCCAGCCCTATTTTTTTTGCATTTTATTTAGAGAGAGGGTCTCACTGAGTTGCTTAGTGCCTTGCTTTTGCTGAGACTGGCTTTGAACTCATGATCCTCCTGCCTCAGTCTCCACCGTACCCCAGCTAACAACGTTTTAAAATTATAATATCTAATACAGTTAAGAATGCAGGCAAACACATGTCCATATAAATTACTATAAGGAACACAAAGTCTTGGGTCTATAGAAGACAACCTAGCAAAACAGATCAAAAGTCTTTTAAGGGGACATATTCTTCAGTGAACCAACTCTACCCTAAAAACTGCATGCAAAGTTCTGCTACAAAAATTTTCATTGAAGCATTACATATAACTACAAGAGAAAACTGAAGAAAGTTAAATTTATAGAAAGAAAGGGATGACTGAATATATTATAGCATTGCATTATGTGGATTAATTACTCTCTGATGATTTAAAATGTTTTGTTTTATACAGGAAGATATTGTTGATCTACTAGGTTTAAAAGGTATAATTTTTGATGATCCATTTCAGTAAAAATGTATGCACCAAACACTAGAATTTACTTGGAAATTTTATATACCTTATCAAATTTATTCTTCTCTAAACTGCAGTTCTCCCATCTGCAAAACTGGATTACAAAACTTACCCCCAAACCACAGAAACACCAAATCACTAAACCGTAAGTAGCAGAGCTCAGATTTCACTACAGGTCTTAAGGACTCAGGAATACAAACTATATTATGCTAAATACCGCTTGTACATCAAAGGGTTAACAGTGGATTAATCACAATCTCTTACTCCCCATTCCAACTAACTTTTTTCCTTCATTTTTTCTTTTGTCCCAATCTTGTGTTTCTTTCTATAATGAATTATATTTTACCTTTTTAATAAGGTATTTTTATTTTTAAATACTCTGACTCAAAGTCAGAGATTAAACTTGGGGCAAAAATTTATTGAACCGCTTCCAAATTCTATAGTCTAATTTAACACTGGGGGAATATGTATATGTGTACTACAAAAAGTTAATTGACTTTGGCACTAAAAAAAAACTTAGGATTAAAATCCACAATTTACAAATGTGAGCCTTAAACAGATAACTTCACCTCTCTGAGCTCAAACCAAAATACAAGAAAGAAATGGGTAATAATTCCTACCAGGATTGTTTTTTTTTTTAATCTGTATTTTTATTTATTTATTTTTATGTGGTGCTGAGGAGCAAACCCAAGGCCTCACACCTGCAAGGCAAGGGCTCTACCACTGAACTACAGGCCCAGCCCCTCTCAGGAATGTTTTAAGGACTATGTTAAAAGAATGCATGTAAAGAGTATAAAATATAATACTCAATAAATGCTTATTTTTTCAAAAGGGTACATACATGCAAACTCTGGATCATTAGCAAATTGGTATCAAAGTTATACTGATTAGTTAATGACTTAACACTCATTTTCAGTTTAAATTAAAGCTAAAAATATTCAAGAAAATAAATTTCTCTGCCTTTTAGAAAACCTCAACCTAAAAGAAGCACTATGGGGCCGCTATTTTTTAACTTCTCTTCATTACTCTATCTGCCCGCTATTTTTTAACTTCTCTTCATTACCCTATCTGCCCTATTTGACTTTTGTATCTTCAGAAGTCTAGAAGAATAATTCCTAGCATACAGTTGGTTTTAAATCCTGGATAAATGAAGGCCTTGGAATACATAACATTGTCTCTCTCTAATAATGAATCTCATTATCACTCAAAAACTAAAAAATCTTCCTACAAAGCAGAGGTGCTAATTACCACTCAGCAACAACAGTTTGGATTTCAAAAACGCAATCCTGCAGCAATTTTATCCAACTTATTTCTTCCTGACATCTTATTTCCAAAGGAATATACTGGCAAACAAAAAGTCCTGGGGTGAATTTTAAAGTTGTGAGACAGTAGGAAAGCCAGAAAACTGAAATCTTAGTTCAACTCCCTCATCAGAAAGGCTATGGTAGCCAGGCATCGTGGCACACATTTGTAAACCCAGCAGTTCAGGAGTCTGTGGCAAAGGATCCCAAGTTCAAAGCCAGCCTCAGCAACTTAGCAAGGTCCTAAGCAACTTAGCAAGATCTCAAAATTAAAATTAAAAAAAAAAAATTAAAAAGGGCTCAAGATGTTGCTTGTTGGTTAAGCACCCAAGTCAATCTCTGGTACAAATTTAATTATATCATTCATTTAAAAAATAGTCATGCTACAAAACAACTAAGGAACCCTACCAAACTTCTGTAAACATTTAATTTCGATTCCACCAACCACACAGAACATCCAACCACCTACCAATACTGATTACCGATTATTCATTTATTTTTTAAAAATTTGGTAAACCCCATTATATGCCAGGCATCATTTTTTAACTTGGGAAATACATAATGAACAAATAAAGAAACAAAAATCCTGCACTTACGAAGCTTATATCTTAAAGGAAGGGGAAAGAGGGAAGAGTACACAAAAAAACAAAATAAGTAAATTATAAAGTGGTAATTCTTAGAATTAAAAATAAAGCAGAGAAGGAAAATACAAAGTCTAGGGTCATTGGCTGCTATTTTTTAAGAGGTAAAAGATAAAACTAGCACAGTTTTAGTCCTAGATAGATCAGTTCATCAGCAGCAATTAGTTCACCTGGTAAATTAATTTTTTTTCACTTCTTGAAAAGGGTAGGAGCAAGACAAAGATTTAAGAGAAACCAATTTTTAAAAAGATGAAAGTTAATAGAATTCTTACAGGGAAAGAGAAATATCCGATTACAATACCATAAAAATGTAGCAAGTCCATTCTCGAATTCAATTTTTGGTAAGGCTTCACTACCAACAACCACAAAATTAACATTTAAAAGATTTTTCCATTTAGTCATTGTCAGGTTACCAACTTTAGATCTTAAGCTTAACTTTCCTATCTTTCCATTTCTATCATCAAAAAAACCACCACTGAATTAGTTAAAAAAAAAAATCAAAGACTGTACAAGTAAGCTTCATTTTAATTCCTATTTTATGTACTCATCAAGACTTGTTAAAGATTTAGATTGTTATTAAGAGAATTCTATTTTAAAGGTGCTTCAAGAATTCACTATTTAGGGGCCAGGGTTGCGGCTCAGTGGTAGAGCACTTGCCTAGCATGTGTGAGGCACTGGGTTCAATCCACAGCACCACATAAAAATAAAATAAAGGTATTATATCCATCTACAACTAAAAAAAAAATTAAATTTACTGTTTATAGGAACTGTGAAGTAAATCATTTTGCAAAAGCAAATGACACTTAATGACACTTAAACACTTAACAGGTTTCTTATTAGACACTATATGTTCGTTGTAGACAAACTAAAAAATAAAAATCACAAAAAGAATAAAATGAACATGTTTGAAAAGCAAGATTTTAAATATAACTAAAAATTCTGGAAAATATTCTCAGATTATTCTCTAGATTTTTGTTGTAGTCAACATAATCACACTGCACATATTATTTTGAAAAGTGCTATTTTCACCCACTGTTTTGAATTTATTTTCACATTAAATACATTATCATCTGTCATCCTATATGAATTCCATAGGATTGTTAAGAGGACTAAATACAGGGAGAAGGAAAATACTGCAAAAAAAAAAAAAAAAATACTCACAAATGATATTGCTATATTGTGTGCATATACAAATATGTAACAACAAATTCCAGAATTATGTATTATCTAATGCACCAATAAAACTTTTTTAAGACATTTCTTTTTTTAGAAGTAGTTGGAACAAATACTTTTATTTTATTTTTATGTGGTGCTGAGGATCGAACCCTGGGCCTCACACGTGCCAGAGAAGTGCTCTACCACTGAGCCACAATCCCAGCCCCAAAACTTGTATTTAGAAAAAGAACACTAAATAAGATGACTTTTGGCACAGAAAAAACACTCTCAGTACTATTGTTACTAATTCCAGGACTAAAATTTTCACAAACACTCAAGTATATCTAAGTTTATGGGCATATTTTTAATTTTTTTTCCTTAAAATAAAGTGCAGAAGTCAAACTTCTGAAACTCTGCCAAACTTCCCTCTATAAAGAATATCCAAATTCAGTCTATTTCAGCAACACGTCCCCAGAAACCCTTGTCATAAGGTGAATATTACATTTCTTTTTTCTTTTTAGTACCAGGGGTTGAACTCAGGGAGTTGAACCACTGAGCCACATTCTTAGCTCTTTCTTTTTTATATTTTATTTTAAGACAGTCTCCCAAGTTGCTGAGAGACTTGAGTTACTGAGGCTAGCTTTGAACTTGCAATCCTCCTGTCTCCCAAGTCTCTGGATTGCAGGTGTGTGCCACCACACCTGGCTAAATATTGTATTTCTAATCTTTGACATTTTGACTAAGGGACAAGGTGTGTTAAGTTTATCTCATTTTATTTTTATTTTCAGTAGTTACAGTAAATTGAACATTCTTTCACATGTTAACTACTTTTATTCCTCCTTATGTGGATTGTGTTAAAAATATTTTAAGGTAAATTACTCCAATATTCACCACTCAAATACTCACACATTAGATTTTAAAGGATGTTACATACACTGTCAATCTATAAAACTATGTTAGCTTCATGAACCTATAGGGAGTTATATACTCTCACTGTATCATAAACCTCAATTAAGTACCTTCCACTAATATTTAAAAGCAAAATACTAATGCCAAGAAAAGGGGAAATAAAGGACTCAAAGTAAAGTCTTTAAAACCACATAATTATGTAATCTACCTATCTCCATTAGTACCTTCATTTAAAAGAAAAAATACTTAAGTACTGCAATGGGAAAAATGTTCATGATATATTGGCAAAATGAAAAGAACACAAAATGGTTTGTATAATGCAATCCAGTTATAATTTCTACTGCAAAACATAAAACAAATAGAAGGGAAAGAATGCAGAGGCAGTTGCTGTCCTAGGTGCTAGGGACCCAGTGATGAACAACATGGGCAAGACATTTCGCTGATTTTAAGGAACTTAAATTCAACTGTGGTGATTAATAGGCAGCCCCACTTTACCTGATTTATTTTCAGTATTACATTTTAATAGATTATCAGAATAAAGTCTCTCTCAATTTCTTTCCAAAAATAAATTGTCTACAGAGAAAGTAGAGGAACACAGCTACAGACTTCACTATATGGACTTTAGAGCAAGAATTTACAAAACAGAAATTTAAGAAGTACATACATTCATGCACACACACACACATAAACACACAAAATGCAAACATAATATTAATGACAGAGAAGGAAAATGTCTCAAAATCATTTTTAAAAGCCTTACTTGTATTCAAGAATCTTTTTCATTATTCAACCAAAAGTTCAACCACTGTTACATTTTATAAAATCAAGTTGTAGACTATTCATTGTATGATTCCAATTTTGTTTTAATGTATAAATGCTATACATGCCAAATATCTTGAACTAACTTACTAGAGGTAATTTCTGAAAATGGGACTAGAGGAAAGGTAATCAGATGGGAATCTAAGAAAACTTAAAACATTTTATTGTGCACATGTCTACATTGCTCTGAATATCTTTGGAAAGATGCCTTCAACATAAAAATAAAAAGTTGGTTGACAACTACTACTATAAATGTTTTAAAATAACAATACTAATATGTGTAAACATAAAAAAGCAAATTATTCACCATTCTCAAGATTTTCATAAGATAAAAAGACCTATAATTTTATAGCTTTAAAATGTTAAAAGGAAAACCTTTTCATTCTTAGCCCTTATTCTTAAGGCCAAATCAGATTTTGAAATATTATTATTGGAAATATTAGTCATAGTGTATTTTCTCATTTAAAAGTCATTTCAAAAATTCAGCAGAATTGCAGAATATAAGATCAATACACAAAAATCAGTTGAATTTTTTTCCACATTAGCAACAACCTAAAAGAACATCAATAAGCAATTTAATTTACAGGGGCATTAAAAAAAAAAAACAGGAATAAATTTAACCAAAGAGGTACAAGACTTGGTAACTGTACAATATTGATGGAAGAAATGAAAGAAGATCTAAATATGTAAAAAGAAAGCCTGTAGTCATGGATAGGAAGACTTAATATTGTTATTACTTTCAAAAGTGCTCTACAGATTCAATACAATGCAATTCCTACCCAAATTCCATAGGCTTTTTTCGCAGAAATGAAAAAGCTGATCATGAAATTCTTAACAGAATTGTAAGGGATGCCAAATATACAAAGTAATCTTAAAACAGTCAAGTTGGAAGACATATGCTTTCTGATTTCAGCACTTATTACAAAGTTACAGTAATCAAGACAGTCTAATACTAGCATAAGA
This sequence comes from Spermophilus citellus, assembly GCF_964194105.1. Classification (NCBI taxonomy): domain Eukaryota; kingdom Metazoa; phylum Chordata; class Mammalia; order Rodentia; family Sciuridae; genus Spermophilus; species Spermophilus citellus. The sequence continues at coordinate 104,666,494 of NC_138188.1, forward strand.
TAACATTATTGATCAAAGAAACAGAACTAAGCATCCAGAAATAAACTCCTGTATCTACAATTTTATTAGCAATAAGAATGCCAAGACAACTGGATATGAAAAGAATAGGCTCTACAAGAATTAAGTTCAGACAACTAAAACCTTCTTCATACACCATATTTAAAAATTAACTCAAAATGATTCAAATATGGGGCTGGGGATGTGGCTCAAGTGGTAGCGCGCTCGCCTGGCATGCGTGCAGCCTGGGTTCGATCCTCAGCACCACATACAAAGATGTTGTGTCTGCCAAAAACTAAAAAATAAGTATTGAAAAATTTTTTTTAAAATGATTCAAATACCTAAATATATAAAATTAAACTGAAAAAATACTTAGGAAGAAACACATAGGTAAATCTTCATAATGAATTTAGCAATGCTTTTTTAGATATGATACCAAAAACACAAGTAAGAAAAGAAAAACTGGGTACATTGAACTTCATCAAAATTTAACTTTTCTGTATCAAAGGGAATATGAAGAAACTGAAGAGATAAACCATAGAATAAGATTGTTCCAAATCATAATAAGAGTGTATGTAGTATTTAGAATATACTAAGAACCCTTATAACTCAAAAAGGAAAAGGAAACACAATTATAAAAAGAAAAAGAATTTGCAGAGACATTTCTCTAAAGAAGATACACAGCCAACAAGCACATGAAAGGGAGCTCTACATCATCAGTCATTTGGTATATATTCATTCGATGAAACATTATTCAGTCATATAAAGGAATAAAGCACTGTTACATGCTATAATAGGGATTAACCTTGAAAATATTTTACTTAGTAAATAAAGCCAACACAGAAGATGACATAATATATAATTGCATTTATGCAAAATGTCCAGAGCAAGCAAATACATAAGTAGATTAGTGCCAGGGTCCATAGCAAGGGGCAAATGAGAAATGATTGCTTAATAAATATGGTGTATCCTTTTGAGTAATGAAAAGGTTCTTGAACTAGATAGCAGGTTGGTTGTACAACATAAGCATACTTAATACTACTGAACTGCACTTTAAAACAGTTCCAATGGTCACCTCTGTTTATTTTACCACCACAAAGTTTTTCTCTCCCTCTCCCCTTAAATAAAATAATGATCTAGAATGAGGTCAGATCACTTGCTACTGTGTTCTACCACCCACACCTGCTTTCCACTAAAAGAAAAGATTTTTTTTTTTTAAAGAGAGAGTGAGAGAGGAGAGAGAGAGAGAGAATTTTTAATATTTATTTTTTAGTTCTCAGCGGACACAACATCTTTGTTGGTATGTGGTGCTGAGGATCGAACCCGGGTCGCACGCATGCCAGGCGAGCGCGCTACCGCTTGAGCCACATCCCCAGCCCAAAAGAAAAGATTTATTATGTTTAGACTGGTATGGTGGCACAGGGCTATAATTCCAGGTGCTAAGGAGGCTAAGGCAGGAGGACCACAAGTTTGAGGTCAGCCTCAACAAGTTAGAGAAACCCTCAACAAGTTAGAGAAAGTAAAATTTTAAAAGGGCTAGGCAAGTAACTCAACGGTAGAGCACTTGCCTACATGTGAGGCCCTCAGTTTGAACACTAATACCAACAAAAAAAAGTTATTTTTAGCAACAAATACTCAGTCTGTAGTTTCTAAATACTATTTCCCATTTTAATTCTTCTTAAAGGAATCAGAACTCCTTAGAGAAATGAATGGTTCCAAATCCAAGGCAGATCATGCCTAAGATGAGTCTGGAACATCTTACCACACTATATTTTACCATACTGAAAAAACAGGGTAATCAAAGAGTACTAAGGTTATATGAAAGGGCACAAGAGTAAATATGATGGGGCTCCCACTAGCAAAAATTCGACAATTTGAGAATTAAAAAGAATATAACAGATTAAAACATATAATGTTTTCAAAACCACAAGTTCATACAGAAACTTAAAAAAACTCACTGGCCACATCTCTGAAATGCTATGAAAACATTCATTCTGCTTTTCCTCAGGATAATCTTATAGTTGGTAAGATAAAGTTATTTATAGAAAAACTCCAACTACTAAACCTTGACATTGTCAGATTTAGTGTTCATATTTCCTTGATCATTTATTTTCCTTAAAAAAAAAAAAAACAAGGTTTATCTGAATTAGGATCCAAAACAAGGTCCCTATGGTGCATTCTGTTGCTATTTTTAAATCTCCTTTGAATTGGTTAAAACTTTTCTTTCCCTCTCTTTTCCTTGCTATTTATTTATTGAAGAAACCTGACAATTTGTTCTTTGGAATTTCCTATATTTTGGATTTTGCTGATTTTGTCTCTATAGTAACTTCATGTTTCTCTTATTTCTACAAACTGATGGTTAGATTTCTTTTTTTAACCAGATTACTTTATTAGGTGGTGCTGAGTATTTCCTACAGCAAATATCAGGTGGCACATAATGTTGAGGTGCTCCTGTTTTTGTCATGTTAGGATTGACTGACTGCTCGGCTAGACATGCTTGCTAGCCCGGTTCTATTACCATGCCCTTCTGTCAGAAGTAAATGCCTTGCTCACCCACTTAAAAACAACTGTTTGATATCTTGCGGCACGCACCTCCTTATTTCTAACAATTCTGGAGTCCAATATGGGGCTCAATAAATCACCCCCTCAGGGACACACACACCCTCAGAGGAGCCACATCCTGCTGCCTTGCTGGGGTAACCTTGGAGCAGGGAAGGAAACTGCCATTCCTGAGGCTAACAAAGGACCCAAAATCTGAAGTAGACCAAAAGTGGATTAAGGGCTGCAGAACCAAATAATTCTGTGTACAGATCTAGGAAGAAAATCTATTCTCAAGCTTTAGAGAGAAGTTCTTCTTTGGCTGGTCGGGCCATTCCAGGGTTATAGGAAAACAGGATGGGAAGTGTGCAAGAAATCATGAGTAACTAGGATTGAGCACATGGGGATCTGGGTATGTAAGAAATCCCCAAAAAGAATATTGAGCAAGGGTGAGGGGGTTGAATATACAAAGGGCAACACAGTTACAGGAAGCTACCAAAAATAGGGAATAAAAATTCTAAGCCTAGGGAAAAGGAAGATAAATAAATCCCATATATATAAGTCTTCTTTAACCCTAGAACTTCTTCCTGAGAACTCTGGACTCCCACCTTCTTTAATATTTTGTTCTGATTAGTCTTGTTTTGTGTAACTAGAGTTTCTAGCTCTGTTTTTCTTTCTACTGTCTGGCCAAGTAATTATTCAAGGGTTAACTCTCAAATACACTAGAAAAGGAAAGAAATCTTCTCCTTTGAAGAGTCCTAAGCAGGAAAAATAAATGGTAATGTAGTGGGAATAAATCTGCCCCATGGAGGATGAGTGGCCACTTGAACCTTTGATTTCAGCATCCACCATGGCTGATACACTCTAGTCCTAATGTTTCCACTGCACAGCCCTTTCCATGTCTGGGTCATGCTCTATATCTGTGACAGGCTCTATTTTAATTTGTAAAGGATCAATATACATTGGTAAGAGTGAAGATGTCTTTGAAATTACTAACCTACACGCTTTTCTAGGTAGCCAGCCAATTAAGAAAAGATTAGCTTCTATAAAATGTTTGAAGTGCAATGTCTGTTGCTTTTAAGGATTTTTCTTTGGCAGGAATAACTGATTTAAAGTATTAACTATACTTGTCTGATACCTTCATTTTAATGGGTAACTGAAGTTAAAAATGGTTAAATTAGATTTAACATAAGTGAGATAAACACTATGAATGTTAGACAAGATATCTAATTTAATTTATATAGTTAAAATATCATCAACTGCTAAGTTTAAATTTAAGTGTTCCTGACTTCTGAAATTCCGTAAGGCAACATATATTTGGGTCTATTAAATATGTTTTGATAAGTTGGTAAATGGAAAAAGTTTTAGGGTTGCTTTGCTTCTCGGCCTAAACTAAAAGCAAGGTTACTGAATGTAAATTTTTAATAGATGTTTTTCTATATACAGGGAATAGAAAAGTTTCAGCTTTGCTTGGGTTCTCTTTTTTATTTTGGGCTGAGGGGTAGAGGGGGTACCAGGGATTAAACTCAGGGGCACTGGACCACTGAGCCACATCCCCAGCCCTATTTTGTAGGTTTTTTTAGAGACAGGGTCTCACTGAGTTGCTTAGCACCTCACTTTTGCTGAGACTGGCTATGAACTTGCGATCCTCCTGCCTCAGTCTCCCCAGTGGGTGTTCACCACCACATCTGGGTCAGCTTTCTTTTGATTATCTTGTTAAAAAGGAGTAATAGTCTAAATTCAGAAATTTCATATATTTGTCTAATTTCAGAATGTAAATTCAAAAGTCAACAACTGGAAGAAGGGAGATATAAAAAGTTATAGGTATGAAAATAATGTATGTTTCTGGATGAGAAAGTATTTTGTATGATAAAGTAATTTTCTGTGCTAAAGTTGAAATAGAAAGAGAGAACAAAACTAAGGATATAAACAATTTGTAGAATGTCTAAGGAAGTTGCAGTGTTCTCCAAATCATGCAATTTATAAGCCAAACTTTTCTATTAGCAAAGTACCTTAAAAACCTTGGGACTTGGGTTATGGATAGCACAATGGCAAAGCACTTGCTTAGCCCTGCTGAGCAAAACCCTGGATTTGATCCCTCGCATCGAGGGGAAAAAGTACAAAAATATTTCCTAAAAAGAAAAATATTTGACTATAAAAATGATATATTACAATCTGGTCTCTATGCTTAAGTTTCAAAGTTTTAAATTTTTGGTTTAATTTTTATCATTCATCATTTTTTAAATAACAACAAAACAGAAAAGATCTTCATGTACAAAAATAATACAAGCAACAACAAAAAATATTAACACCAGTGACCACAGGAAATAATAAAGATGGATGTGGGTGAAGTGTAATAATTCTGTTTTTTTCCTTAAATCAAGACCTGCTATGTTAGTTAGCCTCCATTTTTGCACAATCATTCAGGTACCCTTAGGAGAATTTAGTAAGTAAGCTCTCCAGCCTAAATTACCTGGGTTGGAACCTAAGCTCTGCCACCTGTTGCTACAAAACTTTGGCAAAAGTTACTAACCTTTGTAAGCCCCTGGTTCCTCAGTTAAAAATAATAAATCCGGCTCAAAACTCACTCTGCAATATTGATTTCAACTGTACTTCCTTTTTTTTTCCTTAGTTAAAACCAAATCTAATTCTTATTTTAAGAAGCTTCTTCCATCTCTTCTAGCCACTGTTTAATTGATAAACTGATCAAATTTTAAAAGAAAGTTATCTGCTGTTAAAATTTTTATTGTAGTGGACTGGGGCTATGGCTCAGCGGTAGCACACTTTCCTTACATGTGTGAGTCACTGAGTTCGAGTCTCAGCATCACATATAAATAAATAAAATAAAGGTCTATCAACAACTGAAAACAAAAAATAAATAATCTATTGTAAAAGAAGAAAACAATTTAAACTTTACGTGTATATGACAACTATATTCTGCTTAGTAAGTAACATGACAACATAAGCTCCTAAGCTTTACCCTAAAAAACCTTAATTCATCAAATTTCAATAAGCCTCAGTTTCCTCACTTATAAATTATATTTGCCTTATAGGATTGTGGTAAAGATTAAATAAGAATGATATTGCTTAGAACAGTGCAATGATACAATAAGTATTAAAAAGAAGTCTGGAGAGCCTGGATTTGAGATCTGGACTTATTCTCTAGTAGCTAGAAAAGTCTAAATAAACCAACTAAAATGTATTTATCTCAGTTTCTTCATCCATTAAATAGACAACATCCATTGTCTCAAGTAAGTCACTTGAAAGTTAAATGACAGTGCCTGGCACACAGTAGACACTCAAAGAGTAGCTAAATCTCATGGACTCTAGCATTAAGATCTGGCCACCATCAAAAGCATCTAAGGAAAGTCAATACCCAACATAACTACAAACTTTTCTAGTTTCTTTCCCACCCTCACTCTATGGTCCACAACAGCATTTTTCATCTCTTCCCTACATTTTAGAAAATGCACAGACTTTATGGGATAAATAAAAAACAACAAAAAGATATGCTGTATTTTTTTAAAATTGGACATGAAGTAAACTACATTTTAAAAACTACTCCTGAATTAAAACTGAACCTGAAGCCGGGCCTCGTGCACACCTGTAATCCCAGCAGCTTGGGAGGCTGAGACAGGAGGATCCCAAGTTCAAAGCCTCAGCAGATGCAAGGTGCTAAGCAACTCAGTGAGACCCTGTCTCTAAATAAAATACAAAATAGGCCTGGGAATGTGGCTCAGTGGTCGAATCCCCCTAAGTTTAATCCCCAGTACCCCCCACAAAAAAATGAACATGAACAAAGTATACAGAGCAATTTATATTAATAATATATTCAAGGCAATGAAGTCAGTCAGTCTCCTGCCTCTGGGATCTTTCTTTCTAAGGACCCCAGGAACTGACCCTATTACTCCCACTCTACAAGTCAAGACAAACATACCATCCCTTTGTTTCTTACTAAGTTCTCATTCTCCATTGAAGAAAGAAATGTAAAACTAGAAATATTTTCTCTATGCTCTCAAAGTACACAGCCAGTCTTTAATTTTTCTAGAAACTGACAGGCAATATATTTAGATAGACTGATTGATTTCTTAAGGTCTCTAAAGTTTCTCTGTAAAAGTTATTCCTGATGTTCAACTGAATTTAAACAGAACTACATCTAGCTCTTTAGTAACTCCTCTTGGTTAGAGGACATAGCAGGGGCTGGGGCTGTAGCTCAGTGGCAGAGCGCTTGCCTAGAATGTGTGAGACATTAGGTTCAATCCTTAGCACCACATAAAAATGAATAAATAAAATAAAGGCATTCTGTCCATACACAACTACAAAATTTTTTTTTAAAGTGCACAGCAAATATTTCCTACTTACACAGAAAACAAATCTCTTCCTTGCTTAAGAATTACATCTTAGACCAGCCAAACATCTCAACAGTACAAAATCAGTCAGAGACAGGATATCATGCTGATCAGAAGAAAACTTATTTCTCAAAACCAAATATGGACAGCCATATTTTATTGCTATTTAAAAAATTACATTATTCTGCAACATAATTGATAGTTTATTAATATATCATCCTCTCTGAGAACGCTCTAGAATTGATATTAATATGCACTAGCATATCAAAATAATATTACATTAAATACCCAAAAATAGGTCCTATAAAGAGTTTTCATAACTCCTCAATACTACAATCACACACCTAAGTATATCCATGAAAAAAGGGATTATTCATATTTAAATACTGTTTACTATTTTATCTCTATTCTTATACAAAACAAACTACTTGATGAAAAGTAATCTGTCAGATTTCATTGTTCTAAATCTCTTTTCTAGCCTCACCCACTCCAAATAAAACTCTGGAAGGCTTGTGAACCTACAGTGGGTGCACAATGTACAATGTTTCAAAGGTACTATGCTTACCAACCAGTGTACTTGAGTTCTTTCGATCATTCACCCATCCATCCACAGTTCAGAGTCACTCTGTGCTCAGCACATAGTAAAAGAGAAGGGCTATATACCTCTTTCTCTTCCCTACTATTTCTTTCCATTTAAATAAAAATCCACATTTGACTTTATCAACTAATTTCTCTTATTAAAACTTAAATGTTCCTAGAAACAGCAGTGATAGTTTGATGACTGGATAATTCCTCACCCTATCACTACTATTCCACAGTATCAAAACAAACCACCTTCAACTCATATATGTATTAAGCAACCCAATATTGAAAGCATTATGCTCCATGTTGCAGAAATATAAAGGTGAATAAAATACTTTTATGCCGTGTTGGAATTTATGATCTCCCAGAGACAGATAAGTTAACAAGAATATAAGGCAGACTATAAGAAGGATCATAGAGAATTCTACAGTAGTTACATGGAAGTGAATTCATGCCTCATGGTACGGCATGGATGATTATATGTTTGGGGTGGTTTTGAGACTCTGAAAGCCGAGTAGGTGTTTGAAAGATCAAGGAAAAGAGAAAATGACAAAAAAAAAAATGTACCAATAAAATTTCATTGGGGCTAGGACAATCATGTTAATGATAGTATCTAACAAGCATTTATTTTAATAGCTGTGCTAAAAAAATATGGAGAAAAATTATTACCCCCTATAGCAAACAGCTTTCTGAAGAACATAAAAGTCTCTTAATCTTTTTCAATGACAGAATAAAGTTCCAAAATAAATAGAAAACATGACTAAAAACAAATAAATGATGCAAATCAATTAAATGTTTTTAAACCATACACATCTTTTTATTACTTGAAAATAACACAATATCTGACCAAACAGGTTGAAAACAATAAAAATAATTTCTGAACAAAATGCTAAACCTGTACTGTCCAATACAATAAACACTAGCAACAAACATATGGCTACTGAACACTTGAACGGTGGTTACTCAAAATAGGTATGTTAAGTGTGAAGTATTAGTTTATGAAGATTTAGTAACCAGAAAAAGAAAGTAAAAGAATAATTTTTATATTGATTATATGTTGAAATATATATATATATAAGGTTAAGGTATATTTCACCTATGTCTTTTTACTTTTTCTAATGTGACACAGAAAATTTAAAACTGCATGTGACTCATATTTGTAGCTTATATAATTCTGAATAGCTCTTGCTAATCAATTCCTCAATATCAATATTTTTCAGATTTCTTTTTTGGGGTGGGGGGATGTACTAGGGGTTGAACTCAGGAGCACTTAACCACTAAGCCACATCCCCTTCCCTATTTTGAATTTTATTTAGAGAGAGGGTCTCACTGAATTGCTTAGCACCTTGCCATTGCTGAGGCTGGCTTTGAACACATAATCCTCCTGCCTCAGCCTCCCCAGTCTCTGAGCTCACGGGTGTGCGCAGCGCCCAGTTTTCAGATTTCTTTACTTGCTTCATGCTGTTGTTTAATGTTAGAATGGTAATCAGTTGATGATAACAATACAAAATAACCTCAAACATCTGTTTCTCAATGTCTAGAAACTGCAAAGGTAGAGACACCTGCCAAAAAAAGTATATACCATTTCTAACTATCCTTTGAGAGCAAATATGGAAAAAACAATAAATTAACAACTCTCCAGACATATTTAGCAAACAGTATTTTAGGCACAGTTGGCTGATATCGTGAGAGTACGTTAAAGGGCTTGAGTTGTGTGGCTCAGTGGTACAGCGCTCGCCTCGCACGTGCAAGACCCTGGGTTCAATCCTCAGCACCACATAAAAATAAGTGAAATAAAGGTATTGTATCCAACTACAATTTAAAAATAAATATTAAAAAATGCAAAAACTTTAAAAAAAGAACTATTCAAAGATATAAGATGTGAAAAATAGGAAAGTCAATCCGAAGAAGAATGAAAAAAGTCAGAGGATGACAACTGTTCAACAGTTTCTGGAGAATAATCAGGTCAGATATTAGCATAGAAGGAGGACTCTAAGAAAAAGAATATCCAAAGAAAAGGGAAAGGGGAAGCAGGTAGCAACCCAGGTACATTCGTGGGGGGAAAAAAATTGACAACATGTCACTCTAAACAGTACAAGGAAAAGAAAATGGCAACAGCAAAGTCCAAAAAAAAATCTTAAAACAAAGGAAATGTGATCATGGCTTTAGAAAGGATTTCATTCTTCCTTAACATGTTAAAAATAGAATTACCCTATGACCCAGCAATTCCACTCCTAGGTACACACTCAGAAAATTGGAAAATATATGTCTATGCCAAAACTTGTTCATAAATGTTCACAGCAGCAATTATTCATTCTAGCCAAAAAGCAAAAACAATTCTAATACCTATCAACTGATGAATGGATAAATTGTGGTATTTAAAAAAAATATTATTCAGCATTAAAAATGAGGTATTAATACAAGTTACAATACAAAACAACCTTGAAGACATTATGCTAAGTAAAAGAAGATAGTCATACAAAGGAATGTATTATGTAAATCCATTTATACTGAATGTCTAGAATAGGTATCTAAAAGATTAGTGGTTGCCTAAAGCTGGAGCAAAGAAGTTAGAGAATGACTACTATTGGGCATATGAGTTTCTTTTTGGATAATAAACGTACACTAAAATTAGATTGTGGTGAAAGGTACACAACTCTGTGAATGTACTCCAAACTATTAAAACTTAGTGGTTTTTTTGGTACCAGGGATTGAATCTAGGAGCGCTATATCACAAGCCATATCACTAGCCCTTTTTAGTTTTTTGAGACAGGGTCTCACCAAGTTGCTTAGGGTCTCTCTAAGTTGCTGAGTCTGGCTTTGAATTTGAGATCCCCCTGCCTTGGCCTTCTGAGCGGCTGCAATTACAGGTGTGCACCACCATGCTCAACATAAAATGTGTGTCTTAAAAGGGGAAATTTTAACAGTATGAATTCTCTGAATAAAGTTATTTTGAAAAGGAAAAGTGATCATTGTACACTGTTTCTGCTAAGACTACTATTCAGTGCCTAAGTAATAAGAATAATTTAAATAATAGTGTAACTAAAATAGTGGCATAATTATATTAGCATAATAGCAAAGGGGAGATGGATATGGCAATAAATGATATCTACAATAATTAGAAGATAAAAAATAATATCTTAATTTTAAGAAATAGATTTAAGGCATGCTAATTAAAAGTGAAAAAAAATTCCTAAAGGAAAAAGCTGTCATAGTTAAGGTTGCATCTAAGAAGTGTGACTGGGGTAGATGCTTATTTTCATTATAAGCCTTTCTGTACTATTTGATTTCTTTAAATCACATTATATACTATTTTATAAAGAATAAATAAACTTTTTAAAACTGGGCACAGTGGCACACACCTGTAATGCCAACAGCTTGGGAGGCTGAGGCAGGAGGACTACAAGTTCAAAGCCAGCCTCAGCAACTTAGCCAGGCTCTGGACAATTTGTAAGACCCTGTCTCAAAATAAAATATTTTAAAAAGGGCCCAGGATGTGGTTTAGTTGTTAAGTGCCTCTGAGCTTAATCCCTAGTACCAAAAATATAATAATAATAGTAGTAATATTTTTAAAAGAGAGATGCTAGGGATGTAGTTCAGTGACAGAACACTTTCCCTAGTTTCCTTACTAGTACCATAAAAAATAATCATTATTTTAGAAGACTAAGGAACACTTGATTTAGGAGAATGAAACCATGCGCTCTTCAAGAGGTAAAAGGCACAGGCTTCATGGACACTGATGCACTCTGCGCCTCTGATCTCTCAAGAGAACAGGTTTTCTTATCTAAGATGTTAGAAAAATGGAAAGTCAAAGGAAAAAAATAAATGATCCTTTGCTTTTTCTCTACCAAGAAATAAACATCTGTTTCTGGGGGGAAAAAAAAAACAGACAATATCTCTTGGCACTATAGATAAACAAACTTACAGTAAGAAATATTTTAAAAATGATACTAAGAATTCACTGCTTAAAACTATTAGCATCTTACCTCTAACTACCAAGAGAGAAGCACTCTCTCTCATCTTTGCACTTATTCCCCATCTAACTCACATTCGGAGAAATAAAGGTTTAGTAATCTAGGAAGATAAATAGCAATTTTCTAGAGTAATTGGTATAACTTTTGTCTTAATTCTAACACTCTTCTGCTAGAGCCACTGTCATTTTAGGTACATATACACAAAATGGAAGCCCACTGTAAAAATTATTTATCTAAACAGATAAAGAATACCACCAGGCACAGTGACACATACCCATAATCCAGGCAGCTCAAGAGGCTAAGGCAGGAGGATCTTGAGTTCAAAGCCAGCCTCAGAAAAAGTGAGGCACTAAGCAACTCAGTGAGACCCTGTCTCTAAGTAAAATACAATAGTATTTGCTTGGTAGCAAAGCGGCCATGAGTTCAATCCCCAGTACCAAAAAATATCAAGACATATGGAATATCTAAGGAAGGATATTTAGAAATTGTAATGTCAGCCCTCTCTAGGAAAGGGAACTGGTAATTACAGAGCAGGATCAGAAATATTACACAGAACGAACCATTTTTTAAATTGTTTTAAAGCAAATACGTAAATAAACATGAAACTGTCTAGGATATAGTATCCAATTAATATTATTGTGGTTATTATCATGTTTATATAGACATGACATACCCTGCTTTTATGTATATATATAATTATTATCATTATTGAAACTCTACTAACTCAAAGTTTAAATAACATATATAGAGGGTGAAAGCTCTGAAATACCAAGAGGTCACTATAATACTATCATCCTGATGCCAGGCCTAACTACAACACTTCCAATTTTTCAAGTGCTGCCTCCACAAACTCAGAAGTCTAGCATTAGCAATTTGTTACATGTCATAAAGAAAGTGGTTTAACTAATTAAAAAGAATTAACTGAGTTCACTGAATAAGAAAAAGTAGAGGATATCACACTTAAAAGATAGGTTAGCCTTCCTTGTTAAGAAGTCTCAAACTCCTAACTTTTTAATGATATCAGCCAATTAAGACCCTAAGAATTTCTCAGACCTACAAAGGAAAAATACTTCACCATGATCATCTTTTTTTCTCTAGCAAAATAATTAACATACATACCTTTTCAAATCTCACTACACAAGCCAGAAATCTATCTGGCAAATGTACTCTCTAAAAAGCTATTCATAATTCATAAGAAAGCTTAAATGACTCCATGCAGTGCCTAAGCATTCAACAAACAGAAGGTACAGACAGGTAAAATTCGAAACTGTAATTCCATACATACACCAAGGAGAAAAAAAAATAAGAAAATAAGCTTTAAAACAGATATTCTGTTGTTGAGTATTAAATGTAGATGGACAATGGAAGGAATAGTTGGAAACATACCCTTGGCTAGCATACTAAAGACTTTAGTACCTTTGTCCATATCACTGAAATCCAACTAGAGGTTGGCCAATCAGACAGAGATGACCCAGTTCTCTTCCTCATCACTTCAGTGACCAACAAATTAGAAGATGTTTGATGTGAGAAGTTACTGCAGAAACCCAGCTCTCCAGAAGAGACTTTCCTGCCTCCTGCCCCTTTAAAAGAGAGTTCAATTAGTATAATTTAACCTTCTCTAGGTGAACACTTTGAACAATTGTCAGAGTGATTTCTCCTGGAGCTGTTTGAGTTTATACTAAGTAATCTCAATATGCATATTTTCTTGAATTTTCTGTCTGTTCTTTTTAGTAGGTGTAATGTTTAACATCAGTATCCATCCATTCCCTTCTAATGTGTGGTTTTAAGAAACCAGACAACTAAATCAATTAGAATTGTGTTAAGCAATAATCAAGAACTGTTTAAAAAAAAAAAAAAGTCTTGAAGACCAATCCATAAGCAAAGTGTACATTCTATTTGTTGGCAGATTCAAGCTGCTCAGACTTTTTAGTTTACTTTTTGATTGTTAACTATCAACCAATTTCCAAAAAGATGAGGTTCCAAATAATCCAATTTCATATTGATGTGTAACTGTTATTCTTGGGGCAGGAGATAGAGGAAGGAGCTCCAGATTTCTGACACTAGCAAATGCCCAACATATACTTTGAATAATTGGTTGAATATACAATCAAAAAATTTTCCTTTAAGTTTGGCATCAACTTTAAAAGGGAGAGGTAAAGACAATTATAAACCATAGGAAGAGAGACAAAGAGAAAGAATAATCCTTCATAATGACTAACTTTTAGAAACAGACTCTAATATTACCTTAGGATATAAATATATCAGAGTTTATTTATAATCTGTCAGTACTGACCAATAAAAACCAGTGTTCTGACTAGACATTAAACAAACAAACAAATCACATTTTACTTTTCTTCTGTGCTGGTCTAAGCCCTAATATTTTCATTTTTAATGTTTGTCTTAAGTTTTCCCCGATATTTTTAAATAATTGATTTTTCCAATTTAACTATAAATCGATAAATACTGTATCTGCTAACAGGCATGCCTGGAAATGAAAGTCTTACAGTCATTTCTAAATTATCAGTGAAAGACTATACTAAAAGCAAAAAACACTTTAACTTATCTCTGGAATCCAGGTGTTAAAATAATAGCAATCCATTCTCTACAACATATACAAAAAAAGAGCAAGGGCTCAGGAATCAGAATACCTGAATTTAAATCCGGGCTGAGCAACTTTCTGGCCAAGTAATCTCTGACTAGTTGCTTCATCTCTCTTCATTTTATTTACCTCATCTATAAAGTGGGGATAATAATATTAGCTACTGCATAGAGTTGACATAATGGTTAAAATGAGGTTTTGCATATAAAGAGTTTGGCAGATTGCTAGTACTTAGTGAACACTCAACAGGTATACCACATTAATCATATTATTATTCTTGGCCAATTTCTATTAAAATAACCTACTTATTTTTAACTTCCCAAGCCAAGAACTGTGCCATGACACAATAATAATGAAAAAATAAGAATATTAGTGTTTTATCAAAACATTATCTTTTATCAAAGCTTCTAATATTCATGCCTACTTATCTATTACCTTTCTGGCTTTAGAACATGCTTATTCAATGTTAGCCCATAAATTCATTTGAATCATTTAATCATCTAAAATACAAAATTTTAGAAAAATTTCTCCTTCCTCAACAATGTTTACTTTTTATTACTATACTGATTGGAAAGGACAATTGAGAAATTAACAACTCCAGACCATATTAATACAGGAACATAATAAAGGTCAGTTTTGTACCACTACTGATCATGGTACCCTGAAAACAGAAGGAAAACTGGTTTGGCAAAATTCATTCAGGAAAAAAAAAAAAAATCATCAAAATCCTAAGAAAACTACTGAACACAAAAACATAGGATTTAACCACTCACAAAATTATAATCTGCCTACCTCTAAAACACAAGATGAGAAGGGAAATTGTAAACTCGGAGCCCAAATCTACAAAGTTGTGCCTTTGTATCTTGTACAAGACCAAGTATATTACAGACCCAAGTATATTCTGGAATAAATTACTACATGTCCAGTACCTGCTAAGTATTATTCTGTTAAAAACTAGAAAAACTCTTAATAAAAGTTTACAGGCTGGTAAAGTGCTTGCATCACATGCACAAGGCCCCACATTCAATCCCCAGCACACACACACACAAAAAAAAGTTTAATGGTAGGAAACTTTTCAGAGCACAATTAAATTATTCTTTAGTTCCACTGTCAGTTTTTCCTTACTTTTCTAGTCACACATTTTTATATAAACATACATTTCTACATTACATTCAACAAATTTCAAAGGCAGTTTATGACTAAAGAAGACTGATATAATCAAAGATGGGAACAAAGACTGCAGCCTCTACTTCAAAATCTATTAACCATGAAAATTCTTGAAATTATGCAAAATTCCCCTTCCACCATTACCACCACAACCAATCCAAAAAAAATCAGCTAGAAAATGATGCTAAATTTCACAAACAAAAATCATACCCTGTGGTAAGTATGTTCTTGATAGAACATCATCCAGGGAACCAAGTTAGTCCTGTTAGTACCAGCGCATACTTTGTCACACCTATGTGCTCTGCCCCTCTATTCTTTATTTTAGGGTGGAATATCACAAGAGGTACTACAGTCTCATATCCTGCCCATCCCCATCTCTCTCTCATAACCTTGAAGTCTTATTAAGAAGACACTGCTGGGTGCAGTGGGATATACCTGTAATCCCAGCAGCTCAGGAGGCTGAAACAGGAGGATTCCAAGTTCAAGCCAACCTCAGCAATTTAGTGAGGCCCTAAACAACTTAGGGAGACACTGTCTCAAAATAAATAAATACATACATACATACATACATACATAAATGTATGTCTAGGGAGGCAGCTTAGTAGTTAAGCACCCCTGGGTTCACTCCCAGTACCAATAAATAAATACACAACAGACAGACTCATTTTAGCCAGGGTCAGCACCTGCACATTTCTCACCTTTCTCTGCATAAAGCTCACACAAAAATACAATTTACCCTGTCTCAAAATCTGCTGCTGGTACTTATGAAAACTTGGGCTTTCTCAGTTTTCTGTTTATCCAAAACAGCAACTCACACCTACAACTCAAATCCAATATAGGGGACAGAGAGAACAGGGTGACAAATATAGTCTTGACTTGCCAGTAAAATGAAAAGATGTTGCCTCATTTTCTAAATGCAGTTTCTAATCAGCCATAAATTGGTTTATGAATCTCTGGGTTACTTTGAAGTTTCTTCCTAGTGCCTGTGCCTTAGTATTATCTCACAATTAGCAAGCATTATATAGATGCATGCAACAAGAATGCATGCAATTCTTATATGAATATCTTAAGTGTTTTTAAAACTCTAAGGTAAGTTAGAGACACACTATGCTTGTACCCCTCTTTGCTTTTAATCCCCACATAACTTAATACTGCAGAATAATACATAACTATCCATTAATTATTCTCTTTGCTAATAAAAATTTTTATTAGAAAAAGTTATTTATAGGGAAATACCATAAACAATATTCATTGACCTATTTTTCTCTTTCCGAATCTTAAGTTTAAGCATCAAACCTAGGCAATAAGCTAATTTTGTCCAACAGTATACTAAAAGCATTTATTGCTGGACTCTGATGCATGCCTATAATCCCAGCTACTGAGGCAGCTGAGGCAGGAGAATCACAAGTTCAAGGCCAGCATGGGCAACTTAGGGAGGCCATTGTCTCAAAATAAAAAGAGCTGGGGATATAGCTCAGTAGTAGATTTAATCTCCAGTACCAGAAAATAAAAATTAAAGAAAAGTTTGAGCTCAGCACCGCAGCTCAAGCCTATAATCCAAGAGACTTGGGAGGTTGAAGCAGGAAGACCAAAAGTTCAAGTAAGCCAGTCTCAGCAACTTTAGAGTTTATAGAAAGCCTATCTCAAAATAAAAAGGACTGTTGCAGCTCACTAGTGAAGTACCCCTGGGTTCAGTTCCCATTGCGGGGTGAAGGAGAATATTACTAAAATTGCGTGGTCAGTTCTTACTTTCTCAATTTTGGGTAAAATACCATGTGATCCTAAAGAAGAAATTGTGTAGACAGATGTGTGCTATTTAATAACACATAAGCCTGAATTGAAAGAAGAAATGTTGATTTCATCAAAAGGTAAAAAATACCTATTATCAAATAGACTTAATTTCAGCTGAAGTCTTCACAAAGTGAAGACTCTTAGTAGTAGTATTATCATTATTTTAAATGCAAAGTTTACCTAAGTATTTACTTATGAAAAACAAGTTTAACCATGTACCAAAAATTACATTAAAGCCTATGAAATATCTAAATACATTTAAGTCACAGCATCAAAGTATTTTCACTGTCCTCAAATAAATTACCATGGAACTATTATAACTAGGTTTCAAGTGTGAATCTATACTAAAATTTTTTTAAATGTTAATCAAAAGTATTTAAACCCAAATCTTTAGTTTACTGTTCCCAAAGACAAATTTGACATTTTTAGGTGTAAATTAGAAAGTATGTAATTAATGGATTGGAATTTAAATACCATTGTCAGAGACAAGCTGCTACCTGCTGAATTTCAAGGAAAATTACTGTATATGAAATTTTTAAAAGTGAATTCATCTACCCTCTCTCTCAGCACTTTCTCAATTTTCCCATTACAATTAACAATACAACTCAGCAGTCAGGTCTTCCAGACTAATAACCTCAGAATTTATTTTTAACTCCTGACTCCTCCACAAGTACTCCCCTCCGTCCAATCCAAAGTCCTGCTGGTTTCTTCATTCATACTGTCTCTGAATCTGTTCCTTTCATCCATTTTCACATTTTAATTTATACCCTCATGATTCACAATATTCCTTACTATTTCCCTAAAAGGGTCGTAATGTCTCTCCATGCAAATCCATCAACTCAACCTCCCAAATCACCTTCCAGTATCCGTTTAATAATCTATAATAAAATCCAGATCTCTCTTGAAACTCAACCAAACTTTTACAGGCCCCTTTTCCTCTCTGCTAACCTTCCCATATTTCTCAAATTTCATCTCTTCTTATTTTCCTATTTAGGCCCTTTAAATCAGATTTACCACCTTGCTTGTTGCCTCTCATACAAAGCTCACCATCTCTGTGCTGTACATGCCTCCCACCTAGAGTCCTTCATACTTCTCAAACAGTTCAAGTTACAGCCTTCTTTTAACACCTAAAAGCACACCTCTACAGAAGTCTTCCTTCTCCAACCATTCTCTCATCCCTTTATTCTTTGTCCTTCTGAACACAGTTCAATTTGTATTTTATAATCTTGCAGTTATCATACTATTGTTTTCACATTTTTCCCCCTCATATCCATCCTTTACCATTAAATAAGTTTTTGAGGTCAAGTACTATAATTTCTTATGTAGCTATTTTGTAGTGAACAGAAGTTCCCTTGAATACTACTAGTACCCTAACATATGCTCAATAATTCCTATTTCTTCTAAATGTCCCTAAAGTAAAGGTTAACTATGCCCTTTAATTAGTCATGTCGCCAAGTTTTTATTTTTGCCCTTTATAAATTGCAATTGATGAAATATCTTAACCTACAAATTTAAGAGTTACATCTATATGAAGAACTAAGGAGTCATTTTTCAAAGAAAATCCTGGAAATAAAATGAAAAGTCCCAAAATTTAACATTGTAATTTAGCATTACACATCTCTGAACTAAACATAATAAATGAATTACTTAAAAATTTTTGAGTGACTTTTAAACTCTAGTACAAAGATGTAAAACATACAAACACTCCAGTACCACAGAGGCTCTATTATAAGATTTGCTTCATCACAGATGAAAATTACACCAGAATTTTAAATAATTATTTTCAAATGACCCCATGAAGTGCTTAGAAAGCATGCTCCTTCCTTGAAAGATGCAAAATCAGCTTCCCTCTTCACATACCCTGCGTTCTCTACTAGCTAGTCACCAAGAGAAAAAAACCAACTTTCAAAAATAACCTCCCATCAGCTATTGGACTATGTTTTAGTCAAGTTCCATAAGACAACATGAACTGAAATCTTGAGTTCAATTAAAACTGATCATTTTATGTTGCATTAAGTATATAATCAATGTCACCTAAGAGCATACACATTTGGGTTTTGATTTTTAATCTTAGCCGGAGGCAACAAAATAGTTTATCTTTCCCTTCATCTCACCCCTTTCTCAGGGGATAAGAAACAATATAGATATGTTTGTCAAATTCTGCAAGTATGTTTAAATAGCTGTCATTAAATACCATACAAACATCTCCACAAATAGATACAGTGACATAGGATACTTTGTATACCAAACACTTGAATAACAGATTTTTCAGTACAAATCCTGGGCAAGAGTACAGTCTAGCAAGAACCCTAACACAGCCCAGATAGCCCTATTATTTACAGGATGACAGTCTTCTGCAACAGCTATGATGGAAAGAATTAAATCCATATTCTTAGGAGTTAAATCCACAGTTTTAAATATGAGGGGAGTTAATCAACAGTATTTTAAATAGTCCTAAAAAGGAATCCATTGTACTCCAGAACATTTAACAAGTAATATATGGAAAGGCACCTCAAAATTCAACTTAAATCACGAGTCAGTGACAATTATTATTTAACTCAGTTTTGGCACTGACAATACAAACCTCAATCAAAACTTGGACCCACTTCCAAGTTACCTTTTGATTAAACAAATTATATGGTGGCAGATTGGTAATGTCAAAACAGGAAGGTTAGGAGATAACACACTAAACCACTTATCCAATTGGAAACAATGCACTTAAGATGCAAATGCTGCTTGATATTTATCGTCTCCCACCCGACCCTACTAAAGGGAGGGCTGAAGGCTCCCCTCCAAACACGAATGCCAGTTACTGAGCAAGTCCATCTCCAGATTAAGAACAAATAATTTGTGTATCACTCAGGCAAAGAAGAAATGTTAGGAGGCTGGGACATTTAATGTCTATTTAAGTATACAAAACTATGATAACCCCTGAAACCTGAACTATCTAAAACATCCTCCCTCGTTCCGGAAGACACACGCTCCGAAAATGTACATAATGGTTTATGGATCAAGTCTTCCTCATTATTCAAAAGCATGAACAAGTAAAAACTTCCAAGGCTATTTTAAGGTGGAAACAGTCAAGCAACCTGACAAAGCTGACTACCAAAACCAAGGAAAGTATAAGAAATAAGTTCCAAATTGAATCATCCAAATAAAAATCACATTCTCTCAATTCAAGGTTAATGAGACCAGGGAGGAGGTATGGGAGGAGAAAGGAGTGAGCTGCCTCATCTTTGACTGAAGACGGGTTTTGCCCTTTTCCATTACTCTGATTGATCTGGAGGTCTAATATTTTAATATCCTGCTATTTCGAGGTTTCTTATTTTAAGGGTGAAGTGGAGTAGAGGTGTAAAATAAAATCGATACTCACTGCTAACTTTCATGCTGCCAAAGGCTGAAGGCTGCTGCACTGGCTTGCAGCTCTCCGCAAAGGAGGTGGTTCTGGGCCGCCCTGACATGATCTCTCTTCCCGAATCACCTTTTCCTTCCTTCCTCCTTTTCTTCCTTTTGTTTTATGTTAGGGTGTTAGGTTAATGATAAATGCAGCATTAAGTTCTCTCACAAGAAAAAGAAAAGAAAAAGAAAAAGACTTCGTTCTCCAGGCTTTTCACTTTTTTGTATAGCTATTAAAAAAAAAAACGAGCGATGTATTTCTCCTTCAAGACAGATCGGTACGGATATTGAACATATAGATAATCTGGGGCTGGAATGGGGGATTACAATTCTTTCACCTCCCTTTCCTGAGAGAGGAGGATGGGGTGGGGGAAATCCTTTAAAAATATATATCACGTGAAACGGGAGCAAATACTTGATTGAAAATAAGTACTTTGAATATTATATTTTCCTCGGGGATTTTTTTCCGAGTCAATGAAGAAGGGAAGCGGCGGAAGGATCACGAGTCTCACGCTTGAAGAGAGGGGGATGGGAGGAAGGGGTGGCTCCGAGATGCGACGGGAAACGCTGCGGCTCCGGCAGCGGCGGGATCCAGCGGGCTGGCGGCGGGGGCCCGGCGACCAGGAGGGCGGCGGAGTCGCGAGTCAGTCAGAGGCGGGCGGTGGCGGCGGCTCCTCTCCTCATTGCGCCAGGAGCAGCTGCAGGCGGCGGCTGGATCCAGCGGCCATGGCGGCGGCGATAGCGGAGACAGCTCCCTTCAGACCCCAGGCAGCGGCTCCTCGACTGCTCCCCATACGCCGGGGACATGGGAACCCGGCAACCGCTTCCGTCCCTTGTGGCCCCCTCCCCCGTCCACGGCACCGGCGCGGCCGCCCTCCGCCCCTCGCCTCTGATCTGTGCTTGCTCAGGAAGTGTCTGCGCTTTGCCCCGAGCCCGGAGCCCTGTCAGCGGCTGCGGGGCCAGGTCCTCTTCGCTTCCTTCCTTCCTTCCTTTGTCACTCGGCCCGGGTGGCGGCGGCAGCGGCAGCAGCACAAACCAGCATTCGCCCGGGTCGGGGGCAGCTCTGTGTGAGGAGCGCCGTCTGCGCAGCCGCCTAGCGCTTCCCCGCTCCCCCTCCCCCTTCCTACTCGTCCTCCGCCTCCTTCCTCCCCCACCCAGCCTTACACCGCCCAAAGCCCGGCCGCCCGCGTAACAGGCGTCTGGGAATAGCCGACCGAGTCCGCGCCCGCCCACTTCGGCTGGGAAGCCGAAACCCAAAGCGGAGCCAATCACTAACGCCTCTCGTTTGCGGCTCCTTCCGGAAAAAGCCGATCTGTTTGAGAAGCCAATTAGAAAGTGTCGCTGGGAAACCACGCCTAATGAACGGAAAATGCCGAAGGCAGCCGAACGGAAAGAAAGTGGATTCGCCTTGTTCTGTGGCTGGCTGGACGAGAAATTCGACTATAGCAAAAGTGGCCAATCAGAGTTGCCGGCCCTCAGGAAAAAGCATGAAGAGTTAAGGACCGTGAAACCTGGAGTCGCGGGTGAAACTTCATGGCTGGGCGCCGCGGCCGCCTCACAATTGGCTGTAAAACTCCACTGGGAGTGTACCTTTCTCATTGATTGGTGAAAGGAAGAGGGCTTCCGAGGACATTTAGCCAGTCAGAACTTCTCCCTCGTCAAGGTGGGGAGAAGAAGAAAGCAAAGAGAGGACGTCTATAAAGCGCCGTCTCATTGGCCTGACGCTTTGGAGATGAAGTCGGGACAGAAGGGAGGAGGAGTGAGGCCGAAACCCCCAGCTGCGGCCAATCGGCACTCACTGCCATGCAATCGCAAGACCTAGCTGTAGTATGATTGGCTTCCGGCCTTCGGCGGCGGTCCCTAGAGCAGGGAGAAGCTCGCCCGGGTCGTGGCGGACGGTCTGACGGGCTTGCCTGCGGCTGCTCCCACCCTGTGCGGAAACCACAGATGGGGCACCCGGGCTCTCTGCACAGCCCAGCCGAAACTGCTGCGGTCAGCGGGGCAGGGCATGGAGCACTCAAGCGAGCAGAGAAGCGAGGGGCTCTCCCCACCCACTGGAGCCCTTCCGCGGGGCGCGGCTTACTCGGCGCACCCTGGGCGCTCTCAGCACGGGATCGCGCGTGCCTGCTATTTGGGGGCGTCTTCCCCCAAAAGGGCCAGACGGACAAGGGGCCGCCCAAGGCTGGTACGAGTTCTCAGGACCTAAAGTAGGAACAAAGCTTCCAGAGGTAGCGCCTCTGGGCAGCTGCGCCCCGCCCAGCCGCCAGGACCACTGATATAGTGAAGCCCACTCTGCCTGGTGCGCGCGGCCAGGCCTGGCCTTCTGGAAACGCCCCTGAGAGATGAGCTCATGCTCCTTGCGCGCGCTCCTTAGGCGCGACTGCCCTGCGCAAAACCGGCCCTGAAAGCAGGTGAGGGGAAATGCCGTCAGGCCGGATATCCTGAAACCTCCAAGGAAACGGAGAGTCAGAATTGCCCATAGTATCTTAGATCCTTTGGAATTAGGGTAATCTCTAAAAGTGCTATTTGTGTAGGCTTCACACATAGGCCAGTGTCCATTGTTCTATTAGAAAAACAATTCTTTTGGTCTGCCTGAGAACAGTAAGGTATGGCAACACCAGACTAAGAAAAAGTAGAATGAACGCTTACCATCCTGACTGTAATCCAGTAGGGCTTGTAATTTCCATGTGCAGAGTCATCCCTTTCTGTTAAGATACTATCTCCAGAAAGAACATGTAAAAGTACGTGTACTTGATCAGATTACGGGCCATCGCTTTGAAAACTGATGATGGACTTGGTACAGAACAAAATAAGCTTTGATAGCAGACAGGAAAGGTCTTGATAACGTTTCAGACTCACATCTGTCTACAAAGGCTGGACAAGTAAAGCAAATAAATGACACTTGATTTGTGTAAAACAATGGGAAATGATAGAGAATGTGGTATATTGGAATATCCATAAAGGGAGCAGCTGCTCCACTCTAGCAGATTGTTGCCCTCAGGAATGAGGGTCCAGTATTATGAGATGTTCTGGTTTTCTCCCAAGAGAAACCATGGGGTCTTTGTGTGAGATTTCTAGATGTTTAAATGGTGGTAACTAATATTTGAGAACACTGCCGACCAAAGTAAGAACATCCCAAGGTAGATGTGACCAACAGGCAATCAATTTGTGATCTCAAACCTAAGCATAGCTTTATATCCCAAGAGCAACAGAGGATCTTGTTCTTTGCAATTAAAAGAGAACATGAGGTCACTGGATGCTATGGGTGTGGTAAAGAATGTTAAAAGCAAAGTCATTGCTTGGCGACTTTGTCAACTGAGTGCTGCCTCTCTGCTATATGAAACACCTTTTCTGTTCCTAAATGCTATGAAGAAGAGCTTTAAATACTGCCTGCCTCTTCTTCCCATCTCTACTCCCAATTATACCAACAGGAAAGTAAGTAACCTTTAGGTTTTAAAAACAGGAATCATGATTATTATTCTATATAATACAAGTAATAAATACAAAAATAGTCTAATGTTAATAGTAATTTTACAGTTGCTGCCTTCAAATATTTTGAACTGAAGCTGTTTTTAATAAACTCTGACCAAGAGTGGAAAATTTTATAGAAAAAAAAATTTATGTTTCAGTCCTAAAATAGGACTTGAGGGAAATATTTATTTTTAAAATAAGGAACTATTGAGACTAATATTCAGTGGTTATTTCTCTGAACTTTTAGACTTCTTTCTTTACCTTCACACATGCTGTTAACCACTTATAAATTTAAAATTTTATTTGTTGAGTTTTTGTAATATGTCAGACACTGTGGCATATGCCAGACACTGTGGCTCAGCGGTAGTGCACTTGCCTCACAGGTGTGAGGGCACTGGGTTTGATCCTCAGCATCACGTTAAAATAAATAAACAAATTTTATCCATCTACAACTAAAAAATATATATACTTTAAAAAAACAGACACTGTACTTAAATACTTCATGTGTTCGATCTTATTTAAACTTACAACAATTCTATCAATTAAGTACTATTATCACCTACAATATTGAGATGAAGAAACTGAGCCCCAGAAAGGCTTACTAACTCACCCAAGGTCCACAAACTAAAATAACAGAACTAGGATTCAGATGCCTTTTCTTAGTCTCGATTGTTAGTCTACACTTCTGTCTTGCATACAATCCCCACTTCTTTTGATGGATCCTACTTTCCTTATCCTATAGTCTGAACCTATACCTTATACTATACTGTGACATGCATTATATCATTTGGTCCTCAAAACTACCCAGTAAAATAGGAAGGGAAGCTATTTTTCTGTTTTTATAAATGAGGAAACTATGTGCTAGCATGATTAAATAACTTGCTCCAAATCACTAGCCACATTTTAAAATTGAAACTAAAAGGTAGACAGGCTTGATAATAAAGTAGTATATAGAATTTGAGAGGCAGTGTATTTAGATGAATCAAGAATGAACTATTATAAATAGATCCATGAACAAACTCTTTCCAGAGTCTGATTTATTATCTTAGTTAACTGTATTAAATACAAACATGTTCTTGGGTGCTGTCTTCCATATTAAAGAAGATATAGTCTCTGTGCTCCAGATACTTGTAGTCCAAACTATGACATGGAAAGAGTTGTTTAGTGATGAAGCCTAGGAAAACCTCCAATATCAAGGTCAAAGAGAAGATTAAGAGGAAGGGGTAATAAACTCACATTTATTTTTTTTTTATTTTTTTTAATATTTATTTATTTAGTTAGTTAGTTTTCGGCGGACACAACATCTTTGTTTGTATGTGGTGCTGAGGATCGAACCCGGGCCCCACGCATGCCAGGCGAGCGCGCTACCACTTGAGCCACATCCCCAGCCCCTAAACTCACATTTATTGAGTGCCTGTTTATTCCTCCCCAAAACCTTGAAAGATAAGTATTGTTAACCTTTTTTTTAAATTAATATTAGATGAGGGTATCAGAAGTCAGATGAATTTTAGGATAAGTACACTATTCAAGGTCAAATGATTAGTAAAATGGCAGAGCTGTGATTTGAGATTTGACTCCAGTTTCTTTCTCCTAAATCACTTTGTTTTCCCTCAAATAAATACTATTGATCCCATATATGTAAAATTACATATGTGTGTGTGTTTGCACATGAACACTATTAGCCTTGGTGGCATTTTGGATGATCTTATCTACATCCTTTTCTACCTTTTGTCAATAACTTTGAGTTATATTCTACAGGAAAATAATCTAATAGGAATTGTCAGTAGCAGCTATTAGGCACTTTTAGAGGTAATTTAGGAGGTAGTTTCAGGGCTGAGCAGGAGAATGAACTAAAAAATCAGAATACCTTTAAAAGCTCTGAAGTAGCAGCAGAATTTTGCCCCTCTAATGCCCAAAAGACTGATCATGATTAATACAAATATACCCTATGAAACAGTTAATTTATATTATCAAAATAAAGGTGATGAAATTACTTATTGACTATACTAGAAATCATCAGTAATATGTTAATTTGGTGGTAGTATCAAGAGTCATTTTAACACTTTCATCACTAATAGAAGTTAACTCATCCCACGTAATGTACTAGTGTTTGGAGCATGTAATGATCAGAACTTCCTATACAGTAGGTACAATATTATTAACTTCTATTTTACTGATGAGAAAATAGGAACAAGAGAAGTAAATTGCTTAAATTCATACAGCTAGAAATTGGGTTTTCAAACCTATAACTTAACCTTGGCAATTTCTCCTTAGAAAAGCATCCAAAATAAATAAATTGAACTTCACTCAA
Organism: Spermophilus citellus; assembly: GCF_964194105.1. Taxonomy (NCBI): domain Eukaryota; kingdom Metazoa; phylum Chordata; class Mammalia; order Rodentia; family Sciuridae; genus Spermophilus; species Spermophilus citellus. Next base: position 104,692,669 of record NC_138188.1, read on the forward strand.
GTCCGTTTAATAAGCATTTATCCAATTCTTAAGCCACCCACAGAGGACTGCTATCTTACACCAGACCTCCTCCTCTCTTACAGGTAAGGAGACAAGTACACATGGAGCTGGCACAGGGAGAAGTGTCCCAGAGATATTTTTCCAAGTTTTAGTTAAATTAGTGGTTTCTAGAATTGGGGACATGTACACAAAGGTTGGGCAGGATAATCCTTTAAAATGTTGGAGCCATTTCTATCTTCATAGAACTAAATTATTTCTAATTGTTAATTTTCTAGTACACACTGGTGATGCCTTTCTCATTCCCTACATCAAAGGAATATTTGTTCATGATGCACAATACAACTATCCTCAGGATAGGGAACAAATCCACATCCTCAAATGGATTATGAATTTGAGATGTCCTCCTGTATTTTAAGTTATCCAAAGTGGATTTCTGGATCATATTATTTTATTTTTTTAACTAAATTGACTTTCACATTCTACTAAAAATGGTTTCTGCAAATAAAATACAAATTACAGATTTTGATAGTGTTTCAAAAGAAACAAAATGGCAAAGCAGATAATCTACTCTTGGTAGGAGCTCTTCATCAGTAAATAATAGGTAAAAAACAGCAGTGTGCTGATCAGATATGACAAGTGGACCTGAAATTTTTGGAAGTCTCAAGAATTGATTATATATCGGTGAATTATAGTTGTATATATTGATGTGGAACAAAGTGATGTTACAATTTTTAATACAACGTAGAGTGTAAATCAAGCTAATTAACCTATCCATAACCTCAAATATTTGATTTTTTTGTCATGACACCATTTGAGATTTACTCTTAACAACACTAAGGTGTAAAGTACTCACATGTTAGTTATACTCACCATGCTGTGCAATGGACCTTAAAAAAAAGAAAGAAAAAAACCTATTCTTCCTACCAAACAAGAATTTGTATCTTTTGATTACCATCTCCTCACTCAAAAATTATTGAAATATGAGGTTACTGTTACTGTTGTTAGAGTCAAAGCTTTCCCTCAATTGAAATACAATTAGGATGTAGGTTTGCTAGTATGAAATCTTCACAATTATTAAAACATTTAAAGACTACACATCTGGGAAAGTTTTAATTTTTGGCATGGGGTGGAGAGAGGAAGATAAGAAAAAAAAGGTGTGAGACCATAAATAATTTAAAAATTGATTTAAGGGGTTGGGGTTGTGGCTCAGCGGTAGAGTGCTCCCCTAGCACATGCAAAGCGCTGGTTTTGATCCTCAGCACTACATAAAAATAAATAAATAAAGATATTGTGTCCAACCACAACTAAAAAAAAGGATTGATTTAAAAATACTGCTGATTGTAACTTGCATCTTTTTATTTGTATATATCTTATAATGTGCATATCATATTAGTTCAAGATCAATAACAAGTTTATAAACCACTAGTTTAAACAGAGATTAGTTTTATAAGTGGATAAGGAAGCAAAGAACATTCAAAGCAAAGAAAAGAGTTTATACAGTAACAAATATATGTAGCAAGATATTCAGAGGCCTGAAGATATTGAAATTATGTAGTAAAAAATACAGTGACTAAAAGCAAGTCAAATATGTTTGGGAAACAATAGTAATTAAAAAATATAAAACTTCAGGTTGTATATGTACCATTTTTCTAGTTCTGCAAAAAAGTACATTTGTATCAAGATTCAAACTGGAGGCAGAAATTTTATTAGCATATTGGTATATTTAATTATAGATTAATACATTCATTGTCAATGTCTTCATTTAATATTTTTATAATTCCTATTTGTGTGATTTTTTTATTAGAACTTTATGGTTATACATAGTTGAGTTCATCCCAATGGAAATCACTGTCAGTTCATGATCCCCCCTTTTTCCTCTTGCCCTCCTCCCCCGCCTTCTCCTTCTATTTGTTTGATTTTTAAAGTGTATTGGCACCCAAAATAACATATTCTTCACTGTGACTCACGTGTTCCTCAAAAGCCTCTAATTACAATGAAATTCTTAACAAAACCCCCAGATTTCTCAGTAAAGCTCTCTAACCAACAATACCACTGATAATCCTTTGTTATATGAGTTAAATTAATAAAAAATAACAAATATTTATTAGGTACATACTAAATGCTAGATATTTAACATAAAGAAGTACTTCAGTGGCACTGTATCCTTGGGGATTTTACCCTCTAAGGAAACAAATACATGAGAAGTTAAATAATAAGAGTCACATTCTGAATCCATAAAGTTTTAAGAGAGCATGTTTGTTATAGTTATTACTCGTATCTTCAAATAAATTGCTCATATAATCCTATTTATAATAGGTGAGTAGAATACACTTCAATTTAAAATGAGTCTTTAAAGATGAGTAGTAGATTTGGAGATGAAGAAAAGGAAGGGGAAATAAAATACTTTCCACCACTTCAATTCCAAACCATCAGACAAATCACCTCCTTAGTAAACCCTTGGGTGGTTAGAACTGTCAGAGCAACTCAGGACAGTCTGAGTCTCTTCATCTGACTTCAGAAAAAACCTGTTAAGCTGGAACAGAAAGGTGATAGAGGAGACTAGTAGAACTTAAGGTGTAAAAATAGTTGAAGAAACATGGAATGTTAACACCAAGAAATTTGGCTTTGTCATGTAAACTGTGGAATTATGGGAAATATTTTAATGGATATAAGACATTACTATTTTTAAAAAGGCTCTGAAATAACATACATTATAGGGTTTTTCCTGTTGCTGAATTTATGCCCAGGCTAATAGGATAACAGATATTTATTTGGTCCTATAACTAGTGAGGTGGGCCCAAATGGAAAAGTAATGAATGACTACCCCCCTCAAAAAAAAAAAGAGGGAGCACGTTTGAAATGTTGCCATCATGAAGTTTTATGTATTAAAAGTTTCATATCAAGCTTTTGACAGATCATATAAATAATACCCTAATTTTTATATTATTACTGGTGTGATTATTTTAAACTGATTCAATTTTATCTTACACCATTTCCATTCACATTTTTTGAAAAGAGCTTTTTTAGACTGGTAATATTTTTACATTGAATTGGATAAATGAGTAAGTATGAATTCATTGAATACTTTGATTTAAGCGTATTTTTACAAATAAATTCTAGGAATTCAGCTTTATAGGCCTGAGGAATTCTCAGGACAAATACTTCAGGAGCTCAATAACCAGCAGTAAATCAGAAATCATCAGATTTTTCTTCACATGGAGACAGAACTCAGATCTCTCAGAATGGAACAAAAGTTTTCTAAATCTTTATATTATGTTGATGCCCAAAAAAGTGTCATTCTGTTTCTTGGCTATTTAATATCTTGACTAGAAGGGTTTAAAAAAATTAAGAAGACTTGTGAATCAAGTAAGAAGGAATTCCAAAATGCCTATACCCCTCCATCTAGCTAGAGTTTTATTTAGACTGTGGTCATCAAGATGCATCACAGCTCTGACTTCATTCCTGTGTCCTGTAGGGAGGCATTGTGAAAGGAAATGGGAGGGCATGCATGATGCCCTGAGCAATGTGTTTCTGTATAACATCCAAATCAGACATTAGTGGGATGTGTCAGATATCACACCAGAAAGATTTCTTATGAGAATGGATTTAAATGGCTCAGTTTTGTAAACCCATTAATGTTTCACTAAGTCTATTCCTTGTTTGTATAATTTTCGTAGCGTATGCACTAGTAATGGCCAGTATTTGAAGATAAAAGTAACAATTTAGAGCATTTGCAAGGCCCTGGATTCAGTCCCTGGCATGCACACATGCACACACGTATAATTTCAGGGGAGTAACCAGTATTTCCCTAACTAGCTTTTACTGGTCTTTTAGGAGCATTGAACTGTCTCAGAAAAATACCAGGTTAGATTTTTTTTTCCTTTTTGGAAAATCAACATATTTAAAAGTTCGGTGAGCACATCCTGCTGTCAGTTCGCTTCTGCTTTTTTCTAACCTCGGCAATTTGAATACTGTTTTCATTTTTAGTCTTCTTATCAAGAGTGTTCTGACTATTCTAGCTTTTGTCATTAAGCATTTTGGCTGTCGTTACACAAAATTTCATAAAGTTTGCTGGTCTGTGTTAGATAACATCTAAAAAGACACGATTCTGAACAGCCTCATTTCACCCCTTTTGTGCTTATTATTTGTCTAAGTGTGTGCCCAGAATTGTCCCAGATGTAGTGGAAAAAGCAGTTACTTTCAGCAAATTAATAAAACCTCTGTATATGTTTTGAAATCTAAACATGATTTATTCAACTGTATTTTTTAAAAATATTTTCAAGGCCAACAGGTATGGACCTTTTGAGCATTAAAATCATATCTCTTACAAAGCAACATAGGCTGGAACTCTAAGAAAACTTCTACAAAAGTCAAGCTTCTAATCTAATATGAGAGGTATTAAAGTAAAGTACTTCTAGGCACCAGGGAAACCATCAAGTGAAAAAAAAAACAGTTCAACAGGGAGTTGCCAAAGGAGGATATACACATGAATTGCCTTTATATCTAGTTTTCTTCCCACACACCAAATTACATGGATATGTAAAGCATTTCTTTTGTTTTCAGTTAATGCTGTGCACATAGCAATAAGTAAGAACTGGAAAAATGAGTAAAATGATTATAATTGAAAAAATGAAACCTACTTTTAACCATTAAAATTATAGTTTTAAAAATATGTGCATATGGACAAGCCCTCAGAGGAAATGTCCAAAATTTAAGTCATTTCATTAATTTTTTTGGTTTCCTGAATTTTTTCCTTATATTTAAAAGCTGCCATTATTGTTGCTACAATATTATCTGGGTATCAATTTTTAAAAACTAGATGCATTCAAATATAACAGAATCACAGTTTAGGACAAGGCTCTGTCCACCACTGGGCTTCAAGCATGTCTTAGCTTATCTGGCAAATTGATGGGTTCAGACTTGCATAGCACTAAGTCTGGCATTATAGGCACACTATGCTGACAGGACATTTTTCTGAAAGGAAAAATGTACATACAGATTCCCACCAGATTTTAAATATGATTGCAATAAAATTTAAATAGTTAATATGTACTATTACATATTAAATATCTATTATGTAAGGTGGACCAAAAAAGAATACAAAACATAGTCACTGCCCTTAAGAATTTTAATCTGGCTTGGAAGAGATAAGATACAGAATGGGTATTTTGAAAGTCCTCAATAAATGATTTGTTGAATGAATGGATGGATGTTTATGAAAGATTATTGGGGGCTGAGGTTGTGGCTCAGAGGTAGAGCTCTCACCTAGCACATGTGAAGCCTTGTGTTCATCCTCAGAACCACATGAAAATAAATAAAGGTATTATGTCCAACTACAACTAAAACATAAATATTAAAAAAAGATCATTACTGGGCCTGGAGTTGTAGCTCGGTGGTAGAATGCTTGCCTAGCATGTGTAAGGCACTGAGTTTGATCCTCAGCACCACATAAAAGTAAATAAATAAAATAAAGGTGTTGTGTCCATCCACAACTAAAAAAGTTTAAAAAAAAAAAAAGATCATTAGTAGACCAAAAATAGCATATAACGATCCAAGATAGTGAGGGAATACATATACATAAAAGTTCAAGGAATAACAGAACTAAAGAATGGAATGTTCTACTGGCCATACCTATCTTACATACCTACCCCTTAGATAGAATAACCTCCCCAGGAGAAAGATGAATTGAATTACAAAAGTAAAATTGAAGGGCTGCATGGCAGACAGTGTATACCCAGAGTATAGTTGTTATTTTTTTCTTTTTTTCTTGATGGTACTGGGGATTGAACTAGGGCCTTGTACATGCGAGGCAAGCACTCTACCAATAGAGCTACATCCCCAGCCTCTCCGAACTATAGTTATTACAAGTCATCTTACACCTGTTAACAATTTTCTATAGAATATTTACAGGCCCTGTCCAAAGAGCAGAATGAAGTATAAGACCAGTACCTAGAAGGAAATTTGGAGCTATAGCAACAGAATAACCACATGTGGGATTGATCACTAACTCGGTAAGAACAGATGAGTGGAATCAAAGAACAAAGAGTTGAGATGTTGACTTCCTTACTGTTTAAGATTGTGAAGATGTGGAGATGGTAGAAGAACAGTCAAAGACAGTAGACCATTATATCATTTTTTTAAATAACTGCAAAAGAAAATTTACTTCATCATGAGGAAGCCATTAAAGAACTCCATGACTTTATAAAGTCAGAATTCTGAAGGTGAAGTCACATTGCTGGGCAACTCTAAAACAGAAATAATACTTAAGAAATTCTGGAGTTAGATGTAGGTAACAGTCCACTAAGATATGGAGGTACTAATGTTTCTAAATTACCCTGATACACACATACCCCCGTTGTCTGCTTGAAGGAGCAACTTGAGGTCAGTATGATGACCATTCTGGAAGCCAAGAATGGGCAAAGACAGGAATTCTATTTAAATTAAGATACAATTATACTTGCTAATAAAAATGGAAAATTGAGCAGTAGTTTGTAATCTCTCTGAGAAAATACACACTGACATTGTGTGCATTCTTGAGAACAATGGATTGAATCTATGGGATTTTGTCAAAGACACACAAAAATTTATCTCCAGAGGCTGGGGCTGGGGTTGTGGCAGAGCACTTGCCTCACACACATGAGTCATTGGGTTTGATCCTTAGCACCACATAATAAATAAACAAAATAACTGTATTAGAAAAGAATTTATCTCCAAAGTAAATGAGTCAAAAGTTATAAATTTTAGAGACTAGCTGAAGTCTCACCAAGCAACCTAATCAATTATCCCCCTCTGGAAAATGGTCCTTAACCCAGTAAATCTGGGAACAAACTTCAGCACTTTTGCCAGGTTCCCATTTAGAATAATGACTGAACCCTTGCCTTGGACTTCAGTTCCACTGTAACCTATTTGAATTCAAATGTTGATTTATGAAAGGCCTTATCATGCTCCCTAAAGAAACAACTTGTTCCCTGTCAAAATTAGGATTATCTTGTTTTAGAATGAGTATTTACTATGTCAATAGCCAAATGATGATTTACCAGAAAAGAAAAAAAAAAATCAAACTTTATCATGGACAGCAAGGCACCTCACATAACCCAGAAGCAGGGTACCAATCTACTTTAGAATTGGCCTTACGACCTGCATGCAGTAGTGCATACCTGTAATCCCAGTGACTTGGGAGTCTGAGGCAAGAGGATTGCAAAATTCAAAGCCAGCCTCTCAGCAACCTAGTGAGGCCCTAAGCAATTTAGCAAGAACCTGTCTCAAAACATAAAAAAGGGGGGTTGGGGAGGCATAAGTCCTAAGTGGCAAAACCTAATGCAGACATGGCAAAAATGAGGACCTTTGCTACTATTTGTTCCCTTCCCTACCAAGGGAAGACAAGAATAATAGATAGCCTCAGGATTCTTCTCAATTAACTTGGCATTTGAGGAAAATACTCTCTGTCACCGGGAATTCTCAGGTCATTTTAAACCTATTTTCTTGCCTGTAGATTGGTTTTATGTGACACCTGCCCATTCTACTTTCGGATAAGATAATAGACATTCTGGAAAGCACTTGGCTGTGAGAGAGACTCTCATCTCCCATAGGTTGACACCATGACTGAGTCAATGTATACTCATGAAGATGTCCAGGAGGGATCTTCTTGCTCCTCAACTAGGTGCAGGGGTGGAGTTTCATTCCTCATTACTCATGGCCTACTCCTGGAGAGAATCTGATCTGAGTAGCCATCAGCTGAGTAAAACACCCTATGAAGAAATGCTAAGGGCTGGGGTTGTGGCTCAGTGGTAGAGCACTTGCCTAGCATGTGTGAGGCACTGGGTTCAATCCTCAACACCACATAAAGATAAATAAATAAAGATATTGTGTCTATATACAACTAAAAGATATATTTAAAAAAAAGAAATGCTAATGTGGCCAGTTTGCCTAAAAGAGTCTACATTAGTTATTTCTTGAACATGGCTTAGGAATGTTTCCATTGGTGGAAAATATCTGATTCTTGAGGGAGTGAAATGAAAAAGCACTTAGGAAAACGGTCTGAAAACTTTAGGGGTATGTACTTATGTACTCCCCTACATAAGTACATACCCCTAAAGTGAAGATGAATATTGGAAGATAACAAGTTAAACCCCCTCCACCCTGAATTTTCCCTTTAGCTTACAATTTCTTATTTAATTAGATCTTTTCAGGAAGACTGGAATAGAATCTTTCCCCTTCTGAGAGGCAAATATAATGAAGGGATGTTTGCCTTGACTTTGCTATTACAGTGTATGTGCAACATCTCTAAATCCACTCCACTGTATCTTACACACTTGTCAGATTGATTTGACTCTCACACCACTGTCACCACCTCACTCTGCCTCTCAGGAACCTAAATCAATTCCTCTGTCAGTTATAGAAATCTAAGCTCTTCACTCTTGCATTCAAACCTATCCTGCAACTACCCACTCCTGCCACTCACCATCATCCCCTACCGCTTTTCCAATCTCATCTCTTCTTGCTTCCCATTGTAGAAGCAGGTACTGTTGGAGCTGGAAGGCATCAAAAAGATGGTGTTCATCCAACCCTTGCATTTGGAAAAAGCAAAACCCATAGAGGAAAGGTGATGATTTCAAGGTCATACATAGCCCTTCCATTTTGAGCAAGATATCATGCTTTCCATTCCATACATAACTTGTTCCTCTGGTTCTAAGCACAGGGTGTGTAGAACTGGTACCCAGGGAAAGGTATTTCATGGGGTAAATGATACATATGAAGCAATATCGAAAATTCAAAACTCCAATGTGCTTGCAACATACTGTGTTTGTAGCAAATAACCTTTATGTAGAATTTACCACCCTCTTAGTAGGAAATTCACAAAGCTGAAAATGATATGCAAACTTGTTCGATGGGCTTTGGAAGAAAAATTTGTGACAATTGTCTTCTATCTAAATTTAATGATTCAGGAATAGAAATGATCAACGAGTGTGTCAGGGTTTCCCTGGAAAATGGCCTATTGCTTGCCAAGTTATTTCCTCTGAATTGAAGCTTAGAAAATCATTTCAAGAGTAATCATGTTGGGGAACCTCAGTGCAAAGACCCTGTTACAACTTGCCCAACTGGAAACCAGGGAAACCACATCTTCTTTAGAAGATTTGTGTGGTAGAAAATGGGAGGTGGCTAGTGAGTTAAACCTTACTGATTGTCATGAATAGCAAGAAGAAGGGGAAAAGTAAAGGAAAAGCTTTGATTATAAGAATGTTGTTAAATAAATCAAAGTAAATGTAACTAATCAAATATATACTGTAATCTAAAAATGAGGGGCTGGGGTTGTGCCTCAGTAGCAGAGTGCTTGCCTTGAACATGTGAGGCACTGAGTTTGATCCTTAGCACCACATAAAAATAAAAACAAAATAAAGATACTGTGTCCATCTATAACTAAAAATTTTTTTTAAATGAGACATCAACTTTCTATATCAGCTTTGATGAATGGATAAGAATACTTGTAATTTGTGTATTAAATATTTGAATATAAATTACTGTTTATTATTTCATACCCATGGAAATGACAAAATAAGATATCTCATCATCATTTTTACATTTTGATTGTATATAGGCAGAGTGTGCTTGATTCATGTTTAGAAAAAACACATTTATAGGTCATGTCATCCAACTGGAGTAGGGGAAAAGTGGCTGTCCTTTGGCTATGAGAAAAATTCAATAAATATTTATCAAACTGAATTAATTGACTATTGAAAGGAAAACCCTTTGTGAAAGAGAGCCCTCTATAAATACAATGTAAACATATAGCTCAGTAAACCTAAACACAAAGATCAGTATTGGACAGTTGCTTAGTATATAATTCTTTTAATTCCAAGACTCAGGAAAGCAGCAAGATATGCTTTTTCTGTCCCCTTCGTTTGTGGGCTTCAGTTTATTCTGCATTTCAAACCTCTCTAGTTGAATCATTTACTTGCTTGAGATCAGAGTAATTCTGCCGACTTGCAATTCTTTATTATCATTAAACACTTCTCAGAGAGCAAGAGGATGAAAGCTATCCCGTACTGACTTTTGCTTCCTGCACCAATGTGGCTTGAAAATCCTTTTCATTGGCTTTGGCACTTTGGGCAGGCACATCTAGATTCATTACAGGATTTGCCTTCCTGACACATCAGGGGCAGAACCATGCACTGCTCTCTTACTTCTTGTGGATTAAATGCAGATCAGACAGGCCTCAGGTTCTCTGCCTTTGTCATGTCCCCAGTCCTTCCCGGAGGAAACCCCAGATAACCTCTCCCTACAGGCCCCAGCCTGCCTGAGCCTGTGAGTCAGTTTTTCTTAAGGCTGAAAGAGTAACTGCTGCCTCAGCCCCAACTGTCTGAAATTAGGTTTGCTGCACACACTGTGCTAGCAATGAGGTGTTGGGGGCTGAAAAGCTTTGGCATCTCCAATCTGGGTTGATGGCAGCCATGCAGCTGGGAAGCAGCTAGTGCAGTGGAAAGAGCAGTGGTTAAGAAGCCAGGTAGAAAAGGTTAAGATTCCCATTCTGACCCTTAACTGTGTAGTCTTGGACAAGTCACTGAACCTCTCTGAACCATTTTCTCTCTGATTCCCATCTCCTACAGAGACTCTAGGTGGTATCTATATTCAGTCTTTCCATTACACTATTTTCAAACTCAATACAAGTAGGAATTTACCTCCTAATTTCAAATCTCAAATTATATTCACCTGCTAGGAAGATAACAATTTTATCTACTATAAGATCAATCATCTGCTTTCTTTTATAATTTCTGTATGAAAATTCTTAATTAATAAAATCATTTTATTTTTATTTTTCATAACCTTAAACTATATCTTTAAACCATAAAGCTGTTGAGGGTAAGAATGCCTAATATAAATAATACTTATTTCTAGTTTTTAGTGAGGATTAATTAAGGGGTTAGTACCAAACTAGGTAGTTCACATGGATTATTGCACTCAATCCTTGCCAAAATTTTATATAGTAGGTACTTCGTAAGAGTTACAATGAAGTATATATGATTGCCATGGTGAAAAGGAAGTGACTGAGGCATGAAGACATTAGGCACTTTGCCCAGAGTCACATAGTAAGTAGGGATATAGCAAAGATAAGTTCTTGATGAAATTAATCTAAGTTAATTAAATAGGTTATTCTCCTTCTTCCAACAGTGGTCATGTCTAATTCACTACAGATAATAATGGTTAACTCTTGGCCTGTGGTGACATTCATTTATTTGTTGATTCTCTCCTGGGTGCAAAGCTGTGTACAGAGACATTTATACCAAGGAAGATAATAAGAAAAGAAAGATGTAGTCCCTGCCTTCAAGAAAACCAGCAGCTAGGAGGGAAATGGAATGAGAAATAATGGAGTCCCATAAGTAAAATACAGGAAGTGTTTTAATAGGGCAGCAGGCTAAGTGTCACTGGGCCCAAGGGGATTCAATGCATTTCAGTAATGTTCACCAGGTTTGATTTTAAAGTTCATCTTTGAGCAGAGCTTTTATGGACCAGCAGGATTTTGAGTGGCAAATAAGTGAGGGAAAGACACTCCAGGCAAGGGGACCACATGGAAAAATACCTACCCTGAGTCACTTACTGACTCACTAACCTCAGTACAGGGCTTGTTCCTCGACTGGCAAGGACTTTGGGCTTCCTAAACCTTGCAACATCTGAGAGAAAGTCCTATTTTGGTTGGCGATACAAGAAAGGGAAAAAATCATAAAAGCTGGGTGTTCAGAGGTCCCTGCAGGTTCTCTAAGTTAACGACCAATCCCATGCCAAATCTCCCTGCCATGTGGTCGTTGAAGCCAGGCGCAAATACTCCTCTCATCAGATTCATTCTAGTCTGCTATGGAAGCTGATTCCATCACTTCAGAAATCATATTACTCATTTGTTTGTTTGCTTGTTTTCTGCCAATCAGACTAGAAGTCAAATTCCATGTGGGTGGAGACTGTCTTACCTTGTCTCACCAGTGCCCAGAACAGAGTAGGCATACAATGAATATTTGTTGAAATGAATGTTTTCCATCTCAGAACAGCATTTAACATTTACAAAGTATTAGGTGATTTCCATACCTAAGATCATACTTCCCATACATGAAGACAACTATTCTATTCCCCCTTCTGTTGTTTCCAAATTAACAACCTCCAGTTAATCCACAATCCTTCACATGAAAGCACTTTGGGCCCCTTTACTATACTGATTACTCTCTCAAATAAACTTCATTTTGTCTCTATTTATTTTCATGTGTTGCTGCAAGAACAGAAGGCTTTGCAACACCCTCTGACTACAAAGGACCTATCACTGGGACCCAAGATGGCCTTAACTCTGTTGAGGTCCACCTCACACTGTTGCTACATGTTCTTCTACTGGCCAGTTAAATGCCCTCCTTCCCACTCCCTCCCTCCAGCCCTTGCTGTGTTCTACTCCTTGCTCACATCTCTCCTGTCTTGACTTGCAAAGGTAGATTGTGAAAACTAGTCCAACATCTTCCACTGAGGCTATTACAATAATCCAGGACAAAAGACCCAACGTACTGAATGAGAGCAGAATAACCAAAAAGGAAGAGACAAAAAGAGAAGCTTCAAGTCATGATCAATGAGACTTGTGATCTACTGATTTAGTGACTGAGAATACATTTGCTAAGTGGGTGTCTGTCCCTCCATAAGTGGTATGCTTATGAATTAGGAGCATCCCCAACTTCTCCTACATCATTATTCTTCAAGCAAGCACACAAGTGCTTTTTCAATCTTTTATGGACATGTTTTTCCTAGTAACTATTTAAAAACATATTGGGGAAAGTCAAAGGCAGCAAAATTTCTATCCTGGACAACTGAAAGGATGGTAGTTCCACAAATGAGGTAGGAAATTCAGGAGAAGGAGCAGGTTTCAAGGTGATAATGAAGCATTTAGTTTGGGACCTGTTGACTTTGAAAGCCCGAGGGAATCCAGCAACAAATGTTAGTACTTTGGCTCTGGAGCACAAAGCTGAAGTGTCAACCTGTGAATCATTAGTAGATACTTGAAATTTCCCCCAGAGAATAAGATTGTTGAATATTATCAAGTCTGAAAAAAACCAAGGCTAAGGAAAAAAAAAACTTTAACAATAAACACATAAGATGAGTATTTGGAGGAGGGATCTCCCAGAAAGAGAGAAATGAGTACTCAGAGGGTATAAGGAGAACTTGTGGGTTTGATGTTAGGTGAGACAAAGCTGAATATTAATGCAGAAAGAAGAGAAATCAGTCACATCAAATGCAGAGAGCTTCTAAAAAAATAAAAATTCTTGTGGCTCAGTGGTAGAACACTTGCCTAGCACATGCAAGGCCCTGGGTTCGATCCTCTGCACCATATAGAAATAAATAAATAAATAAACAAACAAATAAATAAATAAATAAAGGTATTGTGTCCAACTAAAAAATAAATATATAAAAATGTGTATTTAAGGAAAAAAATAAAAACTCTGGCCTTGGTGAAAATAATTCCAGTGAATTTTTAGGGCCAGGTTGCAAGCAGTTAACAAATAAGGAGGCCAGGCTCAGTGGCACACGCCTGTAATCCCAGTGGCTCAGGAGGCTGAGGTAGGAGTATCAAGAGTTCAAAGCCAGCCTCAGCAAAATTGAGGTGCCAAGAAGTTCAGTGAGACCCTGTCTCTAAATAAAATACAAAATAGGGTGGCTCAGTGGTAAATGCCCCTGAGTTCGATCGCTGGTCCAAAAAAAAAAAAAAGAAAGAAAGAAAGAAAGAAAAAGTAACAACTAATTATGACAACAAAGTTCAAGTAGTAAATGTAGACTGCTATTTTGAGATGTTATGCAATATGTGTACATGTAAAGATACATCTTATAGTCAGTCATATGATCCACATATCCTAAATATATATGGAGTTAATTACTATTTTACTGTAATTTCTAGCTGACTCTAGAATTAGGCACATTATAGATCTTATGCCCGCACTAGGAATTGAACAGATTTTACTACATACGTTTTTATAGATAGATTTCATGGAACCTGAATAGGGGTATATGTATTTTCTTTTTTTTTTTTTTTTTTTTTTTTTGGTTGGTTGGCTTTATTTTGCTTTTTTTCCTAATTTCCTTTTTGAGGCCAATTATTAGATGCCCAATCATTGTCTTTGAGATTGGTTCTCATGTAATTCTGCCTGGATCAAATACCAGGTGTTATGGTTTCGATGTGAGGTATCTCATGTGTGAGACAATACAAGGTTTAGAGAAGAAATGATTTGATTATGAGAGTCTCAACCCAATTAGTGAATTAATCTCTTGATGGGATTAACTGAGTGGTGGCTGAAGGCAGGTAGGGTGTGGCTGGAGGAAGTGTGTCATTGGGGGCATACCTTTGGAGTATATAGTTTGTATCTAGCCAGTGGAGTCTCTCTCTGTTTTCTGATCACCGCATAAGCCACTTCCCTCTCCCACACTCTTCCACCATGTTTTTCCTGCCTCACCTTGAGCCCCAAGGAATGGAGCCTGCTGTCTGTTGACTGAGACCTCTGAAACTATGAGCCCTCAAATAAACTTTTCCTCCCTGAAGTTGTTTTTGTCAGGTCTTTTAGTCACAGCAGTGAAAAAGCTGATTAAAACACCCAGTCAAACCATACTCTTCTTTAGACTTTAACCCAACATGGGGATAAAGTGTTGGAATCACCCTTAGGCCTGGTGACTTCATGGATATGTTCTAGATTTATGACCTAATCTCTTGGAGCATGAATCTCTGGAAAGCCCCTTTCATCTCCAGATCCATCCTCTACCACACAAAGACTGATAGGATGACAATCTGGAAGTGACTTCAGAGTTCCTTAACTCTCCCAGTTTCACAGATGAATGAACTAAGGCCCACAATGGGAAAATGACTTGTCCAGGAAGCATCGTTGCAGGGAGATGACAGCAAGGGCTTTAGACTCGGGACCAGGATTGCATTTTGAATCTTGGATATGAAATTCTACAAGTATGTGGCATTTGGGCTAGGCTTTTTAACTCCTGAGCCTCAGCTCCCTCATTTAAAAATGGAGCTAATGATCACCTCACCTGCCCTACATAGTTGCAGTGTGTCTGGAATGAATAAGATGTGAAAGCACCTAGTCAGCTCCTGTTACATGAGAGAAACTTGAGGAGTGGATTCTCTCCTCCTTCACACAAGTTGCAGAAGCAAAACTCAAAGCAAACCTAGCTAGGTCTTCTGACTTAGCCAAAGCCCTTTTCATACACAGAGGTCTTCATATTGAGGTACCCCTGAAGGAATGTAAAGTCTTTCCAAGGGGCACAGGGGCATGGATAGTTTTAAGGGAACTGATTTCTAGATCCCCAGATTCCACATTAAGTCTTTCCTAAAATTGATCTGAGTATGCACCTGCAGTTGGGAATTTTCTTTTCCTCCTTGTATTGCACAATGGTTCTTCTACTTTATAGAAGGTACTTTAAATCTTAAAGTTGCACATTACCCTGAAGTGTTTAAACCTCCAAGCAATCAACAAAAGGACTTTGTGATAATTCTTTTAATGTTCTCTCAATCTCATTCAGAGATACATTTCCAATAAAATTTTTACTTATTACATTTAATAAGATCATTAAAATGTGTGCTAACATATACTACTTTGCTCAATTGTGCACTCCTAATATTTGTTTCAATAGTTCAAGGCAAAAGAAACGATTTAATACTTAGACCCTATGGTTGCAAGAAAAAATTTTAAACTTTCAGTTTACACTTCTTTTATGGAGGGGTGATAGGGTGACCAATAAAAGACTTCACGCATAGAAATATACTGTATTAGGTTAAAATTTGTAAAAGAAGTAGGATAAAGATTCAAATTCACAGAGGAGGGAAAAGACATAAAATTTTCAACTGTGAAAGCAGAGCTTGTTTAAACTTTTAAAATGGATAAGGTAGATATGGAAAAACTTTAAAAAAGAGTGATGGAATAATTTTTTTATGATATGCTAGAACTTATATCCTTTCCAACTCTTGAAACTTACAATGAAAAAAATTTTAATGTCAACTTAAAATGCATTTAAAAGAACACAAATTTTCAAAATCCTTTGAAAAACTCTAAGGTGGTTCACAGCCACCTTAGAATCTTAACCTTGTTTTGGTCTATTGGACTTTGGTCTTTGGGGTTCTCAAAGAGAGGACACACACACACACACACACACACACACACACACACACCCCTGACATATCTCCAATTCTCTTCCTCTGACCCCACACGCTCAACCACACATTCTCTCCCTTTGCCATTTAGGTCTCCCTAGTGCTTCAAGTCCTCTAGATTTACCTTTAGCAGTTCCTTCTCCGCAACACACACTCTTTCCTTTAGGACTTTTCCTTTTTCGTGTATCATTTTTCCTCTTGTCAAAATTATTCCAGTCATTACAGGGCAGTGAGCTCCTTCCTTCATTTATTGCTCCAGAGAAATTCTCAAACTTTAGCATGCATCAGAACACATGGAAGACACCTCAAACACAGATTACTGGGTCTCCAAGAATTTCTGATCCAGGATGTCCAGAGTTGGGCCCCAAAGTGTGCATTTCTTACAAATTCCCAGGTGATACCCATGCTGCTGGTCTAGGGACTTCACTTTGAGAACCACTGCTCTGGGCCAATATTTGGTCTTCTCCCCAGGGGTCATGTAGCTAAATGGCAGGTATCTATTTCTGGAGCTAAGAGTTACACCAAAACACATGTACTAGTTATGAAGGCAGAGGCATATAAGCTTTCTCAAATAGATTTCTCATGCAATCTAAAAGTACTCCAGAATGAGATTGATTTAGGGCAGAATTCAGAGCAAAAGGGCTGTAATTGGGAAAACACTAACTCAAGAGTTTCAGTGTTCATATCCCCATACCCCTTAATAGAGGAAGTCACATTCACAGCAGACTTTCTATATGTCAGGCATTCTATTAGGCAGGTTCCCACATGCTATCTTATTCAGTATTCACACATCTTTGTGAGCTAAGTTTTATTATTCTCCTCAATACCCATAAGAAATTCAGAAAGGTTAAGTCTATTAGACATTGTCCTTAATAACTGTACAACAGTGGTAGTACACCTATAATCCCAGCTACTTAGGAGGCTGAGACAGAGTGGAAGGATCACTTGAAGCCAGGGATTCAAGAAACACCAGGGCAACATAGTAACCCCATTTCAGAGAAAAAAAAAACTATTTGCTAATTTTGGTGGCCACATGGAAGGGTGAAAAAATCGTCAGTTTGTTAACCTGCTGCTTTATAAGCAAGTTGTTTTAATTAGGTCTTTGTCACTGTGATGAAAATACCTGACAAGAACAATTTAGAGGGGGAAAAGTTTATTTGGAGCTCATGGTTTCAGAGTTCTAGTCCATAGTCATCTGGGCTCTGGGCCCAGGTGAGGCAGAACATTATGGCAGAAGTGTGCAGAGGAAAGCATCTGAGGACACGGCAGCCAGGAGGCAGAAAGAGCAAGGGGAAGGGACCACAGGGAAGATGAACCTTCCCATGGGTTCCTGCCCTCCCGTGAACTAGCTCTTCAGCCACGCCCAACTTGCCTAACATTATCACCCAGTCAATCTATTCTAACAAGGATGGACTGATTAGATTACATCTCTCATCATTTCATCTCTGAACATACTGCATCAACACAGGAGCCAAATGTAGGGAGGAATGAGGAATGAGGAGGAACACCTCATATCCAAACCATAATTCAGATGAATACTTCAAGTAAATCATGTAAAGCTATGTAAATCAAATCAATAGAGGAGGAATTTTACTGCCCTGTATGACTAAGAAGAAGAACAATAAAAAAGAAGTCTAAAAAAAATGGCAAGCTTAGGGGCTGGGGTTGTGGCTCAGCGGTAGAGCACTTGCCCAGCACCTGCGAGGCCCTGGGTTCAATCCTCAGCACCACGTAAAATAAATAAATAAAATAAAGGTATAGTGTTCAACTACAACTAAAAAATAACATATTAAAAAATTTTTGCAAACTTAAAAAAGAGAGTAGGTAGTTCCTTCAAAGGATAAGCAGTTGGTTCTAACCAACTTATCTAACCAAGTTATCAACCAACAGAGAACAGAAGAAAATTTGGAATCTCATCCTATCCTCCAGTCTATTGTGGGTTTTTTGGGTCATTGTTGTTATTCTTTTTAGTTATATATAACAGTTGAATGTATTTTGGCAACTTATTCATACATGGAGTATAACCTATTCTTGTTGTTGTACATGATGCAGAGTTACCCCGGTCATGTATTCATATACAAGGAAAGTTATGTCTAATTAATTCTGTTGTCCTTCCTATTCCCCTCCCCTATCCCTTGCCTTAGTTTCTCTTTGTCTAATCCAATGGACTTCTTTTCTTCTCCTACCCACCCTCACTTGTTTTGAGTTAGCATCCACATATGAGAGAAAACATTTGGACTTTGGTTTTGGGGGGTTGGCTTATTTCACTTAGCATGATTTACTGGCAAATGCCATAATTTCATTCTTATTAAAGGCTGAATAATATTCCATTGTGTATATATGCCACATTTTTTTTATCCATTCATCCATTGAAGGACACCTAGGTTGTTTCCAGAGTGAATTGAGCTGCTATAAACATTGATTTGGCTGTGTCACTATAGTATGCTGATTTTAAGTTCCACTGAGAAGTGAGATAGCTAGGTCAAATGGTTGTTCCATTCCAAGTTTTCTAAGGAATCTCCATGCTGCTTTCCAGAATAGTTGCACCAATTTGCAGTCCCATCAACAGTGTATGAGAGTACCTTTCTCCCCACATCCTGGTCAACATTTATTGTTACTTGTATTTTTGATAATTGCTTTTTTGGCTGGTGTGAGATGGAATCTCAGTGTAGTTTTAATTTGCATTTCTCTAATTGCTAGAGATGTTGAATAGTTTTCATATATTTTTGACCATTCATATTTCTTCTTCTGTAAAGTGCTTGTTCAGTTCCTTTTTTATGGATTATTTTATAAATAATCAATTTATTGTTTGGGTTATTTGTTCTATTGGTGTTTTTTAAAGACATTTGATTTTATCAATAACTCAGTTCTCTTGGCATTATTAGAAAAATGAAACCACACATAATAACTAATTATTTAAAAATTTAACATATATAAACCACAAAGAACCCTACATTATAGGGTTCAACCTAGAGAATAAACAAATGAAAACTAATAATTAGGGAAAGTTTCTAATTATATGGAGAAATAGCATAGAGTTATATGTTTGTGTGTTCTCATGATTATTATCAATATCTGGAATCCACTAAAAATTCATTAGACATGCAAAGAAGTAAATATTGTAACCAATTGTGAGAAGATAAATAAATTAATTAAAAGTATCCCAGAACTGACATACATTTTAGAATTATATGATAAAGATATTAAATGGTTATTAAATATTAATTTTTATTTTGAATATTAATATTTTGAAGATATTAAAATCCTATAGGTTCAAAAACTTAAGTAGAATCATGGATGTTATTTTAAAAGCTCAAATAAAACCTTTAAAGATTAAAAGAACAATGTGTAAGATGAATCACACAATGGATATGCTTAATAGCTGATTGCAGAAGAAAAGGTTAGTGACTTGAAGATAGCAACAAAAGTATCTGATTTCATCTCACTCCTGTCAGAATGGCAATCGTCAAGAATATAGGCAACAATAAGTGTTGGTGAGGATGTGGGGAAAAAGATACACTCATACATTGCTAGTGGGACTGCAAATTGGTTCAACCACTCTATAAAGCAGTATGGTGATTCCTCAGAAAACTTGGAATGGAACCACCATTTGACCCAGTTATCCCACTCCTCAGTTTATACCCAAAGAACTTAAAATCATCATACTATAGTAATGCAGCCATGTCAATGTTTATAGGAGCTCAATTAACAATAGCTAAACTATGGAACCAACCTAGGTGTCCTTCAATAGATAAATGAATAAAGAAAATGTGAGATATATATATGTATATATATAGATAGATAGAGATATATAGATATATAGATATAGATATAGATATAATGCAATATTACTCAGCTTTAAAGAAGAATGAAATTTTGGTATTTTCCAGTAAATGGATGGAGTTGGAGAATATCATGCTAAGAAAAATAAGCCAATCCCAAAAAACCAAAGTCCAAATGTTTTCTCTAATATGTGGATGCTAATTCACAATAAGGCGTGGGGCACTAGAGAAGAATAGCATTATCTTAGATTAGGTAGAGGGAAGTGAAGGGAGGGGAGGGGAGGGGATGGGATGTGGGGATAGTAAAGATAGTAGAATGAAACAGATATTATAACTTTATGTATATATGACTGCATGATCAATATGATTCTACAACATGTATACTCGGAAAAATGAGAAATTATATTCCATCTATGTATGATATATCAAAGTGCATAAATGCATTCTACTATCGTGTATAACAAATTAAAACAAATAAAAATTATTTTTAAAAATCTATCTGAAATTAAAGAGCAAAAAGAGAGCTGAAAAACACATGACAACATCAGCGAGCTCTGGAACAATTTTTATAAAGCCTAGAATATACATAATTAGAATTTTTGAAGAGGAAATTCTAACAGGAAGAAAGAAAGGTGGACAGAAACATATTTGAAGAAATAAGGAACAAATTTTTTCCAGGTTTGATGAAAACTTACCAACCCACAGATCCAAGAATCTCAGCAAATTATAAGCACAAATCATCTGAAGAAAACCCCACAAGACATAATAAATTGTTCAAAACCAGTGGTAAAAGGAAAAGTTTTAAAGTAGACTTGTTACAAAAAGTAGAATGAACACAAGATGATAGGCAAATTCTTGTCAGAAACAAAGATAGTACAACATCTTTAAAGTTACAGTAAGGGGAAACCTGCCAACCTAGAATTTTATACAAGGAAAATAGCTTTCAAAACAAAGGTGAGATAATAAAATTTTTAAAACATACAAAAATTAAAAGTGGTAAAAATCATTAGTACCATATTCTCGTTGTAAGAAACATGGATATTTTTATTTGTTTTTGTAATCCAGATGCTTTTTATTTCTTTTTATTGCCTAATTATACTGCCTAGAACCCTTAGTACATTGCTTAATACACATGGACATCCTTGCCTTGTTTTGGGTATTAAGGGGAAAAGACATTTATGTTAGTCAGCTTTTTGTTGCTGTGACAAAATACCTTAAAAAATATTAAAGTAGCTTAAGAAGGAAAGATTTCAGAGATTTCAATTCATGGATACATGATTCCATTACACTTTTTTTTTTTTTTTTTTTTTTTTGGTACTGGGGATTTAACCACTGAGTTTCATCCCCAGCTCTTTTTGTTATTTATTTTGAGATGGGGTCTCATTAAGTTGCTAGGGCTTATCGCAAACTTGTAATCCTTCTTTCTCAGTCTCCCTAGTAGCTGGGAGTATAGGCATATGCAACCAGGTTACTGTGGGCCTTTGGTGAACCCACAGTGCCTGGTCACCTGGTCAGCCCATAGTGCCTGGTTACTGGGAGCCTTTTGTGAAGCAGAACATGATGGTGGAGAGAATGTGATGGAGCTTCCTCCAACGAGGCCCCACCTCCTAGAGTTTCCACCACCTCCCAATAACTCCACCAGTTGTCTACCACGCGGCCTGCGCAGTGGTTTCATTAATGAGGTTCTAGGCATAAAGTTAGTTAGAAGAGATCAAAATAAAACACACAGACAGTACCTTATTTATATTGCTAGGTCCGAGACGGCTCACCTCCCTGGTTCCCGCCTCTAGCCGCCCAGCAGGGCAGCGAGGATTATTCTGGGCTAGCAGGAGAGAGAGAGAGTGAACACGCCTGGGAGTAGCCTTTTATTTGGGGGACAAGAGATTCAGGGGAGAATTCCATCCAATGAAGGTTGAGGGGGGGCTGCACTCCAAGGTCAGGGTCAGTGATTGGGTCTCCGGGGTCAGTGGTCACGCACACCCCCACACGGATGGGCTCTCTCATCAGGAAAGGGTCGGGAAAGCTTCGACACAGCCAAAGCGCCTCAGGCCCTTAACGGGAGTCACCCAATCACGTGTCAGAATGGCCCCCGACACAGTTGGAGATCAAGCTTTCAACACATGAACTTTTGGGGGACATTTAAGATCAAACCTTTAAATACTAAATAGTCCCTTTATCAAATTCCCTTTAGTCATCCATTTTGAATGTATCATCTGTTTCCTATTTGTATCATATCAATTTCTTCCCTAAATAGAAGATAAATAAGAATCTGATGGTAGACATTATAGAAGATGGTGTGTGATTTAACACTTAAAAACACAAACTTTATAACAGTGAGAACCATTCCGAAATTAAAATGGCTACTTTGGGAGAAAGATCCTTTCTAGAAGTTTCCGAAGATCATATGTTATGAATTATGTGTCAGTGATTTTCATCCTTGTGGGAGAAGAAACTAGGTGACCCCTTTGGTTCCTTGTGATGACTCTGTGCTAATTTCATGTTATGGCTTAGATATAAGGTATTCCCCAAAAGCTCATGAGTTAGACAATACAAGAAAGTTCAGAGGTGAAATAATTGCATCATGAGAGTTTAACCCAAACAGTGCATTAATCCAGTTGAATGGATAAACTGGGTGGTAATGGGTGGGGAGGGGGGCTTTGGGGTTTATTTTGTCCCTGGTGAGCAAGAGCTTGAGTTCTCCTCTACTATTCCCTTCCCTTCCCTCCCCTTCTCTTGTCTGCCCTAATGTTCTGCCTCACCTTGGGCCCAGAGCTATGGAGTCAGCCAGCTATCCATGGACTGAGACCTCTGTATCCATGAGCCCCAAAACAAACTTTTCCTCCATTAATTGTTCTTGTCAGGTCCTTTGGTCTCAGCAGCAAAAAAAAAAAAAAAAAAAAAAAGCTGGCTAAAACACCATGAGATGTTGTCTCCAAAAATAGAAATCATGTATTTGAAAGCTTTATGTATAGTGTTTGCTTTATGTAAAGACACACCAAAAAAAAAAAAAAACCCAAAACACACTAGTTTTAAAAACAACATGTTCAAATTGTGTTTAAAATGTCCTTTTGAAGTGCCCTCTCTCAGGGAATATTTAGCAGCAAATTTATTTTAAATCCTCAAAATCTTTCTTCTCAATAAAATTCCTTTGCACAGAAATGTTTGGGCCTCTAATAATTTGAGATGCCTACTAGATGAAATTCTGATTGTTAAAAGAAACCCCTAATTGGATGAGACCATAAGAAAAGATGGTGCTGAATATCTGATGGACCGAATGTTTGGGTAAATTTGTATTTGCTTGAGGTGTGTGTGTGGGTTCTCTCACTGACCTCCTTAGTTAGTAGAAAGAGAATGAAGACCTCATCTCTTCCTATTACACCACCAGAAAGCTTCAGGTAGCTGAAATGAGACTGCTTCTAGATAAGGTACAGATTTCCCAGACAGAAAAATAGGACAAACAATTAATTAATAGCTGAACATTGGAAGATAGGTCAACCTAACAGCCCTGGAAATGAAGAGGTGAAATGAAAGAGGCATACAAAAAAAAATTGTAGTGAGTGTTAAACATAGATCTGGATTGACATTCCTGATATTTTGGTAATAATTAATAATTGGTGAAATTTAGGTAAATTGGTGTTATGATTTGGGTAAGTATCCCCCAAAGCCTCACCTGTTAAAAACTTGGTCATGGGCTGGGGATATGGCTCAATTGGTAGAGTGTTTGCCTTGCATGCTCAAGGCCCTGGGTTCAATCCCCAGCACCACAAAAATAAATAAATAAAAATAAAAAATAAATAAAAAACTTGGTCACCAGCCTAATACACCATGAGGGAATGGCGGAACTTTTAATAAGGGCTGGGTCTACTGGAAGGAAGTTAGGTGTGCCCTTCTCTCTTTGTTCTCTGTCTGGCTGCCACAGCATGAACTGGCCTCCTCTGCCACATGTTCCTCTATGACATACTATGCCACTTTAGGCCCAAAGCAACAGGGCCAAGTGACCAGGGATTGAAATCTCTAAATCCACAAGCCAAAATAAGTTGTTTTATCTCAGATATTTGTTACAACCATGGGAAGCTAATACAGCTGGGATTCCATTTACACATAATTATTTATATGTTATTATGTAAGAAGTAACACGTGCAAGGTGCGTGATGAAAAGTCATTCTGCACTTTTACATTAGTCACTGTAACCTACGCAACTAAGTCCCATACCCAGGAGGAACAACTGTTTTTAATTTCTGATGTTTTCTTATATAGAGATAGTCAATGAATATATAAGCTGAGGGTGAGGTAGCAGGGGATGCATACTTGTAACATAATAAATGTGTTGTTTTATCTGTCACATTTATCCTTTAACAAAGTATTTCGGATGTATCCTATTTTTGCAGAGTCCCACCTAATTCCTTTTACAGCAGCAGAGTTTCCCAGTGTGTGGAAGTACAGTCATTTATTTCACCAGTCTGAAAATAATGGATATTTAGATTGTTTATATGCACCAGTATGAAAATGATGGGTATTTAGATTGTCTCTATCTTTTGCTAGCATTTTTATGTTGCCTTTTTTGCGGGGAGGGCGTGGGGAGGAGTACTGGGGATTGAACTCAGGGGCAGTTGGCCATAGAGCCACATCCCCAGCCCTATTTTGTATTTTATTCAGAGACAGGATCTCGATTTTGCTGAGGCTGGCTTTAAACTCACCATCCTCCCGCCTCAGACTTCCAAACTGCTGGGATTACAGGCGTGTGCCACTGTGACAGGCTTATATTACCTTTTTAAAAGTATGTACCTTAATGATGCCTTTTAATGACTGTGACCAATAAATGTTTCAGCTAGGAGATAACACTTCATATCTATCAATTTAGCAAAATTAAAGGTTAAATCTTTTGCTAAAGGGGCTATGGAAAAATGGCACACTGATTGGTTTTAAGAATATAGGTATGTATAGACTTGTCCAAGTATCATAGCAAGTGTTCTCAAACCTAGCTAATTATCAGATGTTCCCAAGAATCCATTAAAAATACTGATGACCAAGCACTGTAGCTCATGCCTGTAATCCCAATAACTCTAGTGGCTAATGCAGGAGGATTGCAAGATCAAGGCCAGCCTGGATAACTTAGTGAGATCCTATCTCAAAATGAAAAATAAGAAGGGCTGAATGGTATAGCCCAGTGGCAGAGAACCTCTGGGTTAGATCTCTAGTAACACATGGTGTCTCTCTCTCTCTCTCTCTCTCTCTCTCTCTCTCTCTCTCTCTCTCTCTCTCTCCCTCTTCCCCTCCCCCCTCTCTCTCTCTCTCTCACACACACACACACACACATACACACACACACAAACAAATACAGACATTTAGGCCAAATAACTGGGGATTCTGATTTAGAAGTCTAAATTAGGACCTAAATATATCTATTTGAAACTCTTCTACAGAATTCTGATTTAGACTGGGAGGTGAGAATAATTTATAGAAAATAGTAAACCAAGCTGGGCATGGTGGCACACACCTGTAATCCCAGCAGCTGGGGAGGCTGAGAGAGGGGAATCACGAGTTCAAAGCCAGCCTCAGCAACTGTGAGATGCTAAGCAACTCAGTAAGATCCTGTCTCTAAATTAAATACAAAAAAATAGGACTGGGGATGTGGCTCAGTGGTTGAGTGCCCCTGAGTTCAATCCCCAGTACCACTCCTCCACCAAAAAAAAAAAAAAAAAAAAGGTAAACCAATTTGTATACTTATTTAATAAGTAAATGTTTTTATTTTATGAAAAAAAATTCATAGTGTAACATGCATTAACTAAACTCTCTTTTCTTTACCTCTCTGCACCTGGAGTAGGGCTGAAACAGCTTCTTTACACATTCTATCCCTAGGTTTGGATGTGCATATATTAGAGGCTACCAACACTGCAGACTTAATTCTTACAGGAAGGGGTCTTTGTAGCATTTGCCTCATGAATTCAGCTCTATTAAGAGATTACACATATTACTCTTTCTGTTATTATAACTAACTTTTTTTTCTTTTTCTTTTTCCTTTTGGAGCTGGAGATTTAACTCAGGGGTAGTTTACCACTAAGCTACATCCCCAGCCCTTTTTGTCTTTTTTATTTTGAGCAGGGTCTTACTAAGTTGTTTAGAGCCTGAATAAATTGCTGAGTCTGATTTTGAACTTCTGGTCCTCTTGTCTCGGCCTCCCCAGCCACTGGAAATGTGGGCATATACCATCACACCCAACACACCAACATTTGTAATAGAAAAAAGGCCAAGGAGTTTATTGTATTAACAGCTATTTATATAAAATCTCTTGATCCCATTTATCACTGCAAAAAAATATATAGTTTTAATGCCTGTGTACAAGTTAGTTTGGTTCTTTTTCTATTTAGCTTTATTTTATATGCACATTTTAATACACAAACATAGATTACAGTTATCATTTTGGTAGTTATATGCTAATATTGTTTTATCCATATTTTGGAAAATCAGTCCTCAAATTTAGACATTTGGGTTGTGCCCATTTTTTCCTTAATATTAATGATGCAACTATAAAAGTTATTATCCAAACAGTGTTTTTCCATTTTGAATTATTCCCTTACACATTAAAGAAGCTGTAGGTCAAAGTAATGAATAGCCATCAACTGTATAGACAGTGTAGATTGACTGCTTTACAGAAAGGTTCTAAGACACTGTGCTCTGAAGAATGGACCAGTGTACTTGTTTTCTTTTCTTTTTTTTTTTTAATTTTTTTTAGAGAGAGTGAGAGAGGAGAGAGAGAGAGAGAGAGAGAGAGAGAGAGAGAGAGAGAGAGAGAGAGAGAGAGAATTTTTAATATTTATTTTTTACTTCTCGGCAGACACAACATCTTTGTTGGTATGTGGTGCTGAGGATCGAACCCGGGTTGCACGCATGCCAGGCGGGCGCGCTACCGCTTGAGCCACATCCCCAGCCCTTTTCTTTTTTTTTTTAATATTTGTTCTAATTAGTTATACATGTGGAGTAGAGTGCATTTTGATACATCATACAATCATACATAAATGGAATATACCTTCTTCCTTTTTGGGGGGAGGGTATGGTGTCCCAGGGATTGAACTCAAGGGCACTCAACCACTGAGCCACACCCCCAGCCCTATTTTTTTTTTTGTATTTTATTAGAGACAGGGTCACACTGAGTTGCTTAGCACCTCAAAGTTGCTGAGGCTGGCTTTGAACTTGCAATCCTCCTGTCTCAGCCTCCCAAGCCATTGGAATTACAGGCATGTGTCACTGTGCCCAGATTAACTTCTCCTACTGGTTGTACATGATGTAGAATCACACTGCTCAGGTAATCATATATGTATCTAGGATAATAATGTCAGATTTATTCTACTATTCCTCCTACCCCATACCCTTCCCCTCCCTTCATTCCTCTCTCTGCCTAATCCAAAGTACCTCTATTTTTCTCAGCCTTCACCCCCACACTTATTGTGAACGAGCATCCGCACATCAGAGAAAACACTTGGCCTTTGGTTCTTTGGGATTCACTTATTTTGCTTAAAGTGATATTCTTGAGCTCCATCCATTAACCTGTAAATGCTAGATCTCATTCTTCTTTAAGGCTGAATAATATCCCATTGCGTATATATACCACATTTTCTTTATCCATTCATCTGTTAAAAAGGCACCTAGGTTGGTTCCACAGCTTAGCTATGTGAATTGAGCTGCTATAAACATTGATGTGGCTGAGTCATTATAGTATGCTAATTTCAAGTCTTGTGTGTATATATCAAGGAGTGGAATAACTGGGTCAAATGGTGGTTCCATTCCAAGTTTTCTAAGGAATCTCCATGATGCTTTCCATAGTGGTTGTACCAATTTGCAGTCCACCAGCAATGTATGACTTTACTTTTTTCCCCACATCCTCACCAACCTTTACTGTTGCTTGTATTCTTGATAATTGCCATTCTGACTGGAGTGAGATGAAATCTTAGAGTAGTTTTGATTTGCATTTCTCTATTTGCTAGAGACATTGAGCATTGTTTCACATATTTGTTGATCAGTTGTATTTCTTCTGTGAAGTGTTTGTTCAGTTCTTTAGTCCATTCACTGATTGCGTTATACATTTTTTGGTTGTTTTTTTTTTTTTTAGTTCTTTATAATATCCTGGAGATTAATGCTCTGAGGTGCATGTGGTAAAGATATTCTCCCAACCTGCAGGCACCTTGACAATGGACCTCCAGGCTCTTGCTAGTGTCCTCAGATGGAGGTGGCCATGACTCAAAATGGTGGTGGTGCATGGCAAACCTGCAGGCACCATGATATTGAGCTTCCAGGCCCTGGCTGATGTCCCAAGATGGAGGCTGCTGCGTTGGAAGATGGGGCAATTGTGGGCAATGTGGTCAGTGGGCTTGTTTTCTAATAGCCTCTCCAGCAAAGGATTGTATTCCTTTATTTATAAATGAATATGATGAATATTAAGTTATATCTCCTACATGATGAATTTTTGAGCATTTTTATTAAAAGGCATTAATAGTGACTTAAGCCAAAGATCTACCACCAAAGTGCCTGGGTTTATATTCTTGCTTTTCAAAGAGAAAAGAATAGGCAGTGGAGGGTAGGGAAGGGACAGTGAAGGCCGATAAGAGAGCAGGCACGAGTACAACCATTTAACATGCCCTGAGAAGTTAGAAGACAGGAATGGAATAAATTTCCATTTTACCATAAATGACTGCATAATCCATAATCTGGCCTGCACCAGCCTTGGGACAACTGAAGTATCAAAAACCAATCAAGAGGAGCTTATCAACTTCTCCTTATGGGCCTTTAAAAGGAGAAGTGCTGTAAGACTTAACAGGCACTCTTGCCCCTCCCAGATGCTTTATGCCCAGAGTTCTGAATCTTTCTGTCACTTTTCTTTTTTAAAAAAATTCCTGCTGGCTTGCTTATCTCATCCTTGTTCATGGTATTCATTTTTTAACTCCATGGAACACAAACCAATCCAACTCTTGCCGTAATGTTTTGACATATGACCTTCAGTGAATTACTTGTTTTCTTTATGCCTCAGAAGACCATGTTTAACATGGCAGCAAAAGTGGTACATTCTTCAGAGGCATATTGTGAAGATTAAGCCAGGCAAGTGCTCAAAACTATTTCTGGAATTGATAAGCACTATAACTGTGGCCTATTATGCATGCCCAAGAGTGCCCAAATCAGTGCTAGAGTTCAGATAGAATATGTAAACAGAACAGATGTAGAAATGGCCTCTGCACTCCCAGAGCGCCCAGCATAGTAGGGAGTACAGGTAGTGTCATAGTCAGCTTTTTAGCCACTGTGACAAAAAGAGCAGAAAATTATAATTTTAGAGGACAAAAAGTTTATTTGGAGCTCACAGTTTCAGAGGTCTCAGTTCAGAGATGGACTTCATTTCTCTGGGCCAGAGGTGAGGCGAACATCATGGTGGAAGGGTGTGGTGGAGGAAGGCAGCTCAGGACCTGGCGATAAGGAAACAGAGCTCTGCTCAGCAGAGACAAAATGCATACTCCAAAGGCATGCCCCCAGTGATATACGTCCTCCAGCCACACCCTACCTGCCCACAGTTACCACCCAACTAGTCCATATCAGTGGATTAAGACACTGATTAGGTTACAGCTCTCATAACCTGATCATTTTGTTTCTGAGCATTCTTGGATTTTCTCACACATGAACTATATCCAAGCCATAACAGGTAATAACAGTACCACAGGGCAGGTAGCACAGGGCAGGTGTCTGAAAAGGGGAGCTGTTGGAAAGAATATGATGCCTTGAATATTTGATTTTTTCATTAAAGAAACTACACAAATGTTCTAAGTGTTAGGGTTCATTCTATATTTCTTCATCTATGAACTAATTAATCATGACCACCTCATATTTTTACAGTGATAAATAAGGGTCAAAAGATTTTATATAGTTAGCCATGTCAATGCAATAAACTCTCCAGACCATGGTCGGGGAGTTTAAGTGTTTATTAAACAGTATATGCCTATGTTTTTTGATGTATAAAAGTAATGCTCCTTCTGCTCCCCTGTCCCAGCCACTCTTGACCCAGATCATCCCTGAACAATGTAGGCTTCCCCATTCCTCACAGCCATTGATTTGCTCTTGTCTCTGCCTGGAAAGCTCTTCCCCCAGTATCTACATGGTTTGCTTCCTCTTCTCTTCTAGATCTCTACACAAATGTTACCTTCCAAGGAAGGTCTCTTCTATTACTCCATAAAATTGCAACCCGCATCTCCCGGGATCCCCTATTCTCTTTCCCTATTTTATTTTTTACATTGTACATTTCACCTCTATACTATAAAACTTACTAATTTTGTTTATTGTCAACTGACCTGTAAAGTCAGTTTTGGCTATTTTATTCTTTGCAGAATCCACAATAGTATCAAGCACTTTGTAAACAATAAATATGTGTTATATTTATAAAAATGTTACTGTAACATACATATCATTCTGGAACTTTCTCATTTAATACTTCTCATTGAGTGATTCACCTGAGATATCTTTTCATGTTTCCATATATAGATCTTCCTCATTCTTTTGATTAGCTATAATTGTAAAGAAAGTCTAGACTTAGGTTTTTTTTGTTTTTCACTAATAGATATTTTAACCATTTTTTATCTGATAATATCACAGTGTAATAAACAACATATGTATTTTCATGAAATTGTAGTTTTCCTATAAAATTTACTCCAGTGTTGAGCTTCTATACATTATATTTATTGCAAATATATTCTGTTGCTTACATTTTCACTTTCAGCATATGATAAAAACTTCAAATTGGACATGAAAATAAATCTCTCTCTCCATCCCTTAGTTTGCATTTTTTTCTCAAATATTATCTCAGACGTATATAGTGCATCTACAAACATATAACTTGTAAGCATGTAACTGAAGAACAAGTTTCACAAAATATGCTTCTCCTGACTACATTAAATGTGCTTTTATTTCTTTCATTTCATTCTGTTAATTTAATGTCCTTGAAAAATATTTGCAGGGACCCTCTAAACTGATTCCAAAATCACTAGTTCATTGAGAGCCACAGTTCAAAAAGCTTGGCTCTGTTCCTCCCCTCCCCTCTAGTAACCCGGTACATAGAAGTGAATACTTAGTTGAGTTTTCCTGTCTGGCAAGCCAGTAGACTATTTGAACTGGAGACCTCCCTTAAACCTCAGTCAAATTAAATAACATCTATCTCTTATCCATCTCTTCCTAAGAGTTGAGTCCCACTTGTCACACTTGCCAAGAATGAACAGATGGTCAAAAACTAAACCACTGCTACAGATGGAGGCCACCTGACTTCACCTTGACTTCCTGCTATGCCTGGTCCACTGGACTGGTATTAGCCCCATACACATTCCTTGGGACTAGCTAAACAGGAACATCCTTTTAGGAATACTGGATCACCTCCGTGTACCACCTGAAGGGAGTTCCTTCTGTTAGCTGAGAACTATCTCCAGGTAATGCTAGTTCTCAATGCCTGGAAGAGATAGGAGCACACATTTCAAAAAGTTGTTCATTCAAATCCTCACCTAGCCTAATTTTAAAGGTGCAGGGGAAATGGGAAAAGGCCACTAGGATCCAGGTAGAACTGAGATTCTGGGTAAATGGTCCAGCATTCAGGTAAGAACTCTAGGCAAGTAGGAGAGGTCAGGTGCAGATGGACAAACAGGGCATGTTGGGATATGCAGTAGCATAGTGCACACCTGGGTTACCACAGCCTACCTGAGACTCACAACAAATGTTTAGACTGTGCCTTGGCTCCACTAGCTGGTAGGTCTAAGATTCCTGACTTGGTTAAGATCAACTCAGGAGCAGAGTCACCCTAAACATGTAGATTAAGAACTTCATGCCTACAGCTAAGAGTATTGGAGCAGACAGAGCAAAAGGAAACTTTTTTTTTTTTTTTTTTTTTTTTGGTAGAGGATTGAACTCAGAGGCACTCAACCACTGAGCCACATCACCAACCCTATTTTGTATTTTATTTAGAGACAGGGTCTCACTGAGTTGCTTAGCACCTGGCTTTTGCTGAGGCTGGTTTGAACTCTTGATCCTCCTGCCTCAGCCTCCGAAGCTGCTGGGATCACAGGCATGCTTTGCTGCACCCAGCTTGAAACATTCTTGATTTCTACTTTAAATTCAGCTGAAAGCATAACTCCTCTCCCTGACATTTGACTCAGAACCTGTGAGATAATATAAGGTCAAAATTTAAATGCAAATCAGTATGACCACGATTTGAAGAGCAAATCAGGTCAGAGAAGCAAATTTTCATCAATTAGGAAAAGAAAGAAAACACTTTAAAAATCAACATGTTCTATTCTATAGAATAATTTTCTGAAATTATTTTTCAGAAGTTAACTGATTCATTAACTCATTCTTTTGTTCGTTCATTCAGTTAGTGTGACACCCTTATTAAAAAGATGCTTTCTTTCCTTCACTTCTGAGTTTAGAAGTGCATATTCATACTTGTTTTCTTTCTTTGAATGTCACAGGCACTTGGACATATTCAAGGTACTTGTACAACTTAAATATGCAGATTTCTTAAGCAACATCATTTGGCTTTAGTGTCAATGGGCCCCTGATGACCAATGATGGTGCTCAAGAAGTCACTTCTACACAATAAGTAAGTTCCTTAATTGTGTTTTTCTCTGTTGGGTAGGTGACTTCTACAGCAGCCAAATGCGCAGATGGAAATAATGACAGGTTCCTAAAAAAAAAAAAGTAGACTGTAGAAGGTGAAATACTCAATAATTAAGCCCAGAGGTTGGGAGAGGTGACTTTGTCCTTCTAGATTTAAAAGATAACTTGCCCCTTACTCCAACCCACCCTGCATCCTGAGGGGACAGCTCAGTCCTCTGCCATCCTAGGGGCAGACAACTCATATTTTCCTTGTCACTTGGCTCCAGTTCTGGTTTCTGATATCTCATTTGCATCTTACTTTAAACAGCTTGCTCTTCCTTATGCTTCCAATATGGAGCTTAACTCTTTTTTTCTTTTGGTGATATCATCCTTCCTTCCCAAACTCCCCAAACCTCCAGTGAGACATTTGAGTATGCAGTAGAGTCCACTAAAGACTTGGGGTGAAGTGGAGGCTTGTATACACATTAGATATTTTTTATCTGCATACCTTCTTCCTCTCCCTTTAGCTTCCCAACCCAAACTCAAGAACCCAAAATCTGGGGGATAGGGAAGACATAGATGCTTGTCTTTATGTAGTTTGATTAACTGAAGCCCCATCATAAAACAAAAGGACCCTTAGCTTTGGGTTTCTGCAATTAGTAGTACTCAGTAACTGATAGACTATTTTTTCCAGGGCTGCCGTGGGGGCGAGGGTACCAGGGATTGAATTCAGGGGCATTTGACCACTGAGCCACATCCCCAGCCCTATTTTGTATTTTGTTTAGAGACAGGGTTTCATTGAGTTGCTTAGCACCCCGCATTTGCTGAGGCTGGCTTTGAACTCTTGATCCTCCTGCCTTAGCCTCCAGATCTGCAGGGATTATAGGTATAATGCAAATGTACCCAGCCTGATAGAAATTTTGATTTATCAGTTTTTTAATTTCCCTTGTACCAATTGAAGCTATTCGTGTCACCCCCTTAAAAGGTAAAAGAGTTTCATTGGGTGCCGCAGTCTTGGCTGGGCACAGAATCACGAGCCAATCAAGCAGGAACAAAACTTTATTTTGAAAAAGCCGCTAACACTCTCAGCGCCAGCAAGTCAAAAACCGGTCCTCCCACGAGGGTGTCCGACCGGAACCGCGCGTCCCGGAACCCCCCGTCTCCTCCGACCTCCTCCGGAATTCCCTCCTACTATCCTTCCCCAACCAATGGGAACTCTCCAGCAGTCCCGTAAAGTCCCGTAACTTGAGTCCGGTAGCAGGCCAAGGTGAACAGCGGGAGTCCAGTTTGCATATGAATGTAAATTTTAACATAATCATCTCAGTGGCTAGCTGGCGTCACTTTACAACCAAAGGTGCCATACATCGTATATATGCTTGTGGCTCCTAGCATCTGCCCCCTTCTGTTTAATTAAGCAACAAGCAATGTGGCTAGGGACCGTGCCTGGTAGGTTGTCCAATTTAACATATGGTTCTTACCCGTCATGGGAGAACTGACCTTTAGGCGTCAGCTTCCTGTCTTAGGTTGAATCCACTGTAATCAGAGCAACCCGTCGCTGACTACCGGTCCAGCATTCAGCCATGCTTGTGGATAGGCCTATGCACCAGTGGGGGGGTGAGGTTCTTGCCTCACCTCTGTTGGCCCCCAAATTTTGCCTTGGTGCCAGTGGGGGGGTGAGGTTCTTTGCCTCACCTCTGTTGGCCCCCAAATTTTAGACCATCACTAGTAGAAGGGAGGAGGATACAGAAATGCCACGACACCAAGCCAATTGATGGCTCCTTGGAAAAATTGCGTCACTGGTGACACCATCAGCAAAGATATGCCAGTATTACCACAATAAACATGGGGTGAGCTGGCAAGGAAATTGCATCACTGGTGACACCATCAGCAAAGATATGCCAGCAGTACCACAATTCGGTGCACCAGATGATATTTTACAATGTATACAACTGATATATAGTCCAGGCAAGTTCTGCAAGCAGTTCAAATTGGAGGAGTCTATCAATATGTCCATTTCCTCCCAAAGTAAATCAAGTCCTTGATTGAGCATTACTTGTTGAGTTATATTCATTGATGCATCAGTTTATACAGTTTACTGTGATAGCTATCATAGAAGCTGTAGTTTGGTTTTATCTCAGTCTTCACCGGAATTGGGATGGAGATGGAAATTCTGGCAATGATGCTAAAGAGACATTATCCTGAACAGAGTTATTAAATATAATGAAAAGGAATGGTGAAAGTAAACAAACAGATCTGTTAACCATCTTTAACAACAATCATAAACAGCTGTTCACCTAATTTAAATTAAACCATATAAATCACGTGAATAAAGAAAAAATTCGGATCCATTTTTTCATGAGCGCTCCTCATATAAGAAATATGGACATACACACATACAGACATACAACACAAAACAGAAGTGTGCACACAACATACAACACATAAGACAATAGTAAATAAAGGCCTTGTAACTATACTTAGGTGAAATCTCCATTGCAATGTTTAAAAACTCCACAGTCAAAAAATAAATAAATAAATAAATAAATAAATAAAAAAATAAAACACAGTCAAAAAATAAAACTGATCAGAAAAACATTAACCTAGGTTTGTATGAGCTCAAAAATAAAATAGAACTTTATGATGTGGAAAAATGCAATAATAAAATAGATACTGAAAAAAAAAAAAAAAAAAAACACCTTGGTTAATCACTGTCGCCGATGTAAGAATAGCCAAGCTGGAGCTCTGGATGTCAGCTGTTATGGATTTGAGTCAAATCATCTTCTTTTTCTGTAGAAATTGTTTTAGTTAATCTCTCTGGAATCCAAATTGGTTGCTGTTCATCCTGTGGGAAAACACAGACAGCGCCCCGATTCCAGACTATCACTGGATCCGGGCCTTTCCATTGTCCTGTTAGAATATCTTTCCAAAGTACCTTAGGCTTATGTACATTTTTGGGGTACAAATGTCTTTCCGCAGCACTAAGTCCCGATGAATCTAAATTTAAAAAGTTTAGAGTAAAAAGGGTTATTTTAAGTTTATCTTTGGGGGATATATACCCCTTTCCAATTCCCTCCTTTTGTTTTAATAAGTACATTTTAATAGTTTGATGAGCTCTTTCAACTATGCCTTGTCCTTGTGGATTGTATGGAATTCCTGTTATGTGAGTAATACCAAATGATGAGCAAAATTGTTTAAAAGAGGAGGAAGTATAACCAGGACCGTTGTCCGTTTTTAACTGTTTTGGAACGCCCACAGTGGCAAAATTTTGTAAGCAATGAGCTATAACATCTTTAGTTTTTTCTCCGGCATGAAGGGAGCCCATCAAAAATCCGGAAGAGGTATCAACTGTAACATGTAAATATTTTAATTTTCCAAATTCTGGCAAGTGTGTGACGTCCATCTGCCAAATATGGTTAGGTATTAGTCCTCTAGGATTGACTCCAAGATTAACTTGTGGTAAAAATGTCACACAATTTTGACATTGTTTTATTATATGTCTGGCCTGTTCTTTAGTTATTTTAAAACGCTTTTGTAAAGTATTAGCATTGACATGGAACCTTTTATGAAAATTTATAGCTTCTTCTATTGTGGAGAAAATATGTATGTCATGTGTAGATTTATCTGCTAGTTCATTGCCCATACTAAGGGCTCCAGGCAATCCTGTATGTGCCCTGATATGACCTATGAAGAATGGATCTTTTCGGTCCCAGATTAGACTTTGTATATCGGAAAACAAAGAGAAAACAGTAGAGGAAGGGGAAATCCTACCAGCATCTTCAAGGGAATTAATAGCATTAACTACATACTGACTATCAGAAAATAAATTAAATACAGAATCTTTAAACATCATAAAAGCTTGTAATACTGCATTAAGCTCTACCTTTTGAGCTGATTGTTTGGGTACTAAAAATGTAAAAGTTTGATCAGGAGTAACTACTGCTGCTGTACCATTGTTTGACCCATCAGTGAATATATTTGGAGCATTTATGATAGGGGTTTTTCTTGTCATTTTTGGAAAAACTACAGGATGCTTAGACCAAAAAGACAACAAAGGATTAGATGGTAAGTGATTATCAAATGAAACACTAGTTTTACACAGGATTATTGCCCAAGTATTTAACTCATTAGCTAACTCATCAATTTGATCCATAGTATATGGAGTAATAATTTTATTGGGAGAAATCCCAAACACTCCCTTAGCTGCTTTTATTCCTTTGAGTATTAATTGTCCTACAGCCTCAGGATATCTAGTAAGAATAGTGTTAGGGGAATAAGATAAATGTATCCACAATAATGGACCTTCTTGCCAAAATACTCCTGTAGGAATATTTTTTGTTGGTAGTACAATAAATAATAAAGGCAAACTTATATCAATTCTATCCAAATGCATATTTTCCATATATGTTTCAATGATTTTTAATACTTTTCTTGCTTCAGGCGTTAACATGCGGGGTGAATTTGGATCTGATGGACCTTTTAGAATATCAAATAAAGGTCCTAAATCTCCTGTTGGTATGCCTAGATAAGGCCTTATCCAATTTATGTCTCCCAATAACTTTTGAAAGTCATTAAGTGATTTGAGTTGATCTACTCGTATTTGAATTTTTGGTGGACGGACCATGGTTGAGGATAATAGAACTCCTAAATAATTAATTGGAAGATTTAATTGTACTTTATCTATTGCTATCTCTAGATTATAGTTTTTCAATAAGTTTGTAAGTGTGGCATAACATTCTAGTAATGTGTTTTTATCTTTATGTGCCAATAACACATCATCCATATAGTGAAATATTTGTAGTTCAGGATTTTGGTTTCTAAGTGGCTGGATTGCTTTATTAACATAAATTTGACACATAGTTGGGCTGTTAGCCATCCCTTGAGGGAGTACTTTCCATTCATATCTCTGATCAGGACCTTCATGATTCAGTGCAGGGATAGTAAAT
Source organism: Spermophilus citellus (assembly GCF_964194105.1). Taxonomy (NCBI): domain Eukaryota; kingdom Metazoa; phylum Chordata; class Mammalia; order Rodentia; family Sciuridae; genus Spermophilus; species Spermophilus citellus. The sequence goes on from NC_138188.1 coordinate 104,730,168, forward strand.
GCAAAATGTGGACTATCCTCGGGATGAATTGGAATTGAAAAGAAACAATCTTTAATATCTATAACTAAAACATGCCAGGTTTTTGGTAAAGCAGACAATTGAGGAATCCCTGATTGAGCAGGTCCCATAATAACCATCTCATTATTAATGGCTCTTAAATCTTGTAATAATCTCCATTTACCAGATTTCTTTTTAATGACAAAAATGGGAGTATTATAGGGGGATACGGAAGGTTGTATATGTCCTTCCGCTAACTGTTGTCTGACCAAGTCATGGGCTACTTGTATCTTTTCTTTAGTCAAGGGCCACTGAGGAACCCACACTGGTCTTTCTGATTTCCAAGTAATTTTGATTGTCTCAGTGGCCCTTTCTGAAAACCCAATTCATGTCTATTTATTTCTTGATCTATTTGAATAGGTGCTGTCATACCTTGTTCTTGTTCTCTTAATCTTTTTTCTTTCCTAAAGCCTTGTTTAGCCCTAGTAGTGGGCGCGTTAGGATTGATGTTATTTGTTAATGTCAATCCTAATTGATCTAGGACATCTCGTCCCCATAAATTTACAGGAAGATGATCCAATACATAGGGCTGTATAGTTCCTTCACATCCTTCAGGATCCCTCCAATCTAATACCATAGCACTTCTATGGGGATTTGTTGCCACTCCTAGGCCTCGAAGCGTTTGAGTGGCTTGTTGTAATGGCCAATGTTTTGGCCATTCTTGACGAGATATGATGCTGAGGTCAGCTCCTGTGTCCAGCAGCCCATTAAAGTCATGTCCTTGAATTTTTAATTTTAGCATTGGGCGAGAATCTAAATTCAAAGACAGCATAGCCCAATCTACACCTGTGGAGCCTAATCCCTTGGAACCTCTTTCTACATTACAACTGGAAAATTTATCATGCAGGCTGGGTATTATTAATAACTGTGCTATTCTATCTCCTGGTGAAATTACTGATATACCTCTTGGAGAACTAGCTATAATTTTTATTTCACCTTCATAATCGGGATCAATTACCCCAGGACTTATCATAAGTCCTTTTAGTGTAGAAGAACTGCGTCCCAATAATAAGCCTACTGTTCCCTGGGGAAGAGGTCCTTTTACTCCTGTGGGAATGATTTGAATTCCCATCTCTGGGGTTAGTACTGCTCTGGCAGAGGCGCAGATGTCCAGCCCTGCGCTCCCTCTAGTTTGTCTGATGAGGGATTTAATGGATAATGCGTCCTGGGCACTACCTTGATGGGGCTGTTGGGTTCCTCCATTGCCCCATATATTTGTGGTTTGGGGCCCCGGGGCATTGGGCCCTCTAGTCCGTTTTTTGGCAATGGAGCTTGATACCTTTCTCCACGATATCGTGGGTAAACACTTGGTCCTTGTCCGTTTTTTGATAACGGAATACCCTCTATGGTGGTTTGAGAACGGCATTCATTAGCCCAATGTCTCCCTCTACGGCATCGTGGGCAAATACCTGGTATTCTATTCCTTTGATATCCAGCTTTGTTAAACCCTCCTCTTATGGGGCAACTCCTTTTAAAATGTCCTGTTTGATTACAATTATAGCATGTTCTTGGCCTGGCATCTAAAGCCTGTTGTACTGCTGCTAAGACTTGCCCCTGTTCATTAATGTCTCTACATAATTTAATATATGTGTTTAAATCCTCATGTCTCCATGGTCTAATGACCTCTCTGCAGCAACGATTTGCTTGGTCATAAGCCAGTTGTTTTATAAATGGCATTACCTGTTCTGTATTTCCAAATATCCTAGAGGCTGACTGAATAAGTCTATCTACAAATTCAGCATAAGGTTCATTAGTTCCTTGTATTACCTTAGATAATTGACCTTGTAAGTCTCCATGCCCCTGTAAAGTTTTCCATGCCCTAACTGCATCTACAGCAATTTGTGCGTACACACCAGGGTCATATTCAATTTGTTGTCTTTGACCCTCATAAGGTCCCTTCCCCAAAAGCATGTCCATATTTCTTTGAGGGTACCCAGCTTCTGCATTTCGCCTAGCTGTCTCCATGCAAAATTCCTCATTGGCAACCTTCCATAACAAATATTGTCCTCCGTTTAGCACAGATCGACACATGTTAGCCCAATCTGCTGGTGTCATGTCCAAGTTGGTAACAGATTCGACCATGCTTATTGTGAAGGGAGCTTGCGGCCCATAGGTCGTTACAGCCTCCTTTAATTGCTTTATTGTTTTGAAATCTAAAGCACGGTGAATTCGTTGCCCTCCTGCCTGCTCAAGTACAGGGCATGCTAATCTTTGGGGTCCTGCCTCAGAATTCCGTCCATCAACTACGGGAATTGAGGGCCGCTCAGCGGTAGATGGAGCTGTTGGCTGAGTTACGCCCTCTGGTGATAGAACGGAGTTGGTAGCAACCTCCTGTTGTAATTCTCCACCTGATGGCTGCTTGTCCTCTAAGCTTGCTTTTTTTAAATTTTCCTCTGTCTGACTAGCTTGAGAGACCTTCTCTTTTGCTTGACCTAGCGTTTTTTCTACCATAGTCTGGACCTCTAACAATTTACTTAACAGTTTTTCGGTTTGTTTTTTATTGGATTCTAATCTACTATAACCTAACCCAATAAGGTAGGATAAAACAAAGCCGAAGCAGAATGAAACAAAAACGGAGCAGACAATGGTTGTATCAATTTTCTCTTTCTCAGGGCCGAATAACTTCAAACCTTGAGCCAACCATTTTTCCCAGTTCGCCTGAGAAAATTCTAGGGCTAGGGAGCTTGAAATAAAAACAAAATAAATCAAAACAAGAACACATTGTTTTTTGAGAAGGTCATCCATCCTGTCGCCTTCCCTCAGGGGCGAGCAATTTACTCACCTCTAAGCTTCAGGCGTTCCCCGCACGGGCCGCCAAATGCCGCAGTCTTGGCTGGGCACAGAATCACGAGCCAATCAAGCAGGAACAAAACTTTATTTTGAAAAAGCCGCTAACACTCTCAGCGCCAGCAAGTCAAAAACCGGTCCTCCCACGAGGGTGTCCGACCGGAACCGCGCGTCCCGGAACCCCCCGTCTCCTCCGACCTCCTCCGGAATTCCCTCCTACTATCCTTCCCCAACCAATGGGAACTCTCCAGCAGTCCCGTAAAGTCCCGTAACTTGAGTCCGGTAGCAGGCCAAGGTGAACAGCGGGAGTCCAGTTTGCATATGAATGTAAATTTTAACATAATCATCTCAGTGGCTAGCTGGCGTCACTTTACAACCAAAGGTGCCATACATCGTATATATGCTTGTGGCTCCTAGCAATTGGGTTTAAAATATACTTTAAAAATCATTATTATAACATATATTTATTAATATGGATAAGCCCTGTTTAGCTATCAATGGATTGCATATGGCAAAATTATCACACTGTTTAAGAATTTGTTTTAATGTTGAAAACTACAAAGAGAAAAGCAAAAATTGTCCCACAATCTTCTCAGATTGCCTCCATTGATATAATATGCAGATTTTGATGATTTTTCTGGGACTTCCCTTTACTGGGTTTGTCAGAATTATAGAATACCCACAGGGAGAAGGAGAAATGGCACTTTGACCCAATTCTTGGCACCAGGCTGAGGGACCACACATCCTGACCTGTGTTCAATAGTGGAATGAGAAATATCAAGACACAAATCAGGAGCTGGCTTCGGTAAGTCAATAGAACAATTAAAAGTAGGAAAGTTCATGAGGAAAGGGTAGAATTAAAGGTGGCCCAATGACAGACTTCAAGACAACCATAGAAAATGTCAGGTCCATGAAAAGGCAAGTATGGGAATCAAGATCCCAGGTAAAGTCTCAGATCTAAGCAGTTAGGGTTGTAAAGAGAGCAAGAGTAGATGTGACATAGATTCAAATGACATGTCCAAAAGCATTTGCCATGGATGTTTTCTGGAGATACTCAGGCCCCTCCCATGGATGGCGCTCTGCTGGTTCACAAAGCCTGCAGTTTTGCAGGCATCAGATGGTGTCACATTCGGTTAGGAAGTGGTCGCTATGTTTAGTGGAATGTAAGACCTCATAGCTCTATGAAATGATATTGGTAGACTCAAATAGGGTTGGGCAAGCCAGGATCATTAAGGATGTCAATCTGTACTCTGAGGTCTACAAAGCCTAAGTAAGGTTGGGGGTCAGGATGCCAAGAAGAGCAGTTGCATTATAGACAATGTGAATTGGGCTTTCTGATACTTGGATTGAAAACCATCCTAACTAACTGTGTGTGTGTGTGTGTGTGTGTGTGTGTGTGTGTATACGTGCACGTGTTGTATTTTAATGAATGAAGATGGATAAAACAAATTCTGAAAGACTATGCAAACAAAATTCTATATAAACAAAAATGTTAAAGATTGTTATCTGATTAAGGTATTATGAGTATTTTTTTCCTTTTGCCTTGACTGTATTTTTAATTTTCTTTTTTTTAACAATGAACTTCTATCAACTAATATTCTTGCAAGCCACAGAGGTGATCAAGCCTTAAATGGAAGAGGAATTTGTTGAAAGGATATTGGGAACTCACACAACTACCTGGCAGTGTGCAAAACCAGGTTTGAAAAGAAGGCAGACTTCAAGACAGCCACACAGGAGCCCCCAAAGCATACCCAGACCAAACCTAGTGATGATGCTGCTCTTTTTTTCTTTTTTCCTCTGGGGATTGAACCCAGGGGTGCTTTGCCACTGAGCCACACTTCCAGCCCTTTTTATTTTGAGAGAGGGCCTCGCTAAGTTATATAGGATCTCACTAAGTTGCTGAGGCTGGCTTTAAACTTGTGATCCTCCTGCTTCAGCCTCCTGAGTTGCTGGGATTACAGATATATGCCACCATGTCCAGCAGGATGCTGTCCTAGCTGCCACTAACCCCTGGCCACCACAGCTCATATTGCCACCCAACCTTAAATTCTGGATACCACAGGTGCTGACCTGAAAACTCGATATTGCTACCTCTTCTGCCTTTACCTGTCCCCAAAGTGGAAACTTGCTTCTTGGTGACAATAGCCCCTGCTTCAACATTCAAGGAATGTTTGACTTGAGCTTAGGATACTTTTCCAAATCCAAGGACTAAGGATCTGGGAAAGTGAAAAATCTGAACATTAATCATTAGTAGAATGGAAAATAAAAGAACAAATAAAATTAAGAAATTCCCTTTACTTTTGCAATATTTTTGAAAATGTAATAAAGCAAGACGAAGTGAAACTCAACCCACATCAGACCATATCAAAACAAACAGAACTGAAAGTCTAATAGCAATATAAGCACTTCAAGAAAGACCACTAATTTTTTTCTAAAATAGGAAAAGTAAATGCATATATATAAGATGCATCTGGGAAAAAAGGATTTTTATTAAGTCACTGAATTTATATACCTTTCATTTTTGAAACACATTTATCTCACATTTCCTGATTTTCTAAACAAAGTCTAAAAATACACAATTCCTACTATCTTTTCAGTCTCTCTAGTACATTTTGTCACCAGAAGCTATTTCTTCTAATGTACTAACAGATGTAAAATATAAATTAAATATAAATAAATTAGTGTTAGATGTCTTACGCAGCTCAGCTTCCTCAAAGCACAGTTAACTGAGTAATAAATAATGCATCTCCACTCAGTTATGTATATTTTTGCCATAAAATAGAAATTTTTAAGTGGTCAGGAATAACATGCTCAATGACACATTTACTTGCATTAATAAAATATATATATATATTTAAACAGAAAATTTAGACTGTGATTCAAAAATATCCAAAGACCTATGTACAACTAAGTATATTTACTTTTATTGTCTTTGAATTTTCTTTCCTGTAATTTTAGAATATAAATTCCAATTTTTTTTCTTTAAAATGCCAGTTTTATGAGGTCAGTTTCAGTAGTTACCAGGGTGATGTAGATGTTGGCAAAGGAGTTCCAGCTCGGGTATAGACTTGCAGGAGGTTGACACTAAAGCTTCAGGACACAAAGAGGGATAGAAAGGAGAGGTCACTTTGTAACTGAAAAAAACCTTCTTTGGGAAGACACATGAGACCACCCCCATCCCCACCCCTGCTTAGGGGCTCCCAGAAATAGTTGGGAAGGATTTTAGAGTGGTCAGATTTCCCAGAATTGAAGGTGACAACACTCAAAGAAATGCCACTTTTCCCATTACTGTGACCCTATTCTATTTCAGACAGGTGTGGCCTAGAACAACACAGGTTATATTCAGATGTGTTTATTTGTCATTTTAAGGCACACAGGAATGCCAGAGAGTTAAAAATAGTTGTAGGTAGGTGAAATGGTTATGGGTAGTTTTTGTGGTACAATTTAATAATAAATAAGTAGTTATTCTTGGACTGTTTTCACAAAAGTAACAAATATTAGACATATAAAAATATAAAATTGTTGCCAAAAAAATCTATATTTTACACATTATGCACGTATATACATATAGCCACATATGCTGTAAAGGCACACGTCATTTACTTTTATTTGGGAACCTCTGATTGGATACTTTAAGGGTCAGTGATGTCCTCTACACAGCGACCATTGGCATCCTTTGCATTCAGTAGGAAAAGTCAAAGTATTCTGAGACAGAGGAAGAAAGGTTCTATTAGAATCCAACTAGGGAGAAGAAAATGAGATATTACTTCCTGCACATCAAGAAAAGATGAAAGAAGAAAGCAAATGATACAATCTCAAAAGACATGGGGTCCTTGGGATAATATTGAACTGTGGACAGAATGTGTCTTCTGTTCTAAATCCATCCCACTTTTATCACCTTGAACCTCAATTTCTTCCTTTCTCTTTCATCTCTTTAGAAAATTCATGGGCTGGGGTTGTGGCTCCAGAGGTAGAACGCTCGCTTAGCATGAGTGAGGCACTGGGTTCGATCCTCATCACCACATAAAGTAAAATAAAGATATTATGTCCACCTATAACTAAAAAATAAATATTAAAAAAAGAAAATTAATGAAAGTAGGTTTTGTTTCTTTGCCTTACTCTGTTCTGTTTCTTAGGGCTTTCTTAGCATAAGAGTTCATCCTCTGCCTCTGTGTTTTTTTTCTTTCTTTTTAAAAAATATCATTTTAGTTATTAGTGGGCCTTTATTTTACTTATTTATATGTGGTGCTGAGACTTGAACCAGTGCCTCACACATGCTAGGCAAGGGGTCTACCACCGAGCTACAACCCCAGCCCTGCCTCTGTGTTCTTTTTATGGTGGAGAGGGTGGGTTACCAGGGATTGAACTCAGGGGCACTCAGCCACTGAGCCACATTCCCAGCCCCCTTCTCTTTTTTTTTTAATATTTTATTTAGAGACAGGGTCTCACTGAGTTGCTTTGAGCCTCGCTCTTGCTGAAGCTGGCTTTGAACTCATGATCTTCCTGTCTCAGCCTCCAGAGCCGCTGGGATTAGAGGTGTGCGCTACCATGCCTGGCCCTGCCTCTGTGTTCTTGAGCGTAAGATATGGTCTCATTCTGAAGCACAGACTGGAATATCCTGGACCCCACACAATGTTCTCTGAGGCTTCATAAGATCCCTCCACGTGAAGCTGGCCATGAACACACTGCAGCCTAACTCCTAGGCTGCTGCCTACTCTCTTGTGCCATGGATGTTTATCTGCCAGGGATGAGCTTTGTTATAGTTCCTGGCCAATTTCTGTATAATTTCAGTGATGGCCTGACTCCTTTTACAGGTGAATTCTATTCCTATCATCCCCCAAAATATGCTCTGCCATGATCCATAACTCCTCTGATCTTTAGAAGGCTTGGGAAAGATGTCATTCCTCATTTAAGTAGTATATCTAGAGGTGCCCCTCAGCTGCCCTTGCTGCTCTACTGTTCTGTGGAGGATTTCTAGGGTTTACTATGCTTTAACCTCAGAGGTCTCTACAGACTTTATGAAAAACATTCAACCAAGGCCATGTTGTAGGTCTTCCATCTCACATGACTTCCCCAACCCCACTCCAAGTGGCTTGCTAATTCTTGAAATTATCTGATGAATTTACTAAGGAAACCCCACACTGGCTGCAGAAGTTCTTCAGCGATTATGAGAAGGCCTCAATTTTGCTATATCTAGTCTATACCCTACCACATCTGACCACAGGTATTCATGGTCTAGTAAATATAGAGGAAACTTCAGATACCCTGACAGAAGCCTGAGTCTGAGGTCCAGGTTTCCACTAGTTGGGGCTTACTGGTCAACTCCCTATGTCTTGAAGAAGAGAGGACTGCCAGATAATGGGCTTTCTGCTAAACACCTAAACATGAGGAATTTGACTAATTTCAGTGGGATCAGAAGGAGCAACCCAGAGTTTATAGAGACAAACACACCCACCGTGAAATACTGTAGCCTAAAGGTGTGCCCAAGATCTGTCCTCTTGCCCTTTAATGTGCACGTGAGTCATATGGGGATTTTGTAAAAATGTAGATTCTGATTCAGCAAATCTGGGTGGGGCTTGAGAGTCTGAATTTTGAACAAGTTCCCAGGTGATACTAATACGGACCCTAGAACCATACTTTGAGTGGCAAGACTCTGAAGGAAGGAGAGCAGATAGAAAACATCCCAGAGTTCAGATTCCATTCTATGGATGAAATTTTATTGAACCTGGATAGGAAGGCACCTTTAGGACAAATGGAAATGGGCTTTATCCATTTGGCCCTTGTCACATTCTCTTAAGGAGACATTTGTGTGTGTGTGTGTGTGTGTGTGTGTGTGTGTGTGTAAGTAAGTAAGCAGAAAAAGGGAACTGATCAATGCTTAAGAGGAATCTAGACATATGTTGGTATTTCCACCCCCCTGCACACATAACCCCTCATTACTCCCCTAATAACACCCCACCCCTCACCTTCCTGCCTTCATCTAGTGATGCTGCAATGATGGATCATTTAAGCCCTAGCACAAGGCAGAAGAGAGGATGTGAAATTGCCCAGGAACTCCACAAGGGTTAGTCTTGACAGCTGGGGTTTTCAGATAAGGTAAGAGCATCTTTCTGTTCAATCTCTACCTGCTGTCCAGGTGGTAGTTAGCAGCTTACTGGGCTTGGTATTGTGGGAGTTGGAAGTAAATAAATAAAACCTATCCCAACTCTCAAGAGCTTACCAGCTGGTGAAGAAGAGGCACGTGGGCAAATAACAATGGGAACAATGCATTGATTCTTCAACAGGCTTATGACAAATAAGGTATGCCTGTATTGGGCATACCTGGCATGGGGGCAGGGCATCAACTTTGGGTAAAGACTTAGAAAAGGCCTCCCAGAAGGATGACCTGGGAGCTTGAACTTTTCCAGGTGGAGAAGGAGGAATGGGAGGATGTTGTAATCAGAGTACCCAGACAGGCTTCCTTCAGGGAAGGGCTAGGAAGAGAGAGCAGCCTCAAAGAGGAGAAATCCCAAAGGGATTGCAAAGGGCCTGAAAGTGGAGCCAAGGCTCTTGCTGAATATTGGATAAATGTTTGGTCAGATGGAGCACTACTGAGGTAGAAAGTTTTTCTCTTTCCACTTTTAATGTTTCTCTGTGTGATTTTTTGGGTGGTGGTGGTGGCACCTCAGGGCCTTATGCATGCATATACTCTACCACTGAGCTACACCCTCAGCCCCTCTCTGAGTGATCTAATAAGTATGTCCTAAGTTAAAGGTAGATAACAAGAGTTGATTGCTGTCATGAAAATGGTGATTATGAGCTTCTCAAAGACCTTGGTGCCAGAAAGAGACCAAAGTCAGATCACATACTTCAGGGACAGGCCAATTGCTTGGAACCAGCTACAGTATTGGAAAGTGGCATCATTACCATCTAATGGCCCAAAGCCAGGGTGTGAGCCCTGTCCTTGGCATGTATAGTCTCTTCAGGTGTGGAATTGCCATGGCTTCTACAAGTCACTTAGCATAATCTCCTCGGTCCTCTTCCAGTTTTTAGCCCCTTGGATTGGTTACTGGAGAGCACTGATCCAACTCTTGAAAAGGCCAAATGGATATCATTACACAAGAAATTAATTTACACTAAAGTATAAAGAAGTACTCAACAAATGTCAATGACTAATGTTGCCTCTGTGTCTAATTTGATAGGGGAGAGGAACTGATGGAGGAACTACAGAGAGCAGGAAGAGGAGGGGTGGGGTGGGAGAGTGGGCTGTCCCTAAGAGAAGAAACAAATACAGGAAGAGGCAGCTGGCTTAGCAGTGCCTTTGATTTTACTTGTTTACCTTCTCCTGGGAAGGGGCAAATAGAAGTTGCTAGTGACATTATTTTCAGAACCATTTTCAAATAGCATGGCTAGCAAAAGCTGTGGGTGCTGTTTTGCTCGAGAGAGGGTTTAGCATGGCTAATTTTGTTAGAGAGTGGCTTTGTTCCTAGATGCAATCAGCATGTTATGTTAGAAATTCTGAAGAAAGAAGTTCTCACATCAGTGGCCCCTGGATAATGTCTGGGGACTCTTTTGGCACCATAAGGGTCCCTGGCATGGCCTTCTGCCATTGCTCAGTTGGGGGTAGTTGGTCAGAGCTCTCTTTCCTGGTTTTTTTTCCCCCCCACTGGGTTCCAGTTCTCTGGGTTTCCTTATTAACTACCAAATTCTTACATTGCTTAGAGAGAGCACAATCCTTACAGATTGTGAAGAAGGTATCTCTGGATAAGGAAACTGATGTATAGACAGGCAGAGCAATTACGGAGCAGTGAGGGTCAGCATCAGAAGGAGGCCAGGACTGATGGGACAGGGAGATGGAAGGGGCAGGGACTAGGGGTTTCTTAGGAGCTGTGTGACACATTAGGCAAGTGAGCTAATTTCTCAGGGCTCAGTTTTCTATCCTATAAGATGGAAATAAAAACAATTAGTATACGTGGGAAGGTCTAAAGAAGATAAAGACCCGCAAAGAATTTAAAGGAGACGAAGACTGGGGCACAGAGTCTGGCACTGAGTGTTTGCTGCCATTTCTTTCCAGTGCCTGCCTCTGGATCTCCCCCTGAGTACCCTGCTTCCTCCACCATGCTACTGTCCTCCTGTGGGAGGCACCTCAGCCTCCAGTGTCATTCAGAGATGCCTCTCTTCTAGAAGGAGGGGTTCTCACTTGGGGCAAAACAAAACCACAATAAATATACGTTACAGTTAAGCATCTGAGTTGCCAGAGAGCTAGTAAATGTTTGTGTGTGCTGGTGGTGGGTCGCTCCTTTCTGAGAGGATCCCCCCTTGTGATCACTTCTTTCTGCCCAGCACAGGGGCTATAAAGGGACCCTTTATCAAAAGGACTTGGTGGCTGGAGCTAGTGTTGCTCTGACTGAGTCTGAAGGAGGACAGATATTTTCCTGAGCCACAAATTCTTCAAACCCCCACCCCACCCCAAAAGGCTCTTTTCACCATCTGAGTGTTAAAATCCCAAAGGTCAAGGTTAAACAGATAGGGAAAGGGTCTAGGGGAGCTGCTTTTAACCTATACTGGGATTTCTCATATTTGGATAATACCCAATCCTCTTTTTTACTGTAATAAAATGTTGGTGTTGTAAAATTTAGCATTTTAACCATTAAAGTTCAGTGTCAATAAGAAGAGTCACACTACTGTGCAACTACCACCACTATCTATCTCCAGAAACTTCACGATCCCACATTGAAATTCCACTCCCACTAAACACTAACCATCCCTTCAGTTTCCCCGCATGCCCCTGGTAACCATTACTCTGTCTCTATGAATTCTAGGTATCTCATATAAGTGGAATCATGCAATAGCTGTCCTTTTATTTTATGGATTCTTTTATGTGAAAAATATTTATTATAGACTTGCTTTACTGAATATTCTGATGTTGTGTGCGCATGCGTGCGCACAAGCACACACAAAAGTCCTAAACTCAAAGCTTATACAATTATAAAAACAAATTATCAAATGAAACCATAATCATCCACAAAATCATGTACAATTTAATGTGAGAGCTGATGCTTTGCTGAAGCAACAGTTCAAAGTCGTTTAATAATAGAAATAGTTTTAGATCTGCTTCTATATTTAATTTGTGTTTGCATTTTTGGCTTTAATTATTTTAATGCAGAGAAGAACGGTTTGCATATGTATATTACGGGAAGTGTTACTAGTAACATCAAAGCTTTGTTTGACAGTGCAGGATAATCAGACTACTCACTTAGCTATAATGCTGCCAGCAAGCAATTCTTGGAGGCCAAGTTTAATGAGGTGTTACTAGATAATAGCATAAAATTATCTTTTCTTGGAGATAAAACTAGCACTGTGGTTTTATTGAAATCTGAATTAAAGGAACGTCTAATCTAAATCTTGTTAGAATTGGGAACAGCAAAATCCTTTCTTGTGATTATCTACAACACTTGCTGCTAATGATTTGCAGCAAGTTGGTACACACAGAGATAAGTGCCAAGCAATAGAATTGGAATACAAAATTAACAGCTATGGGCAAGCTCTCTTGAGTTCAGCATACTTAAAAAATGATAAAAAATACTTTTGATTCTTTTTTGCTATGAAACAAACTGTCCCAAAATGTAGTGGCTTCAAACTACAGTATTTGGCTTAAAAATCTAAGATTTGGGTAGGGCTTGATGGAGACCATGTGTCTCTGCTCCACTAGATTTTATCTGAGGTGGCTTAGACTGAGGACTAGAATCATCTAGTGTAAAAGTTGGGATTTTTTTTTCCTGCAAAGCACCAAATAATAAATTATCTCAACTTTTATCTGGCTCTATGGTCTCTGTTATGATTCAATGCTGCCATTGTAGTACAAAAGCGGTCATAGAAAAATGGACATGATTTGTGTTCCAATACAACTGTATTTATAAAAAGAGGCAATTGGCTAGATTTGGACACAAGTCAAAATCTGCCAAGCCCCAGTATGGAAGTTTGCTCACTGATACATCTGGCAGTTGATGCCAGCTGTTGGTTGGGGTCTTGTCTGGGTCTTTTGATCAGAACACCTTTCCTTGTGGCCTTCATGGTGCCTGAGCTGCCTCACAACACAGAGCTGTTCTCCAAAACAAGTGTTCACAATGAGCCAGGCAGAAGCTTTTTTATAACTTCACCTGAAAAGTCATGTGACATCACTCCTACCACATTATTTGTTGAGGCCATCACACAGACATCCAGGTTGAAGGGAAGGAAATATATGTAAGATTAAGGTTTTCTTCTCTGTCAAAGTTAAATCTATAGTCTGAGTTTCCTAATATGTAACAAAATGTGTTTGCTCTCATCTAAAACCTAAATTTCACAGCGTCTAGTTAGGTGGGGATATTTCTCAGTTACAAAACCATATGGTTAAAAAGTACTCATTTTGAGCCTCCCAGCATATCTCCCTTTGTCCTTAGTGTTCCAATCCTAATGCCTATGGTGTACTAGGTGATCCAATGGTAACTACAGCTCTTCCCCTTGCCCTCCTATCAGAGCAAGTCAATGCTGCATTAGGGATAAAACCTGGGCAGGCTTCCCATCCACTGTCCATGCTTGCTAGATTTGTTTTGTAAGCTTCCTCAGAAGTAGTTTGTATTGCCAAGAAACTTTTGAGCATGCGATTGATTTCTTGCAACACCAGATATTTCTAACATATAGATTCCTCCTCCTCCTCCTCCTCCTCCTCTTCTTTCTTTCTTTCTTTCTTTCTTTCTTTCTTTCTTTCTTTCTTTCTTTCTTTCTTTCTTTCTTTTAATGGACAGAATGCCTTTATTTCTTTATTTTTATGAGGTGCACACAACCAAACCCAGTGTGCCTCACACATGCTAGGTAAGCACTCTGCCACTGAGCTACAGCCCCGATTCTAGATGCCACTTCTTGATGGGATAGTGACAAGATTCCCTCAAAGACACTACTAAAAGTCCTGAATTGTTTTTAACTGTTTTCCAGATTCTTGGAAGTTCTTCAGTCACCTCTTCACAGCTGCTAGAAAAGTGAGGAAAAGATCCTCTTCTTCACTGTTGTCTGCATCTCTAGTTGATGTGCGTCAGATTCAAGGGTCATCTTCCAAAAGTCACCCTTAAGGTTTTGCTTGGTGCCCAATCTGGAGCACCTAATGCAGGTGCAGTTGGTACAAAAGAAGAATAGGAACCTTTTCCTGCTTAACCATGAGACTGACTCCTCATTCTTAGTTCTTAAAGAAATAATTCTCAAGAGTGCTGCCCACTCTGACAAAGCCTTTGATGACATCTTCTTTCAACAGGTGTAGTTTTTTAGAAGACAACATGGAAGCAAGTCTACAGCCGTCTCCATTCACACAACAATGATAGCTACGCTGAGATAACATATCTACAGTCTCTTGGGGACAATGCCAGCACACAGACTTCAATATGTGATTGAATGTCAGGCTGGGTGGTGGTGCTGGTCCACACCTCTCACATTCAAGGGTGACTTCTCTCTGGGTTGTTGGGTGTTGGGCTTCCCACATTTGATTCAGGGACTTCCATGCAGGCAAAGAGTCAAGTAGGCACTGGACCTTGGGTTCCTTTATTGAGTAGTGAGAAGGTAAGTATTGGTGTATCTCAAAGATGGGGAGACATGGTAGAAAGCTTTCATGTTTCTGTTGCACTTGGCAACCAGAGGCTGAGCCATGGGCCCTCCTTCTCTCCTGTGCATCCTGGATAGGGGTCTCTATTTAAAGATACTCTCCCTCTTTCTGGCTTTTCTTTCCCCTCCTGAGAGCCAAATCCTCTCTATATGACTCATGTAGTCAGTGTAGAGATAATTCTTATGTCAGAAGCAGCAGCCATTCATTTGCGAGGAGAGCAATGACTATTCAGAAAACAGGTCTCCTCTCATCATGCAAATACCCCTAATTAAGAAATCCAGAGTCAGATTCTGTGTCATGGAAACATAATTTCCTTTGACTCAGAGAGTTTCAGGAATTGCTGCAGGCTATGAACCTTTCTTAGTTTCCTGGGTTAAACAGCATAATTCTTTGCCCTGAATTTTCTTGGACAGAAGCGAATTCAATCTAATATTTTTTATAGCTTAAAAATGACCTTTAATTTGAAGTAAAAGCAATATTGTCTTAGTACAGTTAGATTAAAAGTGTACAGAGCTAATAATACCAGCTAATATTTAATGAACATTTACCATGCATAGTATTAGTTTGTTAGAGAATTCATTTTGCCACAGAAAAGTAGTACAACTGGGTAGGTTAAACAAAAGAAATCTATTTCCTAACAATTCCGGAAGCTAGAGGTCCAAGATCGAGGTGTTGACAGGATTGGTTCCTTTTGAGGGCTGAGAGAGAGTCATTAAAACACCATGTGGGAATGAAGGCAGAAATCAAAGTGATGCTTCTATAAGGCAAGGAATACCAAAGACTGCCAGCAAACCACCAAAAACAGGAGAGATATGAAAGAGACTCTCTCTCAGCCCTCAATCTAATATTGATGAAGTATCTTCCAGGTGCCAGGCTGGCCCGAGTGACTCAAGAAATAGGAGGGAACAATCACTGAGTTCCTGCCTTCAAGGAGCTTGCAAAGGAGTCAAAGGAGTCAAAATCTTTAAAAGGTAAACTCTGCTGTGTGGATCCTGATAGAAAGGTGGAAACTGGATTTGGACACTGTTATTGGTTGAGTTGTGTCCCTCCAAAATTTATATGTGTAAGCTGCCTAGTACCTCAGAATGTGACTTTATTTGGAAAGAGAGTCTTTTTAAAATCTTTTTTCCCACATTTAAAAAAATATATATTTTTTTTAATTGTAGATGGACACAATACCTTTATTTTATTTATTTTTATGTGGTGCTAAAGCTTGAACCCAGTGCCTCACAGGTGCTAGGCAAGCGCTGTACCACTGAGTTACAACCCCACTCTCCCATATTTTTTTTATTGGTGCAATATAGTTGTACATAATGATGGGACTTGTTGTTACATATTCATACATGCACACAATATAACAATATAATTTGGCCCATATCACTCCTCAGAGATTGCCCCTCCTTTCCAGCCTCCCACCCCCGATTCCTTTGATTTTCATGAGATTCGCTTCCACCTTTCTTTTCCTTTTTCTTCTCTAGCTTCCTCTTATGAGAGAAAAATATGCCTCTGACCTTTTGAGTTTTATTATTTTGCTGAACATGATGGTCTCTAGTTCCTTCCATTTTCTTGCAAGTGACATAATTTTATTTTTTATTTTTCTTTATGGCTGAGGATATATATATATATATATATATAATCACATTTTCTTTGTTCAGTCATCCATTGATAGACACCTAGGCTGATCCATAGTTTGGCTATTGTGAATTGTGCTTCTATAAAAATGATTATGTCTGTATCACTGTAATATGAAGACTTTAATTCTTCAGGATGAATATCAGGGAGTGATATACCTGGGCCATATGGTGGTTCCATACCTAGTCTTTTGAGAAAACTCTGTATAATTTATAATTCCACCAAGAGTGTAAAGTGTTCCATTTTCTGTACATCCTCTCTAGCAGTTATTATTATTTGTATTCTTGATGACTGGCATTCAGACTGGTGTGAGATGAAATCTCATTGTAGTTTTGATTTGCACTTCCTTAGTTGCTAATGATATTGAACCTTTTTCATACATGTGTTGGCCATTTGTATTTCTTCTTTTGAGAAGTATCTGCTTAATTAATTTGCCCATTTATTAATTATTTGATTTTTTTGGTGTAAAGTCTTTGAGTTCTTTGTATATTCTCATGTTAATCCTCTGTTAGAAAGTAGCTAGCAGAGATTTTATCCCATTCTATAGATCCTCTCTTCACATTCTTAATTGTTTCCTTTTGATGTGCAGAAGTTTTTCAGTTTGATTCCATCCCATTTATTAGCTCTTGGCATTATTTCCTAGGTTTTAGGAATCATATTGAGAAAGTTGTTACCTCTGCCCCATATGCTATATGACCCTATGCTTTCTTTGAAAAGGCTTGTGTAGTCTCTTATCTAACTCCTAGGTCTTTGGTCCATTTTGAGTTGATTTATGTGCAGGGTGAGAGATAAAAGTCTAATTTCATTCTTCTACATACAGATAACCAGTATTTCCAGGACCATTTGTTAAAAAGGCTATCTTTGAGATACTTTATAGAAGCAGTTAAGTTAAAGGGAAGTCATTAGGATGGGCCATAATCCAATATGGCTAGTATCCTTATAAAAGGGGGGAATTAGACCTCACAACAGTGGCTTCTGACCCCAGGCCCGGGTCATTCTGGCCAAAGCATGGGGTGCTGCAGCTCTGGAGTGACCAGGGTGACTGCTGGAAAGAAGACATCTGGCTGCATTCCACTGGTATGGCTTCTTTTCCCGAG
Source organism: Spermophilus citellus (assembly GCF_964194105.1). Lineage (NCBI taxonomy): Eukaryota > Metazoa > Chordata > Mammalia > Rodentia > Sciuridae > Spermophilus > Spermophilus citellus. Next base: position 104,747,352 of record NC_138188.1, read on the forward strand.
GGTAAAAATCTTTGCTTGTGACATCAGAAGAATGTGTGGATGAATCTGCGTCCTATTTCCAGTTTTTTTACTCTATTTTGTGGAAGGAGCTGTAGCAATAACAGCAAGGTTAACCAGGTCTTTCTCTTTCTTGGTACCTTCACCTCTCTGTAACTGCTCATGGCTAGACACCATCCAGAGAAATGTTCATTGTTGTTGTTTGAGGATGTTGGGGAAATTAGGTCTAAGATTTTAGGGAGTGCTGTGGTTTGAAATGTATCCCCTCTCAAATTCAGTTGTTTCCCATGTGATGGAATTAAGAGATGGGGTCTTTAAGAGATGATTAGGCTATGAGGGCTCCTTCCTTGTGAAGGTAATTAGGACCCTTATAATAGAGGCTTCACACAGTGTTTGGCTCACTTGCCCTTCTGCCTTCTGCCATGTGAGGACACAGCTGTCCTCCTCTCCAGAGGAAGCAGCTCTCACCAAACTACTGAACCTGCCTGCACCTTTATCTTGGATCTGTCAGTCTGGAGAACTGTGAGAAGTACATTTCTATTCTTTATAAATCATCCAGCCTGTTAGCTTAATTTCTTCCAGCAGTACATGTAAGCCCCTGTCACAGTGCCTGGCACATAGTGAGCTCTCAGCAAATGTTTGCTTCCCTCTTTTCTAAAGAGACAGAAGAGATTCTCTGAAATGCTAAACTATCTGAGAGAAGGTACTATCTGAGAGAAGATAGTGAGACAGGGGTGAAGGACAGGTAGTCAGTGTAGATTGTAAATAATCAGGTTGGAAAGATAAGGGCTGATTATCAAAGAAAAGGAAATGGGTTGCTAACATCTCCATCTCAACCAGTTGCTAACACTTGGGAATCCACTTCCCAGCATAAGCAATTGCCCCAGGGCTGCTCCTTCCTGCCCAGAGGCACACAAGCTGAGGAAAACAGAGAAGGTGGGGGATTTGTAAAAAAGCAAGACACATCCTCTTCTGTGGGCACCCAGTTCTAGGCCCCCTTCTCTCTGGAGAAATCTCTGTCCCTCTCTTAAATAAAACTTGTTTTGTATGCTTGCCTTGGCATTTCTCAGGTCTTTCATCTTCATCACTGGGGAACTAGGACTCAATCTTGATTTCTAACACCCATATGAATAACCCCAAATTCCTTTTTATCTGCTCACGATACTTGGTGCAAACAGAAAGGTGAGAGCAAAAAGAGAGTTGGCCCATCTTCAAAATGAAGCCAGAAATCTTGATTGAGGTCTATTAGGAATCAGGTATTGTATAAGATAGTGTGGAGATGCAGTGAGAAATTAAAAGTGGTTTTTGTCATCCACACTATGATAATCTATTTGGAAGGACAAGCTATGAGCATGTCAAGAGTTAAAAATAAAGGGGATGTATCTATCAGGGGGGACATATGCCTAATAAGTCAAATGAGGACAGCTAGAACTGATCAGAGGAAGGGGAGGCCATTTCAGGCTGGTGGTTTGAATAAGGAGAGAGGGGCTCTGTGAGCAAAAGTGTAGAGCCTGAACTGGACCAGGGTATGGTCTGGAAACAAATAGCACACCCATTCGGCAGGAGCTAGGAGAGTTGTAGTTAAGTGGAACACGATGGAGGGCAGAGCTCCATATGCAGGGTCCTCAAACCTCAAGCCAGTGAGGTTAGACCCTGCAGGAAGAGGGGAGCAAGGAAGGTTTTTTTCAGCAAAGTAGGCGTGTGAATTGAACGTGCATTCTGTGGCTTTACCCCAGTCTCAGCAGACCTGAGATTTGCACTCCTTCTAGCTCTTTCTAGTTGTCGTGGGGTCTCCTGAGTCTCTTGTTTAACATTTCTTTTTGTGCCAATGCTTGAGGAAAAAAACATTTTCAGCTTGGGTGACTGGCTATGGTATTTTTAAACAAGTAGCTTGTTTGTTTTCCGTGTAATGCGTATTCAGCATTGAACTTCCTGAAGTGGGTGGAAAGGACCAGGTAGCTTCAGAAAGCTGCTTTCCAACCTCCAGGATGCTGATTCAATGACTCAGCACAGAACGTTTTGCAATAGATCTCCAGAACCAGCCCAGCTGGCTTCTCCCAGGAAGAACTTGGTGTCCAAAGAGAACCTTAGCCTCAGCCCCTGCCCCACCAGGTAGAAGTTCATTCTCGGCTCTAAGAGCACACCTGCAGCACGTGTTCTGGAACCAGCACTGGGGAATCCCAAAAGAGCTTAGGAATCAAGTTAGATTTCAGTGCAAACACTGGCTCAGCCTCTAACCAATTGTGTTTCTTTCTTCTTTACCCAACCTCTCCCAATTAAAAGTTTCCTCATCTGTGAAACAAGAGACAATGACTCCTTTGTAGTGTGGTTATGAGCCTTAAATGAGACAAGTGTTAAGTGGCACACAGCAGGTATTCTATATTTGGATCTTTTTCTATTGCAAAATGCACAATGTTTCTACAAAGGAAGCTATTTGTGTCTCTTGGCTCTACCTTTAAAAAAAAATCAGATTTCCTCATTTTCCAACCACACTCCCTTTGGCCCTGCCCTGATATCTGAGTCCTACAGGTGGATGTGCTCCCCCACAGAAAGTGCACTTGACTGGGAAGAAGAGTTCAGGAGAAAAGTTCTGTTGCCTAAAAAGAGGGCTGAGCCAAATTGCCATCCTCACTTGGCTAGAGCTGTTCCCCCAGAAATAAGTTGAAGACAATGACAGGGAATTCAGGTGTAAAGCAAGAAAACATAAAGAAGATTTTGGAATATAAATTTGTGTTTTCCAAATACCTTTCTAAGACATTTTATCAGCTTTTTATTATTACTTTTTGTTTTAATTGTATTTAATATGTGTATAAAATTTAATATGTGTATATCAGCACATATTAACTGTACAAATTAGTGGATTTCATTGTGCTATTTCATATATGCAAATGATATGCTTTTATCCTATCTACACTACTACCCTTTCATGTGTCTCCTCTCCCCTCTCCCATCTGATTTTTATTAAACAAACACTTTAATAATGCTTGCTGTGTGTCAGGCACAGTTCAAGCTATTTTACACATTAACTCTTTCAGCCGTCATAGCAACCTTATAGGGTAGGTGTTATTTTTCCAGTTAACAGTTGGTGAAACTGGGTCATAAAAATGTTAAACAACTTAAAAACCATGTTTGACAACTTGCTGAGACCACACAGACATGTGGGGGACTTTGAGCCAGGCATTGCAGTGGGAATAGAAAATTATTGCCCAAAATTTAATAGAGAATGAAACCCATATAAAATTCCTGCTTGACCAAAAGAAAAAAAAGTTTCAGATATCACAGAGAATTTGAACTTTGGTGAGTTGGCAACTTGCTGTCCTTCATGTGAGTAGATGAGAGAGACAGTCATGTATGGCTTCCCATGTGGCCATTTGAGAGCTGCCTCAAGACTATTCTGGCTACTCTTCCTTTCTTCCTGGATTTATTTGTTTCAGCAAAAATCTACTGAGCATCAATCATGTATGAGGTACAGCAGTGGGTGTGGGGGACATCAGGATGATTACAACATGTTCCAGGCTCGGGGAGCTCACAGTCTAGTGGGGACTGAAATGAGATGCAGAAATGAGCCCATAGCCATATATGTACTAAAGAAGGGCCTCTGCAAGGGTATCTCTGCCTCTCTTTGCAGGAGTGAGCCTCATTCTTTCTCACCTCGCAAGTGAAACCAGCACATTTTTTATTTACAAGGAGAGGCCACTGCTGCGAACTGCCTACTGACCAAACCAAGTAGAATCCCTGTGTTCTTTGCCTGGCTTCCTCCATCCCCAAATCTCCCTCTTGTCTTGTTCCATTCTTTGGGATGGTCTCCCTTTCCTTCTTTTTTCTATCCTTTTGCTTTTCTCTTAAGAACTGACAGACCTCTTTCTAGGCCTCTCCCAAGCCCATGCATCTTGGGAAACCCTGACCCAGATTCGCCAAGCTTGCAACAGGTTATTTGCCTTGTGACACCAGCATTTCCTGTCCTCGGTGGCCTCAATAGTGAACTGAACACCCAAGGCATTCCTTTTCAAATGGAGTTTGGTTGGGGATACTAAGATCAGGAACATTTTAGAGAGGAAGATATCACAGTGGGTACCAGAGGTGAAGGAGAGCAAAGTCTGAAGAGAAGATGGTCAGCCTCCTGAACATCACTGGTGCAGCAGATCCCCCTTAAGGAAGCCCAAACACTGTTCCTGGGTAAGGTGTAGCAGCCAGAGGTAATGGGGAAACCGCTGAGGAAGGCAAGACTGAGGAAGGTGAAGATGTCCTCCAGCTAATACTGCTTGTTACCCAGGAACAAGCCTGTGAAAGTGGCATCTTTAGGAGAAGCCCTCCTGCTAGGAGATTTGGAGTACTACCACTTTCAGAAGCCAGCTGCTTCAGAGTCTGAATGTTTCATGCTCTGAACTCTTTGGAAGGCAGAGAACCTAGATAGCTCTGCTCCCTTTGATGCTCAGCTCTAGTCCCAGAACAGGGTCTTTTCCCTCCTTTGTTTCCTTGCTTTCCTTTGCTTCACCTGTTTGTCTACACAGAAATCCCCCCACTGAATATTTGCTGGGCTTATAGTTTGGACAAAGCTCTCTGATGGTTGCTCTAGAGGAGAGACAACATGAAGACGCATGAAGACAAGGCTTTCAGGAACTTGCAATTCATGGAGGAGACCCATCTAAATATAATGTAATAAATACAGACACCGAAGAACTTTCATGGAATGTGCATTGACTTTTCCTTTTACCACTTTCAAAATGATATATTTATTTAAAAACATGCTTCCTGCATCTGATTCTGTTTTTCTTCCTTTGTGAACTGTATTTAAAAGGGATAAGTTGATCCTTTAAGGAAAGAGGGCTTGGGACAGGCCAGGAGATTGGGAGAGACTTTGTTATGAACCCCAAGATTTTCAATCAGCAGAGAACATCTTCTGGGGTCAGAATGAGACCTGGCTCCATGGTACACTTAGGACCAACAGACAAGCCTGGATGACGGCAGCAGAGGCAATGTTTACATCCCCAGGATTCCTTCACATAATTTACTGCCCTTTCTTCAAGAGCATAACCAAGAGTGTGCCAAAAGTCATGGCACACTCATCCCTTTAAGAATTTCATCATGGATTAGCCGGTCTTGGGCAAAAGCTTTAGAAAGGGAGCTGGAAAGGAGAAGAGGTGGTGGTGGTATATTTTGGGGCAGGTAGGCATGGTGGTTGGTACACGGCTTTTGAACCAAATGACAAATAAGGAATATGTGGGGTGGACTCCCCGCCTTTTCAATCAGATCTAGCACAGCTTACAAAGTCATTCTAGATGAAATAGGTGATACAAGTCTGTATACAGTTGAATCCAAAATATGAACCCTTAAACATCCCTCTCATTTCACCAGGGGATCAGTCAATTTTATTAGGGGATACTCAGGAAAGACCAAAGAGAGACGTATGCTCCATTTAGGTCTTAAAGGAGAACTAATTCACAAGGTACACAAAGTGAGGAAAAAATTTCTAGATGGAAGAAAGATGGAGATGTAGAAAGGCTGTGACGGTGGGACTGAGGGTCTAGAAGCAGAGTAAGGGGCTAAAAAGATGGCCAGGCTGAGACCGCAGGTTCCACATTAACCCCCAATAGGCCTCGAGTGGCGGCATACTGGGAGGAGGGGAGCTGAAGGAGGTGAAGCCAGCCACAGGCCCCCCAGGAGTCTAGGGTCGCCAACATTTCCTCTATTGGGAGGGGTGGGGGGCACTTCTGGGAGAGGGAGCTACACAGGGATACCACACAGAACCTGTTACACTGGACGTTTGGCAGAAGTAGCACTCCGGAACCATGGGGACCTAGCAGCAATTCTGATGGCTTCTCCATTTCCTCTTCCTTGGGTGGCTGAGTCTTACTCAGGTCCCTCCTCCCTGGCCCAAGACTGCAATTTCAGAGGAGACTTGCCTTGGGAGTCATTCCTTTTTGTTTGTTTTTATTAAGGCACCACTTGACAGCACACAAACAACACACACAGAAACTACAAACCCACACACAGAATAAATTATGAAATCTGTATTTAAAAGTAGGCAATAAAAGAAGCTGTGCTACCAGGAGGGCCTACAGGAAGTCCAGCATCAGAGGGGTCATGAGGTATCTGCAGGCCACTAGAGTCTGATAAATCTGTGAGAAATTTAGTGCCCAACATTCCTTTCTGAGGCCCAAACTCCTTCATGAAAACCTGTGCACACCCACAGATGCCTGCGTGGGCGCGCGAGCAGGGGACAGCCTGTAAACATCAACCAGTTCAGCATCAAGCAAAGTGGACCCAGCTGTGTTCTCCCTGTGGCTTTGGTGGTGGATGAGCTCCTGGCACTTGTCCTTTACCAATTCTCTGAGTCCCTCAGAGGTGCAGGTGTGCCCTGCAGCAGGGAGGAAGTGGAGGCCTGCTTCCAGAGGGAGAGAGAGACCCAGTTTTGTTATCCTGGACTGTGGGGTGAGCCCATCTCAGCTTCTCACACCACCCTTGCTTGATTGTCTGACGAGCCTCACCTGCCACTCCCAGAAGACTGAGTAAAGGACGTGTCCCTAGGGAAATCCACCAACGTGGAGTCTCAGGAGCTGTGTGTCAGTTCTTCAACAGCGTGATACTGGGGAAATCATCTCATTTATCTAAGCCTCATAGTCCCCATTTGTAAAAATAAGAGTGTCTACTTCACGGGATGATCGTAGGAATTACTGAAATTTGAGTCAGACTCAAGTGAAATTTTCACAACCTGTTTTCTTTCTAGCCTTCTTGTCATCCATTTCTCTCTCTCTCCATCCCCATTTTGTTTCCAGGTTTATATATCTTTGATGGTCATGTAAACCCAATAAGACTAAAGTACCTCTCGACCAGCAGGGCCTCCCTATCCCAACAGAAATTGCATGTGCTTCCCAGCACGTCACTGCAGCACTGGGAGAGTCAGGGGGTGGGCTTCAGGATCAGAAGACACTCCTGGTCTCTGGTACTACTTTAGTCCAGGAAAGAGAACTGGGTCACCTGTGGGCACATGGAGACCGGACTGTCTTGGGGATGATGGTGGGTGAGATGCCATTGATGGTGGATGGAAAGGAAAAGGAACAGTGGGGCTAGGTGGGACCTCTGGGGTGCGTCTGATTAGAAGCTGGAATCCATGGGTGGTGATGTTTACAACCTTCAGTAGAAAGAAATCCACCCTCCAGGTTTGAAAGGACCAAAGATGTAGAAGATTCATCTGTTTTTTGTTTGTTTGTTTGTTGATACTGGGCATTGAACCCAGGGGTGCTCCATGATCAAGCCATATCCCTTTTTATTTTTATTTTGAGACAGGATCTTACTAAGTTGCTGAAGTCTTCACTAAGTTGCTCAGGCTGGGCCTGAACTCGCAATCCTCCTGCCTTAGCCTCCTAAATAGCTGGGATGCCTGGCATAGGAGATTTATTCTCCTGGAAGATGTGTTCATCAAAAGATCAGTTTGATGGGTCACAGTCTACAACTTAAATTTTGCAGAAATCTCTCCATTTTCCTGTCCATCCGGTCATCCACCTGGTGGTATATTAAGAATTTTGTAGAATGCAGGCTGACCTGGACAGAAAATTCCATGTGCTCATTTAGCTCTTTTTATTCAAGGAGTTGGTATCTTCTAGTCACTCAACTGGAGTCATTGACAGTCATGCTGTGAGGTAGTAGCAAGACAGGTAATATCTCTTTGTATGATCAAGAAGTTCTTAAGGTAACAGAGAGCACAGCTCAAACACAGAGCTGCTCAGGTCTGTTCCCCAAACCAGGATCTGGCTTTCCTCCTGTAGGCTCCAGCTGGTCTGACCTTTATATCCAGACCAACCCCTGCTGATGTTTATACCAGCGTGGGTTTCAAGTCATCTTTGAAGTTCACAATGGGCTTGGAGCGGGCCCACAGTTTTTCCCAGGAGACCAGCCCCCCAGCAGGTTCAGGATCAGTGTCTGATGTGCCACTGTCACTGGAGTCAGAAGAACTCTGGAAACAGATCTCACAGTAGGGTCGGTGACAGTGGCAGAAGAACTCATCTGAGCTGCTGGACTCAGTGTCAAGGTAGTTGCACTGAGAAGATAGGAAGGGACAGCCAGGGTAACCTGGGGGCCGAAGCCGCTGCTGCTCAGGCAGGTCTGGTGAGCGGGGAAGGCGTGGGGCAGTGGGACTCTGTGCCTGAGCAGAGGCAGAAGGCTGGTGAGGAAAGGCTGCTTGGCTCTCTTCAGCCCCCTGGGGCTCTGTCCGGTGTTTGCTGCCCTCCAGGGGCCCTGGCCTCCCTTGAGGATCTGGGAGTAGTAAAGGCTTCCTGGAAGAAAGCCTTAGTACCTTAGAATCAGCAGTTTGGAGGTACAGCCTGCGGTTGTCCCCACTCTGCACATTCAGCCCACTGTGTGCCCCATAAACAGTCCTGTCTGCCTGATGCCACACATAGGAGGGTACAGAGCCAGAAAAGTGTGAGCGGGTCCGCTGAGCTGCCCGCCTCCTCCTCACTATGTATGGGCTGAAGCCCAGCTCCCTGGAAAGGGGCATCTTTTGGGGACTGTGGGCAGCACTGCTTTTCCAGAGCTGCAGAGGACGAGATGGGGAGGCAGAGAGGGGAGCCTCAGGGCCCAGGTCCAGCTCTTGTAAGACTTCCTGAAGCTTTTCCCTGACTGCTGAACTGACCCCAGGTACTCTCTCTGGGGAAGCCTCTGAGCCCTGCCTTTGTCTCTGGAGACCAGAGGCCCCTCCACTTAGTATGACACTCTGGCTGGGGGCCTCAGGTCCCTGGTCTTCTCTTTCTAGATTTTGTCTTTGCTCAGCCTGTGGCTTCTGGCTACAACCCAAGTCTGGATGATCAGAAAAGTCTTTCAAGTCAGGCATTTTCTGGCCTGGGGAGGAGCTGGTGTCCCTTGCAGGTGTCCTGAGGCTCTGCATGTGTGGGGAGGGCGCTGAGGTGCACTGGGAGTCTTGGGTAGCTTTGCCCACATCATCCTGAGAGGCAGAGGGGCATTCTGAAGGTCCCTGAGCTGCCAGGTCATGAGCAGAGGCTGCAGCTGGGGCATCCTGGCCCTGGAAAGAGGTGGGTGGGACAGCCCACTCTGGGGTGTCATAGGTGCACTCAGCAGACATCAGCCGCACCAGCTTCTCTTTGGCATTGTTTACTTGTTCCTGCAGGCTTTCAATCACAGCATTTTTCTGTAAAATAAAAGCAAATCATCAACCAAAGATGATGCTACAGGTTCTACACTGCCTCCTACGATGGAAAAAGTGTGGCATCCGAAGACCTTGGTTTAAATCCCAGTTTTTCCAATGTACTGGTTCCAAGAAAGTGCCTCCACCAGGAGAAATGAATCAAAGCGAGCAAAGTGCCTAGCACAATAACTGACAGAAGGTGTTCAATCAAGGCTGCTGTGATTTATTGTTGCTATGATCTTCATCTCCCCTTCCATCCCCCAGGCTATGGCACTGTGAGGAGAGAGGAGCCCCATCTGTCTGTTGCTGGCTGCTGCAGCATCTTCTCACTCTTTCCCAGAACCAAGAGGCTCAGCTTACTCTGCAGGACACTGGTCTCAAGGGGTTTGGGATGGTCTCACTCTGGATTTCTCACAATTTTGTCAACCACAGATGAATCTGAAACACATCTCCTAGGGAGGTACAAATAGGGAAATAAGTAGTTTGCCTCTTGCTAAGCAGCTTGGAAAATGGGAAGAACAGGGAGAAGAGAGGAGATTCCTGAGCCAAATCTGACTGGATCCAGGAGGAGCTAATGGGAAGAATCTCGGGTTTGTGTCACGACCACCTTCCCAGGCTGGACCTCTGGGGGTGAGAGGCGAAAGCTACCATGTGGCAAGGTCAACCATCAATATCTCCTAAAGGAATATGTGCATCACAATTATTGCAGAAGCTTTAAACAAATAAATAAACAAACAAAAAAATGATTATTGGGCCTAAGTCTCTGGTACTCGATTCAGTAACTATAGAATGGAGGGCAGAAGATGAATGAAATTGGGGAAAGGAAGTTCTGCAACTGAGCTGCCTGCCCATTGCGTGAATGGTAGTGGATAAACAGGCTTTGCCCAGGAGTGCTGGCAGGTGACAGCTGCAGAGGTGTACCCATTCTGTCTGTAAATTTGTGGGGCAGGAAGGAGGAGGAGGATCAGCAGTGGGTGTACCGGGTGTGACTGCACTCTGGACATCTGCCTGTGGGGCAACAGGGGATTGTCTTTCCATGTTTGGAAAATTCTGATGCTCCAAGGCAGAGAAGTAGGGATGAGATCCTAATGAATGGTCTTAGGGCAGATGATACAGGGTCAAGGGTTTGGGGAAGGCAGTAACGGAAGTGCTGTGTTCTAGGAAGGGCTTGTCTGAAGGCCCAAATACTGCCTCTTTGTTGCTGTCTCTTTAGAGGCTAAAGCTGAGCATTTGGACATCCATTTATTCAAGTTCTAGAAATAAAGGGTATTCCCTTTTTTTAGGATAACTAACAAGTTTCTCATGGACCCAGCCTGTGGTCATTTCTTGAATTTACATGAAAGAGTTGCTTAGAAATGATCTTTTCAGGGTAGTAACTGAAATAAAATAGACAAATAACCTGGTAGCAACCCCCCAGGCAGACCCATTGCAACCCCCTGTGCATAAACAGGAAAGAGGTTTTTTTTTTTTTTTTGACAGATTTTGTACTCCCAGTTTCATTCTGGTTTAGTCTACTTCGTTACCATCAGGAGAGAAGCCAGGCCCAGTGAGTGACTCGTGAATCAGGCAGAAGGGACTTCAGCTGAGCACCTGCCTGACAGTTCTCTCTCCCTCCCGGCAGCTGGGAAGGTCTGGGCGTAGCTGGGTGAGTGTGGATGACTCAAGGCTCAGCAGGAGCAGAGCAAATGAGTAACAGGAGAACGTTCAGGCTCTTCCTGATGTCTGGGATGTGCCAGATTTCCCTGAGGATCTCCTGGGAGGCTGGGGTGGCTGCACAGGAGACCCCAACCCTCTCCCTCCTCCACCAACCCCTCCTCCTAAAGCTCACCCTGTACATTGTCCTGCTGTCACCTGCCAGCACTCCTGGGCTTCAGGAGGCCTTGACTGCCTCACGGAGTCAGGAAATAGTCATCGGTTGATGACCATCACTCCAGCGGGTGAAAGCTGAGCACTACCTTTTTGTGCCTTATGCGAAAACTTCTCCGAGTGTAGGAAAATAGTCTAAACCTTGAGTCGGGAAGAATACTCTCCTCCCAGTTAAGCAAACATCTGAAGCTGGCTGGCGACAGATTTAGAAACATCAGGGTAAACAGTATATTTCCCTTCTTCCAGAAAAGGAAATGGGACTCTTTTTTCCACCATGGCTGCATTCTAATTAGAGGCTATCATGACGACAAAATCTGACCTCCAGTGACAGCTGTTTTTAAATGAGTGTATTAATTATTACTTTTGGTGCACTGAGGGAGCAAAAGGCCAACAGGTGTTTTCTCATAGGGTGAAGGTCATAAGGAGCAACAGAATCAACCTTTCATATCTCTGGGTCTAGGAAGAAAAAGGTTAGGCAGGTATCCTCTGTGGCAGAGTATGGAGGGGAGGCTCCTCAGCCTCTGGGAAGATTCTCTCTGCTGCCTTCACACAGGCTGGGTGGTCAGTGACAGATGTTAACCCTAACAGCCAGGGGATCCCTGGCCATCGGAACAAGAGGATGCAGGAAGGAGAAGATGGACTGCCTAGATCATGGGAAAGAACGAGAAAGGCACGAGGGCTGGACAGAAAGCTGTGTAAGGAGAAAACTGCTGGAGTCAGGGCTTGTGCCCACGTTGTGCTTCCAGAGGTATTTGTACTTATTCATCATGCACTGCTAGCTTCCGGGAGGCCCATGTGAGACCCTCTCTCTCTCTCACTTGCCATGGGCCCAAGGCAGACTGCTGGTGCTCAGGCCTGTTCTTGGAAAGACATAGCAGGTGCTGGGGAGGCCAGCTTTTTACTGCCTATGCATCTGCATCCATTCCAGCCCTTCCTCCACGGACTCAAGGCAACCTTTTGGAAGAGCAGATTCAGTTACTGTGTGGGAAATGGCAGCACGGCAGAGGTACAAAAAGCACGTCACAAATTACCATAAGGCTAAAGAGTCAGTCCACGCGGCCATCCCAGCATTAGCTGATCATAAATGAAAACTATCCAGATTGTTCTAGCCAAGTTTCTGGCCTTCTGTTTAGCTGGAGGGGAAAAAAATGCTTCTTTGAAGAATTCACAGAGCATCAAAGGCAATGTCACTCCCTTTCCAGGTGGGGGAAGTCTAGTTTTGAAATAATGTCCTGAGTGTTTAATAAATAGTAAGTAAATGTACTGTGATGGACAGAAAAGGCCCAGGGCTAAGGGTATGATGTGGGAGACCAGAGGGGCAGGCTCTGTGGGTGCCTGGGCAGGTTCAGCCCTCCTTCTCTGGGGCTTCTTAGGTCTCCAACATACCATCCTCTCACCAGGACTGTTAATAACAAAGGGCAGTCCTATTACAAAAAGTACAGTTTGCCAAATAGCACCTATCCAGGTATAATCTATACAGAAAAAGACATGGATTGTAATTTAGCTAGTGTCAAAATACTGACTAATTCCCCTGGGCCCCATGCCTTCTTCCTGAGGAATGTAGTCCTCAAGCTTTTCCACGTGCTTGCCTCAAGCCCACACTGTGTTTGTCTGGGAGAGGGGCCAACTCTGGCTCAAGAATAGAAGAAAGAAGGGCTGGGGCTGTCCAACCCCCCTTGGTGCTGTAGTGATATTCAGAGGCCCTTGTTTCAGTGCCCTTTCATATCTGTAGACAGGTCGGGTTTTCTAGGGTCACGGGATGATTGAGTTCTCCCATTAGTACCTGGCAGGGACAGTGAGGGCCCTGTGGGATCTTGGCTATGAGGGTAATAGTCTATATAAAGAAAGAATGTATCACACTGATGCTGAGGTCCACTATAACTTGGGGCCTTTACAATGCTGTTCCCTCTCTGTGGAATGCTTTTCCTGTACTCTTTGCCTGGTCAGTTTGTACTTCTGTTTACTTTCAGTGATAGGTCTCTTTGTCCCCACCACCCATTATTCTGACTTACTACCCCAATTTTTCCTTCATAATTCTTACCACAATTCATGACTACACGTTCATTTAATCAATATCCATTTCCTCTACTAGACTGTAAGCTCCATGAGGGTAGGAACTGTGTTTTGTTCTTCAGAGCTTAGTACAATGCCCGACACTAAAAATGACTAAATATACACCTGTTCATTGCCTGTACAAAGTCACTGGGACAATGTAGAGGTTTTGCTTGCTGTTTGGGAAAGTGGGGGAATGTTGGCCATGAAAGCCCATGGGGCCCACCAGTGCATGACTGGAGTTCTTTACAGGAATCTGCCAGGCAGGATGCAGCTTACTTCTGTGAGGAGCCTCTCCATGGAGCTCTTCTCTCCTCTCAGGTGGCAGGTCTGTTCGTCACCAAATTGGGTATGCAAGCTTTTGCTGGGAGTACTGAAATATTTGGCCATGTGTCTGATTGTTTGGTTTTCCCCTTCAAATGCCTTCCATTGCTTCAGCTGTTAGAAAAAAAAAGAACACATGTTATTTATTTAATTACACACCCAGAGACACATTCCCTCACTTCTCAGAAACACCAAGGAATGACACTGTCACCGATACACATAGGCACAGACCATTCTCTCCTCAAAATGTCCTTTGCTCTGGAGGGCTTGTAGACAGGAGTGATAGAAAGTATAATGTTAAACCTATAATAACAGTTTAAAAATGCCCAAGGAAGAAGATGACAAGGAATGAATAACTTTAGCTCTTCTACTGATTGCCAAACTGATCAAAGAGAACCAGAGTTGATGTGTATACTCCTAGAACCATATTTTAAAGCCAGAGTTTAGGAGGTTAAGCTTTCTAAACAGTGTATGTTTCAAATGAAACTGTTTCTAGTTGTGTGTAGCTGCTGTTCATCAGTTTTTATTTGCTGAGTAATAATGTGCTTCCTGATGTTGGGAACCCAGTTCTTGTGAGTGGTCTTCTAATCCTAATAAATGAGCAAGGCTCCAATAGATAGGAACCCACAGAAGTCAACAAAAATGATGGACATTAGGTCTGACACATGGCCATATCTTTCCCTTGACAGATGAGGAAAGATTCCAGTAGGAGTGTGACTTGTCTAAGCTCACACAGGAAGTCAGTGGCAGACCCACAGCTGTAACCAGGTCAATAAGCCACACTGCCTATCCCTCCACAAGTGATGAAGAGAAGACTGTTAGCTGTGAGGTCCTAGGGGAAATTCTTTGGCAAGACTGACCTTGAGGAACAATCTGTAGAAGCATGGGCTGGTTCCCTTTAATAGGGATGGAGCTGGTGCACATTCACAAATAGGGGTTTGCTCTGGAGCTTCTGGGACATGTGCCTACCTGTGAAAGCCCATAATGTGGATTGATGGGGCACAGTAGTGGAGGCTTTTCTCTTTCCTTAAGGAATCCCCAAAACTAAGTGTCCTAGTGATGGACATTGAGGACTCTGGCATATTATTTTGAGGAATGCTGTTGAAGTGTCTATGGATAGCCTCAAAAGGAGACCTTGGATTTCCTCGGTCACTCAACAAACATTTACTAAACTCTTGAATGTGGAGCATAACCTAAATTCCATAAATCTCAGATAGGATCCTGGATTTCACTCCTAATTTCAGTACCACCTCCTCACCCAAGTCCTCTTGGTCCTGTGTTGACTCAGCACATGTCTTCATGGTATCAGGAGTTTGTGTGGCCTGGGAAAGGCCAGGAACCTCCCTCTCGGAGCCCTTCCCAAAGGGCCAAGTGAGGGGTTCACTGCTGCACTAAGAAGCTACAGGAGCCCATGTCCCTCTTTGGTCCTATGTGGATGGAGCAGACCTCCTAAAGTCATTCTCTAAACAATGCCCTGGCAGTGCCACAGGCTGTCTGTTCCTCTCAGCATCCCCCTTTCCTTGGTAGTACAGCTCTTCCCTTTGCCCCCAGTACTCTGAGCCTGAGCCCTTTCTGCAGGGCTGCCAAAATAGGTAAATATGGGCATCAGGGCACTTCTGGGCTTTGGGTTGGTGTCTCCCTAAGTGGGATGGGTGCAGCCAAGCTTAATTCCTCACTTGTGAAGGTCCTGGCAATTAAAACTTGACCCTTCAGGGTTTCTGGATTATAGCTGTAAATAATTCTCAGGTTGTAAAGCGCTTCCTTCAGGACAGGCCCATTCTTGTTTTCTCAGCCTCTAGGCTATGTGGGTGTGGGAGCTGAGTAATGGCCCCTCAAAAGATGCTCATTTGTCTCTGAATCCATGGAACCTGTGCATATGTTGCCTTACATGGCAAAATGAACTTTGTAAATGTGATTAAGGATTTGGGGATAGGGAGATTATCCTGGATTATCCAGGTTGGTTCAATGTAATCACAGGAGTCCTTTTAAGAGGGAGGCAGAGGGATTAGAGTTGGAGAAAGAGATGGAAACAGGGAGATGGGGTGGGCAGAGAGAGAGATCAGAAGATGCCACACTGCTGGCTCAGGAAGTAGAAGAAGGGACTTGAGCCAAAGAATGTGTGTGGCCCTCAGAAGCTGGAAAAGACAAGGAAACAGATCATCCCTAAGAGTCTCCAGAAGGAGTCAGACCTACTGACACCTTGATTTTAGTTAAATAAGATCCACTTCAGATTTCTGACCTCCAGAACTGTACGATAATACATTTGTGTTGTTCTAAGCTGCTAAGCCTGTGGTAATTTGTTGCAGCCTTAACAGGAAACTACTATGGGGGCGGGGTGTGTGTTAAATGTGTAGTCTCCAGCAGGTTACTGCGCAGCTTTCAGAAGCTCACCAAATACACCTCTCTCACTTCCTGCCACTCTCCTATTGTTACCATTTGTGGGGCAAAACCAGCGAAGACTTAGGGTATTCCAAACATACATACATTACATCCTCTGACTCACACCTCGGATCAGTGTTATCCCATCTGAAAGGTCACCTACTGTCCCTCCCCCATCTGCTCAGAGAACTCTTACTGTTCCTTCAAGACTGACTGCAAACACCTCATTTGTTGAGATGTCATCACTGAGTTCTCCTTCCCCAGCTCTGTGTAAAGCTTTCCTCAAGATTTTAATTCCTTTCGTGTTTGCTCCCCATTACCTTGGAGGTGGGGCCATGCATTTCACGCAGGTTTCCAGCAGCTAAGAAATGGGTTGGACGGATACAAGAATAAGAGAAAGAAGCTTCCCTTTAAGAAGCTCTCCAGTCTAACAGGGGTGCTGGGACACAGACATAACCATAAGGCAGAGTAGAAAGTCCTAAATATGCTCACGGAGGAGCAGGTGAAACGCTTTGGGGGTTAGAGGAGAACACAGTGTCCCGTCTCTGACCGACTGCCTCACACAGGAAATGGAGGGTGGGGGATGGTTCATGTTCGGGTCACAAAAGCAAAGGTTGGCTGATTGCTGGTGATGACCTCAGTGCTTGGCACAAACACTTAGGCATTTCCTGAGTGCCCTTGTAGAAGGCTGCTGGGTCCCCTCGCCTCCTTGTCATCCATTTCACCGGCTCTCTAGCGCCGCCTAGAGGCCACTGGGGGCATCTGTGCCTTCGCTTTCACAAGCCCCACCCATCCCAGCGGAGCCTGGAGGCTGTCAGCCAGGAGGACACACCACACTGCGACCCGACCGCCGCCCCGCCCTCGGTAGAGCTCCCCTCGCACACTTTTCCCAGTTTACTCAGCTGTCCTACTATCCTGGGGAAACACAGTCCAAACCTCAGAGGGGGAGTCGTTTTTCTACCAAAGGACAGGGAGGGAAATCAGTTTGAGGACAGTCATTTTTACATTTTGAAAAAGAATGTATCTCCTAAACCTCAAATACGACAGACTTAAATAAAAATATTTTTTTAGTCTCACATCATGGTCAGCTCAAGAGAAGAAAGTGAGAAAGAAAACAGAAGAGAGATACAGGGAAAAGAAGCTCAAGCCAGCTAGGAGGAAAGGGGGTAGTGAGGCAGAAGGAAAGAGAAAGGCGACGGCCGTCGGTCCATCCACACAGTTCCTGTGCCCCACGATCCCATCTCCACTCCCTCTTCAAAAAACCAAGGGCTCTTTGCTTAATTAAGACGTGGAAGTCAGACGTCTGCTGTTTGTCATCCTGCTTTATGTGTTCATGGTAGGGGGAGTGCACCTGGAGTCACTACTGTCCTAGGTGCTGAGGATTCAACCAGAGGAAGCTGAAGCCGCTTGGCTAAGGCTTAGGATGCTAGAGTGTGGTGGTGAGAGGGCGGGGGAGGAAAGATGTAGGTGAGAGCCGCATACCTGAGGTTGCTGGTTTGCACAGATGGGGGTCTTGTTGAGATCAGGAAGGTTTTCCTTTGATAGTTCCTGGATAATTACTTCTGCCCCCAAATTATGTTGTCCTCTTTCAAAGATTCCCATTACCTCTACATTGTATCCTCAGACCTGATCATTATATTTTCTTATCTGGTCTCTCACTTTTATGTGTCTTCTTGTTTTCTGTTTCCCTCATTTACTAATTCAATATTTTGCACTGTCCAATTGCTTATTCAGTGCTTTGGTTGGGATTTAAAATTTTAACACCATATTTTCATCCCTATTTAATATTTCATTACTTAAGACTATGTTCTTTGCATGATGGTTTGCTTTTGTTGAAGATGGGCAATATCCTTTGAATCCTATTGATGAGAAAAATAATATAGTTTCTAAAAACTTTAGTTCTACTTCAGAGAAAGGCACCTTCTACAAATCTTCAGCTTTTGTGGTTCTCTTTTTTAAAAAAATATTAAATTTTAAGTTGTAGACAGACACAATACCTCTATTTTATTATTTATTTTTATGTGGTGCTGAGGATTGAATGCAGTGCTTCACACATGCTAGGCAAATGTTCTACCAACTGAGCTACAACCCCATCCTTTTTGTGATTCTCTTTTTGTGAATTGCAGGTTTCCTTCATAGGTCCTTCCCCTTGAATTTCTTGTGTTACTTAGAAAGAACTATATTTTTCCAGTAAAATAAATATATTTTCCTGGTCTTTCCATAATGTTTACAATACAGCTGCCATGGCTTCAGGTATCACATATATTCAAAACAGGAAGAAGAGAAAAGGGGTATGTTAACCATGCTTATTGCTTTTTTTTTTTTTTTTTAGGAAAACAAAAGCTCTCTCAGAAGTCTCCCAGAAAGCCTCTAGTGTTCCAAACAGTATCACAGAAATACCTCTGCCTGTCTAGGAGCCTAGCAAACAAATATTTAGCTCTTCCAGCCTAAGAAGTGGAGATAAGCAAGGAAGAAAGGTGTTGGCAAAGAGGTTACCAATCAATAAAGTTGGCCACAGGGCCCAAGGGGAGGCTTCCAAAAAGGCCCCTCCTTGTTGCCTTTACCCCATGTTCCAGGGAGGAACAGTCTTTGCTTTTCAGAGCCCATTTCTGCTACATCCTGGACAATTAAGTATCTGCTCTCAATGGCGTCTTCAATCCAGTTCTTACAACATGAAGATTCAGCAAAAATTCCTCCAATTTCTGACATAGATGTAACACCCATCCTTGGATTCTCATCCTGTTAATTTTTTCTTATTTGTTGATTTTGTTGAATATTTTAATGAGAATTTGTGAACAGGAAGAACAGTAACTGGCTCATGCTTGTGTCATGTCATCATGCCCCAAAGTATACTCTTTTCTTAGATAAATACACTGAAATCTGCCATTAGCTGATGCTGCAATGATGGGTTAGCTCTCTCATGAGGAAGTAGTTCAGTCACCTGGAAGCTGCAGTAGAACCAGAATGGGGACCTGAGGGAAGAGAGGGATGAGGGAGGCCTCAGGAAAAGGAAAGGAGGACCAGGAGGGAAATAGCAAAGTGCCTGCTGCTGCGTTTGTGAGCTTGGATAGATGTGTTCAGGGTTGCTAGTGCACTGTGGCAACAATTACCATCACTTTCCTTTCTAGCCTCTGTATGCCTTCTCCTGTCCTCTGACCCCCTTTCTTCCTCTTTGCTGTCTGAATAATTCTGCTTCTTAATCCCTATAATATAAATCATATTTTGATTTTTCCCTGTTGTAAAACGAAGAGGAACATTCTAGATTTTCCTCTAATAAAAAGAAAGAAAAAGCATTTTAAATCACAAAGTTCCAAATTAAATTTTCCCAGTGAATCTGTACTCTCAAGTAGAAAGAAAGAATTTTTTTCTCCCTCCAGGACTATTAAAAAAAAAAAAACTAGTGTTATCAAGATGAAGGGGGAATTAGGAATGAGTGAATCAGAGTGGGTGTAAAAGCAGGAACCAGGCAACCACCAAGGAACAGACCATGCGATTGCTCAGTCTCCTCTGGCCTGCCCTTCTAGCTGACCAGAAGCACAGCTGTCCTCCCCCAGGTCAGTAAGGAAGGACAGAGGGGGCCCTTGCCTTCTTTTTGACTCTCCAACAAATGGCATGGAAAGGTATCAGCAGAAAACAAAATAAACAATCTGTCACGCCCAGAGAAAACTCTGAGTGACTAAGAGAACAGGCCCTGCAAAGTCCTCCCTAGAGCATACCTGAGGAATGAAGATGAAGCAGTTGATTGTGGTTGTGCAAACAAAGATGCCTCCAGATGTGAGTCCAAAGACGAGGTTGGGCCAGGAGTGCAAGTATCTGGTGACTACAAAGAGCAGCCCTGCAGCCAGTACCAGGAGGTTGACCCCAACCATGATTGTTAGGGACTGATTCACAGGAGGAGAGCTGACGTGGTCTGTCAGGCCAGCCAGGTAGGCACCATACAGCAAGAACAGTCCCTGGAGGAGGAGAGGGAAACCAGAGACACAGAGAAGTGGAATGACATGTTAAAGAGCAGTAGGGTTAGGATGTCCCCATTAATGTCACCATCTATAAAACTGGGTAAATAATAGCTACCTCAAAGGGTTGATATGAGAATTTGTTAAGAAAACACATAGGAAAAGCTTGTGGCATCCTTTCTACTCAGTAGGTGCTTAATAAATGTTATTTTCCTCTCTTTTACTGAGAATTAGTTTATCAGAGACCAGAAAGTCAGCCATTAGACAAGAATTTTCTGGGATAAGGCAAAGAACAGGCTTATGTGGGTGGATTGGGGCGCTGCAGAAGGGGTGATGGGCACTAGAAGGGCTGCTGGTGGTGAGGGCTACTGCATCCATTGTGTGGTTTTTGCACTGTATGAAGCTGAGGGGACACGTGGAAGCTGAAATCGACCAGTGGTTTGCTTCTCAAGTCCTATGCCACAGCAGGGCACTGCCCGGAGGGAGGGGCTTTTTTTCTTCTTCTAATTTTCCCAAAGACACCATCTGCTTGCCAAGCTCTGCACCTGCAAGATTGCATCTGCCTAGAAGAGATGGCGTTTTCTAACTTACACAAAAGATCTCTATAGGCTAGTGGTGGCTCTGTGCCAGGGGGGGTTTATGGGAGATGAAGGGTGGAAAGAGAAGAACAAAGGCGGGCTGGGACTTAGGCAGGACTGTGGGGCAGGAACAGGCAACAGATGCTCCCCCTATACTTTTTGCTGCTTTGTGACATTCCCTGTCTCCACCACAAGGAACTATTTTTTTCCCCTCTTTCCGTGAATATGAACTTGCTTTCAGAGTGCTCACTTATACTAAAGACAAAATAACTCACAGCATCTTAAACTGCTGCTTTTCCCAGAAGGAACTTTATATATACAGAAATCATAGCTTCAATCCATAATCCACAGCACATAGATTCAACATATGCTTGCCTTTTCTGACTATATATAAAGTATGATACTACGTATTTGGTGGAAATTAGTGCTCTACAGAAAAGGTCATGGTCCTAGCTTTCAGAGCAATCAGTATGGTAGAGACATTTAAAGGAAGCATCAAGATGTCCCTGTTTTTAACACAGATGTGAGGATGCCATAGGGGACAAGGTGGGGCTGGGAATATGGGGAGTCAAAAGGAGAAGAATGATAGTAAGGTTAGTTATCTGCAGGACACTCCCGTGACCCAGAAATCAATCATCTGGGCAACCCCACCTGCAGGGACAGCCCTATGATAATTTCTGGAGCACTGGCTATGCCAGGAGGGACAGGATCAGCATGGCAGAGAAGCCTTTGGAGCTCTAATGCCCAGCATGCCAAATGGGGCTGAAGGCTAAACGTGGCCACCCTGAGCTCTTCAATGACTAGGGGACACAAAAGTTAGGGGGCCAGTGGGGCCTGGCTTTGGGTTTACTGATACCAGTTAGGTGATATCTGTCAGCATTGGGTATCAGAGGTGAATGAAATTAATTCTGTGATGTGAAATATTCAAATACAGCCAGGCATGGTGGGGCACACCAGTAATCCCAGCGACTGGGGAGGCTGAGGCAGGAGGATCGCATATTCCAGGCAGCCTTGGCAATTTGACGAGACCCTGTCTCAAAACAAAAAATGAGTGCTTATGTAGCATGTGCAAAAGCCCTGAGTTCAAGCCCCATTACCAAAAAAGAAAAAAAATAGGAATAAATGTTCAAATATATATTTCTTTTTTAAATTTATTTTTAAATTATTTTTTCAAATATACATTTTTAATAAAACATTTAATTTGGTTAAAATTCTTGCTAAAAAGGAATTAGGCATGAATAAAGCATCTATACATCCATGTTTCCTGTTGAGTGTGTCAGAACTGATCCTTTAAGTCATTTGCCTTCACTGCTAAGGATGGAGTAGGGGTAGCTGACAGGCTTAGATGGGGGATCCTGGAACCTAATGTGGGGATTGGCTCCTCACTGATTGGCCTCTGGGAGTCTGGCTCAGTCAGTTTCCTGATGCTCAGCACTCTTTCCTCCTTTCCTTCTTTGTCCTACAGAACAATAGCACAGTGAAATTAAATGGAAATGAGAATATATAAAGGACAATGCAGAAAAAAAAGTCAAGGTGGGTCACATAGTGTTGCTATGGGGAAGTGCTGGGTTTCCCTGCTGGAGAGGGTAGACTCTGTTACAAGGGCTTGAGGAAGTAGTAGAGGGCCTGTGTTTCTCAGAACTGTTGGTGAACAGTGGAAGAACAAAAACAATAATATCATCTTCTTTTATCAAATATTTCTATCAGAGTAGTATATGCACACAGTTAAAAAGCAACATTTCCCTACCCTAGTCCACCATGCCAAGGCCTGTTCCTAGTGGTAGAATGGGTCAAGTTCACCTTTAAAAGCCACCTATTGCTATAAAAACTCCCCCTCCAGTCTCCCAGGCCTCCTTGCCTGGATAGTTAATAGCAGGCTCATGTCTGGTAAGGCTGCCCAGTTCATGGGAAGCAGGTCTGCCCTTGGCCCTCAAAATTGAAAAGCAACTAAGGGTCTAATCTGTTCTGAGGACTGTCCTTAACTGCCCTGTACAGGTTTCCTGTACCCTCTGGAAAGAGTTTCCAACATTTCCTCATCTAACAGAGACACGTGAGTCTCAGAATGGGAGATTGGGGCAGTATGGGAGATACTTTGAGGCAGCTAGATCCCTCAATGGACACTGTGGATGCTGCTGTCTTAGAGCCACACCTGCACCCAACCAGAGCAAGAAAGTCAGGTGGGTGAAAGGCAGTGGGAGACCAAGACACAGATGTGAAGAAAGACACAAGACACACAGTAGAAGCCATTAGGATAGCAAACTAAGTTGAGTGGAATGTCTCGTATTTTTCTTACAGGGGAGCTACGGAGAAAATGGGTCTTGTCCAATTAACTTAAAAACCAGACCACAAAATGAGAGAAACAGCGGATAAATTCCAGATGATGTAGAGAAGACTGAATGTGGAAATCCAAAGAGTTAAAAAAAGTGACTCCTGAAAAAACAGAGAAATAAAAGGCTCATGGCTTTGAGATGTTTGCACCAACAGAGATCTTCTCTGAGTTCAAACTCTCTATAGACATCATTAGTTAATGGACCTCATTAATCCCTGTAATCCCCTCTTCATATCCATTTTGTTGGTGACAGACTTTCATTGAGACATAGTTACCAACCTTGCATCCCAAAACGAGAGCAATCCAGACATCAGAGTACCGTGAAGCACAGAAGTGTGTGTTGGTGAAAGAGCAGGACACATCTCTCCCTGTCACCTAGGAGGGACACAGGGTCAGTACTGAGGGTACTCACATTTAGGTTTCAATGGAATCACCTACATTTTTCCATTTTACTTACTGAGGGGGAGTTATGTGCTCTGGGGGAGTCCATTCTCCAGGATGTTCACAAAGATCTGTTGTGTGATGCTGGTAATTGTGAGTACCCTCAGTGGAAGGAAAGATGATAAAGTTGGGTGGATACTAGGTGCTTGGTGGTAGCAGGGTTTACCCTTCAATCATATGCTTTGCTACCCAATTATTTAATATGCTGCCTCATTGATACTACAGATTATTTCACATCATGGACCTTTACTTGTAAATGTTGGATTCTTACATTAGGTCTTGCAATGTCATGATTCTGCTATATTTCTCAGCCTCTTATGAGGCTGGAGGAAAAGAGACTTAGAGTGGTTAAATAACTTCCCCAAAGTCACATGGCTGGTGAGCTTGGCAGAACTGGGATTTGAACCAGGGAAACTCCAAAGACTACCTCCAAAACCACCACGTCCTCTCAACAGTTAGGGGAAGGCAACTACCCCTTAGCTGAAAGTTCTCATAATGGGCAATGTGGAAGCAGAGATGACTGCCAGGCAGATTCCAGTGTGCTGACATCTCACAGATGCCAGGAGAAGGCATCAGGGGCAGGAGGCATAGTGGAAGTGACACTGAAGCCTATGGAAAAGGGGCAGGGCACTCATGGCAGCCCCAACCCTACACTCTCCTTCCTCTACTTGTTTCAACTATGGCCACACAATGAATGCTTCTGGGAAAATAACCCCTGTGACCACAGAGGACAGCCCAGTCAGGAATTAGAATCCCCGGAGTTTGGGTCCCTCACCGTCATGCTGACACCGAGGATCTGGAGGCACTGAATGGGATCAGTCAGCACCCATGTCATGAGCAGGATCACATCAGCCATCACCAGGGCTGCCACCAACCCCAGCAACTGCAGGTCTTTGATAATCTGCAAGAGTCAAGATTGAAATGTTCTCTGTTTGTTGGCTACCTGACACAGGGGCTAGAATGTCCTACATGCTCTGAGCAGTAAGCTCCAGGGACAGGCCTCTCAAGGAGCTTCAAATGCAGACATCAAACATGAAACAGGCATCAAACATTTGCAATGACTTTAGCATCGTTGTCAAAATTGTTACATCAAACATTTCCATTTGTTTAACTTTTTCACACCCTATTTCTTCTGACAAAGAATTCAAAGGGTCTTATAAAATAAATACACTGTTGTTTCTAGATATGTTTATAGAGCACAGAGAGATCTGGAGGTTTTTAATATTAAACTGTTAGTAACTATTAATTCAGGGTGGAATTGAGAGATGGTCGTGGATACAGGAGGAATTACTAACATTTTCTTCATATACATATGAATTATGTGACCTAATATGAAGAAAATGTTACTTTTGTGACCAAAAAAATAAAATTAAGAAAAAATACACATGCATTCTAACAGGATAAAATATTGAAAAATATGAGGGAACAGAGAAGTCTGATGAAGGCCTAGGTGGGAATTACAGGCAGCATCGGAGACCTAAGCTTATTATTATTATATTTTTTGTACCAGGGATTGAACCCACTGAGCAACATCTCCACCCCTTTTTATTTTTGTATTTTGAGGCAGGTTCTTGCTAAATTGCTGAGGGTCTTGCTGAATTACTGAGGCTGGCTTTGAACTCATGATTCTCTTGCCTCAGTCTCCCAAGCCACTGAGTGGATCTAAGCTTTTGATAGCCAATGAAAAGAAAGAGGCACAACCAGGTACATGATTTAAGGTGAGATAAAATAAGTCAGTTGGCTAATCAAACTGTTCAAATCAGCAATAAATAGAAACTCTCCAAAGCAACCAGTGTGTGTGTAGGGATTGGGGGAGGCCATTATGTGTAGAGGAACAAAGAAAAGGAAGATATCAGACTCCTCATTAGATATATAAAGCCAAGTGAGCAGAGAGTGGAGGGGCATCTTCAAGATGAAAGAGAAAAATAAAACCCTGGTCTAGAATCTGTACCCAGAAATACATTTTGCAGGATCTGGGGATGTAGCTCAATGGGGGAGAACTTGCCTAGCATACACAAGGCCCTGGGTCCAACTCCCAGAACTGGGGAAAAAGTATAAGTGTGTATGTGTGTGTGTGTGTGTGTGTATATATATATATATATATATATATATATATATATATATATATATATGCATGTATGTATGTTTCAGAAAAAAAGGCAAAATAAAGACTTCTTTAGATATACAAAAACTGAAAGAATTCAAAACTAGTACACACACACTAAAAGGAAAGGAAAATGAAAATGATTCCAGATGGTGGATCTATACAGGAAATTAAGACCACTGGAATGATAACTATGTGGAAAAATATATGATTCATATTTATAATTTATATACCTCAAAAGATAATTGATTGTATAAACAAAAGTAACAACAATTGTATGGGCCTTATAACATATATTAAAGTAAAAACAATGACACAAAGGTGAGGATGGGGAGTGGATGCATATTGTTGTAAGGTGCCTACACAACACACGAGTGCAAATTACATGCATATGTACAAACTCTTATAGAAGCCAAAGAGGAGGGAACAGTTCCCAACTCATTCTATAAGGTCAGCATTTCCTTGATATCAAAGCTAGAAAATGATACTACAAGAAAACAAACTGATGGGCAACATCCACTAAAAGCACAAGTATACAAACTATAAACAATATTTTTACAAAAATGAATACAAATAAACAAAAAGGATAATACATATTAGAAAAAAATAAATTGTTTTCTCAATTTCTAAAAAAAAAAAAAAAAGAGGATAATACATCACGACCAATTGGAGTTTCTCAGGAATGTAAGGTTGATTTAACATCCCAAATCATTTAGTATAACCTACCATCTGAACAATCTAAAAAAGAAAAACCATATGACAAAACCCAACATTAATTCTTGGTAAAAATTCTCAGAAAAATAAGAATAGAAAAGAATTTTTCAACTGGATAAACAGCATCTACAATGAAACATTGATGCTTAGTTTTGAAAAGCTGAATACATTCCCCATAAGAATAACTAAAGAATATCTGCCCTCACCACCTCTGTTCAAGAATGTACTGTTGTTTCTATCCAGTGCCAGCAGAGAAGAGATGTTTATTCACAGATAATTTAATCATCTATGTAGAAAATCTGATGGAATCCATAAAAAAGCTGCTGAGGGCCATTGCCAAGTAGGAATGACGCATCGAAATTTCCTTGCTAGCGTACCCCATGTTAAATGGATTTCGCTGTTGACATTGCATGTAAGGTGACCTTGCTCAAGGACCAAGGCGGATCCGGGTTTAGAGCTGATCAGGTTTGAGGAAGTATCCCGGTCCTTGGGTTTAGGGCGTTCCCGGTTTAAGACAATAGGGGTTTTAGGGAAGTTGGAGGTTGAAGATTATTGCTGCCGGGATTAGGGTGTTCCTGCTGCTTGTTCCCGTTGAGTTTTGGGGAGATTCAGAAAGTATATTGGAAAAAAGCCTCGTGGAGTAGGGGAATTGTGCGGAGGAGAACTGGGATTTCCCCAGAACGTGTGTGTAGAGGCCGGTGTGAGTTCAGGAATAAAGAATTGCTGTTTGAATCTACAAGGTGTGTGGTGGCTCGTGATCTTGTGCCCAGCCAAGACATTGGCAAAAAGCTGCTACAAATAATATGTAGTTTAGTGAAGTTGCAGCAAAATAAATTCTATTTGTATGCTATACCTTATAGCAAAATCCAATCTGAGGGCTGGGGCTGTACCTCAGTGGCAGAGCACTTGCCTAGCGTGTGTGAGGCACTGGGTTTGATCCTCAGCACCACATAAAACCGAACAAATAAAATAAAGGCATTTTGTCTATCTACAACTACAAAAAAATAAAAATAAAAATAAACAATCTGAAAGTAAAATTTAAAAAAACAACAACATGTATAATAGCATATGAATATGAATACTTAGGAATAAATATGTTAAAATATATGAAAGATTTATTTTGAAAAGTACAAAAAAATTGCAGAGTTGAAATGAAAGAAAGCCTAAATAAATGGAGAAATATACTGCATTCAGGGGTCAGAAGACCCAACACTGTTAAGCAATCAATTCTCTACAATTTGATCTATAGATTCAATATAAATCAAGATTCCCTTAGGATTTTTGTAGAGGTTGAAAAACTGATTAAAAAATTCATATGAAATTCAAAGAACCTAGAGTAACAAAAACAACATTGAAAGAGAAGAACACAGTTGGAGAGTAAACATTCCCTGCTTTTAAGATTTAATAGGAAGGGCTGGGGATGTGGCTCAAGCGGTAGCGCGCTCGCCTGGCATGCGTGCGGCCCGGGTTCGATTCTCAGCACCACATACAAAGATGTTGTGTCCGCCAATAAATAAAAAATAAATATTAAAATTCTCTCTCTCTCATTCTCTCTTTTAAAAAAAAGATTTAATAGGAAGCCACAGAAATAAAGGTACTGTTGTCAAGATAAAAAAAAAAACCCACATACAACAATGAGACAAAAGAAAGAGTCTAGTAACAGATTGATACATCTCTGAGCAACTGATTTTTGAGAGAAATGCAAAGGTAAATCAGTGAAGAAAAACAGCCTTTTCAACAAACTGTATAGGAACAATAGTATATTCATGTGCAAAAAGGTGAACTTTGATTAATATATCACACCACATTACAAAATTTACTCAAAATGGATCATAGTTCTAGATGTAAAAACTAAAACGCTAAAATTTCTAGAAGTAAACACAGGAAAAATAATCTTTTAGTCCTTTAAGTTAGGCAAACATTTCTTAATATGATATTGAAAACTGATCCATAAAGAACAAATAAGTAAATTGGAATTCATCAAAATTAGCAATGTCTTCTGTTTGAATGACAAAATAAAGGGCACAAAGTATGAGAAAATCTTTGCAAATCATAATTTTTCTTGCCTCAAAAAAAAAAAAACCCACAAAAAAACAAAACCTATTTTTGAAAAAGGAGTCAGTGTTCTGGAGGGATAGACGCATTTTCTGTCCTTTTGGGCAATCTTCTTCATCTGTGTGGTTACTCACAGCTGAGCTTTTGATAAATATTCATCATGATTTGATAATGTTTGAAAAAAAATCACATTCCAGAGAAGTAGACTCCAGCTGAATTATATATTAGGTCTGGAAAGAGCCTCTAGCCAAAGAGGCTGATGGTCAGGCTTTGAGGTCTGGTGCTTAGGGGAAAATGGAGGAATGTTGGTTAGATTGATGCTGGACACCAGGGACACGTAGGTGATCTACTTTAACATAGTTCTGGGGTTGCTTCTATCGGCTGCATGGGTATCGTCTTGCTTGCTCACAGCTCTAGTCACATCTTTCTCAGTACAAAGAACTGCCTTCTTCATTGAAAAGAACTGGGATCCAGGGAGAGCAATAGTTCTGCTCATTTGCTATAGCTTCTCTGTAATCATATCTTCCCTCCACTTCTAACTCACACCTGTGCCAAGAAATAGTCTCTCTGGGCATCTTGTTCTCCCTCACACCTGTGCCTGGAATCTCCATAGGGCCTGGAATGGGTGTGCATGAAGCAGAGCCCGTGTTTAAAGACCTATCTCCCAATAGTATTAGCTCACAGCCTTCCAGACCTGGGGCTTTTTGAAACCACCTGACTCAAAGATTTTAAGTGAGGAACAAGAACTTCAAATCATCCTAAGAGGGGCGAGGTCCACTGACCCTCACATGTGGGTCCACGTGGAGCTGCTGCCTGCAATCCAGTGTTGTGTATTTGCTATCAACTCACCACTCTCTTGTCCGGGACTCTCTGGGTAAACACCTTGTAGAGTCGCCAGCTCTTCCCCAGAACAGGGCCAAACACAAGGGAGGTCCCAATGCACAGCAGAGACAGTCTTATCTATAGGTGGAAGGGGACAGAAGCAAGAGTCAGGACAGGAATCTTCATCGGTCTCCATGCATTCTGATCTGCAAAGCTTCAGGTCCATAGAGGGCATCAAATAGAAGATGGACCTAAGTGGCTGAGTATGTCAGGGATCACCTGTGAAAGTGCCCATGCCAGGGATATGAGGAACTGCTACTCTCGGGAGCAGCTGATGGAAAAATTTATCCAAGCTTTAGCATTATATTCAAAACAAAATTTCAAAATGTCACCTACCTGAATGAGATTTTCCATTGAACTCCCTGCAAAAACATCTTGAATCCCAAAGAGATAAGCACTACTGTAAGTCAGACAACTGCCCAGTAAGGTCACAATGTTCAGATTGGGACTGGACATCTTCACAATCCTAGATGGAATTAGGAAGAAAGATACTTAAAACTATGATCCTTTGCACTGGGGTCAAAGATCTCCAAGATCCAAGCTTCCTCTCCAGCATAATCTTCAATGCAGCCCCAGAGTGAAGGCTCCTGCTGGGAAGAAACCACTTCACTGCTCTGTGAAAACTTATGGCTTATTCAAATTTATTTTCAAAGAGAACTAAATTCTGGCACTTCTTGCAAAGAAGGCTGACTACCTACACTCAGGAGGCAGCAGACAGGAGTTAGGATGGTATCCATGAAGTTTAGGGTTGCTAAGGGACTGCTGTATACAGCTGAGTGAATAAATAACTAGCAGGTAGATACCCAGAGAGACAGTTTGGAGCTTTTAGAAATGAGCTGTAAGGTAAATTTCTATATGAAAA
Source organism: Spermophilus citellus (assembly GCF_964194105.1). Lineage (NCBI taxonomy): Eukaryota > Metazoa > Chordata > Mammalia > Rodentia > Sciuridae > Spermophilus > Spermophilus citellus. The sequence continues at coordinate 104,777,030 of NC_138188.1, forward strand.
GAGGTTTGGAATTTTTTGCATACACTCTGTACTTTAATTGATATGTAAATTTTTCTTTTTCTATCTGAGGAAGAAAGAAAAAGCAGGGAGGAAAAAGGCAAGAAATTAGGGCAGGATCTTTTCTCCAAGTAGTTTTAAATGAGGGTATAGAGCAGTTAGATGATTAGAGTGAGATGTGGACAATCAGGGTCTCAGTCTCTGAGCACCAGCAGAGATTCAGGCTGGGAAACCAGGCTTCCTGAATAGTGACTGAAAACAAATACAATTAACAAGTAACAAGAAGGAATGTAATTGTATTTAAGCATTTTAGTCTAAATAGTGTATACTATATAAATGCAATATTACAACTAAGAATCATTTGATAATCACTGGATATGTGTGTGTGTGTGTGTGTGTGTGTGTGTGTGTGTGTGTATGGTTTTTTTATGTGTGGTACTGGGGATTGAACCCAGGACTTTGCACATGCTGGGCAGGTACTAAGTTATATTCCCAGCTCTTTATATTTTGTTTTGAGATAGTGTCTTGCTAAATTGCCATGGCTGCCCTCAAATTTGTGATCCTTCTGTCTCGGCCTCTTGATTAGCAGGAATTGTAGGCATGTGCCACCACACCCCACTTTATACTTGTATTTTATATAATAACTGGGGAGGAAGGCATTCTTCCCTGTCTCCAAGTTACCTGATTGAATGGCTTAAAGGCCAGGACAAGGTAAAACTATCCACTTAAGGTAGCCTATTTTATTTATTTTTTATTCTGTTTTATAATTATTTACATATTTTAATTGTACAAATTAATGGGGTTGACAGTGACATTTCTACATATGCATACATCATGCCTTGATCATATCTAACCTCTCTATTACCCTCCTTTGTCCCATACCCCCTTTCTCTTTTTCTTCCTTAATAGACTTTCTTCTACTTTCAGGTTTTTGTTTTGTTTTGTTTTTTAAGTTTCCACATTAAGAGAAAACAGGTGACACTTGTCTTTTCGTGCCTGGCTTAGTTTTTTTTTTTTTTGTTTAACATGATGATCCCCAGTTCCATCCAGCAATCAAACAATGAAATAATTTCATTCTTCTTTATCATTGAATAATTTTCCATTACACACACGCACACACACACACACACACACACACACACACAAACACACACACACATACCCGGTATTTACTTTATTCATTCATGCATTAGCTGATTCCATAACGTGGCTACTGCGAATAGTGCTTCAGCAATAAACGTGGGCATGCAGGTATCACTTTAGTATGCTGACTTCATTTCCTTTGCGGGTATACCCAGGAGTGGGAAAGCTGGATCATATGGTAGTGTGCTATTGTTAGTTTTCTTCTTTTTTCTCTCTTTCTCTCTCTCTTTCCCTCCCTCCCTCCCTCCCTTCCTTCCTTTCTTTCTGAAACTCCATACTGTTTTCTACAGTAGCTATACTAATTTACATTTCCTTTACATTCCCACCAACAGTGTGTAAGGATTCCTTTTATTCCCCCTCATCCTCACCAAACATTTGTTAATTTTTTTTCATAACAGCCATTCAGTGCAGCCTATTTTGATGACAGTATTTAGGAAGCATTCAACAAGCAGTCTGGCATGTTGCATTTGCCAGTGTCATAATCACTACGTGCCACATGGCTGGTGTCTTAATACATCCCCATACACAAGAACACCGTACCATCACCCTGAAATTCAGCCTGGTCACCACAGGCCTATATATATATATTTGAGCTTAACTTTGTCTTATAGTAAAAATGTTGATTTTTTCTCTCTCTAAAAATGAGAACAACTTTCATGTATTCCCTTGTAAAATGGGGATAATAATAATGATAATACTTTCTGAGAGTTTTGAGGCACTACTGCAAAGTGCTTGGCACAGAGCTTGGCACACAGTAGGCAGGTCACCAACATTAGGGACCAGTATTATATTCTCACCATTGTCCATGTTTCAGTAACCTAGGAATCATCCTTTTCTTCTTCTGTTTATCACCTTTGCTCAATCACCAAGTTCTCTTCCTTCTTATGTCACAGTCTTTCTTCTCATCTCATTCCTGTTATCACATTTATCCAAGTCATGTGAGAGTCAAGAGATAAAGTCAGGTGTGACAGGTGGGGATGATGGCTCTAGGCCTCTGTTTCCTCTTCCATGAAATGAAGATAACACCATCTTTCATACCCCCCAGGTCATTGTGGGGCCCAAAAGAAGTATGAGCCAAAACTTAATTCTAAGGTGATATAAAAATATTAAGTTTTAGATTTTTGGTGTAACTTTTCACTTTCTGCAACAGCATTTTTTCCTGTTATAGCACATCCTGTACCTTACTTTCAGACTTATTTTCCTAAAATACCACCTTTATCACTTAGCAAGAATGACATGTGATTGGGGATTAGCTCAATGGTACTGCATTCTCCTAGTATGGATGAGGCCCTGGGTTTGACCCCCAATACTGCCCCCCCCCCAAAAACTGTGATATCTAAAAGAATTTTTTTTCATTCTTCTGTCATTTATCTTAAGTTTCCTCTATCCAAATTTAAGACCTAGCCTATCCTACCTAGACACATTCTCAGGTCTGCCTCCTCTGCCTCCATGTTTTCCAATTGTGGACTTACTGTAGAGTGATCTTCCCTAGTTTCTTTGTCTCTCTAAGACAGAAGGGGGAAGATGTGGTAAATGTTAGCTACATAAATAGGAATGATGCTAACCAGCACTTTCACAAAGCATTCTTTAAGAAAAGTACTACTTTAGAAAGACTCACGTTGACACTGACTTAGAGCAGAGGTCACTGATGCCATGGGGTTGGCCACTTGGAAGCTTGAGCAGTGATTTTAACCAGTGGGGGGACTCGTGCAAGACCAATACTCAAGATCATGTTCCCCTGTCCCCCACACCCCCTAGTTGCTCAAATGCTCCTGCACATAAGCCATGGATATCTGATGGTGACTTCCTTATCAAGCACCTGCCTGGATCTCACAGCCACACATCTGTTGCGTCTAGATCACTAATAGATAGGTTTCTCACTTTATTCTTCTCTGCCCCCAGTTTATCTGAATACCATAATTCTGTCTCCTTTGAGAGATTCAGTCCTGCATGGAATCTTGATTTAGAATTCTTCCCTTTTCTGATCTAGTTAAGAGGAACTCGATTTAGTTAGTTTTGATGAAATAGATATTACATAGTATTCATATCTCAGACACTGTTGCAAATTCATTGTTCAAATGACATGGTTTAGACTTACATACATATTCTTTCATATTTTTTTTCTGAGGAAATTGTACTAAAAACTTGCCTCAGAAAAGGAAAAAAGTGAATAGAAGATGATTTTCCTATTTTGTTTGGCCTAGTGAACACCTGTGAAGCCACTTAAAGGTGAATCATCTCTAATTCACCAGGATAATTATGTCTGGGAATGACTTTGCCATACTGATAGGAATTCAATCATCAATGTTATTTATATTTTTCAGTCACAAACATACAATTTCCACAAAGTCATAAGATGTAAACAGTATATACTTAATTGTAAATAGTGCCATCTACATTACTGTGTTCCATTGTTTAAGAGTTAAAAGCCTGAACTCGGTGACTGGCAGTCTGAAACAAGGTGGGATTATTTTTTTTTAAAAAAAAGATGTTATAGCTATCTCATCATCTTTTTCTTTTCATTTATTGTCTCAAAGCATAAGGCAAGAGCTTTCTTGATTTTTACACGTTTAAGTAAGATTTCTGTATATGTAGAGAAATACTTTTAGATGTCTATAGAAAAATATCTATGTCTTGCAGAACTTGCATAATCCTGAAGTATCATTTCAATAATCTTTAATGAATTCTGATGCTTAATTGGCATCCACCAGCTCATGGTATGAAGTTAAAAAAATCTTTATCAAATATTGGTTTCAGAATTTGAAGACATTATATAGGGAGTTATCGGGTTTAGAAACATGGCCTAAGATTGAGGCAGAAGGTATTTCTTGATGTGCTGACTATTAGAAAATTTTCCTAAGATGTCATAGGATGTGCTTTTTAAAATGCTACATGAATTGATGTAAGTGGTGTCACTGAGCTTTAACATATCCAAAACCAAATATGAATGTCTTTCCAAAAGGCTTTTTAGTGAAATAATTAAGATTTAAATTATGATTCTTTTTCAACCCCCTGTTTTTGATCTGTGTTACAATGGGATGCTAAATTCATCTCATATAGAACTCCAAACACTCTTATCATATCTGATGTGTTATCTGATGTGTTCCTGCAAATCTGATCTTTTTGCTGTTGTGCCTATTTCTAATGTCTGATTCATTGTGATACTAATTCAGATTCTTTGCACCTCAAACTAATATTAGTGTGACCTCTAGCCATTTATATTTAAACTCTGTATCATAAAAGCTGGCCTGCTCCCTTCTCTCCTGCCTGGGCCACCATCTTAGGAGGCCATCCCAGGAGATTTCATTAACCTTTCAACCTTCAGTCTTGTAAATTCTCTATTATAATGACTTCACTTTATTCCACTCCTGACACCCACCCGTGGGGTTATAGCCTGCATCTTATGATCATTGGAAATGGTTCCACTTAAGGAATTTTAAACATCAGTATGCGGCTCTTTGACTACAATCTGTCTAAAATTGACTCCCAGTTTTCTCTCTCAACCTTCTCCTCCCACATTCTTCCCCAGTCCAACAGGAGTTCCATTTTTCCATTTGCTTGGACCAAAAACCTTGGAGTCTTCCTTGACTCTTGCTCACTTCCCACATCCAATCTGTCATGATATCTTGTTGGCTCTATTTTCAAAATACACCCGGCACCTAACCTCTTCTCACCACCTCTGCTGCCACCACCTGATCAAAGTCTTACTTGCAATAGCCTCCTAACTGGTCTTCTTGCTTCTACCCTGAAACTTCCCCAAAGGCTATTTTCAGCATGCACAGCAACTTGAGTGACATACTGAAGGTAAATTGGATCATGCCACTTCTCTGCACAAAACTCCCAATAGCTTTTTATTTCCCAGAGGAAAAGTTAGTCTCTATCAGGGTCTCCAAAGCTTACTCAGTTGGTTCCTATTACCTCTCTAATTTTATTTTTTCTTTTAATTTTTTTAATGTTTATTTATTTTTTTTTTAGTTTTAGGTGGACACAATATCCTTATTTTATTTTTATGGGTGCTGAGGATCGAACCCAGTGCCTCACCCATGCCAGGCGAGCGCGCTACCACTTGAGCCACATCCCAAGCCCCTCTCTCAATTTTCAAAATCTTCCCTGTGCCTATTCCCCTCCAGCCACAGAGCCCTCCCTCCTTGCTGCTTTTTGAAAACAGCAGGTACTCACACACTTCAAGGCTTTGAGTGGTATTCTCCTGCCTGGATGTTTCCATCCATATATTTACCTGGTTCATCTCCTTTCTGCCTTCATATCTTATTACCTTCTCAACCAGAGCTATAATGGCATCACCATTTAAAAGTATATTCTTGCTCCAGAATCCAAATCCTTTTTATCCTCTCTATTCCCTTCTTCCCACACTATCACAGTACTTACTACCTTTTAATACAGTACCTAATTTATTTAATTGTTATTTCTCCCAAACCAAGAGTCCCAATTATAATTGCTCATGATGAACTTCCAGCATTAGACCCAGATATTCAAAGCACTCACTAAATACTTGATGAATGAATGAATGAAAGTCTCCTATCCTCTAGCCCTCTCATATGCTCTTTTTTTTTTTTTTTTTTTGGTACCATGCATTGAACTTAGGAGCACTCAACCACTGAGTCTCATCCTTAGTCCTATTTGTGTGTGTGTGTGTGTCTGTGTGTGTGTATTTTCTTTAGAGACAGGAGGATCTCACTGAGTTGCTTAGCATGTTTCTTTTGCTGAGGCTGGCTTTGAACTCTCCATCTTCCTGTCTCAGCCTTCCAAGCGGCTGGGATTATAGGCTACACCATAGCATCTGGTTTATATGCTTACTCTTAATAACCCTTCCTCATTGACAGCCAGCCTACAGACCTCCATTTCCTTGGTTCTTTTACTTCCTCCAAATCTATCTCTTCCTTTATCTATTCAGTTTTAAATCTCTAGTTGGTCACCTGGACTCTTCTTTCAATAATATCCTAACGAGCTCTTTTGCTGCATGTTAAGGCTCAGATATGTGATGTCCTCTAAAAAGTTCATGTGGCAATATCCAGAGGTAAAATGATTCAATTATGAGAGCTGTATCCTCGTCAGTGGCTATTTCATTTGATGGATTAATAATTTGAATGGATTAATAGATGATAACTGTAGCAGGTGGGGCATAGCAGAAGGAACAAGGTCACTGGGGGGTGTGGCCTTGGGGATTTTATTTTGTCTCTGACTCTTCTTTTTTTCTCCTACTTCTTCCTGGCTTCCAAGAACTGAGCAGCTTTTGATGTTCTGCTTCGTCTCAGGCCTAGAGCAATGGAATTGGCTGACCATGGACTAAACCTCTGAAACCAAGAGTCCAAACTAAACTTTTCCTCCTCAAAATTGTTCTTGTTAGGTATTTTGGTCAAAGTGGTGGAAAGCTGACTAATACATTGCATCTACCCAATAAAACTCAGATAAGAATTATGACCCATTATCTGATTTTACATCAAGACAGCTGAGGCTGCAGGAGAAAAATTGTACAACTTTGCAGATTACTGTCACCAAAATCAGTCACCTCTAACATCAATCATCCAAGTTTACTGTTCCACCTATCTTTTTACTTGTTCTCTGAAGTATTCCTCTACATTTGCTTTATGAGTGACTTACCTTATTGGAGTCAAAGAAATAAAAGCACTATCTGTATGGATGATGTCCTCAAGTCTAGGTTTGGGGCCATTCCCCATGTTCTTATAACCCACTGGTGTACATATGCATCAGTAAATTGTCATATTATATAATACCACCATTCTGTTTCCATTCTCAAAAGTCAGGCTGTTTCCAATTCATCTATATCTCAGTCTCTAGCACAGTCTTTGTAAAATGCTAAGTTTCTATAACTTTGTAGTATGAATGTATAAATTTATTAATGGATGTGGAAGGCCTATCTTTTCTTCCTTCCTAATCATATTTTTGTCCTTTTTGCTAATCTCACTTTTTTTGCTAATCTTCTTTTTAGATGAAGGATAGGAAATAGGCACGTGAGTCCAGTGGCTCTAAAGTGCCAGAAATCTCTGAGAGTCATGGTCTGGCTCATGCCTGTGGGTTAAGACAAGAGGAGCACATGTTGGATAACAACAGCAGTTCCAAGGAGATACCTGTGGTCTCAGAATGGCTGAGAACTAGCTGGCATTATTGAATACAAAAAGGCCAGAAATATTTTTGAGACTCTGACTGCTATAGACTTCCACAAACATTGAGTTTTAAGAAAACTGATATACCACTTAGAAAACGGATATACCCTTTTCTCTCCCTTTCCCTCCCAACTCATGTCTCTGTTTAATGTTACTCTTTTCTTCCTACTCTTCCTCCCTACTCTGTTCATAGTTGCTCTCATTATATCAAAGAAGACATTTGGTATTTGTTTTTTAGGGATATTGCATGGAAATGAAGGGAGACCCTCATTGCTATACAAAATTACATATAAGAGGTTGTGAGGGGAATGGGAAAATAAACAAGGAGAGAAATGAATTACAGTAGATGGGGTAGAGAGAGAAGATGGGAGGGGAGGGGAGGGGGGATAGTAGGGGATAGGAAAGGTAGCAGAATACAACAATTACTAATAGGGCATTATGTAAAATTGTGGATGTGTAACCGACGTGATTCTGCAATCTGCATTTGGGGTAAAATTGGGGGTTCATAACCCACTTCAATCTAATGTATGAAATATGATATGTCAAGAGCTTTGTAATGTTGTGAACAACCAATAAAATAAATAAATAAAGAAAGAAAGAAAGAAAGAAAGAAAGAAAGAAAGAAAGAAAGAAAGAAAGAAAGAAAACGGAGATACCCCAAATTCTCACTGGAAAAACTTGTTGTCTGGGTGAACCCCTCTTTGGCTTCCCTTGGGGCTAAAAGGAGTCTAAAAATGAAAGAGAGAAAGGATCCTAGAAGGATGCTTGTGAAGCTTTTTGCTCTCCCAGTCTCTGTTTCCAGGAAAGGGCAGTATCTGAGGGAGTATTTATCCATAAAGGCACGTGCACATATATGTTCTCCTGTTTCCAATGAGATCAGCCTGCTTCCAAGATCCATTTCTATTGGCCAGATTCTTCCTGGAGAATTCTCCTAGGAAATGCTTTTTATAATGTCTTTTACATCATGTGCCACGGGCTCTGCAGGCCCAGAGATATGATAACAGCCTTTGCTGAGCTGGTGATGGATGAGACCTCATCTTCATGACCACACAGATTTCCAACTCTTTGCTGACATCAGAAGTTAATAATAAGCACCTCTCTCTCAAGTGTCTGAAAAACCTGCTGATTCTGGAATGATTTGATGCTTGTAGCTAGGCTAGGAAGCATGACTTCTTTTTACGTACTTGAAGCTAGCAAATGATGATTTGATATGAGCTAAAATAGTCAGCACTGCCTCTAGGTGGGCTTGGCTTCTCTAAATCATGCTTACATAGTTTTGTTTTACATTGAGAGAGCAAGCTTCCTAACCAGCAGGTGGACAGATACCAAAGCTGGAGAGAACCTGGAAGAACAAAGACATCCTGCCCATAGGACAGCTAAATGATTAGCCACAACTGAACCTGATGAAATATATAAGGTCCCTTGGGGTTCCTCTCTTCTCAAGATATTCCAGAGAGCCAAGTTCTTCCCCTTATTGCTGATTTATTAATAAGCCAGTCATGCTGCATTTCTGCCTTTCTTCCTTAACTAGGACAATAGGTTGGCCTGGTTAGCAGAGATGCAGTAAACAGTCAATCAGTCAACCAATCATCCAAATAAAATATATAAGTGCAAAAGAAAACTTGCTAAATATTTTGCCCAAATTTCTCCTTTAATTACTTCAGTGTGCCCATGGTTTACTATTTATTATCTTGTTGATGATCATAATCTGTCAAGCATTAATTTGAAAAATCCTAAATATCAACTTGTCAAGATAGTAAGAGCTGGAGCCAGACATGGTGGTGCACACCTGTAATCCCAGAGGTTTGGGAAGCTGAGTCAGGAGAATCACAAGTTCAAAACCAAAACCTCAGCAACTTAGCAAGACCCTAAGCAACTTAGTGAAACCCTGTCTCAAAATAATATATAGAAAAAGAGTTGGGGATGTGGCTCAATTCCTAGTACAAAAAATTTTTAAAAAGATATTAAGAGCTGGAGATAGGAGGGAAAAGGAAATGTAACTCTGCCCTCAGCTCATTAACATACCACTCCTGGGGGTGGGGATGGGAGGATTAGATGAACTCTAGATAGGGCAAAGGGGAGGGAGAGGAAGAGAGGGGACATGGGGGTAGGAAAGATGGAATGAGATAGTCATTATTACCCTAAGTACATGTATGAAGACATGAATGGTGTGACTCTACTTTGTGTACAACCAGAGACATGAAAAATTGTGCTCTGTATGTGTAATATTAATTGCAATGCATTCTGCTGTCACATATAACAAATTAAAATTTAAAAAAATTAGATATACTTCATAAAATAAAGTTCCTTTCCACTCTTTGCTAAAAAAGAAAAGCTACCACCTCCTTGGTTTCTAGCCTTCTCACTGCAAAGACAATTTTTTTTCATTTTTCTTTTCCTCTTTTAAAATAAAATAAAATTTCAATGTAATATGAATGTTATTTTTTCAATATCCATTGGGTCATTTAATAAGATCTTTGTATTTGAATATATGGATATTAATACATGAACATACATATAAATTTACAGTGCACATATTTCAGAGTTCAGAGCTCTCTTGGACTATCAACAGTGCTAAGGAGAAAAACAAAAATACATTCTTCAACTCTTATTTTAAAAGCTGAAATGTGGAAATTTAGAAACAAGACCAAATGCCCATTACCTCATTATAACGACTCAAATTGAGGGGCAGTAGAGAAAAAGCATGTTGATAAGTTCATGATATAAGCTGGTGAGAAGAAGGAAATAAAAGCCCTGAAGTGTACCCTTGGAACGGAAGCTTGTATGACTTTACTGAGAAATATTATGGCCACATGCCACATGCCACATTGATTTTTTAAAAATTCATTTCCAAATGCATTTTTCTACATGTAATTGTGAAATATTTCAAATCCCAGGGGAGAAAACAATAGAAACACAAATTTTCCTCTTTTCTTTGAAAACCTTAGACCCTAGAGTTACAATCCAGGCATGTGCTGTAATTTATGAGGCAGTGATTTCAACTTTTCCCCCTTTGCTGTGGGAAAAGGCCTTGAGCAAGTCTTAGCAGGCGACTTGCAGCACTTCCCAAAAGGCACACCAGATGCCCTGATTTTAAGTAGGGCATAAAGCACCAGCACAACTGGCCACAGGAAACACCCAATCACAGGAGTCTGCTTCCGGACCAGAGTGTCATTAGCTCCCAGGTGACTCACAAGTCAATCTCTTGGAGGCAGGAGGGAAGATCCACCTGCCATATGGGGAAGCTTCCTCTCCCTCTCCTCCTCTTTCTCCTCCTCAACTTTGCATCAGAGAACATTGGGCCTTGGGGGATCTTGAAACCTGAGGGGAATCCTGAAGCCTTACGCTGCTGGAGTGCTTCCCCACTGGCCACAAGCCATGAATTCATAATTCTGTGACTGGGTCTGACACAGCTTTGTCCCCATCAGCACCTTCTGTATGACTCTGAACCTAGATGTAGCTTACAGAGTTTTTGTTAAACTGCATAAACTATTAGAATTTGAGGGGTCTTCCAGGTTCAAGGCTCAGAAGAGATAAAAGGAAGAGTGCTGCTAGGCAGGACCTGGCTCCTCCCCACCATTCCACCCCCACCAGGTGTGTAGGGCAGAATAGGAGACCTGGGAGTCTGAGGCTCACAACTTGAAAACCAGTGATCTGCCTCGACTCCCTCACTGTAAGATGAAGGGACTTGCATGTGGTTTTAGAGCCAGTCAGGGACCACACTGGGACAGCTGATCCAAATGTCCTGACTGCTTCCTCCAGGGTTCTTTTGCTTCCTCCTGGTAACTCCGGCCGCCTGGCATCCCTGTTCTCATACTAATGATTAATGAAGCTCTGCCAGGGGCCTTCCTGACCCAGATTTCTAACATGCTGTAGTAGTGTTAGTAGGCCAAGGGTTTTCACCTGCCTCCTCAACTGAGGCTCCACAAAGGCCCCCATTCAGCTGTTGGTGTCACCAAGAGGACATAGAGAAGGAGTCTTGGGTGACCTGGGTTCACAGAGCCTCTGTAAGTTTCTGTGAGGTTTTTGTCTGCCTCTTCATATTCTGTCTGCTAGCTTGGATCTTGGGCCTTGGCAGACTTTCCATTTTGCCTACTGGATTCACACACTGGCTAGAACTTCAGAATGAATTCTTACTGAATTTCGGGTTCTTGGTTTGTGTATTTGTCTGGTGTCTCTCAATGTTGTCCCCAGCAGTGACAGGAGTTGTATATTTATTAATGCTAGAATCGATGTAAAAGGAACAACTAATAGATAATGTGCGTGTGTGTGTGCAGGCAAGTGCGTCTTTCATGGATTAATTCTGAGGTAGCCTGGTGTAGTGGAAATCAGACTGACTAAATTTACTAGCTGTGCATGTTCAGTGATTTGCCTAACTACTCTGAGGTAGACTCTTCATCTGAAAATGGGGAAAATAGTATTTCTCCTGTGTGCTATCAAGGTTAGGAGATAATATATCTAAAGTGCAAAGCACAGAAAAGATACGTAATAGAAAGTAGCAACTATTAATCTTAAATTATGTTTACACATATAGGAACTAAGATCTGATTTTATGAGTTTGAAGTGCTAAAGTGTCCTGTGGCACCTTTGAATGATCAGAAATTACACTATAGTCAAAATCATCTGAGCATGTCATTTCTATTTCTACAAATAGAGGTAGAATAATATTAAAAAGAGTTGGCAACGTAATCTATTTAATGTATACTAGGGAGTTGCTAAATGCTCGCTCTACATAGGCTAATGCAATCTTCAAAGCATTCTGAGATAAAAAGCATCATACTTCTGTTTTTAAATATGGAAAAGGGTCAACAACGTTCAATAAAGTGATCAATCCACATGCCTTGTAAGTGAGGAGATGGGATTTGAGATGGGATCTTATTCCATAGCTGAGTTTTTATGCCACTTAACCTTCACTGTTCACACACTCGTAACTGGTCGTGAACACTGTTAAGGAAGAACCCTCATCCTCTTGTCTCTGTTTTCCTAACCAGGTTCACTGAAGCAACACTTCCTTCCTTTGTGCCCATGTGTGAAGCTTCTGTAGAAGTCTCACACATACCCCTATACAGCCCAGCATTTGCTTCCCTGAAAGCAAGGAGTGGCCAGTGGGACAGCCCTGGGCTATTCTCTTCCAAATGGTCTTTAGGGAAAGAATCTCCACATCTCTTTCCTCCTTTTGCTCCTCCAACAGGCAGTGGGCTCTCTCTCACTTCTTGGACCCTGTTTCAGTATTACATAAAGTAGTAGTTTCTCATTTAACTTTCACCAGAAATCCCTGTGCTTTCTTTTTCTCAAAAATCTTTTAATTTTGAAATTATTTAGGACACAAGAAGTTGCAAAAGCAGTACAGAGAGTTCATATGTACCCTTTACCCAGCTTTCCCCAGGAACATGTTACACAATCAGCATATGTAACCAAAACCAGGAAACTGACACTGGTGCAATATTCTTATCTGAACTATAGTCCCTATTTGAATTTCACAGGATTTACATGATGTGTGTGTGTGTGTGTGTGTGTGTGTGTGTGTGCGTGCACATGTGTAGTTCTATGTGTAGACTAATGTAACAATCATCAGGTCAGGATACTGAACTGTTCCATCACACACACACACACACACACACACAACCTTCATGTTACTCCTTATAGTCACACCCTTTCTTCTACCCTAATTCTGATAACCATTTACTTGTTCTCTCATAACTACAAATTTGTCTTTTGAGAATGTTATGTAAATGGCATGCAATGTGTAAAACTTTGAAATTGTCTTGTTTTACTTAACATAACACCCCTGAGATCTATCCAAGTTGCTGCAGGTATCAAGATGTTCCATTTTTATTGCTAGGTAGTCTTCCATTTAAAAAAAAAATTTTTTTTTAGTTGTTAATGGACCATTTACTTTATTTTATGTATATGCAGTGCTGAGAATCAAACCCAGTGCCTCACATATACTAGGCAAGCACTCTACCACTGAGCCACAACCCCAGCCCGGTAGTCTTCCATTTTAGGATACCCCACAATTTTATATCCATTCACCTGTTGAAGGACATTGGAGTTGCTCCCAGTTTTTCCCCCTAGCTTTACATTTATAATTGGCAAATAACTATTATATATTTACCGTGTACAATATGCTACTTCAATAAATGCATATATTTTGAGAAATTGAATCAAGTTAAATTAACATATCTATCACCTCACAAATTTTTTTGTTCTGAGCACATGGAAGATACACTTTTATAGCAATCTTAAAGCATAAAATACCTTATTATTAACTACACTCACCATGCTATACAATTGCTATCCGGAATTTAATCATCCTAGCTGAAACTTTATAACCTCTGCCCTGACCAGCATCTCTCCATCTCCAATCTTCACTTCAACCTTAGTTCTTGACAACCATAATTCTACTCTCTGCATCTGAGTTTCAATTTTTAAAGTTCCACATATAAGACAATGCAACATTTGTTTTTATTGTGTCTTGCTTATCTCACTCAGTATAATGTCCTCTATATTTATCCATTTTGTCCCAAATGATAGGAAGCTCTTTTTAAAGGCTGAATAATATTCCTTTGTACCCATATGCCACTTTTCGTTATGCAGACACTGATTCCGTATCTTAGCTATAATGAATAATGCTACAATGAAGACAAGAGTGAAGATCTCTCTCCCACATACTGATTTCATTTCCTTAGACTATATAACCAGAAGTGGGATTGCTGCATCATATGTAGCTCTCTTTTTGTTTTTCTGAGGCAACTCCGTATTATTTTCCCTGATGTGCTTACTTACATTTCCACCAACATTGTACAATCTCCACATCCTCACCAACACTTACTTTGCATCTTTTTGATAAAACCATTCTAACAGGTCTATCTCACTGTGGTTTAAATTCACATTTCCTTAATGATTAATGATGTACCCACTGTCTATTTTGTTGTTGTTGTTGTTTTCTTTAAAGGAATGTCTATTTGTGTCCCCTGTCCATTTTTAGAATTGACTTATTTGTTTTCTTGCTATTGAGTTGAGTTCTTTGTATGTTTTAGATATTTACCAAATATTTTCTCTCAGAGATTACCTCTAAGAAAACTCTGCTTTTTTTGTTTTCTTTGCTGTTTAGTTTGTTATTTAGATTCTGTTTTTATGTAATCTCATTTGTCCATTTTTTGCTTTTGTTGTGCTTTTGGGGTCATATCCAAAAAAAAAAAATCATTGCCCAGACCAATGTCATGGAACTTCCCTGTTTCTTCTAGAAGTTTCATAGTGTCTTATATTTAAGTCTTTTATATATATATATAATATTTATTCCTAAGTTTTAAGTGGACACAATATCTTTATTTTACATTTATGTGGTGCTGAGGATCGAACCCAGTGTCTCGTGCATGCTAGGCCAGCACTCTACCACTGAGCCAGAACCCCAGCCCATGTCTTTAATATATTTTGAGTTGATTTTTATATGGTATGAGATAAGGATCTTATTTTATTCTTCTGCATGTGAACATTCAGTTTTCCCAACACCATTTACTAAATACAATGTTCTTTCTTTTTTCTGTATTCTTGGCACCTTTGTTGAAAAATCAATTGATTATAAACAAATAGACCCTTTGTCTGTCTGACTAGTTTATATCTCGTTTTTTGTTGTTGTTGTTGTTGTTGTTGTTGTTGTTGTTGTTTTTGTACTGGGGATTGAACTCAGGGGCACTCGACCACTGAGCCACATCCCCAGCCCTATTTTGTATTTTATTAGAGACAGGGTCTCACTGAGTTGCTTAGGGCCTTGCTAAGTTGCTGAGGCTGGCCTTGAACTTGCAATCCTCCTGTCTCAGCTTCCTGAGCAACTGGGATTACAGGCCTGCTCCACAGCACCCAGCTATGTCTGTTTTTATGTCAGTATTATGCTGTTTTGATTATTAGAGCTTTGTGGTAGATTTTGCAGTCAGGTATTGTGATACTAATAGCTTGATTCATTTTTTTAATCAAGGTTGCTTTGGCTATTTTAGGGCTTTTTGTGTTTCATAGCAATTTTTAGATTGTTTTTTTATTTATACAAAAAGTAACACCATGGGCTGGGGTGGTGGCTCAGCAGTAGAGTGCTCGAATAACATGTGTGAGGCCCTGGGTTTGATCTCAGTACCACATAAAAATAAATAAATAAATAAATAAATAAATATACACACACACACACACATATTAAAGTAACACTATTGAAATATTAGTAGGGGTTACAATGAATTTATATATTGCTTTGGGTAACATGGGTACTTAAACAATATTTATCTTCCAGTCCATGAACGTGGGATAGCTTTCCATTTATTTGTGTCTTCTTCAATTTATTTTATCAGAAAGATATCTTTCATCTTTTTGGTTAAATGTATTTATTATTTATTTATTTGTTTATGGTACCAGGGATTGAACTCAGGGGCACTTAACCACTGTGTTACATCCCCAACTCTTTTAATTCATATATGTTTAAGACAGGGTCTCACTAAAGTTACTTAAGGCCTCAGTTAAATGCTGAGGCTGACCTGAACTTGTGATCCTCTTGCCTCAGCCTTCTGAATCACTGGAATTACAGGCATTCACCACTACCCCTGACTCCATTTATTTTTTGCTGCTATTGTAAATGGGATTTGTTAGTATTTCCAATTTAAAATATATGTATACACACACACACACACATATATATATATACACATATATATGTATATACATATATATGTGTGTGTGTGTATATATATTTGAGTTGTAGTGGACACAATATTTTTATTTTTATTTATTTATTTATTTTAATATGTTCTAAGGATCAAGTCCAGGGCCTCATGTGTGCAAGGCAAGTGCTCTACCACTAAGCTACAACTCCAGCCCCAGTATTTCCATTTTTTTTTTACTATTGCAAATAAACCTTTGTACATAGGCTTTGTGTGAACATAAAGTTTCTTTTCTCTAGGGTAACTATACAGGATTGTAATGGTTGAATCATATAGTAAGTGTTTAACTTTCTAAGAAAATATCAAATTATTTTCCATAGTAGTGTATGGCAATGTATGAGAGATTCAAGTTTCTCTGCATCATGCTAACATTTGGTATATTAGTCTATATGCTTTGGGTTCATATATGTCAGCCTTTAAGAATAGAATCATTGGACACCATTTGATGGTCAGCCCTGTATTTGTATGTAATCTAACTGGAGTGAATCCTGGAGGGAAGAAAGTGTGTTTTAATGTGCTGAATTCTTATCAAGTACCTTCTATATGCCAGACACTGTGGCAGGGGTTAGAATACAAACTATTGTATTTTACCTTGAGGACTCAAAATTTAGCACAGGAGAGGGGTAAGGGAATAAGTAAATATGATTATGAAATAATGCAGTAAATAAAATAGGCATGTGCAAAATGCCATGGAAATCATGCCTTGGGGGCTGGGGTTGTGGCTCAGTGCCGGCCTAGTACACAAGAGGCACTGGGTTCGATCCTCAGCACCACATAAAAATAAATAAAATAAAATACATAAAAGTATTGTGTCCAACTACAATTTTAAAAAATAAATAAATATTTTTTTTTAAAAAAAGAAATAATGCCTTGGAATAGTGGTTGTTAAATTCTAGCACCAGAATCAGTTGGAGAGTTTATTAAACTATATATTGATGGTCCTAATCCCACAGAGGTTTGGATTAAGCAGGGTCTAGGGTAGTCCCAAGAAATTTCACTTCTAATAAGTTCTCAGGTGATACTGCTGGTGCTGGCCCAGCACCCTCATTTTAAGAGATAGGAGTTTAGGGCTGGGGTTGTGGCTCAGTAGTAGAGTGCTTGCCTAGCATACGTGAGGCACTGGGTTCAATCCCTGGCACCACATAAAAATAAAACAAAATAAAGGTATTGTGTCCATCTACAACTAAAAAATATATTTAAAAAAAGAGATAGGAGTTTATTTTAAATAATGGATGGGACTTTGTCAGGTGATAAGTGAGAAAAAACAATATCAAATTAAATGGGTAGGGCTGGCGTTGTGACCCAGTGGTAGAGTGTGTGGCTTATGTGAGGTCCTGGGTTTAATCCCCAGAACCCCAGCACCACCAAAAACAAAATTAAAAAAAATGCAAATAGGTAGGTAGGATTCTAGAGCCAATAAAAATAGCTAGTAAGAAGAATGGTAAAATCAGCACATTCAATATGGCAGAAATTAAGAAAAGAAAAGGTTTCAGAAAGAAAGAATAGATGATATGGTTAACAATGTCAATGTGTTTTGAAGGCTAAAAAGAATGGAATATAAAAGAAATATGTTGGTTTAAGGACCTTGGCAAGGAGTCAGATCCAGTAATCTTTCAGTAGAGTAAGAAGAATTGGTTGAGAGTGAATTGGAGATTAGAAAGTGGGGGTGATTAGTGAAATCTATTCCTTTAAGAGATTTGACAATAAGATGAGGAGAATTGGGGCAGCAGCTTCAGAGAGAGGCACAAACAAGAGAAGAATTTCTTCTGGAAGTCTTCTCAAGTCTCAGGAGAAACACCAACAGTTTCCATCTGTCTTTATCTGTCTACCTCACTGGAAACATGCAAAACACAGAAAATTATTTGATCAACTCCTACCAATCTATGCTCAGGAGGCAATTTGAGTTTGGTAATCACTCTGTGGTCTTTCTCAACAAATTCAGAGTCACATAATTAGTTTATTCCACTGTCTTTTTGTACCCGAGCACTCCCAGAGCTCCACTGTGAGAGCAGAAGATCCAGCGTCATCTAGTGTCTTCCTTTTGTAGATTTTAAGAAATCCCTTTATGTTTTGTACTGTCTTCAAAATGCTTCTCCAGGACTGGGGTTGTAGCTCAGTGGTGAAGCGATTGCCTAGCATGTGTGAGGTACTGGGTTCAATCCTCAGCACCATATAAAAATAAACAAATAAAGTAAAGGTATTGGGCCCAGTTATCATTTAAAAAAAGAGAGAGAGAAAGTGTTTTTCAAAGTCTTTTTTTCTTCTTTTTCCTATTTTGTAACTAACCTACCATACTTTCTGCTTCTCTCTGGAGAGCTTTTTACATTTTTTGAGATGTTACTTTCCCTCAACAATAACTAGTATGACTGCCATGTTTTTATATTTCTGTGTTTTTTTAAATAATCAGTTACTTTTTCCCTACGTCTCCAATGAAGTCTCTTAAAATAGTTTCCATCTTCTTATGAACACCTGCCTTTCAATTTTCTCCTAGCAAATGATCATATGTTTTCAACTTTCTTAATGAGAATTGAATAATTGAATTACATTTTCTGGGTTTATGTATTTACTTGTGTCTTGATCACTTACATCAGTTGAATCAGTCATGATTACCTCATAAAAGCGACTCTTAGTCACTAGGCGAGAGCCACAGCCAGGACATTTTCTATAGCTTTAGAGGGTCCGAAACTTCCTGTTTAAGAAAGTTCATTCCATTACAATTTTTACAAATTCTTATTAAAAAGTTCACCTCTACTTCTTAATCTGATTAAGCATTTTATAATTTTCATGTAGGCTAACTTTCCCACTTTTGAATGCCTGACACAATTTCTAAGATTCCAAATCTCTAATATTACTATATAGATATCATCAGCTGGTCACTCTAGTCTATATCAATGACTCTCAAACAATAGAAAAACTTGGAGAGTTTTTAAAAAAACCTGATGCTTGTATCCTACACTTAGATGTCTTGATTTAACTGGTCTTGGTGAAACCTGGGCATCAGGGTTTTTAAGAGCTCCAAAGCAGAGAAATTAGAACCTCATACATTGTTGGCTGGACTGTAAAATGCTGCAGCTACTTTGAAAAAGAGTCCTAAACATACCTTAAAAACAGTCACCATGTAACCCAGCAATTCTACTTGTAAGTTTACATCCAAGATAAGTAAAAACTTACACATAAAACCTTGGACATGAATGTTCAAAGCATCATATTATTCAGGTTAGCAAAAAGTGGAAATAACCAAATAAATCCATTAAGTGATGACTGGATAAACAAAATGTGTAGCATCCATACAATGGTATATTATTCAGACATGAAAAGAAGTGAAGTTCTGTTTAATGCTACAACATGGATGCACCTAGCAAACACACTAAAATGATGCTAAGTGAAAGAAGCCAGACACAAAGGGTCTCATTTTGCATGGTTCTATTTATATGGAATGTCCAGAATAGGCAAACAGAGACAGATTAATGGTTGCCAGAGGCTGGGAGAAGGGAGGAATGAGGAGAGACTGCTAAAAGGCACAGAGTTTCTTTTGGGGGTGATGAAAATGTTCTGGAATTAGTAATGATGGCTACTCAACCCTGTAATCATACTAAAAAACCACTGAACTGCAGACCTTAAAGAAGTGACTTTGACAGTATATGAAAAATATCTCAAAAGGAAAAATAGTATCTCTATTCCTATGGTCATCTTCTGTGTCGGAGACATTCTTATTTATGGATATTTGAGCAAGATTCTCCATTGTCAATAACATTTCTATTTTACTATTCTTGTTGTATATTTCATACAAAATTAGGCCACCTCCTCCCTTTTACTCTGAGAGCCGAAAACTCAGCATAAAATTAATTCCATAGTGTGGCAGAATGAAATATCTGGCTTCAGTCACCTTTAGATATGAGGGAAATAAATTCCAGAGAAAGAAAACTAGAATAATAGGGTCTCTATTAAATGGGAACAGACCATTCTGCAACCTGGGAAGGAGAAGACCAATGACATTGTGATCGAAACCTATTATATTACAACGAGATTGTGATAGTGTGGATCTGAATGCCACCCAAAGGCTCATGTGATGAAGGCTTGGTTCCCAGTGCAGCAATGTTCAGAGGTGGGAGTTTTGGGAACTGACTGAATATCATAAGACTCTGAGTCTCATTAACAGATTAATCCACTGTTGAACTGATTATTGGAAGGTGGTGGGAACTGTAGGGTGGCCAGGGAAGTTGGAGGAAATAGGCTACTGGGGAGTGCTATGGAAGGACATATCTTGTTCCAGGTCTGTCTCTCTCTCTCTCTTCCCCCCCTCCATCCTGGCTACCTTGAGATGAGCAGCTCTGCTGTGCCACACCCTTCCACCACGATGCTCACTGAAGGCTCAGAAACAGTCAACTGTGGACTGAAACTGTGAGCCGAAATAGATCTTTCTCCTTGTACATTGTTTTTTTAAAATTTTTAAATTTTTATTTATTTATTTTTTTAGTTTTTGGCAGACACAACATCTTTGTATGTGGTGCTGAGGATCGAACCCGGGCCACACGCATGCCAGGTGCACATGCTACCGCTTGAGCCACATCCCCAACCCTGTACATTGTTTTTCTTAGATATTTTGTCACAGCAACAAACAGCCAACTAACACAAAAATCTCAAGTGTGGCAAAATGAAATCCTAGAAGATTTGAAAGAGAAGATAACATTTAGACATGCAAATTTAGGATATGAAAAATAAAGTACCAACCTGCAAAACACATAGTAATTTAAGGGTGATTATTATCTCCCAAGAGATGGTACAGGCAATGAAATACAGTTTTAGGGAAATGGTTCCATAATAGATTATTTGCCAAAAGAAGTTGCTATTCGTCAGAGATTGTTTTTTCTTTTTGGGGAGATGGGCCTAACCATGAAGGTAAATCAGAGGATTTACCTGCCTTCTCCCATGAAGGTGCTTGGTATCACTATCAAAGATAGAAAAATGGTCAGAATTGAGACTCAAATGGTGGCTAAGAATTTAGTCCAGAAGAGTTTAGATTCAGGAGACTGGGAAGGCCCATAAGCCAGACACTGAGAACCTGAAAGTAAGAACAAGCAGTGGTGGAATACGCAATGATGTCTAGGACCAAGAGACACTGTGAAGAAGAGAAATACAGAAAGAGCCAACAAAAGAGAAAACTATGAATGAGTCCATCAATCAGGGCCAGGAAAGACAGAAAATTCTCAGAGCTCCCAGTCAGTGAGAGATGGTGCCAGAAAGGCCCAAGCTGGCATGGGTATCTATGCCAAGGTCCAGGATTGTGGGCAGGCACTGGGCCACTAGAAAAGAGTGTGAACAGACTTGGAACAGGCACTGGCTGCTCCCCTTTAGCCTCTGCCTTGGGCATGTTGACCTAATTTTGTAAGAGATGAGGCCCAGGAAGATTTTGCATTTCATCCTAACATCCAAAGGGTCTTAGCTGCTTTGATTGCCATCCAGGCCGGTGTCACTGTCACCATGGGCTGGATTTCATCAGCTATCCATGTAGAGGGTATGCTCGGGTTGCAGAAAGTGGTAGTTACAGTCTCAAGTTTATAATGGGCTTGCTATAAAATAAATTTACTGAGTAAACCCAGACTACTGATTTTTTTGTGCCCTGAGCCAAGGTATGTATGCCCAGGTCTGGGGAGGGACTAAGCGGTAGTTGGAAGTTAAAAAGACCAGCTGCATAAAGGAGGACATGAAGGCGGTTTGTTCTTTGCAGTCCTAGGCTGGATGGCCATGACACTAATCCAATGTGAAAATTCTCAGGATTGGAAATAACCGTTCAGATGTTACAGAAACAATATTACCAATTTGTTTGCCGTTTCTCTTTCCTTTCTTCTGTTTTCTTTTTTTAATGTTCAAAGTAGATAAGGCTCAGATTTGTAGAAAACAAAATCCATGTTTTGAGAAAACTATACTTACAGATAAGCTTTTTTAATTTGCCAGTTCTTTTGTGCTGAGCCATGTTTTCCAACAAACAAAACACACTAATAAATCTATCAGGGGCAGAAAGGCAGAGGGGGACAGCTGCAGCCGCATCATCCAGTAGTGACAATGATTAATTCCTACATCTGCTCAGTCGAACAGAAACAAAGGTCACCATGCATAGATTAGCATCGTGATCACCACCCCCTCCCAGCACACGCAAATGCACACATACATGCAGAGAGAGAGAGAGAGAGAGAGAGAGAGAGAGAGAGAGAGAGAATCTTTCACCTTTCACTACTGACAATGGCAACATTCAAAATGCCTGAAAAACATTCACTATCTTGTCAAAAGGAAAAAATGGGAAACAAGAAAAGAAAAAAACAAGATCAAGATCTTTAACAAGATGGTGAGGGAAAAAAAGCATAGAGAAGGATTGGGCACTGATTAATGTCAGATTACTGTCCAATCTTGAGCAAAATTTGGATGCTCAGATATATTTATGAAAACAAAGGGAACAGGAAATTAAGGAATAAATCCTAACACAGCAATCTGATCAAAGGAAGAGAGGATATTGTGGTGAATACAAATATTTGGTATATTAATCTTCTCAAGCTGCCATAACAAAATACCATAGGCTGTGTGGCTTAAACAACAGAAATTTATTTTCTTGCAGTTTGGGAGCTAGAAGTCCAAGATCAAGGTATCGTCATGGTTGGCTTCTAGGGAGATCTCTCTTCTTACTGGGTCCTCAAAGGTCTCTTCACTGTGCATGCACAGGGAGGGAACTCTTAATGACGTCATTGAATCCAAAATACTCTGTCTTAAAATACAGTCACACTGGGGGTTATGTGAAAAAAGTCATTCAATATATGAATTTTGGGGAAATACTTTCTGTCTATAATATTTAGAATTATGTAAAGATGGTGTTTGGAAGTTGACTCTGTCCTGAAGACATGCCCCCCTCCTATTTACGACCCCTACAATTATAGCTCCCTGATAGTTTGCTTTTAAAAAGATAATCTTAAGCTAGAAAAAGTATTTTTTATTGGTTCTTTCTAGTTATACATGATAATAGAATTAATTCTGACATAATTATAAAAGCATGGAATATAATTTATTTTAATTCAGTCCTTAGTATGTCTCCTTCCCTTCTCCTCCACTCTCCCACTGTTCCCTTCCTTCTACTTTACTAATCTTTCTTTTTTTTAATATTTTATTTTTTAGTTGTAGATGGTGGTGCTGAGGATGGAACCCAGGGCCTTGCACGTGCTAGACGAGCGTTCTACCGCTGAGCCACAATCCCAGCCCGCCAATTTTTCTATTACAGTTTTTTTTTAAGTTAGTGTCTTGTGGATGTACATGATGGTGAGATTCACTGTGGTATGTTCATATATGTACATAGAAAAGTTAGGTGAGATTCATTCCACTATCTTTCCCTATCCCATCCCTCCCCCTCTTCCCTTCATTCCCCTTTGTATACTCCACTGATCCTTCTTCTATTTTTTTTATAAATAAATTAATTATTTTTTATCCCCCTTTATTTTGGATTAGCTTCCACACATCAGAGAAAACATTCCAATGAAAGTTATTTTTAAAAAACACACAAATTACAAATACCTCAATGAATTATTAAAAACATCTATGTGACTATAACCCATGTCAAAATAGAATATTAAAAATATCTCAAAATTCTACTTCATAATTATTACCCTTTCCCTTTTCTCTAAAGGCAAAATACTATATTGACTATAAAATACTTTATTGACTATAATTTAATTATGCCTGAACTTTTTAAATAAAAGGGAACCCTAAAGCCCATGCTGCTTTGTGATTAGTTCTTTTAACCTGACATTGTGAGATTCATTCATGTTGCTGGGTATCACTGTAGCATGTTCACTTTTACTGCTATATAGTATTCCACACAGGATTATACCACAGCTTATTTATTCCTTCTACTGATGGACATTTGAAAATTATAAATAAAACTATCATTAATATTTTATTCATATTTTAAACATAGTTCTGTTGGATATAATTTACGTGTAAATTGAAAGGTAAATGGATTCCTAGTTTCAGATTTGTTAAATTATTTTTCCAAATGTTTGTACCAGTTTATATTCTCACCAAGAGGAGATGAGTTTATAAGCTTCACATCTCTACCTAACTTATCGTTAATTCATTAGTATGTATCTCATTATAGTTTCATTTTAATTTGTAATTCTGCAGTTATACACACCCACCAGTCTACTTTCTGTCTCTATAAATGTCTATTCTAGGTATTTCATATAAACGCAATTATACAATATGTGGTCTTTCATGATTTTTTTCATATAACATGTTTTTAAGTTTCATCCAGGTTGTAGCATGAATCAGTAACTCATTTTTATGGTTGAATCCTACTTTATTGAGTAGTTTGTGTCATTTCATTTATCTACTCATCAGTTGATGGACATTTGTTTTTCTCCACTTTGGGGCTATTATGAATAATGCTATGAACATTAATTTATGAGTTTTTATGTGGACATGTTTTCATCTTCTTGGGTTCATACCTAAGAACTGGATTGCTGGGTTATATGGTAACCATGTGTTTAACATTTTGGGGAAATGCCAAAGTATTTCCACAGCAGCAGCACCATTTTCCATCCCCACTAGCACTATATGAGTATCCTTATTTCTCCACATCCTCACAAAAACATGTTTTTTTTTTTATTACAGGCATCCTAGTGGGTATAAAGTGGTATCTCATTACAAATACCTCAATGAATTATTAAAAAGAAAACATCTATGTGACTATAACCCATGTCAAAAGGGAACATTACAAATATCTCAAAATTCTACCTGGTAATGATCTGCATTTCCCTCGTGGGTAACAATGTGCCTATTGGCTATTTGAATATCTTTCTTGGAGATATTCCTATTCAGATTCTTTGCCTGTTGAAACATTGTTATTTTTTATTATTGAACTATAAATATTATTGATATATCTAGACACAAGTCCCTTATCAGATAAATGATTTAAAACTTTTTTCATTCTGTAGGTTTTCACTTTTTAAAAAAGTGAGAATATTCTATTTATTTTTTGCAGTGCTGGAGATCAGACCCAGACCTTGTACATGCGAGGCAAGTGCTCTACTGCTAAGCTATACCTCCAGCCTTTTTTTCAGTTTCTTGACGGTGTTTTACTTCTGAAGCAGAGAAGTTTTTCATTTTGATGATGCTGAATGAATCTACTTTTCTCTTGTTCCTGTGCTTTTGGTGTCATTTAATTGTGTTTTAATAAATACGAGTTCTTATTTTTTTATTATTATCAATGGTTCCATGAACAGGTCCTATAAAATTCACTTCTGTATTTATAGTGAAACTACTCATTATATCATTCAATATCCACAATACACAGTTGTAAGAAGTTTTTTCGGAAAATAGTTACTTTTAAAAGTCTGAATTTACTCATAAAATGTGTTTATCCTTTTGGATGTTTTCTTTTTGACTTGTCAGGAAACCCAAAGATAACTTTTTAAACTTTTATTGAAGAAAACTATATATAAAGAAAAAAATACATAAATATAAAATTCACTGCCTTTTAATAAACAAACACACCTGTGCAAGCAGCATGTAGGTCACGAAACATAACCTATACTCAAGTAGGTTTTCTCTTGTATTCTTTTGGTCACTATTCCTTCTTTTTCCCTTCCTTCCTGACCTTAGGACAAGTTCTATCTTGTCTTCTGACATCTTAAGTTAGGCTGGCCTATTTTTGTGTTTCAGGTAAATAGAATCATATTGGATATAATTATTGTGTCTGACTTTTGCTCAACATTATTTTTATGAGTCGTACGTAATGTGCCATATAGTTATAGACTGTTTATTAGTTCATTCTCATTGTTGAGCAGTACCTAATCATCGAGTGTATCATGAGCTATTTAGACATTAAGTTGGTGATGGGCATTTGAGTAGCATCCAGTTGGGTTTTGCTGTGGTTTGAATACGATCTGTCCCCACCTGAACTCATGCTGACATGTGGTCCCCAAAATAAAAGTGTTGAGAGGTAGTGTGGATCTTCAGAGGTGTTTTGGGTCATGCAAGTACCACCACAGGAAAGGATTAATGTCCATCTCATGTGAATGAGTTCAGTCTCATGGGGCTAGCTTAGTTGCCATGAGTATGTTGTTTAAAAGCAAGGCCACCTCACATATTTGGTCTCTTTTGTATGCATCCACTTCCACTTCGGTTTCTCTGCCATGTTGTGATGCAGCCAGGGGGCCTTCACCAGATACTAGCACCATGCTATTGGCTTTTACAGCTACTAGAACTGTGAGCCAAATAGGATTACTACAAACTACAACTGTGGACTCAAATAGGATTAGTACAAACACTGCTGCTAAGAATATTCCAGTACATGAATTTTGGTGAACATATGTATGCAATTTTGCTGGAATTTCTGGGACCTAGAGTATTAACATGTTTAATAGATACAACTAAACAGTTTTCCAAAGTGATTACATCTTGTAGTTAAGCACTATATACACTGTTTATATATAATTTGTCTTTACAATGTTTACTGCATATATAATGATGGTACCATATAGCTTAGATTTGTAGTAGACCATACCATTTGGGTTTACTCCAAGATGTTAACACAATGATGAAATCACCTCACCATACATTTCTTAGAACAGAATCCCTGTCATTAAATGGTGTGTGACTGTACTTCCACATCAATGCATAAGAATTTCCCATTGCTCCCCATTCTTCTCAACATTTGGTTATGTCTGTTTTTTTCTTTTTTGATTGTAGATATTCAATCTCAGGTTAGCTTTGGTTTGTATTTCTCTTATGACTGATGAAATCGAGCCCTTTATTGGCTATCTGGATGTATTTTTTTTTTGTGAAGTGCTGTATTTTTGTCCATTTTTTAAAAAAAACTTGGTTCTCTGAGTTTTTCTTATTGATTTATAGTAGTGTTTATTCTGGATAAAAATCCTTTGATGATACTTCCTTTGTGAATACATTCCCTATCTACAACTTGCCTTTTTCCTGTCTTAGGAGTGCTTTAACAAACAGAAGTACTCAATTTTAATGAAAAGCAAAATAACAATCTTTTCTGTCATGAAAAATACTCTGTGTTTTTTTTGGACGCGTCTTTCTGCTTCAAGTTTGTGAAGATATTCCCTTATATTGTTTCCCTGAAGCTTTACATTTCGCCTGGAAGGGATTCTGTTGAGGCAGCGTTCAGGATGCCCCCCCCCCCCCCCCCCCCCCCCCGTGGATGGCCAACTGACTCTGCACCACCTATTGAAAAGTTTTAAACTCAATTTCTTATGGGTGCTTTCTATTCTGTTCTAGCAGACTATTTTTCTCTCTTTACCCCAACAGCATACTTAACATGTCTTCGTTGCTAGTTTTATAATAAATCTTGATATCCAGAAAAGGAAATCCTTTCACTTTGTCCTTTCCAGGCTATTTTTGGCCTTTTGAATTTCCATATAAACTTGAGAATCAGCTTTTTGATTTTCACCAAAAAAGAAAAAAATGTGATTCTGTTGTGATTGCATTAAAAACTTTATATATCAATCTAGGAAGAAAATTTGTCTTTACAATATTGAGTCTTCTAACTGATCTGGATGTCAAAGTGCCCCACCCAGGCTTTGAAATGTTTGGGGTTCTCTCTTCTTAGGATGGTTAGCTGTTTACTGCCCCTCCCTTATTTCTCCTACATAGATAAGAATAACAGCTCTTGTGGCTATTGGTGGTCTGTTCTCAGATGGTTTTATTTTGAAGTTCACGGGAATATTCTGTCATCTAGTTTTCTTATAAGTGGATTTTGTTTTGTTTCTTACAGAGTTTTTTGTTTTCTCTGTACCTTCTCTGTATGTTTTCATGTGGAGATTCAGGAAGATTTAAGATTTATGATTATGCTGCCAGGCATGGTGGCACATGCCGGTAATCCCAGCAGCTTGGGAGGCTAGGACAGGAGGATCTCAAGTTCAAAGCCAGCCTTACCAAAATGGAGGCACTAAGCAAGTCAGTGAGACCTTGTCTCTAAATAAAGTACAAAATAGAGCTGGGTACGTGGCTCAGTGTTTGAGTGCCCTTGAGTTCAATCCCTGGTACCCATCCAAACAAAAATCTATAATGCCCCGGTCTCTGTCACCTTCCCTAAATTCTTTGTCACTTGTTTGTTCTAATAATTTATATGAACATACATTTGAATTCTCTGTACATTCAATAATATTATCTGCAAATAATAAGGTTGTTTCTTCCTTTCCAATCTTTACTCAGTAATACCTGATAGTCCCTTTATTTTTCTGGCTCCAGTTTTTACTCTGTGGCTCATGTTCTCTCCAAGTATATACAAGAAGTTCCATTGCCAGCAATTACTTCCAGAACCAGATTCCCAAGATGCTGGGATTACGGGCATGTGCCACCACACCTGGCAGCATAATCATAAATCTTTCTGAATCTCCTTAGGTAAATTAGGATGCTGCTCCTTGAGGTAGCCCCTACTGTGTGCTGCCAACCTGATGGCATCCCTATAGCAAATACAGAGCACAGAAAGAGTCCATGTGCACTCTCCTCTGTTAGGGAACCTTAGCCTAGGAAGGGGTGGAGCTGATGCTCACCTATTAGACATGAGCAGTAGGGAACCAAAGATGACTCCTCCAAACATTTCCAGGGTTTCTTGAGTTCCACTTATAGCCATTCAAGTACTTGAATTAAGGTACCTCGAGGAGATGACTTTATTTAAGGTTAAATAAAGATGTTAAAGTTCAATTCACAAAGTAGTACCTAGATTTCCTGTTAAATGGGAGTCAAGTTATGTCAGTCCTTAGCTCCAGACCCTATAATGGCTTCCCATAATACTCAGGGTAAAAGCCAAAATCCTTATATTGACCTATGAGAGCCCTGTGATCTGGCCACCTTTATTTTTCTGATGTCACCCTCTACCCTCTGCCTCACTTAATCTGCACCAGCCACATTGGCTTCCTTGTATTTCTTTGAACACTAGGTATGTTCCTACTTCAGGGTCTTTGAATTTTATGTGTCCTCTGCCTGGAATGGCCCTTATCTAATAACCTATTTATTATATGTTTCAGGTCTATTCTCAAATGTTACCTTCTCAGTAAGGTCTTCCCTGGTCAAACATCTAACTACTGCCCTGATTTTCCTCATTCACATTCCCCATTTTATTTTTCTTTTCTGCCTTGATCATTAACATCCCATATATTTTATTTATTGACTGCTAACTCTTTAGGAAAGCAAGGTCTATGATAGAAGTGAAATTATTTTTTTTCCTATTTTGTTCTTCAATATAACCCCAGCACCTAGAACAATATCTGGTACACTGTTGACCAATTCAATAAATGTTTGTTGAAACAACAGGTACACTTGTAAGAACCAGATTATGAGAAGGCCATCTTAAAGTACAGACCTCTGTGGTTTTGTATCAAGAGCAGACAGGTTCCAATGGTGTGACAAGATTAAAAGATAGTTGAAATAAGGGGCCACAACCAAGAGGGCTGGTAATCTGAAATTCTAGATGTCATACTTTGGGGTCCTGGAAGTAGAAACCACCAGAAGAAAGAAAACTGTTTAGAGCCACAGCCAAAGGGGCCCCAGCAAACTTCCAGCTGCCAGCAAACTTCCAGCTGCCAGCTGATGATTGGCTCACAGCGGCCCCAGCAACATCTAGCTGATTGTCTCCTCTGCGGTGATGTTCATTGGGCTGTTTCCCTGCCCTTCAGACTGCCAGCTGATGATTGTCTCACAGCAGCCCCAGCAACATCTAGCTGATTGGCTCCTCTGCGGTGATGTTCATTGGGCTGTTTCCCTGCCCTTTCAGACCATGGAGCTGCTCACTGGGGGACTTCTTTGGCTCCGCCCACGCGACCCAGCCAATCGGCCTCAAGAGCAGGAGGATTGTGGGAGGTGGTGAGGCTTGTGTGGGTGAGAGGCTTGTGGGAAGCCGGTGGTGGCAGTTGGGCTCTGAGGGTTTTTTCCTGAGGAGCTGTTTTGTTTGGTGTTGGTAGTTCTAAAAATAAAATTTGTTTCTTTTGACAAGTGGCTCCTGAATTGTGCCCAGCCAGACTGCGGCATTTGGTGGCTCGCACGGGGAGCGACTGAGGGTAAGTAAACTGCTCGCCCCTGAGGGCAGGGCGAGAGGATGGGTAGCCATTCTAAGTTTCCTCTTTTGTTTTGCTTCATTTTTGTTTTAAGTTGCCTGTCCCTGGAGATGAGTGAGACGGAAGAAAAACCGCTCACATCTGAGGAAAAACTATTTGCGTCTGAGGAACAGATAGGGAGAAAGGACGGATGCACATTTCAGGAGGATAGAAAGGCTGATATAATGAATTTTTGTTCCAATTTTATTTCATTCTGTCTTGGTTTTGTTTGGTGTTATCTTGTTGGGTTGTATTATAGTAGAAATACGGATCAGCAATTAGTAAAAAACAAACCGAAAGACTGTTAAGTAAATTGTTAGAGGAAGGAGGCATCCCAGTAAAATTAAGAGCAGTCAGGGCATACGTTGATACAATACAAAAATGTAGCCCATGGCTTTTTAAGGAGGAGTTGTTAAATATATCACAGTGGGACCATCATGGTGAAGATTTAAAAACAATAGAAAAGAACAACCCAGGGACTCTGCCAGTTGGCACATTGCCATTGTGGACGTTCGTATCTGGTTTGCTTAGTCCAAAGCCTTCAATTCAGACAAAGGTAGAGGAAGGAGAAGACATATTGATTCAAGTAAAAGAGAAGGTCTCTCAAATTAGTCAGAAAGGGGAAAAGATTCAAGTAAAAGAGAAGGTCTTTTGAGCTAGTGAGAGGAAGGAAGTTTAGAGCAGAAAAAGCCATCAGGGGAAAAGTTACAACAGGAGACTGCTAATAACACCTTTCTATCAGAGAGCGTAAGTGTCCAACCAACAGCACCACCTCTACAGGAGACTGCTACTAACAGCATTCTATCACCAGAGGGCATAAGTGTCCAATCAACAGCACCACCTCCATATGCTAGGAGGCTCCCAATCCCCGCAGTTGATAGTTGGGATCCTGAGACAGGATCTCAAGTATTAACATGCCCTGTATTTGAGGTAGGAGGGCAGCGAATTTACCAGGGTTTAAATTTCAAAACAGTGAAGGAGCTAAAAGAGGCTGTAACAACCTATGGTCCCCAAGCACCCTTCACTGTAAGCTTGGTCGAATCCATTAACAACTTGAACATGACACCAGCAGATTGAGCTAAAATGTGTAAAGCTGTGCTAAATGGAGGTCAATACCTGTTATGGAAGGTTGCCAATGAGGAATTTTGCAAGGAGATGGCTAGGCGAAATGCAGCAGCTGGTTATCCTCAGAGAAATCTAGATATGTTGTTAGGAAAGGGACCTTATGAGGATCAGCAGCAACAAATTGCATATGATCCTGGCGTATACTCACAAATTGCTGCAGAGGCGATTAGGGCATGGAAGACTTTACAAGGACATGAAGGTTTACAAGGTCAATTATCTAAGGTAATACAAGGAGCTAATGAACCTTACGCTGAATTTGTAGATAGGCTTATTCAAACAGCTACCAGAATATTTGGGAATACAGAACAAGCAATGCCACTAATAAAACAACTGGCTTATGACCAAGCGAATCGTTGGTGCAGAGATATCATTAGACCATGGAAACAGGAAGATTTAAACACATATATTAAATTATGTAGAGACATTAATGAACAAGAGCAAGTCATGGCAGCTGCAGTAAAACAGGCTTTAGATGCCAGAGACATTAATGAACAAGGGCAAATTGTGGCAGCTGCAGTAAAACAGGCTTTATATACCAGGCCAAGAACATGCTACAATTGTCAAAAAACAGGACATTTTAAAAGGAATTGCCCCATAGGAGGAGGGTTTAACAAAACTACGTATCAAAGGAGTAGAATACCGGGTATTTGCCCACGATGCCGTAGAGGGAGACATTGGGCTAATGAATGCTGTTCTCAAACCACCATAGAGGGTACTCCATTACATTGGGCTAATGAATGCCGTTCTCAAACCACCATAGAGGGTACTCCATTATCAAAAAATGAACAAGGACAAGGTGTTTATCCACAATATCGTGGACAAAGGCATCGGGCTCCGCTGCCAAAAAATGGACAGGGGGCCCAATGCTCCGGGGCCCCAAACCACAAATATACGGAGCACTGGAGGAACCCAGCAACCCCATCAGGGTAGTGACCAGGACACATTGTCCATCAGATCCCTCATCAGACAAACCAGAGGGAGCGCAGGGTTAGACATATGCACCTCCGCCAGATCAGTACTAACTCCAGAGATGGGAGTTCAAATCATTCCCACAGGGGTAAAAGGACCTCTTCCCAAAGGAACAGTAGGCTTATTATTGGGATGCAGCTCTTCTACTCTAAAAGGACTTTTGATAAGTCCTGGGGTAATTGATCCCGATTATGAAGGTGAAATAAAAATTATAGCCAGTTCTCCAAAGGGTATATCAATAATTTCACCAGGAGATAGAATAGCACAGTTACTAATAATACCAAGCCTACAAGATAAATTTTACAGTCATGCTGTAGAAAGAGGTTCCAAGGGATTAGGCTCCACAGGTGTAGATTGGGCTATGCTTTCTTTAAATTTAGATTCTTGCCCGATGCTAAAACTAAATATTCAGGGTCATGAGTTTAATGGGCTGCTGGACACAGGTGCTGACCTTAGCATCATATCTCTTCAAGAATGGCCAAAACATTGGGCATTACAACAAGCCACTCAAACGCTTCGAGGCCTAGGAGTGGCGACTAATCCCCATAGAAGTGGAATGGTATTACATTGGAAGGATCCCGAAGGATGTGAAGGAACTATATAGCCATATGTATTGGATTATCTTCCCGTAAATTTATGGGGACGAGATGTCTTAGATCAATTAGGTTTGACATTAACAAATAACATCAATCAAAATGCACCCACTATTATGGCTAGACAAGGTTTTAGGAAAGGAAAAAGATTAGAAAAACAAGAACAAGGTATAGCAGCACCAATACAAATAGATCAAGGAACAGACAGACATGGGTTGGATTTTTACAAAGGGCCACTGAGACAATAAAAATTACATGGAAATCAGAAAGACCAGTATGGGTTCCTCAGTGGCCCCTGACTAAAGAAAAGATACAAGTAGCCCATGATCTGGTCAAACAACAATTAGCGGAAGGACATTTACAACCTTCCGTATCTCCCCATAATACTCCCATTTTTGTCATCAAAAAGAAATCGGGGAAATGGAGATTATTGCAAGATTTAAGAGCCATTAATAATGAGATGGTTATTATGGGACCTGCTCAATCAGGGATTCCTCAATTGTATGCTTTGCCAAAAACCTGGTATGTTTTAGCTATAGATATTAAAGATTTTTTTTTTCAATTCCAATTCATCCTGAGGATAGTCCACGTTTTGCATTTACTATCCCTGCGCTGAATCATGAAGATCCTGATCAGAGATATGAATGGAAAGTACTCCCTCAAGGGATGGCTAACAGCCCAACTATGTGTCAAATTTATGTTAACAAAGCAATCCAGCCACTTAGAAATCAAAATCCTGAACTACAAATATTTCACTATATGGATGATGTATTGTTAGCACACAAAGATAAAAACACATTGCTGGAATGTTATGCCACACTTACAAACTTATTAAAAAATTATAATCTAGAGATAGCAATAGATAAAGTACAATTAAATTTTCCAATTAATTATTTAGGAGTTCTATTATCCTCAACCATGGTCCGTCCACCAAAAATTCAAATACAAGTAGATCAACTCAAATCACTTAACGACTTTCAAAAGTTATTAGGAGACATAAATTGGATGAGGCCTTATCTAGGCATACCAACAGGAGAGTTGGGACCTTTATTTGATATCCTAAAAGGTCCACCAGATCCAAATTCACCCTGCATGTTAACACCTGAAGCAAGAAAGGCATTAAAAATCATTGAAATATATATGGAAAATATGCATTTGAATAGAATTGATATAAGTTTGCCTTTATTATTTATTATAATACCAACAAAAAATATTCCTACAGGAGTATTTTGGCAAGAAGATCCATTATTGTGGATACATTTATCTTATTCTCCTAACACTATTCTTACTAGGTATCCTGAGGCTGTAGGACAATTAATACTCAAAGGAATAAAAACAGCAAAGGGAGTATTTGGAATTTCTCCCAATAAAATTATTACTCCATATACTATGAATCAAATTGATGAATTAGCTAATGAGTTAAATACTTGGGCAATAATCATGTGCAAATCTAATGTTTCATTTGATAACCACTTACCATCTAATCCTTTATTGTCTTTTTGGTCATTGCATCCTGTAATTTTTCCAAAAATGACAAGAAAAACACCTATCATGAATGCTCCAAATATATTCACTGATGGGTCAAATAATGGTACAGCAGCAATAGTTACACCTGATCAAACTTTTACATTTTTAGTACCCAAACAATCAGCTCAAAAGGTAGAGCTTAATGCAGTATTACAAGCTTTTGTGATGTTTAAAGATTCTGTATTTAATTTATTTTCTGATAGTCAGTATATAGTTAATGCTATAGTATCCCTTGAAGATGCTGGTAGGATTTCCCCTTCCTCTACTGTTTTCTCTTTGTTTTTCACTATACAAAGTTTAATCTGGGACAGAAAAGATCCATTCTTTATAGGACATATCAGGGCACATACAGGATTGCCTGGAGCCCTTAGTTTGGGCAATGATTTAGCAGATAAAACTACACATGACGTACATATTTTCTCTACACTAGAAGAAGCTATAAATTTTCATAAAAGGTTCCATGTCAATGCTAATACTTTACAAAAGCGTTTTAAAATAACTAAGGAACAAGCTAGACAAATAATAAAACAATGTCAAAATTGTGTGGCCTTTTTACCACAAGTTAATCTTGGAGTAAATCCTAGAGGATTGATACCTAACCATATTTGGCAGATGGACGTCACACATTTGCCAGAATTTGGAAAATCAAAATATTTGCATGTTACAGTTGATACTTCTTCTGGATTTTTGATGGGCTCCCTTCATGCCGGAGAAAAAACTAAAGATGTTATAGCTCATTGCTTACAAAATTTTGCCACTGTGGGCATTCCAAAACAGTTAAAAACAGATAATGCCCCTGGTTATACTTCTATCTCTTTTAAACAATTTTGCTCATCATTTGGCATTACTCATATAACAGGAATCCCATACAATCCACAGGGACAAGGCATAGTTGAAAGAGCTCATCAAACTATTAAAATGTACTTATTAAAGCAAAAAGACGGAATTGGGAAGGGGTATATATTCCCCAAAGATAAACTTAAAATAACCCTTTTTACTCTAAACTTTTTAAATTTGGATTCATCAGGACTTAGTGCTGCAGAAAGGCATATGTGTCCAAAAAAATGTACATAAGCCCAAGGTACTTTGGAAAGATATTCTAACAGAACAATGGAAAGGTCCTGACCCAGTAATTGTCTGGAGTCGGGGGTCTGTTTGTGTGTTTCCACAGGAAGAACAGCAGCCGATTTGGATTCCAGAGAGATTAACCAAGGTCCTGACCCAGTGATTGTCTGGAGTCGGGGACCTGATTGTGTGTTTCCACAGGAAGAACAGCATCCGATTTGGATTCCGGAGAGATTAACTAAAGTTCTGACCCAGTGATTGTCTGGAGTCGGGGGCCTGTTTGTGTGTTTCCACAGGGAGAACAGCAGCCGATTTGGATTCCAGAGAGATTAACTAAAGCGATTTCTACAGACCAAAAAGAAGATGATTTGGCTCAAATCCATAACAGCTGATATCCAAAACTCCAGTTTGGCTATTCTTACATCTGCAACAGAACCAGGATGCTTTTTTCAATATCTATTTTATTATTGCCCTTTCCCATATCATGAAGTTCTAAGTTTGTTTTTTGAGCTCATACAGACCTAGGTTAATGTTTTGCTGATCAGTTCTATTTTTTGACTATAGAGTTTTTAAACATTGCAATGGAGATATTTCACCTGTAAAAAGTTATAAGGCCTTTACTATTATGTTATGTGTTGTATGTATTATATTATGTGTGCACCCTTGTGTTTTGTGTTATATGTTTGAATGTACGTATGTCCATATATCATATATGATGAGCGCTCATGAAAAAATGGATCCAAATATTTTTTTTTATTCACTTGATTTAAATGGTTCAAATTAAATTGGGTAAATAAGTGTTAAGGATTGTTTTAATATGTAAACAAAAAAGGAGGTTAACAGATCTGTTTGTTTACTTTCACCTTTCCTTTTCATTATATTTAATAATTCTCACCTTTCCTTTTCATTATATTTAATAATTCTCTTCAAGATAATGTGAATTGTTAAGAAAATTGTTTTCTTTTAGTGCCTTCTGGAATGTTACATAATTTTTTCTTTAGCCATTATTGTCAGAATTCCTATCTTCATCCCAGTGCCAGTGAAGACAAAGATAAAACTAATCTACAGTTTCTGCAATAGCCATCACTGAACTGCTTGCAGAACTTGCCTAAACTATGTGTCACTTGTATGCATTGTGAACTCACTTGTATGCATTGTGAACTATCTGTTGGTGCAGCGACTTGTGGTAGTGTTGGGGTATTTTTGCTGATGATGTCATCGGTGGTACAATTTTTCCAACAAGAGCCATCAATTGGCTTGGTGTATCTTCCTCCCTTCTGCTTGTCATGACAAAGACCTCTCCACAGGTGTGGCTGTATACTGGACTGGTAGTCAATGACGGGTAAGATCCAATTACAATGGTACCAACCTAAGACAGGAGGCTGACGCCCTGAGGTCAGCTCATCCGAAGACGGGTAAGGACCATATGTAGTATTGGACAACCTAAGGCAGGCACGGTCCCTAAGCCACATGCTTGTTGTTTAAACAGAGAGGGGGAGATGTTGAGAGCCACAGCCAAAGGGGCCCCAGCAAACTTCCAGCTGCCAGAAAACTTCTAGCTGCCAGAAAAGTTCCAGCTGCCAGAAAACTTCCAGCTGCCAGAAAACTTCCAGCTGCCAGCTGATGATTGTCTCACAGCGGCCCCAGCAACATCTAGCTGATTGGCTCCTCTGTGGTGATGTTCATTGGGCTGTTTCCCTGCCCTTCAGACTGCAAAGCTGATGATTGGCTCACAGCAGCCCCAGCAACATCTAGCTGATTGGCTCCTCTGCGGTGATGTTCATTGGGCTGTTTCCCTGCCCTTTCAGACCATGGAGCTGCTCATTGGGGGACTTCTTTGGCTCCGCCCACGCGACCCAGCCAATCGGCCTCAAGAGCAGGAGGATTGTGGGAGGTGGTGAGGCTTGTGTGGGTGAGAGGCTTGTGGGAAGCCGGTGGTGGCAGTTGGGCTCTGAGGGTTTTTTCCTGAGGAGCTGTTTTGTTTGGTGTTTGTAGTTCTAAAAATAAAATTCGTTTCTTTTGACAAGTGGCTCCTGAATTGTGCCCAGCCAGACTGCGGCAGAAAACAGTGGAAATCAACTGCTTAACTATGGCATGATTTCATGTAGAATGATACTATGTTAAACAAGTTAAAGAATAAACACATCTGTCTTCTAAGATCTACCTTTATCATCATAGTCTATTATATTCTAGGTCAGTTAATTTGTTCATTCAAGAAATAAAGTGAAATCCAGGCACAATAGAGACACAAAGATGAATAAATTCAAGGCGCTTATTATCTGGTGAGGGAGATAAGAGCCCCCTCCTCCAAATTCAGTAAGTGCCTTCAGCTGTGATGGGGTAATTGTTGTGTCTATCTATGATGTTAGGTAGGTAACAGAGGGTGTGGACATTTCATCTAGAGCTGATATTCATCTAGGTCTGTCTGCAGGATGAACAAACAGCATCAGAGCCCTATATTGAAACCACTCATACACATTAACCCTGACTCTGCCTCATTCACTTCTGCCAACTCACCCACATTCCACCCCATCACCAGTACCCAAGAAAGACCTCCTTCCTGCTCACAGTGCTACATCTTTCCACCCCATTTCTGCTTTGCACCTCTTTCCCTGCACCATTCCTGCATACCAATGGCTTCTGACCTCATGATACGCCACCTGTTCTTAGATCCCTGCCCAATTCTCTGAAATTGATGAGTACATTTTTTTTTCCTTTTTTGACCCTAGCTACCATTTTGGAGAAAGCCTTGCAGAAGTTGCTTCTGGCTACTCTATCTCATCAAGGCCTTGACCCTGCAACACCATTCCCAAATTGAGCTATATGCCTGGTATTTATTCTAGAACTGTGTAGTTCCTCTTCTTCCATCTTGGTCAATAGCCATCAAACCAGGGATAATAGAGAAAATCCCAGAAATCCTTGTAGGGCACAATAGAATGCACATTTTCTCTTAGCTAAGATATATCAGTACTGCTCTCCTTTCTTCCCAGTCACATTTCTTTCAGCTCCAATTACTAAAATCACAAAGACGACAGACCTGAAACAACATGAAAAGAGCATAGCTCCTATCCCTGCAGGAAAGCACTTTTTTAAAAAATCCAAATGCATTTTGATTTGTTCATGTTTTTCTACCCAGGGGATGCATTTAAAACTCCCAGAAAGCTCTAAATAACATTTTAAACAGGATCCTGAGAACATAGGAATTGAGCTCAGTAAATATTTACTATTGAAATTGATAGATAAATCTCACTCAAATAATAATATAAGGCTTTCAGGAATGGAAAGAATAAAGATGAATCTAACTCTTTTGAAAAGCGAGGAGATCTTGAGAATTTTGATAATAAAGGGCAATTATGCAAAACCTAGGAAGCCAGAGAGATTTGAAAAGGGTACAATAATAACGTGCTTGAGAACCATGACTCATGCAGTATGTTGGATTTTCCAAAGGCAAACACAGCAGGGTACACAAGAGTGTGAAACTCATCTCTGCCTGATGCAATAAAAGGCCTGTGAGAGGATCCTGAGGAAGAGGTTGTGGTAGACAAGGAGACTGCAGGGTTGGACACATTTTAGCCATTCACCAGCATCTGGTTCTTTGTCTATCACCTCCAGCCAGGGTACAGACAGAGGTAGCAGATGCCTATGTGCAGA
Organism: Spermophilus citellus; assembly: GCF_964194105.1. Classification (NCBI taxonomy): domain Eukaryota; kingdom Metazoa; phylum Chordata; class Mammalia; order Rodentia; family Sciuridae; genus Spermophilus; species Spermophilus citellus. The sequence continues at coordinate 104,816,041 of NC_138188.1, forward strand.
ACTCCCAGTGTTGAGGCAACCTATCATGAGCCCTGAGCAGCTCTGCAAAGTCTAGTTGGTATGCCCAGAAGCTAGGCTACTTTTTCAGGATTGTGCTTGCAGGGCACAAATTTGAGGGATCAGGTAACATCTCCAGCAGACAAAAAAGCAGGCTTGTTATAACTCATTATAAAGTGGTAAATCCTTCAGGCTCAGGGCTCCTCTCCTTGAATGGCAGTCCACTGTGTGTGCTAGCATCCATCATGGATCCTCTATTGTCCTCCTGACACTTGAGGACCCGAGAACCAGCACAAACCCAACATGAAGCTCTGAATACTGCTTCTGTCATGAGAAATGAAGTACTTTGTCTCTGACCCAGAGATCTTGTGTCTTTTGCTAACACCATGAGAGTTACAGGTTAGTTTGCAAAACTAAAGTTCATATCCTACACAACTCTTTGTTAACCAGACTTCTTAATTTCCCAGATAGTAATATCCCAGATTTAAGGAATTTGAAAATTTTATCTCTAATTCTGAGATGTAACAATATGTCAGGAACAATGACCATCAACAATCATTATCACAAATGATAGTGAAATAAGGTTTCAGAATAAAAGACCTTACTGAACAAGTTTAGTTAATGCAGGACTTACATTGCCCTTACTCTGTGCATTTCAGAGGAGGCACCAGGAGAGCTTCCCATTGTTCTTGAAATATCTGCACAGTTAGGATGACCTAAGCTGGGCATGGTGGTGAAGTCCTGTAATCCCAGCGTCAGGAGGATCATGAGTTGGAGGCCAGCCTCAGCAATTCAGAAAGTCCCTAGGCAATTTAGCAAGACCCTGTCTCAAAATAAAAATAAAAATATCTAGGGATGTAGCTCAGGGGTAAAGCCCCCATGTTCAACCCCAGTATACATGCCCCCCTAACAAAAAAGGATGACAGTTAAGTCATTATGGTCCTAATTCACCTGCGTGAAGAATCTAGGGAAAGAAAACACTCTCTCATATCAACTGTTAATATCTAGCAAAGTTACTAGATGGGTTTCAGGATACCTGATGTTGTATACATTTTTTCCCTTGAAAACTTTCCCAGAAAAATAAGAACATTTTAAACACATTTTAGTAGCTTTATTGAAATATATCTAATATACAACAAATTATACATATTTAAAATGCATGATCTAATAAGTTTTAAGAAATTTATATACTTGTGATTAATCAAGTCATAAACGTATTTATGACCTTGAAAAGTTTACACATGACTCTTTGAAATCTCTCCTTCCAATCTCTTTGCCAACTTCACCTACCTGCAGGCAACTGCCGATCTGCTTTCTCTCACTGCATATTAATTTAGTTTAATTTAATAGTTTAATTTTCTAGAACTTTATGTACTTAGAATTACATAGTATGTTATTTTTTTTTTGCCTTGCTTCTTTCACTCAGAATTATTTTGAAATTCATCCATGTTATTCCAAGTATTAATAATTCATTCTTTTATTGCAGAGTAGCATTCTCAGCAATATACAGCAATTTGCTTATCCATTAAGCTATTGATAAATATTTGTGCTATTTCCAGTTTTTAGTTATAGCAAATATGAACTGTAAACATTGGAGTACAAGTCTTTGTACAGACATACCTTCATAACTCTTTAACTTTTTTATTTTAATTATTATTGGGCTGGGGATGTGGCTCAAGTGGTAGCGCGCTCGCCTGGCGTGCGTGCGGCCCGGGTTCAATCCTCAGCACCACATACAAACAAAGATGTTGTGTCCGCAGATAAAATAAAAAAAAAAATATTAAAATTCTCTCTCTCTCCCTCTCTCACTCTCTCTTTTAAAAAAAATTATTATTATTTTCATGTGGTGCTGCTGAGGAGTGAACCCATTGCCTTACACGTGCTAGGCAAGTGCTCTGCCACTGAGCTACAGCCCACATAGTCCATTTCTTTATGGTAGATGTTCGTTGATTTTAAAAGACTCTCAGACTGCTTTCCAAAGTGGTTACACCATCTTACATTCTTACCAGAAGTATATGCTAACAATATTATGGATATCAGTATTTTAACAGATACATGATTTGCAAATACTTTATTTCAGTCTGTGGCTTTCTTTTCATTCTCTTAAGATTCTTTGGAAAACATGATTTTGATATTTATTGTCTAATTTATTAATGTTTTATTTTATGGATCATACTTTTGGTGGTGTATCTAAGAAATCTTTGATTATTCTAGGGTCACAAAATCTGCCTCCTATATTTACCTTTGTAAGTTTTGCAGTTTTAAGATTCGTAGTTAAGTCTATGATCCATTTTGAATTAATTTCTGAACATAATGCAAAATGTAGATCAAAGTTCATTTGTGCATATGAAAATTCAATTGTTCCAACATAATTTGTTGAAGATTTTCCTTTTTTGCATTGATTGCCTTTGCACTTTGGCTGAAAATCAGTTGATATATACATGAGTTTATTTCTGTAGTCTATTCTTTTTTGTTAATGTATAAGTCTACCTTTGTCCAACACCAAACTGCTTCATTACTTTAGTTTTGTGTAAGTCTTGCAATCAAGTGGTCCTAGTCCTTTATTCTTTTTTTAAAGTGTTTTAATATTCTAGGTCCCTCATAAATTCATGTGAATTTGGGAATCAGTTTGTCAATTTGTACAAAGAGGGGAATGGGACTGTGATTGGGTTGAGTCCACACATCAATTAGGAGAGAAGTGATGTTTTAACAGTATGGAGGCTTCCAACCATGGACACATTATCTCAATTCACTTAGGTTTCCTTTAATTCTCTCATCAAAGTTCTAAAGTTCTTAGATTTGTCCCTAAATATTTCATATTTTAAATTCTATTATAAATGCATTGCCTTTAATTTCATTTTTCAGTGGTCTGTTCCTAGTATATAGAATTACAGTTGAGTTTTGTACATTGATCTTGTATCCCACAACTTTGCTAAAGTTATTGTTCATTGTGACAGTTGTTTTTTGTTGTTTGGTTGGTTGGTTTTGTTTTGTTGTAAGTAGATTCCATTGGATTTTGTGTGTATGAGCACCAGGGATTGAACCCTGGCACAAGTGAGCCATATCTCTAGCCCTTTTAATTTATTATTGTGAGACAGGATCTCTTTAAGTTACCCAGGGCCTTGCTAAGTTGCCGAGGCTAGCTTTGAACTTGCAAGCCTCCTGCCTCAGCCTCCCAAACCGCTGGGATTACAGGCAAGTGCCACCGCAACTAAATCCGCTGGATTTTTTTTAATGTAGATAATCAGGTCACCTGAGGATAAAGATATTTTGGTTCTTCCTTTATAAAAATAGGAGCCTTACTCTTCTAAATTAATAAAAAGAAATAAAATGTTTAATAGCAACATTGAAAGTGAACATCTTGTCTTTCTGATCTTAACAGGAAAGTAGTCATCTTTTACTATTAAAAATGATGATAGTTGGAGATTTTTCCATAGACGCACCTTATCTTTATGGGAGAGGTTTAAGAAACTCTCTCCTATTCCTAATTTGTTGAGATCTTATCAGAATTGATGCTGAAATTTGTCAAATGCTTTTTCTGCATGTATTGAGACAACTATATAGTTTTCTTTTTTAGGTGGTAAATATGGTAAAATTATATTGATCAATATTTGGGTGGTAGACAAAATTTGGATTCCTGGAATAAAACTTCATTTGGTCATAATGCATTATCTTTTTAATATTTATCTATATTTAATTTGTTAGAATTTTGACTCTTTGTTCGCAAGGAATATCACCTGTGAGTTTTTTCCCCTCCTCATTCTTCTTTTAATGTTATTGTTAGATTTTAATATCAGCATATTGCTATCCTCATGGAATGAGGTAGGAAGTAGGAAGTTCTTCCTCATTTTCATTTTTTTAAAAGGGTGGGAGTCTAGCTCCTCCAGAGATTTTTCTGTTATTGCTTTTTAATTTAATTCCATATTATTATTTTTACAGGCACACATTAGCTGTGTGCCTCTGGCTTAGGGTCTCACACAGAATGCAGTCATAATCGCAGCCATGGCTGAACTCCTCTTAAGACTTGACTAGGGGAAAATCTGCTCCACACTTATTCACATTGCTGTTAGCAGGTTTTAGAAGCTCTATTTCCAAGTTCACTGATATGGATATTGGCAATCCGAGGTACTCACAGGCTACAGCCTGGAAACTTCAGTTCCTTGTTATGTGGCCCTCTCCACAGGCAGCTTACCATATGGCTGTGAGCAAGTGGAGGTATGAGAGAGATCCAAGGTGGAAGCCACAATCTTTTGTAACCTACTACTAGAAGTGACATCCCTTAATAAGCAAATCAGTAAATCCAGTACAAAATCTCCACTCAAAGAGATTGTTGTTCATAATATTACCTTATTACCCTTCTAATATCTGTAGAATCTATAGTGATGTCACTTCTCCCATTCCTTATTTGGGAAATTATATCTCCCTCTCTCCTCCTTCTCTCTGTTTCTTTCTCTGATTAGTTTGGCTAGAGGTGGTTGATGTTTTTGGTCTTCACAAAGATTCAACTTTTGGTTTCACTGATTTTTTTTCATGTTGTATTCCATTTCATCAATTTCCACTAATCTTTATCATTTCCTTTCTTCTATTCAGTTTAGGACTTATTTGCTCTAATTATTTTTTCTTTTTCTATGATGGAAGGTAAGGTCATTGACATGAGGCCTTTCTTCTTTCTATACTTCAGAATTTAGTGCTATAAATCTTCCCTATAGTACCCCTTTTAAAGTCACGCGACAAATTTTGATATATTGCCTTTTCATTTTCATTCAGTCCAGAATACTTCCTAATTTCCTTTTTGTTTTTTTCTTTGACCATGAGTTTTTTTTAAGTGTTCTACTTAGCTTCTGAATATTTTAAAATTTTCCGGAGATTCTTCTGTTATTGCTTTTTAATTTAATTCCATTGTATTCAGAGAACATACTTCGTATGACTTGAATCCTTTTCAATTTAGTGAAACATTTTTTATGGCCCAGAATATGCTCTATCTTGGTAAATGTTCCATGTGTACTTGAAAAGAAATTTATAGTCTGCTGTTGTTGGGTGAAGGCTTGCATAAATGCCAATTAGGTCAAGTTGATTGATAGGATTGTTCAAGTTTCTTATATTTTTACTGATTTTCTGTTGTAGATTACATTTTTAAATTTTTATCAAAAAATGCAGGATCTGCAACTGAATTTAAATATTATTGCATTATTTTTTTTGTCAAAAGGGTTTTTTCCTCTAGCATAGGCATGCCTGAGAAAGTCCACACGTACATACACACTACACACACACATAAATTTAGAGACCACAGAACTTAAATGACATTGAACATTGAACTGTGATGCTGCACCTTTGAACAAATTTTGTAGCTCAGTAAAGTACTTTTGAAAATGAGTTCTTTTATATTTCCTGTCTGACCTTGTAAGTTCCTTAATTACAAAATGTATTCTTATTCACAGTGACTCCTATTATTTTATTCTTTATGCCAAATCATGCTTCCACTGCAAAGAAAACAGGCAGCAAAATTTTAATAAAATGAAAGAAATATAGATATTTTTATGTTAATGCTATTTATAGCTGCTTTCTGTTTTAACAGGATATACAAATGCTTGACAAGCTTTGCATTCTGCAAAACTGTGTATAAAAATAATGGGTTAGAAGAAAAATATGATGGGGCTCTAATGCTTGACACACATTTAACTTTCTAGTGAGTATTAGTAAAATAATAAATATCCCAATTAAAATATTAGCACTCAGTAAATATCCACAACTATTTACAGCCAGAATGATAGCTGATTTTCTTTATATATATATATATATATATATATATATATATATATATATATTCTTTAATTGTAGATGGACACAATATCTTTTTTTATTTATTTATGTGGTGCTGAGAATCAATCCCAATGCCTCACATGTGCCAGGCAAGTACTCTACCACTGAGCTACAACCCCTGCCTTCAATCTCTCCCCTATCTTCTATAGCCTTCAATCTCAAGTATAGGTCCTAGAACATTTTTTTTTTTAAAGAGGTGGTTTCCAATTCAATTATTTTATTTATTTATTTATTTATTTATTTAAAGAGAGAGTGAGAGAGGGGAGAGAGAGAATTTTTAATATTTATTTTTCAGTTCTCGGTGGACACAACATCTTTGTTGGTATGTGGTGCTGAGGGTCGAACCCGGGCCGCAGCATGCCAGGCGAGCGCGCTACCGCTTGAGCCACATCCCCAGCCCCGGTCCTAGAACATTTATTGCCAATAGATAATATTGTCATTAAAATTAAAAATATGCTCTGATACGTGCTTTCTTCAACATTCAGTTGCAGTTTTTAAATATAAGGCAAATGTCTCTTCTGCTTATTCATCTATACAACTTCATGTGCAGCAAAGATTCAGTTTCTGAAGTCATTAAGCCACCTATTACTTGCACAACAGGAAGGCACTGACATGGTATTCTCAGTGTAGGTCTTCCTCTTTTACTGTGAGAGAGCTTGCCCCTGAGTGCTTTAAACTACCGGTTTGCTGGAAGAAAAATGATAGGTGGAATGATGATATCTTTTTCTTATTTGTCAGTCAGGTTTAAATTTCATTAATGAAATGTGCTGTAGTTCAAGAGACTGTTCCTCTATTGTTCTAACCTTGAAATTAATGATTTTCCTAGTCACTTTCTTGGTATCACTCAATATTAGGATTTAAATATCCTTATTTTCAAGATTGCTGAACACTGTTTACTTAGTACCTATTATGTTCCAGAATCTGTTCTAATTGCTGGAGGAAAAGTGGTGAGTATGATAGATAAGATCCCTGTATTCACAGGCTTTACATTCTAGAAAGGGATACTGACAAAACAGACAATTCAATCAACACAGTAATATCAGATAGTTACATAAAATAAAACATGGTGATGGTATTTGGAATGAGATGGGCTGGGTGGCCATTGGGTAGAGAGGCTCCTTTAGATAAGATGGTGTTATGGTTTGGATGTGAGATATCCCCCAAAAGCTCATGTGTGAGATAATGCAAGAAGGTTCAGAGAAGAAATGATTGGGTTACGAGAGCCTTAATTCAGACAGCGATGGGATTAAGTGAGTGGTAACTGAAGGCTGGTGGGGTGTGGCTGGAGGAGGTGGGGCACCAGGGGTGTAGATTTGAGGTATATGTTTGTATCTGGTGAATGGAGTCTCTCCCTGCTTCCTGATCATCATGTGAGCGGGTTCCCTCTGACACACTCTTCTGCCATGAGGTTCTGCCACACTCTTTCCCCATGATGTTCTGCCCCACTCATCCCCAAGGAATGGAGCCGGTCTTCTATGGACTCAGAGCCCTGTGATAAACTTTTCTCCCCTAAAATTGTTCTGGTCAGATATTTCAGTCACAGAAGCGAAAAAGCTGACTACAACAGCTGGTCAGAGAAGTTTTCTTTGAAGAGGTGACACTAGAGCCAAGACCTATAAGATGAGGAGGCATGGGCCACAGGAAGATCTGGAGAAGACTGTCAGACAGAGGGAACAATAAAGGGACAGAAAGGACAAAGGCCTTGAGATGGGAGTAACCTTAGTGTGTCTGAGAAACAGAATGAAAAGTGGCTGGGGCAGCTTGGGGGTGTACTCCAGTTTGAGTGCCACATGTCACATTCTAAGGCTGACCCAGCCAATCAGGTCAATGTTGCTTAGCAATTCCCTGTCTGTGGTGCCTAAAATGGCAAGTGGCACCCCAAAATGCTTGCTAGATAAATACAACCGACAGATCCTCATCTAAGTGCCAAATCTATCATAGGCAATGGAGTACAATACACTTGATCACTACCAGGTGTGAGACTCGAGTGGGACTGGATGAGTTTGGCCTCTGGGGAGGGGTTGAATTCTGATTATAGGCTCCAACCAGAAGTCAGCTGGATGGCAGGGAGAGAGGGCTGAAGCTGGGCTTCTCCAGAAGCAGACTGGAACAGTGGGGCCAGATGAAGGTGTAAGTGTTGAGGTGGGAGAGATGGGGTGGGCCCCAAAGGAAGGATTAAAGAGCTTAGTAAAGGCAAGAGTCTGTGTGTTCTTTCAGACAAGTCTCCAATTGCTCCTTTTGCCAGGCTTGGGAACCAGAGATGCTTACCCTGATGCACCAGTGATGTCTCAGCCCACCAGAACTGTCTAGCAGAATAGCCAGGTGGTAAAACTCCACTGTTCTATGAAAACCTTAACCCAGATTGATTCCATTGTGAAGTCTATACACTTTTATATTGTTTTGCACATTTTATCTACGGGGTCTCTGTTTTTCATACAAATACCTCATTTTCTTAGAAGGACTGTCCCTCCTATATGGAGAGAGATTTTTCATTCTCTTCTTTGGATACTCACTGTATAACTGGTACAATACTGGGCGGAGCTTTCTCTGCTCAGGAGGGAATTGTACTACCAGGTACAGTAGTATTTCAGAGGGAACTTCTCATGTGACTCACACAGTGGGAGACAAGCTTTGCTGATACTGGCTGGATGCTTGTAGTGCCAATATGATGTTAGCACTCTAGGTTTCACAGTTTGGGCCATAAGCGATGAACAAAGGCCCGGGGCTGCTTACCTGTTCTTCCTGCAGCGAATTGTGAAGGCAAGGAAGAAGAGTATCAAAAGTAGTCCACAGCTGAGAAAAGTCCAAATAACACCCAAGAGGGCAGGAGACAATGAAGGGACCGTCTTACTGCTATGCTGGGAAGAGGTCTGAAGACAGAGGAAAGAGAAGCTGTTAGGAATGAAGGATCTTCTGCAGATCAGCACCAACGCTGGGAAATACATGTTCTTGCTTAGGCATTTCTCCTCTCTCCTTCCTCCCCCACCTCACTGCCAACAACAACAATAATGTGAGCACCCCTGATGCCCCTTGACTGCTCACTTACAATTGTTGTCCTGCAGAGATCATGAAGGGGTCTCTGATCCAGCTCCTGGCCAGGAAAACTGTCACAAAATTCAGAGCAGTTTATTTCAGGCTCCATGTCACCACATGCCCTCTTGGTGTGTACTTATTCACAGTCTTAGTCATCCACTGGTAAGGGAGGCAGACCTTTGAAACACAAAAGCAACTCCAGTCTTTTCTTCAGAAGCCCCATTTTGGAGCTGGCTTCTGGCTGAAATCCGGAATAAATAACAAATTCAGATGGAAGCAAAGGCTTACTTCATTAGGCTCCTTCATCAGACATACTCCAACATCAGACATCCTTCAATGGGTCCCCTGCTGCTAGAGTGTACTATGTGTGCCAAAAGTGGACATTTTGGTAACCGTTAGGTCACAAAAAGTGATGATTCTGGCTCACCACCAGAGGGCGGTCACTGTTCCAAATACTCTCACGCTGGGCCTTGAAGAAAGGAAAGCAACTGTGTTAACAAGCACAAACACAAATTTTTAAAATATTTTTTATTTTATCATATGCAATTATATTTTACTGTATAATTATGTACTTATATACTACAAAGGTTAAAGATATACAGTACTTTGGTATAATTTTAAACCATTATTATAAATAATACTTTAAAAACAAAGATAAAGCACATCTAGCAATTTCTAGGTAAAAAGTTCTGCAGTCTGTCTTCAGATTCCTTTCATGGCCCATTACTGTAAAAACTTTACATTAGATGTGTAAGACACATTGTTTTTCCTTCCCTCCTAGGAAACCTCCTGCTCTTCTAAGATTTTCCCATGTAACTTCTGGTTTAATCTCTGTCTGATTCTCGGTGGTACTGGGCTTGGTGCCTATGCTGTCTCCATACATGATCTGTCACTCTACCTCTTGTTCTCTCAGAGTGTGGAAGAACATTCTATGTCCAGTGAATGGGGGTTTTTGAGAGGTCTTGTTTGCTTGTTTTTGTTTGTTTGTTCATTGGTGCCAGGAATTGAATCTAGTAGTTAAGCACTATTGGGTCATATCCCCAGCCCTTTTTATTTTTTATTTTAAGACAGAGTTTCACCAAGTTGCTTAGGGCCTTGCTAAATTACTGAGGCTGGCCTTGAACCTGCAATCCTCCTGCCTTGGCTTCCTGAGCCACGGGATTATAGGTATGTGCTACCATGCCCAGTTTGTTTGCTTGTTTTTAAAAATATATACTGATAGAGTTTAGGTTGGCTACTCGGGTAATAATAGGAAGAAGAACTTAGAAGTAGAAATTCCTTCTAAATGAATGGCCGAGGATGGTATCATATTTCTCAGAAGATGCCTTCAATATAAATAGTGTGATCTAAAAAGAAGCTCAACCTTGAACAGCAAAGGCAGAAAGGCCAAAAGGCCAAAAGGCCAAAATGCCAAAAGGCTCAAATAAATCTTTCAGTAGAAAAGCAATCTTTTCTACTAATTTTTAAAGCAACCTATTCCTTAATAGAGAAAATAGATTTGAAATTTGACTGAAGCAATTCAGAGGATGCCACTTCTGCTTTGTGTTTTTGAAACAGCATAGCACCATATTCTTTGTGGAGGAAAATGGGATAAAAATATTAACAACTATTATTTCTATGTCACTGAGCATAGGACCCATGTTTAAGCCAGAATAATAGTGACAGGTGTAGAATGCCATCTTAGATTCTGTGTGCTTAGGCATGAACAATATGGCACCAGGTGCTGCCCATCCATTGGCCTCTAATATGTTCCTGAATTATTTACCAGGTTCATTATAATGACATCCCAGGAGAATGAAAATCCACTATCTCTCGTCAAGACATTTAAGTTCTTGTGCAGCCTGGAGAGATTACTAAATGCAAAATTAACAATAAAATATAAAAATCTTACTCTTTGTATTCTAATTTAGTTATGACTTTAATTGCTAAAAGGGCACTCTTTTTCTTTTTTTATTTTTTATAGTCAGACATCCCCTATTAAGCCTTCTAGCAGAGAACAATATCACAAACCACAGGGGGGATTACACATTACATTACAAATTAGAAGATATATTTTTTCTATACTGCCATTTTAATTATACTGGCAAATTAAGTACACTTATCTATGAATCATTATTAAATCCATGCATATTGTATCCTTATATGGAAGAAGTATGTGTTTGTGTATAAGTATTCCTGTATATATAAAACCTCACTTTGTTCTCACTACAGCAGTGTTGTGTGGCATAAACAACACCATTCCTCATTTTCAAATAAGTAAATTGAGCAGAGAAGTGGAGAACCTTATTCCAAACCTACAGAGGCAGACTTGTATCTAGTAGTTTGCAATCCAAGGTCAATGTCTTCCCAGCGCACACTGTACACAGGGCAGACACTATAGACTGACCTGGGTTTCTCCAGCTTTAGTTCCCAAGCTGTACTTCTGTGGTGCCCTGGAGTGTGACACACCATGGTGCATCTATACCAGTGACTCTCAACTAGGGCAATTTTGTACCTCCAGGGGACATCTGGCAGTATCTGTAGACATCTGTGGTTGTCAAAATTGGGAGGAGAGTGCTACTGACATCCAGTGGGCAGAGGCCAAGGATGCTGCTAAACATTCATAGAATGGTCCAAACAACAAAGAATTATCCAGCCCTAGATGCTAACTGTACTAAGGCTGAGAAATCCTGATTGACATTGTGACTCTCAGAAGAGATAATAATCTTGAGCCAAAATCGTCTTTGAGAAACTTTGAGAACATGATGGGGTTGTCTATCTGGACATTAAGTTCTGAGAGATGCAATTCTTATTTGGGATAAATTTATGAGTAATTTTTTTTAGAAAAATGAAAAAGAAGGTTTACTGCTTTGCTAGCCAAGGAGAAACACAGAAGACTCCTGTCCTGGAGGCTGTGATTCTGCCCATCAGCAGGAACAGGGGGCTTTTAAGAGGGGATTCAAGGCTACATTGCACATGTTCTCTGTTGGAGTTGTAATTCACCTGTTAATTCGGGACATAGTCATTTCTGAGATCTTCTGGTACCATACCCAATGTCTTGATTACTTTGTTCCTATGATGGGTGTATACTCAAGGATACATAAATCTGACTAAAATGGGGAGGAAAGGTAATCCTATTTCCCCTGAGATTAGGGAGGGGGAGAGATTAAGGAGAGCAGGGAGAGAAGAAAAGAAAGAAACATCCATTTAAAAATAAGTTGTAGTGGCAGAGCAGCAAGGGTTATATATATTCAAAGCATAAAGTAGACCACTGTTATATTCTCCCACTATCAATTTCTACATTCCATTTCTATGGAAAAATTGGCAATGACATCTCCAAGCTGCCTCCTGCTGAAAGAAGGTGAAGTTTGGGGAAGTAATCCAAAGTCCTTGTTCTCTATCAGATGTGGTGTGGACAGTTAAGGGTATTCAGCATCAGAGAAGTCCAGAGGTCCACAGAAGCAGATGTCAGGCAACTTTGCAAAGCATACATAGGGCAAGGATCATGCTAAGACAATAATAAACAAGATAGCAAAGCATTACTTTTTTGTAACTAATTGGCACAAAAGCAATTAGCATTTCAGCCAGTCTCTGAAAACCATGAAACAGTAACTCATAATCATATCAGTGGGAAACAGATCAAGTTTATCAATGTAGGAGGTTAGGAATATTTGTAGGTCTATGAGATCAGGCTCAAATTAACTCAGGACAAACTTGCAACCTTAGAGTCCTTTATGATCATTATTATTGTGCACTCCCACACAAGAACCCTTCCTCTATAGCCTCCAGCTTTACTTACTTTAAGTAGGGCTGACACAAATGTACATTTAAGTTACATTTAAAAAAAAAAAAAAACATTGTTTTTCCTTTTAAATGTCCATGTAGGACTATGCTTAAACTGTAGTCTCCTGCCAGATATTTAGGACCACACTGATCAAAACTGACCCTGTTCCTATCTACTTGTAAGAGTCAGCCAAGATTCCTCAAAGATCACTTTTAGGGACATATGTAAAGCCTCTAAGCTCTTTTAGCTTTCCTCTACCAGTGGCGCCATCTGCCAGGATAGGTCAGGATCTGCCTGACCATACTTGGCTTCTCTTGGAAATATCAGGGACATTTCCTTCTCCAATGACCCTCCTCTTTGCATAATGTGCACTGGTTGGCTTCCTGATCTTTAGGGTCCTCTATAAATATGTTCCTAATGTCTCCTTGGACAGATTAAATTCATTAGAATAGAATTTTGAAACGTGAGGCCCCCTTCAGCCTATGGGTATCCAGTGAAGGAACTTTATATACAATGATATTAGGCTCTCTCCTGTATGGGGCAGACATACCATTCCAAATTTGAACACACAGAAGTCTACATACAAGGAGCTGGTGAAATAGTGAAAGGCTCAGTCATTAAAAAGAGAGAGTAAATGGCTTCACAAAGTGTGTGTGATTGGGAAAGTGTGTGGGGAATAATCAGAGTCAAAGTTAGGGAGTAAAGGTGAGACATCAGACCATAAGATAGATACAGAATCCAAGGCTCAAGGAGAAAGATCTGCCAGCTTCCTTGTAAAGCAACCTTCCCCCTACTTCTCTACACAAAAAGCCTCTAGGGTGAACATTCTACAGACAGTAGCAGATCCAAGCCCATAGATAGTAGTACTTGCAATTATTTCATGGAAATTATAGATTCTTTCCCAGTGATTAGGATTAGAAAAGTAGATGCTGCATCATCTACACTGTTCCAAATGCAAGATGGTAGTTTACAAGTTCACAGCTCTCAACAGCCCCATATCTTTCCACAAAATCCCCTCAATTCTTCTACACATTACTTCTGACCATTGAAAAATGAATCATACTACCACTATCTTTAACGAGTTGTTTTGCCGTTGGTAGGACTTCTGCTTATGAAGAATTAACTGCTAAATGAATTGCTTTCCTCCTATAAACAACTTCAAAACTAGACAAAACATATGAAACAACTCTTTTCAGGCACTGGACAATAGAGATGATAGGACTATGGTTTCCAACTAATGCTGCCTGAAGTCAGTTTCTGGGCTATAGCACATGGAGGGAAAACCAAACGAAAGTAGTAAAGTCTTGTTGATTTAAGAATAGATTGGAGTTTGGGAATGCTGGGGTGACTAGAATTTGGCAGGCAGTGTAATAGATAAGAGGAAGTTGAGTTCTTTGATTATTCTCAGGCTTTTAAAATGCATTATTAGGGCAGATCCAAATGGCCTCTAAGGTTTTAACCCTGCTGGGTTAATTTAGTTCTACTACAAAGGCATGACTTTTTGAGGATTCTTCTAAACTACTATACATTATGGTGTCTCTCTATTCTGGCTCCTAGGTATATGGAGGATTCTCAGTTCCAGGGATTGCTCAGCTACTGCCCACCAGTGGTGATTTCTTTACCTTTATGTAGTTTTCCTCAGTCATGCTGAAACCAATATTCAGAAAAAAAAGTGAGGCTTCCCTGCAGATTTCCAAAGTGCTCCCTCTATCTCTAAAATACAAAATATGGCTGGGAATGTGGCTCAGTGGTTGAGTGCTCCTGAGTTCAATCCCCAGTACCAAAATAAAAATAAAAAATAAAAAAATGATGATCAAATTTTTTCACAATGGATTAAGAGTATAAAACTATATAGACTCTAAGTTCAACAAGCCCCAAGCAGAATAAACTAAACAAACAAACAAAGCTATGCTGAGGGCCATTGCCAAGTAGGAATGATGCATCGAAATTTCCTTGCCAGCGTACCCCATGTTAAATGGACTTGCCTTGGAAATTCGCTGTGACATTGCATGTGTGTTTGAGAAAGGTGACCCTGCTCAAGGACGAGGGTGGATCCAGGTTTAGGGTGTATCCTGCAGGTTTTAGGAATTATCCCAGTTTAGGATAATTTGGGTTTAAGGCGTTCCCGGTTTAAGACTTGGGTTTAGGGAAGTTCCAGGTTTAAGGTGTACCCTGCAGGGGGAATAGGGCGTATCCTGCTGCCTCAGGCACGCCCAATCCTTGAGTTCCCGTTGAGTTCTCGTGAGATTCAGAAAGTATTGGAAAAGAAAGCCTCGTAGAGTAGGTGAATTGGGCGGCAGTAGAACTTGGATTTCCCCAGAACGTGTGTAGAGGCCGGTGTGAGTTTGGGAATAAAGAATTGCTCTTTGAATCTACAAGGTGTATGGTGGCTTGTGATTCTGTGCCCAGCCAAGACATTGGCATTTGGTGGTCCGTACGCGGAACGTCTAAAGCTTGGAGGTAAGTGAAATTGCTCGCCCCTGAGGGAAGGCGAGAGAATGGGTGACCATTTCAAAAAACAATGTGTTCTTGTTTTGATTTATTTTGTTTTTATTTCAAGCTGCCTATCCCTAGAAATTTTTCAGGCAAACTGGGAAAAATGGTTGGCTCAAGGTTTGAAGTTTGTCAGCCCCAAGGAAGAGAAAATTGGTACAGCGAATTTTTATTCCGTTTTTGTTTCACTCAGTTGAGGTTTTGTTTTGTGTTATCTTATTGGGTTGCGTTATCTTTATAGTAGATTAGAAATTAGTAAAAAACAAACCGAAAAGGTGTTAAGTAAACTGTTAGAGGTTCAGACCATGGAGAAAGACATTTTAGATCAAGCAAAAGAGAAGGTCTCTCGAGCTAGTCAGACAGAGGAAGAAAATTTAAAGGAAAAGGGGTTATTAGGAAAAAGGCCACAACAAGAGGCTGTTACTAACTCCGTTTTATTACCAGAGGGTGTAATTCAACCAACAGCCCCACAGATGGAGACAGCTGAGTGGCCCTCAAACCCCGTAGTCGATAAGTGGGACCCTGAGACAGGACCTCAAAGATTAGCATGCCCTGTACTTGAACAGGTAGAAGGGCAGCGAATTCACCGTGCTTTACATGTTAAAACAGTGAAGCAGTTAAAGGAGGCTGTAACAACCTATGGTCCTCAAGCTCCCTTCACGGTAAGCATGGTCGAGTCCATTACTAATTTGGACATGACGCCAGCAGATTGGGCTAGCATGTGAAAATCTGTGCTCAATGGAGGACATTATTTGTTATGGAAGGTTGCCAATGAGGAATTTTGCACGGAGACAGCTAGGCGAAATGCAGCAGCCGGTTACCCTCAAAGAAATCTAGATATGTTGTTAGGAAAAGGACCTTATGAGGGTTAACGGCAACAAATTGAATATGTTCCTGCTATATATGCACAAATTGCTGCAGACGCAGTTAGGGCATGGAAGACTTTACAAGGACATGGAGATTTACAAGGTCAGCTATCTAAGGTAACACAGAGAGCTAATGAACCTTACACTGACTTTGTAGATAGGCTTATTCAAACAGCTGCCAAAATTTTGGGGGATACAGATCAAGCAATGCCATTAATAAAACAACTGGCTTATGACCAAGCAAATAGTTGCTGCAGAGAGGTTATTAGACCGTGGTGACATGAAGATTTAAACACATATATTAAATTATGTAGAGATATTAATGAACAAGGGCAAGTCTTAGCAGCAGTAAAATAGGCTTTAGATGCCAGGCCAAAAACATGCTATAATTGTGAACAAACAGGACATTTTAAAAGGAGTTGCCCCGTAGGAGGGGGGTTTAACAAAACTAGAAATCAAAGGAATAGAATACCGGGTATTTGCCCACGATGCCGTTCTCAAACCACCATAGAAGGTACTCCCTTATCAAAAAACGGACAAGGATCAGGTATTTACCCACGATATCATGGAGAAAGGCATCAGGCTTCATTGCCAAAAAACGGACTGGGGGGCCCAATGCTCCGGGGCCCACAACCATAAATATACGGGGCAGTGGAGGAACCCAGCAACACCATCCGGGTGGTGCCCAGGACACATTGTCCATTAAATCCCTCATCAGACAAACCCAAGGGAGCGCAGGGTTGGACATCTGCGCCTCTGCCAGAGCAGTACTAACTCCAGAGATGGGAGTTCAAATCATTCCTACAGGAGTAAAAGGACCTCTTCCCCAAGGAACAGTAGGCTTATTATTGGGACGTAGTTCATCTACATTAAAAGGACTTATGATAAGTCCTGGGGTAATTGATCCCGATTATGTAGGTGAAATAAAAATTATAGCTAGTTCTCCAAGAGGTATATCAGTAATTTCACCTGGAGATAGAATAGCACAGTTGTTAATAATACCCAGCCTACATAATAAGTTCTCTAGTCGTAATGTAGAAAGAGGTTCTAAGGGATTAGGCTCCACAGGTGTAGATTGGGCTATGTTGTCTTTAAATTTAGATTCTTGCCCAATGCTAAAACTAAATATTCAGGGTCATGAGTTTAATGGGCTGCTGGACACAGGTGCTGACCTTAGCATCATATCTCTTCAAGAATGGCCAAAACATTGGCCATTACAACAAGCACTCAAATGCTTCGAGGCCTAGGAGTGGCAACAAATCCCCATAGAAGTGCTATGGTATTAGATTGGAAGGATCCTGAAGGATATGAAGGAACTATACAGCCATATGTATTAGATCATCTTTCCATAAATTTATGGGGATGAGATGTCCTAGATCAACTAGGTTTGATGTTAACAAATAACATCAATCCTAATGCGCCCACTACTAGGGCTAGACAAGGTGTTAGGAAAGAAAAAAGATTAGGAAAACAAGAACAAGGTATAGCAGCACCAATTCAATTAGATCAAGGAACAGACAGACATGGGTCATATGTTCAGAAAGGGCCAATGAGACAATCAAAATTACATGGAAATCAGAAAGACCAGTGTGGGTTCCTCAGTGGCCCCTGACTAAAGAAAAGATACAAGTAGCCCATGATCTGGTCAAACAACAATTAGCGGAAGGACATTTACGACCTTCCGTATCTCCCCATAATACTCCCATTTTTGTCATCAAAAAGAAATCGGGGAAATGGAGATTATTGCAAGATTTAAGAGCCATTAATAATGAGATGGTTATTATGGGACCTGCTCAATCAGGGATTCCTCAATTGTCTGCTTTACCAAAAACCTGGCATGTTTTAGCTATAAATATTAAAGATTATTTTTTTTTCGATTCCAATTCATCCAGAGGATAGTCCACGTTTTGCATTTACTATCCCTGCATTAAATCATGAAGGTCCTGATCAAAGATATGAATGGAAAGTATTCCCTCAAGGGATGGCTAACAGTCCAACTATGTGTCAAATCTATGTTAATAAAGCAATCCAGCCACTTAGAAATCAAAATCCTGAACTACAAATATTTCACTATATGGATGATGTATTATTAGCACATAAAGATAAAAACACATTGCTGGAATGTTATGCCACACTTACAAACCAGTTAAAAAATTATAATCTAGAGATAGCAATAGATAAAGTACAATTAAATTTTCCAATTAATTATTTAGGAGTTCTATTATCCTCAACCATGGTCCGTCCACCAAAAATTCAAATACGAGTAGATCAATTCAAATCACTTAACGACTTTCAAAAGTTACTGGGAGACATAAATTGGATAAGGCCTTATCTAGGCATACCAACAGGAGAGTTGGGACCTTTATTTGATATTCTAAAAGGTCCATCAGATCCAAATTCACCCCGAATGTTAACTCCTAAAGCTAGAAAGGCATTAAAAATTATTGAAACATATATGGAAAATATGCATCTAGATAGAATTGATATAAGTTTGCCTTTATTATTTATTGTAATACCAACAAAAAATATTCCTACAGGAGTATTTTGGCAAGAAGGTCCATTATTGTGGATACATTTATCTTATTCTCCTAACACTATTCTTACTAGGTATCCTGAGGCTGTAGGACAATTAATACTCAAAGGAATAAAAACAGCAAAGGGAGTATTTGGAATTTCTCCCAATAAAATTATTACTCCATATACTATGGATCAAATTGATGAGTTAGCTAATGAGTTAAATACTTGGGCAATAATCATGTGTAAATCTAATGTTTCATTTGATAATCATTTACCATCGAATCCTTTGTTGTCTTTTTGGTCTAAGCATCCTATAGTTTTTCCTAAAATGACAAGAAAAACACCTATCATGAATGCTCCAAATATATTCACTGATGGGTCAAATAATGGTACAGCAGCAGTAGTTACCCCTGATCAAACTTTTACATTTTTAGTACCCAAACAATCAGCTCAAAAGGTAGAGCTTAATGCAATTTACTTTGGGAAGAAATGGACATATTGATAGACTCTTCCACTTTGAACTGCCTGCAGAACTTGCCTGGACTATATATCAGTTGTATGCATTGTGAACTATCATTTGGTACAGCGAATTGTGGTAGTGGTGGCATATCTTTCCTGATGGTGTCACCAGTGATGCAATTTCCTTGCCAACGCACCCCATGTTAATTGTGGTAATGCTGGCATATCTTTGCTGATGGTGTCACCAGTGACACAATTTTTCAAAAGGAGCCGTCAATTGGCTTGGTGTCGTGGCATTTCTGTATCCTCCTCCCTTCTACTAGTGATGGTCTAAAATTTGGGGGCCAACAGAGGTGAGGCAAAGAACCTCACCCCCCCACTGGCACCAAGGCTAAATTTGGGGGCCAACAGAGGTGAGGCAAGAACCTCACCCCCCCACTGGTGCATAGGCCTATCCACAAATATGGCTGAAGGCTGGACCGGTAGTCAGTGACGGGTTGATCTGATTGCAGTGGTATCAACCTAAGACAGGAGGCTGACGCCTAGAGGTCAGTTTTCCCATGACAGGTAAGAACCATATGTTGAATTGGACAACCTACCAGGCATGGTCCTTAAGCCATATTGCTTGTTGTTTAATTAATCAGAAGGGGGGAGATGCTGAGGGCCATTGCCAAGTAGGAATGACGCATCGAAATTTCCTTGCCAGCGTACCCCATGTTAAATGGACTTGCCTTGGAAATTCGCTGTGACATTGCATGTGTGTTTGAGAAAGGTGACCCTGCTCAAGGACGAGGGTGGATCCAGGTTTAGGGTGTATGCTGCAGGTTTTAGGAATTATCCCAGTTTAGGATAATTTGGGTTTAAGGCGTTCCCGGTTTAAGACTTGGGTTTAGGGAAGTTCCAAGTTTAAGGTGTACCCTGCGGGGGGGGGGGGGGAATAGGGCGTATCCTGCTGCCTCAGGCACGCCGGATCATTGAGTTCTCGTGAGACTCAGAAAGTATTGGAAAAGAAAGCCTCGTAGAGTAGGTGAATTGGGCGGCAGTAGAACTTGGATTTCCCCAGAACGTGTGTAGAGGCCGGTGTGAGTTCGGGAATAAAGAATTGCTGTTTGAATCTACAAGGTGTGTGGTGGCTCGTGATTCTGTGCCCAGCCAAGACATTGGCAAAGCCAAAAACAGAAAAACAAGGCATATCATAATAAAATTGCTAAAAATCAGTGATGAAGATAAAATTTTTAGGAGTGCCCAGATTATGTACAGAGGAACACTGTTAAGGCTTACAACAGATTTTTTCATGAAAAACTATGCAAACCAGAAAGGAATGGAATGATCTTTAAAGTGCTGCTGTACCTCCAAAAGGCTATCCATAATACAATACCCACTGAAAATGTCTTTCAGAAATGAAGGTAAAATTCAGAAATGATTATTAAGTAAATGTTTAGATATTTTTAATAGAGCATCATAATTCTGTAATTAGATAAAGTTTGTACAATAAAAAGTTAAAAATTCAATCTCCCAATTATTAACTGAGTTAACTTTATAATACACTTGATTCTTCCAAACATATTTGATTGATGGGGAACAAAAGAAGACAAAATGTGGGCATTTTCAGACAATATCTGAGAGTCACAAACTACAAAAAAATGATAGAGGAAAATTTTCAGGCAGAAGTAAAATGATAACAGATGCAAATATGAATGAATGCAAAAGAATTAAGAGTTCTGGAAATGGTAAATGTTAAGTAAATGTAAAACAACTGTTTTTGCTCTTTTATAAAACTATGCTCATAAGCACGTACCTATTGGGAAAATATACATATATTGAATTTCCTTTACATCCCTATCATTTATATCCTTTCACTGGTTTATAGTCTCATTGTCAGTTGAGTTTGAGCCTGCATTACTAACAATAAAACTGAATCCTGACAGAGTTCTGGTGTAGAAAGTGATGAGATGAATGTATAAGGGAATCATGTATGTATATTAATGCAGAACTCCATGGTAACACATTCACTCTATTGCCACTAGTATTCACCCAATGAATTTTTTAAAGCACCAACAGAATCCATTCCTGGCAACTGGAATGTAGTGTTGAACAAAATTAAGACTGTTACTTTTCTAGAATTTGTGTTACAATGTGGGATTCAATCATCCATGGGCACAATATATAAATAAATGAAATAATTTGTTTAAAGGTATTGAGACAATGAAGGAAAAGAAAGGAAAGAGCATTTGAGAATTCTAGAGGACATACAAAAGGATATTAAGTGAGGTTTTCATATTTGACCTCAAAAATTAAAATATTATAGGCTGATTCTATAAGGAAAATTGTTATCGCCTTCCACAACAATCTGTCTTGCTATTGCAGGGAACAAGAACAGCAATGATAACAAAGAGTAGGGCTGGGGATGTGGCTCAGTGGTAAAGAGCTTGCCTAGCATGCGTGAGGCCCTGGTTCAATCTCCAACACCACCCCAAATAAAAAAAAAAAAAAGCAACCGTACTCAGAGTCAAATGACAATTATTGACTAAGTCAACCAAATTTGGGGAGGATTTGGTTTTTTTCCTTTCTTCAGCAATTTCTGATAGCCTTTCTTCATGGAGTATTTAGGGTTCTCTCTTTATATCCAGTTTCACCTTCAACAAAGCCTTCCCTTGTGCATCCTCACCTGAAATTTCCCTCTTTAACCCATCTCATATCAAATATGATATTCATATTTCAGTGATCCCAAAGAGTTCTCCTTCATTGTCTTAGTGTGCAATTATGTTTAGAATTTCTAAAATTCTTAGATATCCTCAAAACTCAGCAAAGTATAGGGAAGAGAATAATAAGCACTCAAAATTAATCATTAATACCCTGGCAGGCATTCCAGGCCACCCACTCCCACTTACTGCCCTGTCTCCATCCCTGAAAAAGATCATTCTTTTGATTTTTAAAAAAAAAAAATTTAAAAATATTTTTTATTTGTCAATGGATATTTATTTATTTATATGCAGTGCTGAGGATTGAACCCAGGGCCTCACACATGCCAGGCAAGCACTTTTGCTCCAGACCCTCATTCGTTTTTTAAATATAAATGATTTGTGATTTTTTAAAAAAGAAAAATACCTTAATTTTTTTAAAAAATGAGATATCTATACAGTGCTATGATTTCTAAGATATGTTGTTAATAAAATGACACAAAAAAGTAAGATGCAGCAAAATGTTCATAGTATGCTACCTGTTGTGTAAAAGAGGAGATGTGATACACACAAGCCATCAACTTGTTTTCAAAAATAAATAATGGAAGGATAAGAGCATTGCCCCTAAGAGGAGTAAAATAACAAGAGGGAGGCCACACAGGGAGGCAAAATAGACTTCTCAATGTTTGTAGTTTTGACTCTGAAGTTAACAAAATATTTTACATAATTTAAAGACAAAATTAAATCAAAAAGGAGAGAAGCAGTTCTTAAAGTAAAAATGAGAAATTAATTAGCCTATTTGTATATAAAGTTGATAGCATAAACACATAGAGAAGAATTATTTTAAGAAATAGTAATTTTATCAAATGTTCTATGAGCAAAAAAATATCCACAGAGAAGTCTTAAACTACATTTAGTAGGTATTTTCTGCTGTTTTATGTACATACACACATATATACACATATATGTATCTATTAGAGAAAAGCAAAGAAATAATTATGTTGATGTCATTGGAAAACAATACTTCAAAGTAAGAGAAAATTGTTATACATAAAAAATTATTTGAGGTGGGCTGGGGTTGTGGCTCAGTTGCAGAGCATTCGTCTAACACATGTGAGGCACTGGGATCTATCCTCAGCACCACATAAAAATAAACAAAATAAAGTTATTGTGTTCATCTACAACTAAAAAATAAGTTGAGTAAAAGCCTTTAAAACTTTTATTTAAATATTAAGTATCAATATGAACTTAAGATTTATATTTCTCTAAGATATTAATATTTCTCAATCTGTTCACTGAATCTTGAAAGTAATGACAACCCAGAAACAATGAACATTCCAACTTGCCCAGATTGTGTTCTTTTTTTTAATATTTATTTTTTTAGTTGTAGTTGGACATAATACCTTTATTTTACTTATTCATTTTTATGTGGTGCTGAGGATCGAACGAACCCAGGGTCCTGCACATTCGAGGCTAGCGCTCTACCACTGAGCCATAACCCCAGCCCCCAGATTGTGTTCTTTAAGACCACTTTTCACGAAAAAAAAATCAATTTTCAAAAGAGCCACTTTGAGTTATGAGCAGATATACACAAGATGAGCCTGGAGTATTTTGTCACTAGGGAAAAAAAAGCCATCAGAAACTGCAGAATCACATCAAAAGGATACAGGAGTCCATTTAATTGGTCCCCAATGGCCAACAATAGGATAGTTTGAGCATCAAAAAAACATTACTGCAAGGCACTGAAACATACATACATAGTAAGCACTCACTAAATGCTTATTTTGAATTTAGCATTGTAGGAATTAATAGGATATTGTTAAGAGTGGAGGCTACAGTATTAACTTAGTGATTCCTTCATGAGAACTCATGGTATAAATTTTTCTTCCTCTCAAATACACAGGTATCCAAATACATTTTTATGTTAGGAATAGTATTATATTTTCCCTCCCCAACCCCCTGCTCAGAATAAAATATGTGGCTCACTTATAAAAGCTGCACAATCTTAGGTATCTCGGACTCATTTTATTATCCTATGACTATTTTTTCTTTTGTCCTGATTTACTTACCTCTCGTTCATCCCACTTCTCTCTTTTTCTTTTGGAGATTGAATCCAGGGCCTTGCACATGCTAGGCAAGTGCTCTATCATGGAGCTATACCCCTGGCCCTTTTCATTTCATTTTGAGACAGAGTTGCCCAGGCTGGTCTTTTTTTTTTTTTTTTTTTTTTTAGAGAGAGAGAGAATTTTTTTTTAACATTTATTTTTTAATTCTCGGCGGACACAACATCTTTGTTTGTATGTGGTGCTGAGGATCCAACCGGGCTGCACGCATGCCAGGCGAGCACGCCACCACTTGAGCCACATCAGGCTAGTCTTGAACTTGCAATCGCATGCCAGGCGAGCATGCCACATCAGCCCCCCAGGCTGGTCTTGAACTTGCAATCCTTCAGCCTCTTTCTTTGGGGTAGCTGGGATTATAGACAGGAGTTACCATGCTCAGCTACACTGAATGTTTAATATTTAAAACAGAAGAAGGGGCAATTGGAGTAATAGGGATTTTTATGCCCAGTGGGAACAAATAGATATATTATTTGATTTTTTTTTGGTACTGGGGTTGAACCCAGGGGTGCTTAACCACTTAGCCACATCCCCAACCCTTTTTGAGACAGGGTCTCACTGAGTTGCTTAGGGCCTTACTAAGTTGCTGAGCCTGGCTTTGAACTCAAGATCCTCTTGCCTCAGGCTCCTAAGCTGCTGGAATCACAGGCATGTACCACGGCGCCCAGCTGGATATATTATTTGAAATCTCTCAATCTTAGGTTACTCTTAAGAGAGGTAATACAGACCTCCATGCAAATTTATGCCAAAATGCATACATTCAAACCAACAATGATGGTATTACACTAGATGTTCAATAAATTTTCTCTGGCACCAGTAATTTTTAAGATTGTAGTTATTAGCACATATTGATTATAAATTAAAGAATTCCCTAGGACATGCATATATCCTGCTTGGATCTTATCCACACTCCCTCTACCCTCACCTGCCCTCCTTTGTCTCCATCTCCCCATAACCCCCTTCCCCTACTCAAACAATTCTTCTTCTATTTTCAGGTCATTTCCCTCATCCAATTTCTTCATATAAGAGAAAAGATACCATACTTGGCTTATTTTGTTTAACATGATGTAGTCCCATTCCATCCATTTTCCTGAAAATGACATGATTTCATTTTTTTTATCATGAAGAATACTCCACTGTGTATATAAATCATATTTTCTTTATAGATTCATCTGTTGATAGGCACTGGATGATTCCAAGTCTTACCTATTGTGAATAGTTCTGCAGTAAACATGGATAGGCATGCAGCATGCGCTGACTTCATTTCTATTTCAGATATGTACACACAAATGGTGTGGCTGGATCATATGGTAGTTCTATTTTTGGCATTTCAGGGGCCCCAGGGCCAATTCACCCCCACCCCACTCCCATTCTATATTCTAGAATCACCTAACATAATAAGAACTACTATCATATAGTAGTTCTATTTCTGTTCTTAATATTTGAGGAACCTCCATACTGTTTTCCATAGTGGTTGTACTAACTTACATTCCACCATCAGTGTATAAGGGTCCCTTTTTCTCCAAATTCTTATTCCGGCACCAATATATTCTGAAATATTAGCACTTAATTCACTATGTTAGTGTAGGCAGCAATTACATGGATAACTATAAATAGTGGGAAATGTAAAAATGCATTTTAATTGCATTTTAATGCATTGTGTTATATTTCGGTAGTAGATTTATAAAAATCCTAAATATTGGTCAATCATACTAATAGTAAATTTCATTTCTGTTCCCTGAGCATACATATTGCTTCTCATGGGGACAGCCAGTAAGTGTGAGTAGGGTAGAGGGGGTTTAAACTTCCCCCCAAAATCTGCCACAGAATCTGCCACACAGATTCTCAACACAGAACATAGCCCACAGTTGCAAACGCTTTCTAAGAAGAAATGAGCATGAAATGAAGATGGGAAAGTCTTGCATATATAAGAACAAAAAGTTTGTTCAGGGAAAGTAAATGAAGAAGCACATAATGTTGGAGCTAGAGGTGATTTTGGACATCACAAAGAGATTTTGGATATCACAAAGTCCAATCTCTTCATTTTGCTGGTGAAGAAACTGAGTCCCACAGAGGTTAAGAGAGAGGCTCAGAGTCACATGATTGCAGGAACAGAGTCCAGATCTTCAAAGTTCAGTGTTCTTTTTACACTATTTTAAAGGACCTTTAAAGGAGAAGATGCATGTTTGGGATAGCAGGGTTTAGAGGTCTGGACTTGGGGAAGGGAAGATGGAAACTCTGTGTGTGTGTGTGTGTGTGTGTGTGTGTGTGTGTGTGTGGTGTGTGTGTGTGTTTAGAGGGTAGCTGGGTCAGGGTGGTAACCAGAAGGAAGGAAAGTGGGTCTAGGACCAATGGGGGCCACTGAAGCAGGCAGGTGAGAGGGGTAACAATTCTAGGACTGTGTTTAGAAGTTTGTGGAGCAGGCCCAAGGGAGAAGATACACAGTGGACAATAAAACAAAATTTCTTAGGAGCATATAAATGTTGTAACTTGTATGTTTCCCCCAACAATATAAAGTGAACTGAATTAATCTGTTCCTCAAAAACTCAAATTTAACCAGTCACACCTGCAATGGCAGCTCCTTGGGAGGCCGAGAAAGGAGGATGGCAAGCTCGTGGTCAGCATGGGAAACTCAGTGAGACCCTGTATCAAAATAAAATAAAAAGGGCTGGAGGTGTAGCTCAGTGGTAGAGAACCCCAGGGTTCAATCTCCAGTACCACAAAACCAAGACAACAAAACAAAAACAAACAAAACCCCACCTCAGATTGCCTCGTCAAAGAGGGTAACGGGCTGGGGCTGTAGCTCAGTGGCAGAGTGCTTGCCTCGTACTTGTGAGGCACTGGGTTTGATCCCCAGCACCATGTACAAATAAATAAACAAAATAAAGACACTGTGTCCATATATAACTAAAAAATTATTTAAAAAAAAAGAAAGAGGGAAACATAACAGTTCTACACATGCTTTCCTGATGTCTGAATAGTTATCCCAAGGGGCTAGGGGTATAGCTCAGTCGGTAGAGTGTTTGCCTCATATGAACCAGAACCCTGGAACAGGGTTTGTACAGGGAATTCTGACTCATCTCTGAGGAAAAAGCAGGGAAGGTGAGATGGCTACTCCCAACACACACCCTTCTGAGGGATTTTACAAGCTGCAGGGAGTCACTGTGTGGCCCCAGGCAGGGGCGGGTGAGGGGAGTGGACCTGATTCACTCTTTCAGTCTGCTGTGGTCTCAGAGAAAGCTTGGGGACTCTGGGGCTTTGGATGAATTCTGGACCTCCACACCATCCTCCTTCCCAGCTCACAGCCATCTTGCCACAATCTGGAGGATGTTTTTGCTCCACACTGTAGAATGCTATACTCAACCTTTTAGTTTCACTCCACTTGTAACTTTTCTTTTGCTAAATCTTGATTTATCCCTTTGCTCTACAGTTATTTAACTCTTCTGGTCAGAATTAAAGTGATCCAGTTGGTTATAGATTGGGTTTCCACAGGACCTAGGAAAGTGTTGTAATAGCAGGTTTTCTATAAATAGTTGGTCAACTGAATGCAGGGCACACCTTGGGGGCCCCAGGGCCAATTTACCCCCCAACTCCAGTTCTTTACTTCATATATTCTTTAATCACCTAACATAATAAGAGACACATTAGTAGACAAAGCCTAGGATAAATTTAAGTCTCCATGGTTTTCTAACTGTGGTACCTTAGGTAAGTCACTTCCATAAGTCTTAGTTGTCTGCTCATTAAAACAGGGATAACACTCTCTATACCTTATAGGTTTTGTTGATGATTAAATCATATGATATAAAGGATGCATATAAAAATAACTGATACATATTGAATTGTCAATAAATAGTGGCTTCTCTCATTCCCACAATTTACAGGGCTCATTTACACAGGAGATTTGGAACACATAACCAAAGTTATTCCTAACATAATATCAAGTTCTGAATAATTAATGTTTCTTCTAACATAAAGTACAACCATCTTTATGTTGCATTTAAAATCAGGTTTTGTAAGAATAACAAGTCATAGATTATTCATTAATCCAAAAAACATTGATTGATAACTGTTAACTGGTAGTAATAGAGTTAACAGCCAAGATTATAGCCAGCAACAAGCTGGCATGGTCTTGCTCTAGCACCTGGCATGAGGCCTCATGCATAGTAGGTGATAAATATGTTTTGTTGACATGACCCAGATGTTAAGTAAAAATTATATATTATAAAGTTCTAGGAACAATCCTCAAGACTAACTGAATGCTACTCTAACCTAGGAGAAGAAGGAAAGTTGACTCATGAGGGTAAAGTGAGGGCTGGAACATTTCCCTGTCTACTTGTGGGTACATCTCCTGCTTTCAGAGACTTGCCCTGATGCATTTTTCTGACTCTCTGATAGAAACTGGCACAACCACATAAACTGGGCCATGAGTCCCTACTGCCTTATATTTGCATCCCAGGGACTTGTTAATATCCTACATTATTCCAGGATGCTAGGTTTGAGAATTGAAAAAAAAAAAAAAAAAGAAAAGAAAAGCAGCACCATAGACAAACCACCACTAACTTTTCAGAGTTACCTAAAAGCACTTAGGTACTATTATGCAAATTGTACATGCACGATTTCCATAAAAACCAGTCACAAATGTCAATTAGTGCTCATTAATATGCAATAAAATTCTCATTTGAAAACTATTAAGAGCCAAGAATGAATTCCACTTGGCTGCCCTCTTTTAATGAGAACTGCTGTGAAGTACCCTATGCTATTTCTCATCAGCCCAACAAATCAAGTGTCCTAACAAATCAAGCTACAGGCAACAGTAGGACCAGAGAGAAGGATCACTTGAAGGTTTCAAAGGCTAGTTATGGACAGCTCAAGTTTTCCACTACTGTAGCTGAGATCCTACTCTGCTGGGTGCACAGAACATAGGAGAGTGAATTCATTAAGGTACTTTGTGAATTGAGCTGGGTGATACTGAGCACTCAATTATGTTTATGATGGTGCCACAGAGCTGGAAAAAAAATAAGACCTCATTCCTAAAGGTCTGTCTGTTCATGAGACTGAATGTGCTACCCCACCTTGAGAGCTGGGAACCAAGCCCTTAGAATTACTGGTGTTCACCCCTGAATAGTCTTCTGGTCAGAATTTTTATGAGTGAACTCACATGCTGGGTCTCTAAATTCCAGTTTCAGCAGGACATTGGATTTCTCTAAACTGTTGTTCAGCGTTGCTGTGCAACCCAAGACGCCTGCGTGACAGTGGTTTGGGCCCTTTGAAGAGAAAGAGGTGGAATATATAGACTATCAACATTAGACTAGTCATTTTGAGGCACTTCCTTTACAAAGTGTTCTAGCCTGGACGCAGGGTGGAGAACAGAATTTCCTAAGTAGTCTAATGCAGTGATTATCAAACTTCAGTGCACATTAAAATCAGCTAAAGAACTACTTTAAAAATACTTATTGTTGGTCCCCACTTTCAGAGTTTGTGTCCAGTGGGTCTGGACTGGAGCCTGAGAATTTACATTTCTAACAAATCCTGGAGGGCTGCAGCTGCTGCTGGTCTGGAAACCATACCATGAGAAACTCAGTCCAGCATAAGAAATAGAGAGATTTCATTGAAGTTTGAATCACAAAGACCCTTGGAATAATATTTGGCTGTTACTCCAGGCTACTTTGATGAGGGTCATGCACACATATGTAGATTAAGTGAGCTGAATAATTCTCTAGAAATTAAATTCAAGGAAGTACTGTTGTGAAATTAGATATTTAGAACAGCACTTAATTCTCCTATTCTTGAAGCCATGAGTCTTAATTTTTTTTGGTCAAAAGATACTGATGAAATGTACGGACTCTCTCCTGAAAAAGTCTACAAAACACAACATTGCACATACAAGATGAGTAAGGATCACAGGCCATCCACCAATCCCATCACCCCAAGTAAAGAGCCTCATTTCAAACTACAATTCAGCTGAAACCAGGGATAAAATATTTTTTAATTAACATTTTCTTTATAGTATTCTCATAAATGTGAATATTTCTTTGTGGCTACCCACAAATAAAGCATGATGCACTGAGATGACAAAGGCTGTGACTAACTTTCACCAATCAAAACAATTTAGCAATGATTTGGAATATGTTTATAATTTAGTCTCTCAATATGTCTTTTAATTGAAGTAATCTATTTATACTTAAGATAATTATGTGTTTAAAATCTATTATATGACTATTTGTGTTATTAGTGCAATCCATTCTATTTTCCTGCCTTGTAATTTTTTACCATTCAGTTTTCCATTGATTAGCTTTTAAAAATACGAGGTATAAATGACATAAACTGCACACATTTAAAGTGTTAATTTTATAAGTTTTGACACATACACACACCTTTGTGAAATCATTCTTTCCTTCAAAACAATGACCAGGTACTAATTCTCCAATAATATTCTTTATTTTTTAAAAGTTATTTTGGCTATTCTTGGTACTAAACATTTTCATATCAATTTTTCAGGTAATCAATTCCTATAATAAGGCAATTTGGAATTCTCCTGGGACTGCATTGAATCTATAGATTAAAATTTACTTGAGGTTTTTGACCCATGAACGAGATATATCTGCTCAATTACTTAGGTCTTCTTTAATATTTCTCAGAATTTTTTTTGCTTTTAATGTATAGGTTTTGTACATTTTTGTTATATTTATCTCTGTTTTGTATATTTTACTTTCAATGTTATCCTTTTTTTTTTACTTCAATACAAAATTGTTCAACATTTGCAATCAAGACATACAACTGATGTATGATATTGATACTGTATTTTGAAACCAAGTTAAATTCACATAATTAGCTCTAGTAACTCTTTTGTAGATTTGGTTCAATATTCTATAAAGTCAGGTCTATATTGGAAAAATAAAAGCAGTTTTATTACTTCCTTTCCCGACACCTTCCATTTCTTTTTCTTAATCTTATTGTGGTAACTAGGATCTCCAGGACTATGTTGAACAGAAGTGTAGGAGTGAATATCCATGTCTTATTCCTGATGTTAGGGAGGAAAGTATTGAGTCTTTTACCATTAAATATGAGGTTGGGTACAGATTATGCACAGATTTCCTAGTTCATTGAGACTTTGTGTCTAATAGATCAGCCTTTCACATTCTCTAATACTCCTTGAATGAACTTTAGTAGTTTGTGTCTTTCAAGAAAATTTTCCATTTCCTCAAAGTAGATGAAATTATTGGAATAAATAATAATTATTTATTTATAAATAAATAATTCCAATAAATAATTATTGTAATAAAGCATTTATGATGTTCTCTTATCCTTAAATATCTATAGAATTTGTAGTAATGTCACTTCTCTCATTCCTGATATTGGCAAATTATATATGCTCTCTTTTTTCCTGATCAGTCTATCGGTTTATCAATTTTATTGATTTGTTCCAATGAGCCAGAATTTGCCCTCCTTGATTTTCTCTATTTCATAAATCTATTTTATTTATTTTTGCTCTGACATTTATTATTATCTTTCTTCTTCTTACTTTGAATCTCACAGCATTTAATTACTTAAAATGAAAGCTGAACATATTAAAGACTTTTCTGTAATCTTGTAAATTTCCACCTAAGTACTGCTTTTAATATACAATTTTTCACTTTCACTCAGTCCAAACTGATTTCTCATTTCCCTTTTGATTTCTTCTTTGATGCATGAGTTAATGTGAAGGATGTAATTACCAAATATTTGAGGAATTCTGTTATTGATTCAATTCCATTGTGGTTAAGAACATATGTTGCATGACTTGAATCTTTTTAAATTTATCAAGTCTTGTTTGATGGTCCATAATATGGTCTACCTTGTTAAATGTTCCATGTGTTCTTGAAAGGAATGTATGTTTTCCTGTTGTTGTGCGAAGTGTCCTATAAAGATCAACAAAGTCTGGTTGATTCATTGTTATCTTATATATCCTTAATTAAGTTGGTATTGTTATCTTATATATCCTTAATTATTTCTGTCTTCTTTTTATCAATTACTGAGAGGAAACTAATAAAATTCTGGGCTATGCTTACAGATTTTTCTATTCTTGAAGTTCTATCAATGTCTACTTTGCATATTTTGAGGTTTTGTTATTAGAAGCATAAATGTTTAATATTATTACATCTTCCTGATGAAATAACTTTTTTATTTTTTTAAAGTGATTTTACCTGGTAATATTCTTTGCTCTGCAATATACTTTATCTGGTGCTAATACTGCTACCTCAAAGAACTCAAAGTATTCTTGAGCTTTGTCCTAAGAATCTGCATTGGGAACAACTTGGTCCTCTCAAATTATTTTTCTTTTTTGATTCGTTAGACAGGATAAGAGCACTGCTTAATCAGGGTTCAGTATTTCCCACTTCTAAGGAAGGGCCTTTTCTAGCTGGTGGAAACAGGTGTTATTCCTAGTACTGTGTGAGCAAGAGTATTGCTCCTTTTAATCCTTCTGTGTGGTCCTTTCTCTATCCCGAGGTGATTTTTCTCACAAGCATATGCCGATCAGTAGCCAGTTTTAAACTTGAGTTGTGTCCTGTGAAAATCTCTGGAATTTTATTTGTTGTTTTCTTTTCTCCATTACTCTGTCCTGTTAATTCTAGTGGCCCTGGTCTCTCTAGACTTGAAGCTCTGTTTTCTCAGCTCAGAGAATCTGAGTTCTCCCTCTTGTATCATCTTCTGGAAATTGTATTTTGGTATGCCTATTTTTGTTGTGTTTTGTTTCACTGAAAATCATAAACCGTGTATGAAAAATATAGAGGGCCCAGACCATTTTCTTTTCTCCAAGAATATGGAGAACACTTCTGCTACAGTATCAAAATCAAAACCGATTACCTTAATCTAAGCAGTGACTGTGCTGATTGGGAATTGGATTTCAGTGTTGAATAAAACTAGGTCTATTTTTGTTTTCCCCTAACTACTTAGGCATAATCCTTCAGGATACTTTTCAGGCCCCTCCATTCTGGAAGGTCCTACACTCCAATTTTTATCTTCCCAGCACAATAAGACTTCAAGTAGCTCTGATTAGCTTTCATCTTTTTAGCACCTGTTTAGATTTTTATCTCTTTGTCTGTGCTACTTATAAATTAGTAACTTAAAAGAAAAAATGCTCTGACTACTATGCCTCTGTTCTTCCCATGATCATGATTCTTGTGTCATAGCTCATTTGGTATCCTTGAGTTCCAATTATTTATTTTCTCCCCAGCCCTACCAAACTGGAGAATATTCTGCTCAGTTTCTCCAACTCTTAGCAGTTGCTTATTGTTTGGATTCTTAGATTCTCCTCACATGCTACTTAATAAATCATAAATATCTCAAGGGGAAAAGCAGTCTAGAATGTGGTGCACTCAATGTGTTTCTCTTCTTTCTGAGTTCTGAGCACTCAAATCCTAATTGCCTTAGTATGTCTTCCATACCTTAAAATAAATGCTTTAAATCCAGCTTTTCTATGTGTTCTCTATGGAAGCAAGTCCGCTACCAACTAGTCCATTACTGCTAGAAGCAGATGTCCAATGTCCTGAAGTATCTTTAATCTTATTTTTTTATTGACAAGTTCAATTTTTTAAAAATATACTTAATCTACAAACACAAATGGCAGTGCAAACAGTACAAGATGCGACTATCCTTACTTTTAACTACAAGATCAATTAAGATACATTATAGAATCCCTAAGTTATGAAAGACAAATCTATTATAGGAACTAGTTTTATTGTCTTTATTAGTACATACATGAAAATTGAAAGTTCATAACAAAGTATATATTAACAAAGGGTGATGCTTACTCCGCAACGTGTGCAAATTAAACTCTTATGCTTAGAATTCAATTGCAATAACTTCTATTCTGTGTTTCTCTTACATTCTCTTACTTTTGAAAGCTACTAAGCAAAAGCTGCAGCATGCAGAAGTCAATAGCAAACTATTTGCTAAGAGAACTTGATAATTTCTTTCCTCTACTTAGCTAATATTTGCATTCTAAACAAGACTCACCCTGGTGTTTTGGATATGTAATAGAGACCACAGATTTCCATAAAGTATCTACTAGCTCAGAGACCCACTCATCACACCACAGTCTTCACTAAGGATTTTAAAATTATCTACTTGTGGCTATTTGTCCATTAATTGTACCTCTCTTGATCGTACTCACCAATTTCCCTTAATGCTTCTCTGATATTTCCTCCAGCTCTGGTGTGGTGGGTGAGTCCCATTCCTCATTAGTCTGGGGGACTAAAGTTTTACAGCCCAACAAGAGCAAAACTAAAAATGAAAGCCAAGGACTCCTGGGACACTCATTCCTACTACCAAGTTGTTTAAAATCATTTGTTTAAAAGCTTCACATCTGTTGCTTGGCACTGATCCTTAAGCTCCAAGACCCCTACCATCTTAACTAATTATCCTCATGTCAAATAATCAGTTACAGCTGATTAACTATATGCTTATAAAACTTCACAAATCCCAGATCCTCAAAATGGAGGGAGTACACTGAGACGGGAATCAAATGACCTTCCTCAATCCAACTGTTAAAAAAAAAAGGGCATGACAAAAACCACCTACCAGACACAGCTCTATGAGAAAATTCTGTAACCGAGCCCGTTCTCTCTGAAAGCACATCCCTCCCCAACACGCTACTCCTCAGATGCGGTTGCCACAGATGAAGACCATGTATAATTCCACAGCATGGAATAAATGAGCAAGGGGAGTTGTAAACAGTCTGGCCAACCAAAAGCAAGGGAGACACAATGCAAGCAAGATACTGCAGGCCCCATCCCCACTGGGCTGATATAATCCACACTTGGCACAGAGGAGCTCTCTCTGCAGGCCCTCCTGCCTATGCACACTGGCCCTCCCACAGGAAGGTGGCAGGAGAAGGGGAGAAAGACCAAATGAGGGAGGGAAACTACGGCTGTAGAGGAGACCCATGGTGAAGATTAAAATTTGTGTATTCCCTTTGGCCCAGAAATGCCAGTTTGGGAATCTCTCCCATGAAATAAAAACCAAAGCGTATAGTGGGTAGAGATGTTGCTCAGTGGTAGAGTGCTTGCCTAGCATGCATAAAGCCCTGGGTTCAATCCTTAGCACTTCAAAACAACAACAAAACCCCAAAGTTCATGAATAAATGGAGAATGTTTATTGTGGAATAATTTGCTCTGCTAAAAAACAAAGCAAGGGCTGGGGATGTGGCTCAAGCGGTAGCACGCTTGCCTGGCATGTGTGGGGCGCTGGGTTCAATCCTCAGCACCACATAAAAATAAAATACAGATGTTGTGTCCACCGAAAACTAAAAAAAAAAAATAAATATTAAAAAAAGTTCTCTCTCTCTCTCTAAAACAAAAAAAAAAAAAAAAACAAAGCAAGGGGAAAACATGAATATTTATCAATGGGGAAATAATGGGAAAAACCATGAAACTTTCTACAATGAAATACTAGGTAACTGTTAAAAACAATAAATTGGATCCTTTATTATTATCTAGAATAATGTACATAATCTAATAAATAACACATAATAAATTATGACTGCAGTGATTGGGAACTGGATTTCAATACTGTATAAAACTAGGTCTATTTTTGTTTTCCCCTAACTACTTAGGTATAATCCTTCAGGATATTTTTCAGGCCCCTCCATCCTGGTAGGTCCCACACTCCAATTTTTATCTTCCTAGCACAATAAAACAACAGATTAACTAGTAGTATGGCTGGGGATGTGGCTCAAGCGGTAGCGCGCTCGCCTGGCATGCGTGCGGCCCGGGTTCGATCCTCAGCACCACATACAAACAAAGATGTTGTGTCCGCCGAGAACTAAAAAATAAATATTAAAAAAATTCTCTTTCTGTGTCTCTCTTAAAAAAATAAAAATCATTTAAAAAAAACTAGTAGTACATAATCCCATTCACACAAAAAATAGAAAATAGTTCTACATTTGCTTGTTTGAATATAGAAAGGAATTGACAGTGAACTTCTGACAGTGGTTTTCTCAGAAACATAGGGGTGGGGAAAGAAAGTAAAGATTTAGAAAATTTTTCTTATATACTGCTTTCTTAAGACTTAAATGGGTGGGCATTACATAAATGATTTAAAAATGCAGTTAAAAGTTTAAAAGGACTTTTTGAGACTTTATAATTGCAAGTAATGCCAGGCCCTAGAGTTCAGTGCAGTGTGTGGTTCTCTGGCATTTGGTTTTAATTGATCCTGGTGGACAAAGACAACAACTTCTGGTCCTGGAGAGAGGGCTCACCTGTGTCACTCAACAGAAGCCAATTAAAGCAAAAAATCGACAGTGCCCTTGGAAAAAGCCAGTGGTTATGAAATGAAAACCACATCTACTTCTCCAAAGCCTCAGCCACAGAGCTTCCCAGAGGGCTGACTGAGCCGGAGAGCAGCCAGCAAAGGCGTCGACGAGAATAGCACAGGCTTTTGTTTGAGAAAAATCCCACTACTCCCAACTATTGACAGCCTTTGTTGGCTCCTATTCCATACTTCAGAGGCAAGGAGCACAAAGATGGCCTGGCCTCCCCAGGAATAAATATAAAACTGTGGGAGAGCTGCTGCTGGCCAGGTTTGAAGTGGTCTGTGTTAGCACTTTGGCAGAAGATACTTTGAGCACCACTGGAAGCCACCTGTGGGCTTTCCAACTGTCACCCACAGAATGGCATTGGCCAAGGCAATGGCCACGGGGGTGTGATACTTTGTTCAGTTTTAACAATTTGGTTTCATACTAAGAGACACTTTCAAATCTTCCGGGGGGACCACAGACATGGAACATTCAAAAATAAAGAAAAATATGCAAAAGTTAGCAGTCTTGAAGACTTAACTTTTAAATTATTCACTCACCTTCCCATATCTTTTTTTTTCCTATGATGCTACTCTCCCTCACCCAGACCTCTCATTCTATTTCTCTACTTAACCTCTTAATAAGTTTTCCTTAGTTATCATTAAAAAATCCATGCTTATTATAGCAAATATGGAAAATACAGATAAGCTGAAAAGAAAAATGATCATGTATAATCTCACTACTAATATTTTGGAATAATTTACCCTTTTAAGTAACCTGCATGTGTGTGTGTGTGTGTGTGTGTGTGTGTGTGTGTGTGTTTGCAAGTATAGATGAATGTCTCACATATGTAACTAATATTATGAAGAAATATAAGAGAATGGAAGAGTGAAAGAGGGGTCTGGATGGAGCACTGCTGCTGGGACCTGAACTGCTGTGATATGGTCACGTGCTTTTGTGCACGGAGCCTGTATTAATATTCCTCAGAATGACTGTGACAGCAGCCTTTGTGTCTCCTCCCCTCCTTTCTCCTCACAGCTGCTTTGGAAGTCAGCAATATTTGCATGTGAAGAGTCCCATGCGTGATTATTTGATCTTCTTTCATTCCAGTTTCTCACTTGCAGATAATTGTGTATCTGCAACCCCACTCTTCTCTTCCTTTTCCTATCTCCTGCTATTAGCTTTTCCTCTCTCTCTCTTTATTGTGATCTTCTGGGTTTATCCTACAGCATCTAAAAAGCATCTGGCAGCCATCACAGACTCAAGCACAATCACAGGACCATCAAAATGTCTGTTCAGAAAAGGCACACAGCAAGGCTTGCACCCTGTTCATCAGCTCAGAGGAAATACCACAATTAAAGTGGCCCTAACAATGAGAGATGCCACCTCATAAAGAGAATAAGGAATAGTCAAGATCAGGGCCAAGAAAACTTTTGTTGACCTGGGGTTTTGCCAGACTAGCACTTCCAGGTCCTTAGCACACCTTCAGCCCAGACCACACTGTCAGGGCCTTTGCATTTCCCTAGTTAAGATTCTCTGCCTTCTCTCTCAAGATCTTCCCAATGACTCTTGCAAAATCAAGATTAGTACTGGAAGTGCCCACTGATGGTCTGATATTCCAGCAGGGACAGATGGCAGTGGGAAGGCTCAGAGCATACTTACCTGGGTGTTCCCAAAGGAACACTGGAATCCATACTGCCCACAGTAGCAAGAGAGCAATTCCAACCAGCAAGACTCTGGGGGAGTTGTGAAGCTTCTCTTTGAGGCTTTCCCATGCCATTTTCTCTCCTGGACACCAAAATTCCCTTCTCCCCATCAGAACCCCAGAGCTTTCTAGCTAATCTATATCCAGTCATATCTGCAGGTTCTGCATCTGTGGATTCAACCAACTATAGATTGAAAATACAGAAGAAAGAAAAGCTCTGCTGAATAGATGAGTTTTCTTGTCATGCTTCCTGAAACAACACAGTATAACAAGCATTTATATAATGTTTGCATTGTATTAGATATTATAAGTAATCTAGAGATGATTCAAAGTATATGAGAGGATATGTGTATGTTATAAGCAAATACTACACAATTTTATGTGAGAGATTTAAGCATCTGCAGATTCAGGGACCTGTAGGGGTTGCTGGGATCAATCCCCCAGGGATACTGAATGACAGACTTATAGGCAAAGCTCCTCACTACAGCACTTAAGACTGACTTCCCCAAGACCATTACTTGTGAAATTATCTCTTCCTAGTCATAGGCATCAGGTATAAATAAATGATAGATTTAACACCCTTCTACTTATTTTCTGGGGTTAAAAATAAACATCCTGGCCAGATGTGGTGGAATATGCCTGTAATCCCAGCTGCTCAGGAGGCTGAGGCAGGAGGATTGCAAGTTCAAGGCCAGCCTCAGCAACTTAGCAAGACCCTAAGCAAATTAGCAAGATTCTGTCTCAAAATAAAAAATAAAAAAAGATGTGGCCCAGTGGTTGAGCACCTCTGGGTTCAATCCCTGGTACCAAAATAAATAAATAAATAAATAAATAAATAAATAAATAAATAAACACTCTGGTTTATGAAAAAATGTGAGTCCTTTTGAATACGAACTGGCAGCCTCAAGGGAGAACACACATGGAAGGTGACTGTCTATCAAAGTGCATGACCTCAACCCTCTACTGCCAGTTGCCTCTCTAATCCCAGCCCAGTGGCTAGGCAAAGCGGGTCTGGGTTTGGTAGATACTCTCTGCCAACCTCCTTGTTAAATATTCTGCTGCCTGGCAACTCACATCTGAAGTATACTGACACAGATTTGGGTTCAATTGATAATGCTGTACTCAGACTTCAATTTTCCTCACTGAGGCAAAGAGGTCGTGATGGACACTGGAGGGTGCAACATGCAGCTAATGGATTCTGTGTGACTCAGCATTCTGAGTATGTTTGTTGCAGGGCAGGAAGGTGGTTAATGAGATCACCAACCTGGTCAGTCTGGTCAGTCCTGGAGCTATACTGAATGAATATAAACTTGTCCTGCTTGCCTCACATAGACTAGACTGCACAGAGTCTCTAGACTGGACTGCACATAGTAAAATATTCTGGAAGTGCCTTGGATACAAACATACCTCAAGGCCTTGCCTAGGCTGGATGTACTTCCTAAGAAGGGCTCAAGATCTGACACAATCTCTGGTCAAAATTTATATGGCTCCCTAGGACAAGCAGATCTGTACTTCTGAGCCATCCATAAGGTGGCCTTTGGCTCTCTGGCTTTCTCTCTTACTATAACCTTGCTTTGACCTTCCCCTTACCCCCTTCCCACCATATTCAAACCACAATGGCACTTTGGTCCTAATTCAAACTTCTGCTGAAGTTATGCTGTTCCTCTGGAAATGTTCTTCCACACCACAACTACCACAGAGGCACACTTCCTTCAGAACCCAGGTCAAATTCAGCTTCTTCCAGGGAGGAAAATGTCTACTCCTGGAGCCGTTCTCCACCTGGAAATCCTGGCCAGCCTCCACCCAGCCCCAGTCTCTCGTGGCAGGATGTAATAACTTAATTACAGCACTTTGCATAGTTGTTTTGTATAGGCTTTTCCACGTCAATGTCAAAGGAACTGTGCCTTTTACAAGGCTGACTCCTCCATTCTTTCCTTTGGATGAAGGCATTCCACCATAATTAATTCTTCCTTATTTGAACAAGTTCTTTTCACTATCCCCTCTGGATTTGCACCTTTGAGGGTACTACATTAACAGATCCTTCTTTTGTCAAGCCATTTTTAATATTACATTGCTTGATCTAGACACGATTAATGCTCATTTTTTTTTCCGGGTGCTCATTCTCCCCTATCCCCAGAAAGCAAGGTGCTTTGCAATGTGGGGTTTTCAATAACATGGATGTTCTCAGGCTGTATCATCTGTCTCTGAGAACCTCACGTTTATGACAAGCGTCTCAGAAAAACGCCTT
Organism: Spermophilus citellus; assembly: GCF_964194105.1. Taxonomy (NCBI): domain Eukaryota; kingdom Metazoa; phylum Chordata; class Mammalia; order Rodentia; family Sciuridae; genus Spermophilus; species Spermophilus citellus. Next base: position 104,856,017 of record NC_138188.1, read on the forward strand.
GAGAAATCTACATGTAAACCAATGCCCCATGGAAACACATAAATATTTTATCAGGCTCTGAATAAGACTCTTGCTTATAAATGTTTAAACACTGGGTAGCATAATGCTCAGAGGCTGATTAGAGCCAACTTGTAGTGGGATGGGGAAGCTGATAGAGGAGGGGAATGCTACAACAGTGGCAGGAGGCATTATGTCTCTCCTAAGGACCTAGGAACATTTCATGTGCACCTGAAAGCTCCTGCAATTTGCATAGGCTCTCATTTTCCAATTGCTATTCCCTGGAATAGAGGTCAGGCAGCTCCCAGTGGGGCTGAATAGGGAGGTTACTGGTCGGGCTGCCAGCAGGCTGCCACATCAGTCACAGACCCCGTCAACTTGCCATACTTCTATCAGCACCGGTGGCACAAGGAAGATTTTCAAATAAAGTATTTAGCATTCAAATTGAAGGATGTTCATGGCAGTTTTATTCAAAATCGGCCCAAACAGTAAACAACCCAAGTGTCCATCAGTAAGAGCACAAAGAACCACATGGTAGATACTCAGACAATGAGTAGTACCTTGGTATAAGAAAAGAAAAAAAAAAACTACTAAAATACTCAACAACATAGATGGATCTTACAAATATTATGCAGAGCCAAAAGAAGCCAGACACAAGAGTGCATGCATGTAATTGCACATGTACCAAGTTTAGGAAGCCACAAAATTCTATTTAAAGAAATCAGAACAAAGATTTCATTCCGACTTCTAGATGGTGCAGGGGGCTAGAAAGAGGCATGAGGGAAATTTCTGGAATTGAAATTTGTTATATCTTGTTTGGAATGAGTTGTTCAAACTGGCCCAACCTCTAACACAGGATTCAGCTTAGAAGCTTTGTGAGGATAAAAGAGGCCACTGATCTCCAAGATCATTTACCTATAAAATATTGATTAACTGAGTCATCTAAAAGAACTTCTAGTATTTTATCAAGGGTTTCACAGTCCTTATGGGACACAATGCCATGTCTGTGTCATTTAATTATTTAACTTATTCAATAATATTTATTGTTTATAATATGCTAAATAGGGGCACAACCATAAACAAAATTAAAAACTCTTTTGTCCTTATGGAGTTCACATTTGAGTGGGGATATGCTCAATTAACAATGAAACAAATATATAATATCAGGTAGTAATAAGTGCTGTGTAGAAAGTAAAAGCAGGGTCAGATGATAGTTTTGACAGTTTTAGATCAGGTGGCCTAGGAAGTCTCACTGAGGAGGCCACATTTTGAAAAGACCTGAAAGAGCTGAGAAATTGAATTAGTGAAGTATCTGAGGGAAGAGTGTTCAGACACTGGGAACAGAAAGGAGGACAGTGAGTAAGAGGACATGATACAATTAGGCCACATGGGCCAGATCACATAGGGCCTTAGCCAGGAGAGCTGGAATTTATTTGAAGTGTGAGAGTAGGCCCTTGGAGAGTGTTACAAAGCAAAGTGATATAATCCAACAGATTTTGGGTTTTTTTGTTTTTTGTTTTTTTTTCACAGTGTTGGGGATTGAACCCCGAGTGGTCTACCATTGACTGAGCTACCTCTTCAGCCCCTGCCCTTCTTATTTTGAGATATGGTCTCACTAAATTACCCAGGCTGTCCTTGAACACACCATTCTCCTGCTTTGTTCATCCTCCTGCCTCAACCTCCCGATTAGGTGAAATTACAGGAGTAATATAAAATATCAGTTGAAGCCACAGTGTCTGTCTTCAACTGATATTTTAAGGAGGAAAAAAAAAGCACTTAAGAGATTTTCCCAGAATTTTTGTGGAAAAGTCAGAAGAATAAGATCTATTTTTTTCCTCAAAATGCTAACATCCTTCATACATCTATTTCTTAATCACCTTCTGATTCAAACTCTGTCCAAGGCCATATCACCTATTTTTGGAGTTTTAACTCTGAGTTTTATAAACAAGTTTATGTTTTAAGATAATTATAAATTTATAAAAAGAGAGGCAGGTAACTTTTCTGTATATCTAAAAACTGTCATTATAAAACATTGGAGGAAAAAGGAGACTTAGGGCTTTGCATCCTTTATCAAGCAAATCCATCAGCAACTAAAACATGAATATTTTGGTTCTCAACTCTTTCTGTAAAATACAGGCTCTGAATTTTTACTGAATGTAGGTCATCAATTTGAACTCTCAAATCAAACTTTTCTGCCTAAATAAGTCCATGCTTCATCATTTCTATGGCATAACAGAGTCTGGACCCTCTTTCCCTCTCCAGGGCCCTAAACGACTAAAAACCTAGAAGGAATGGGATAAAATTTGTGGATAGAGGAGGTTGTTCTCAGAGAAGACTTCATCTTCTTCCAATCCCATCTGAAATGCCCTTATGGCCAAACAGGAAAAAAATAAAAATAAAAAGGGTAAATATTGGAATCCTCAACAGGAAACAAACTGTTACGTGCCTCTTTTCCAAATGCTCTTTCCTTCAATCGTTACTCTTTCCCTCTCTGGAGAACCTTCTAGGCTGGAAGTTGCTTAATCCCACCCTCCCCAGGGGTCTCCTTTTTGCCTTCTCTAGCTTTAAGGTCCTCTATCTCCAGCCTGCCATTATTCTACCTCTGATGGGGCCAACTCTAGACTTGGGAAACAGAGAGGAGCTAAAAGCTGGAGGTAAGAGAAGAGGGAAACAAAGGGCAGACCCCAGAGACTGTGGCGGCCCTGAAGTGCAATTAAGCTGGCAAAATATGGGGACCAGGGAGCCACCTCCACTCTCTCCTGAGAGATCCCTAACTCAAGCAAAGTTTATCCAAGTACTTTATTCTTCAGAAGCAAATTGCCTTAACTGTAGACAAGAGCTTTCTTAGTCACTTATCTGCACACCCATTTGCTCTACCTATGGATGAAAGAATCTAGTGTTTTTACAAGCGACTGCTGTCCAGACTGCTGGGAGACTCCCTGTACAGAACTTAGCCACTGTTGGTAGAGAAAAATGAATTTTTCTTTGCAGGCCTTGCTGCCTACTACATCAAATTTTTTTTCCAGTTTTTAACCTCTATTTAAAAATCTTTCCCTTTCACCTAGGGATGCAAAAATGTATTGTTATCCAGTATATCCTTGTTTAAAGTCTACACTAGGAAAGACATTTTATTATAGGGTAGAACATAATTTGCCTATTACTCATGCATGCTTGTACCTAGAAAACCAACAAAAGGGTAAGAGTAACCACACCATGACTTCCCTCCCCAGATTTCTATTTTGAAATATTAAGAACATAACTCGATTTTAAAGACAACCTTAAGGATCCTGTTCTGCAGCAGCACCTGTATACCGAGAGACTTCTAACAAGAAACCTGCGGTTTATGATTGAGCTAACTTGGAAAGGATACGAATACAAGGATGCTGCTGTGTCCAGACGTCTCTCTGTGCCCAGAAGCAAGGCAGTATGACTGCCCATAGCGCAATAAAAATTTCTCTTTTCAGACTTCACAGTCTACGTGGGGGAACTCAGATGCGTCCCATCCTGTCCTCTGGGAGTGAACGCACCTCTACGAGATAGATTTGGGGATACGTTCTGCGAGGAGGCGCTGGGAAATCTTGGGGCGGTGGGAAAGTGGTTTTGGATCTCTCGTTTTCAACAGTCAGTCGTCCATTCAACACATCCGACCAGCCCAAACCCTCTTCACACCAAATTCCGGCGCTCTTCCCCTCTCCTTCCGATGTCCGCTCGCATCCCGGAGGAGCGACCCCGCGCTCACATCAAATTTTTAAGAAAGTTTCTTAACTGTTTCCAAAAAAAATTGCCCTGAATCTAGAGAGGAGACAAAACCCCTCCCCACTTCCCACTTTTTATTTTGTAACTATACGACGTTTTGTGGAAGTATAGTGTCTACAGAGAGGTCCTACAAAATCCCGAAAATGGGCTCCGAGCTCACCTCACCGGGTCACGGACCGCCGAGAAGCGCCCAGAGCGGTTGTCCGCGGGCCGCCCGAGGTCCTCGGGTCTCTCGTGTGTTCGCAGCGCTCGGAGGGACCCGGAGGGACAGGGCGGACAGGAACACGCTCCCATCGCCCCCACCGGGAGCCGGCGTGGAGGTGGCGGGACCGCGACGCCCGCCTCTGCGGGGTGCTCGGCGCGCGCTGCCCTGCGGGGCCGCCCCTGGCCGGGTCCTGGCTGGCCCGCCCCGCCCGTGCTCCCTGGCGCCGCCCCGCGCCCGGCGTCCCAACTCGGCGCTGGGCTCTGCCGACGGGACCCAGCGCAGCTCTTCCAACTGCCCTGAGTCCCCCGGGGCAGCCCCGCCTTCGGCCGCCTCGCACCAAGCACCTCTCGGTGGGCGTCTTCCGTTCCGCACCCCTGCCCAGGCTTTGCGCCAGCCGCTGCCTAGGAGCTGGCCCTGGGCCGTGGTGCCTTAAGCTCCGGTCCCACAGGTGCCCCAGTAATGAGACTAGAGGGATCCCACCCCAATATTCATTTTTATTTCTGGAGTTACCCATTTTTTGGTTTTGTGTGAATATGTGTTTACACGTGCGCGTACACAAATATGTATATGAATTAAATATAAATCGATACATAAATGTATATATGTGAATGAAAATACATGAATTAAATAAATATACACACGTATATATGTATATATATAAATTATATACACACATAAAAGTATATGTAAGTATATATATTGTGTGTCTGTGTGGGTATATGGGCGCGTGCGTATGACATACATGTTCTGAGGGTTCTGGATTCTTTACATTGAGTTTGTGTTTATTTTATAATCAGAAAGGCAAGACCTTTACTTTTTCCAGTTGTGTAGAAAGGAGGCCACAAATAAGATTCACACGCAAGTCACTGTCCACCCCTTAAAAATGTGTGTGTGACTGTATTCAGTTAGGACACCCTTAAGGAGAAGTCATAGCGTGAGACAGCTGAAAAGGGTCCTGGGGATCCATTTTGTTTCTATATTCTCGTTTATTTTATTTAAAAATCTTAGGTTATGTGTGCTAGTTGAGAAATACTGCATTTTAATGACTATTGAGGGGACCACAGCCTGGGCAGCGGGAGTTAAGGCCTCCAGACTTCCACCACACTATAGCGACATTCTTAGATGTTTGTACACACTGTTACTCAAAGGCTTCTTTTTACAGAAAAGGCTATACTGAGGAGGAAAACATGAAGAAGAAAGGATGGCCAAGGTTTTCATCATGACAGTGAGTAAAACAATACCGTTTTTTAGGCAGGAGATGTAACTTAGAGGGAGAGAGTTTGCCTTGCACCCCCAAGACCCCAGGTTCAGCACTGCAAACAAACAAAGCAACAACACTGGTTCCCAAGCTAGATCTGGCAAAGGCCTGTAATCCCAGCTACTTGGGAGGCTGAAGCAGTAGGATCACAGTTTCCTGGCCAATTGCTGCAATTGTGCCATACCTGTCTCAAAATTAAAAAGGCAGGGGATGTAGTTCAATGTAGAGCACCCCTGGGTTCAATCCCCAGCACAGAAGGGAAAGGGCAGGGAATGGGGGATGGTTTCCCAGGTACATGAATTATGTCTGAGATTTTACCTTGGGTGGTTTCCAGATCTCACATTGTATGGGGCCAGATCCTTTCACTTAAGGTCTCTAGAAGCCTCCGCCTTGGGGGTTGCTCCAATTGAGAAGGCTTCTGGGTTCTTCTTTCTCAGTCACTTCAGAGTTCAGAACCAGAGCTTTGGTTCTGTGATTCAAGATTAAGAATTTGCTTTTCTGATGTCTGTAGAGCTTTGATTTATCTCAGAATTCCTCCAGGCTCTTAGCCTGGTACTCTCATTGCACCCTCTGTGTTCTGTAAGATATTAGAATCTTCTCATTCCAGATTGCAGTATTCCCCAACAGCTCTGTTGTCAGGCACTGAATATTTTCATCTTCCACCTATATATACCTCAAAAATGTGTCTGGAAAGAGAAACTAGAAAAAACACCCCATTTACAATAGCCTCAAAAAAAAAAAAAAACAACACACTTGGGAATAAATGAAAGAGATGAAAGACCTCTACCATGAAAACTACTTAAAGAAGACCTCAGAATATGGAAAGATCTACCTTGTTCTTGGATAGGCAATATTAATATTATAAAAGGACCATACTACTAAAAGCATTATACAGATTCAATGCAATCTCAATCAAAATCCCAATGACATTCCTCATAGAAATAGAAAAAGCAATCATGAAATTCATCTGGAAAAATAAGAGGCCCAGAATAGCCAAAGCAATCCTTAGTAAGAAGAGTGAAGCTTGTGGCATTATATTCCAGACTCATATTATATTACAGAGCAACAGTATCAAAAACAGCATGGTATTGACACCAAAATAGACCTGTAGACTAATGGTACAGAATAGAGGACACAGAGACTAACCCACATGACTACAGTTATCTTATATTAGACAAAAGCGCCAAAAATGTACATTGGAGAAAAGATAGCCTCTTCAACAAATGGTGCTTGCAAAACTGGAAATCCACATATAACAAAATGAAATTAAACCTCTCTTTCACCATGCACAAAACTCAACTCAAAGTGGATCAAGGATCTAGGAATTAAACCAGAGATCTTGCGCCTAATGGAAGAAAAAGTAAACCCAAATCTCCATCATGTCAGATTAGGCCCCAACTTCCTTAATAAGACTCCTATATCACAAGAATTAAAACAAGAATCAATAAATTGGATGGATTCAAACTAAAAAGCTTCTTCTCAGCAGAGAAACAATCAGTGAGGTGAACAGAGAGGCTACAGAATGGGAGCAAATCTTTACCACAAGCACATCAGATAGAGCACTAATCTCTAGGATTATAAAGCAATCAAAAACCTTAACACCAAAAACCAAATAACCCAACCAATAAATGGGTCAAGGAACTAAATAGACACTTCTCAGAAGAGGAAATACAATCAATCAACAAATGTATGAAAAATGTCCAACATCTCTAGCAGTTAGAGAAATGCAAATCAAAACTACTCTAAGATTTCATCTCATTCCAGTCAGAATGGCAGCTATCAAAAATACAAACAATAAATGTTGGCGAGGATGTGGGGGAAAATGCACACTCATACATTGCTGGTAGGACTGCAAATTGGTGCAGTCATTATGGAAAGCAGTATGGTGATTCCTTGGAAAACTTGGAATGGAACCACCACTTGACCCAGCTATCCCACTCCTCCTTTATACCCAAAGGACTTAAAAACAGCATCCTACAGGGACACAGTCATATCAATGTTTATAGTAGCACAATTCACAATAGCTAAACTGTGGAACCAACCTAGATGCCCTTCAATAGATGAATGGATAGGAAACGTTGGTATATATACACAATGGAACATTACTCATCCTTAAAAGAGGATAAAATCATGGCATTTGCAGGTAAATAGATGGAGCTGGAGAATATAACCTCATGAACATCATGGTGAACATCATGGTGGGGTGTGTGGCAGAGGGAAGCCCCTCATATCATGGTGATCAAGAAGCAGAGAAAGACTCCACTGGACGGATACAAATATAAAGACCAAAGCCACACCACAATTCCCACCTCCTCTGGCCACACCCAACCACTCAGTTAACCCCTATCAGGGGATTAAATCACTGATTGAGTGAAGGCTCTCAAAACCCAAACATTTCTTCTCTGAACTTTCTTGCATTGTCTCACATGTGAGCTTTTGGGAGACACCACATCGAAACCATAACAAGTCTAAACTTTCACAGTTGGGAACCAGCCCATCTTTGTGATCTTTTGTCTACTCGATAGATATCTTTGGTCTGGTTATTCCAAACTGAGCCAATTGTCATTGTTTGAGTATAACCTGGGCTTTTAATATCTCTTTATTTTGCTCATTCTGTTACCTTATCCTGGATTTCTCATACCCATATCTCATCCCAGCCTTCAAGGTTCAAATACATGCTTTCTCCTTTAATAGTGTTCTTCCAGATTTGTCCAGTCTGTGAAATCAATTATTGTCTCTTTCCTAGCATTCTGTACCTTTTATAGCCCCTGCTACATGCAGCTGTATGTTATAGGCTGCTGTATCTTCCTGTCTTCCAAATAACTTGCAGGGCCCGCAAGCAGTGTATGTTTCTGACTCATCTTCATCGCCCAAGGCAATTAGGCCACACAGATTTTTTTAGATAAATAACCATTCTTTGTACATAAACTGCGTGCTTATCACAAAAATACATAAAATAATAAGAAAGGGAATAAACTTCCCTATATTGAAAGGGTGACTGTTAATGTTTTGGTGATGGCATTTCATGCATTTCATTATGTACACATGCATGCATATATGGAATTATTTCACACATGCTGTTTTCTTTTTTTATTATTTAGTTGTCAATGGATCTTTTTTAATTTTTATTTTTATGTATTTATGTATTTATTTATATGCAGTGTTGAGGATTGAACCCAGGGCGTCACACATGCCAGGCAAGAGTTCTATCACTGGGCCACAAATCCATCCTCATGCTGTTTTCTTTTAGGTGCCTTTTGTTCTAGTCCTTTCTTCTATGACTTTATCACTCAGTGCTCTGCCCTTTACTCCCAACTAATTATGTGGTTTTCCTTAATATTTTCATGTCAATTTCTTTCTTGTATCTACATCTATACCTGTGGAATACCATAATAAATATACCCCCTTAACCACAGGGCTACCATCTGGATTTGAAGTATGTCTTCTGATCAGCACACCTGGAGAATAGCACTTATATTCCTTTTTTCAAAGCCCTCTCTTCCCCCTGGCAGGTAGAGTTGTAGCCTATGAGACCTGAGTTCATTGTGTTATCTCATTTTCTAGCAAATAAATAAAACATTTTTCCTTTTTCTCAGAACCTCATTCCCATTGTTAGATCAGCATGAAGACAAGGACCAAACTTTTGATATCAATGCAACAATATTAAAAGATGTGGCCTTTGGGAAGTGATTAAACCAAGCAGGCTCTACCATCAAGAATGAGATTAACCTCCTTATAAAAGAACTCAAGGTTGAAGGAAAAGCCTTCTTGCCCTTTCTCTTTCTACCATGTAAGTATACAGTGTTCATTGCCCCTGGAAGAGGCAGCAACAGAGAAGAGAAGACTGGGTTCTTAGCAGACACTGAACCTTGGACTTCCAGCCTCCAGAACTGTGAGCAATAAATTTCTATTACTTGTAAATTATCTAGTCTCTGGTATTTATTATAGCAGCACAAACAGACTAAAGTTTGGCTCTTTTTGTATGTATTATACTTAGAGTTTATTGAGTTTCTTGGATTTTTTTAAAACAAAATTTGATAAGCCATTATTTCTTGAAATATTGTTTCATCCTTTCCTCCCTTCCTCCCCACCTCCCTCTCCTGTTTCTATTATTAGATCTCTATTATACTTATAATGGTGTCATACAAGCCTTTGAGTTTTCATCTTTCTGTATTATTTCTTTCTGTTTTTTTTAGACTGAATTATCTCAGTTGACTTCCTTCAAATTTTGCTGATTATTTCTTCAATCTTTTAAATCTGATGTTAAGCCCCTCTGATGTATTTGTCATTTCAGTTACTGTAGTTTTCAATTCCAGAATTTCTGTTTGGTCCTTTAAAAAATGATTTAAAACTATTATTTTTTTTTTTATTTTGTGAAATATTATTCTCATTATTTTTTTAAATCTTTACACATAGTTTCCTTTAGTTCTTTAAACATAGTTTTTAATAGCTGACTTAAAAGCTTTGCCTAGGGCTGGGGATGTGGCTCAAGCGGTAGCGCGCTCGCCTGGCATGCGTGCGGCCTGGGTTCGATCCTCAGCACCACATATAAACAAAGATGTGTCCACTGAAACAACTAAAAAAAATAAATGTTAAAATTCTCTCTGTCTCTCTCTTAAAAAAAAAAGCTTTGCCTAATAAATAAAAAATATGACTTCCTTGAGAAATGGTTTCTTTTTGACTCCTTCTCCCCTCTTTAAGCCATATATGGGACATATTTTTCTGTTTCTTTGTGTGTTTCACCACGCTTTGTTGAAAAATAGGACATTTTAAATTATGTAATGTGTCAACTGTGAAAATTCGATTCCTCTCCACCAGCCCCAGTGTTTGCTATTATTTCTTTTTTGTTATTTTGTTGTAATTCCTGCTGTTGTTTGTAAGTTTGTTTAGTGACCTTGAACTAATTTTGTGATGTCTTTGTCCCCTATAGCCACTAAAGCTTCTGCTTCATTAGCTTAGTAGTTAGCTAATGATTTAGCCAATAACGTCTCCAAACTTTACTAAAGATGTGTGTATGTGTGCGCCCCTACACCAGTGCAGCACGTGCGTACACACACACACATACACACACACACACACACACACACACACACACACACGCAGGCACTCAGTGGGGCACACATTTGGTGCTCCAGCAATTTACAACTTTGTCTTCTTAGTCTTTGCCTCCTGCTGTTCAAAGCTTCCACATCAGCTATTGTGAGAGTCAGGCCTCCTTGGGTCTTTTCTGCTTATGAACACAATCTTGCACTTGCACTTGCCCTTCTGCATTCCCAGGAACATGACATAGCTTTTCATATTCTCCTAATGACATCTCATCCTCTAGATTTTTCTTTTAAAGTTTTTGGCCAGCACTTTATTTGTCCCAACTGGTATGTTGCCTCAGGGAGCTGTGATGTTAAACAATTGTCACAGATGATTTTTGACAATTACCCAGGGATAGAACTTTTCTCAGTAGACAACCACTGAATCATGCCAGATAAAGACAAGCCCTATGAATGGAGCTTTTCCAGGAAGCTGCCAAACAGGTCAAATGGTGACAGTTCTCTGTGGATGTTGCTTTTAGAGGAGCTCCAAATCCATTATGCTCTCTCTAGTGGCTGCAAGGCTGCTTATCTGCAGCTATCACGATTTTGAGACTTGAGTTTGTTTTGTTGTTGTTGTTGTTGTTTTGTCTTTTTCTCTTTTTAGTTGTAGATGGACACAGTACCTTCATTTTCTTTATTTGTTTTTATGTGATGCTAAGGATTGAACCCAGTGCTCAGTGCCTCACACATGCTAAGCAAGTGTTCTACATTGTGCCACAACTCCAGCCCCAAGGCTTGGTTTTTAAGGGTCCTAGAGAACTAGGGAGAAGGAAATGGGAATAGAACTAGTTATAACTTAACTTTGACATGGAGTCTGCTCTTCTGATCAAGATTTAGGTATTATATTTGAAGAAGAACTCCTTAAGATTGTCACAGGTCTTTGATTAATTTTTACATGACAAAAAAAGTTAATTTTTACTTTTTTTGTCAGTATTCTTATTTTATTTATGAAGATGTAGTTTTTGTTGATTCTTATTCTGCTCTTTTGGAAGTGCTTCTACCTCTCTAGTTAAATTGTTACTAAATATTTTATGGGTTCTGTCCCTCTTTTTGAGGATACATATATACATATACACATACATATTCCAATCAGATTTTAAAGTTTATTTTATATATAGTCACCTTCTGCAATTTGTTATTAACTGTATAATTTTTAAAGAAATATTTTGAAAATTCTAGATAAATGACATATCTACAGAAAATAAATGTTAATATATTCCTGGTACCTAAAATAATTAAAATATTTTTCTCATTGTATTGCAAGAATATATAAAGCCATAATGAACAACAAAATTGTAGGGACTTCTTTGCTTCATGTCTGATTTTTTTTAATACCTTTATTTTATTTATTTTTATGTAGTGCTGAGGATCGAACACAGGGCCTTGCATATGCTAGGTGAGTGTTCCACCACTGAGCCATAACTCCAGCCCTCATGCCTGATTTTAATGGAAATAGTGTAATAGTTTCCATGCTTAGAATAATTTTATTGCTTTTTATTGAATAATTTGTTTGCATTAAAATTTTTTTTCCAATAATGAATGTTGAATTTAATTTAGATCTTTATTCACAGAGGTTGGGAGAGTTTTTAAATTTAGGTCTTAACACACTCTTTGGACCATTGCTTGATGCTAACTTATAAAGTGTTTCATAACCTGGAATTACTCACACAGACAGCAGAATTATGAATTGTGAGATCTAAAATGGTAGCTGTAAGAAAACTGGAGAATACACCTGTCCACATTTTAACAGAAATTTACCAAAGATAAAATTCTTGCCTGAGTTTTTGTGCCATTAGAGGCTTTATTTAAGTGGACTGGGAGAATTCAAGGTAGATCAGAAGGAAAGGCACTTCGGTGTCAGACTGGCAGAAGAGATGTTTTGGTATAGACAGAGCATTTTTTTTTTTTAATTTAGACTTCTTACATGCTATTACCTGAGGCCCAGAACACTGAATCAATAGACAAGATTAGACCATTAGCAGTTATACCCTGACCAGGGTCAGTCTTACAGGTCTCGCTTCTTGTCACCCATGATATCCCTTCTCATCATCCACCCTCTTGGATTCTTATCCTGATTTCCTTTCCATTTTGTTCCACTTGAAATTGAAAGCAAGTTTCCAGAATTTTTACTTTGAAATTGACCCCATGAAAGAACAAGAGCAAGGGCACAGAGGTAGGAATGCCCAAAGTAAGAACCTATTTTAATGGAACTGAAGGGACTTTGTAGGGAAGTAAGAGGAGATAACTGGACAGGTACGTTGGAACCAGTGTGAAATTTCTTGCCTGCTGTCTTAAGTTGAGGCAGTCAAGCCTAATGGCTAAGTGTCAGTGACTCTGAGTAGAAAAAAGGAGTTGTTCCAACAGAGGCTAAACGGTTTAGAGAAGGAAAAGTGTCTCCAAAATAAAGGACTTCCTCTACAATTTACCCAATATTCAATCACAGAATATTAAAACTGACGAAGATCCTAGAGATATTCTAGTTCAACCTCATTTTAAAAATGAAGAAGAAGCTCAGAAAGATGAAGTGAATATGCATATGAACACTAGGTACATACCTAAAAAATAAGAGATGTTGTCTATATGAGAAATCTATCTCCCAAAACAAAAGCATCAACAATATCACCTTTAAAAAAGAAGGGAGACACCCTCTAGGATTCCAATAACATAATCGGTGAGAACTGTTTCAAGCACAAGTCAAATAATTTCCTATAAAGTGAGTGGGAAGATTCTGGTCCTTACATGTGTGAGTACCAGTCTTGTGTGAAAGGAACTGAGTCACAGTAATTAGCAGATTATTGTTAGGTTGTTTTTTCATGTTACAGTAATGCACCTATATGACTCTTAGGTTAACTTTTCAACCCCTAGAAAGCCTTTTAAAAAAGGAAGAGACATCTTTTGTAGGTGCTTGCTTGCATGCACGGGAAACCATAAGAAAGGGTTGCCATTATGAGTCTTAGCAGGGCCCTGTCTCCCAGGCCTCACTTGTCAGACTTTGAGCACCATGGGACAGGCAGGAACAAGATACAGAGGAGAACACCTGTGGGAAACAGAAGTAAACACTATATTAAGAATAATTAAATTAATAAAATGAACATTATCCAACCCACTTTCGTCACCAAGTATTTTAAGCACTGTGGCCCCATGCAGCCAGAGGGAGAGTTTTAACAAGAGCACCAGAATTCCCAAAACTAGACATCCAGAATCCAACACAGCTGATGCAAACTGACAGTTCTTTGAGGCTAGGAAGCCCTCTTTAGGGATAGAAATCAAAGAAGGATTCAGCCTTAGTGCTCTTGAGCATGTATCTTTTTGTTTTTTAAAAAGAATAGCTGTATTTATTCATTCATATAGCATACAATTTACCTCCTTAAGGTTTATAATTCTATGATTTTTTTATTATGTTCATGGACATGAGTAATCATCACCATAGTCAATCTCAGAATAATTTTATTTTCTCAAAAAGAAGCCTAAGCTGGTGACAATGTAAAAATGATAGTCCTCTGTGGAAAATAGTATGGTTCCTCCAAAAAGAACATAGTGTTGCCATATCAGTCTATCAGTGTTAATTTGAAAGCAGAGAATTGATGAGAGGCTGCATGCTGGTATTCATAGTACCATTATTTACAACAGTGAAAATTGGAAGTAACCCAGCTATTCATTAATGGATAAACAGATAAATGAAAGGAGATATATGTGTACAAAGAAATATTATTCAGCCTTTAAAAGAAGGAACATTCTAACATATATTACACGTTGGGCAAACTTTGAAGACAGTATGCTAGGTAAAATAAGCCAGTCACAAAAAAAATAAATACTATATTAATTCACTTTTGTGAGGTACCTAGAGTAGTCAAGTCATGAACACAAAAAGGAGTATGTTGGTTACCAGGGGCTGGAAGGAGAAGAAAATGGGCACAGAGCTTCAGTTAGGGGAGATGAAAACATTCTGCTGGAAGATGGTCATAATGGATAAACAAGTGTATGGCACTTGTATACTTCATGGCACTGAAGTATACACTTGAAATGACTAGTTTTATTATTTACATATTTATCATAATTTCTTTAAAAGCCATCATAGGCTGTTGAGAAGAAAGACTGTGACTGTCTCCAGCATCATCAAAGGTCCCAGGAGCAGTGCAAAATGGGTGTGGAGAGCAGGGGCAGACAGTTTTCTTGCCTCTACTTGCAAGTCATGTGACCAACAGGCTGTCTACTTGTTCTCTTTGATTTCTTTCTGTTTCCTCATCCAGAAAATGAGAATCATAAAGCAGCAGATTTCTGAATGTGTGGAGCTTTCCTGAAACCTAAAATTCTGTTACACCTTTATAGCATTTACTCTCCAACATAAAATGCCATAAAACATAAAAGAAAATAAGTGAGGGGAAGAGCAAATCTCATACCCTTTAGCTATCATCTTCTAGTCTCTTTCCCAGCCCCAGCCCCACCTGGCCCTAGAACTAAATAGTCATCAATCTACATTCTGTCTCTATAGATTTCCCTATTTAGGGCTTCCATATGAATGAAATCACAAAATATGTGGTCTTTTGTCACTGTGTGTCTCTGTCTCTCTTTTTTAACTTTTAAGTCAGTTGCTTCTTTCTGCCTTTCCTAGGACCTGTGGACAAGGTCTAGCCAGGGAGGGCATTTGAGATCATTAGGAATGAAAACAAAGTGACAGATTTACAATTGAAAGCTGTTTAAATTTTTATTTTAGAAATAATTTACTTACTATGAAAATCTCAACAAATATAGAATAGCAAATAATAAGAAAAAATCAAGTAGGGTGTGGTGGCACATGCCTCTAATCCTAGTAATTTAGGAGACTGAGGCAGTAGGCGCAAAAAAGATAAATACTGTATGATTCCACTACTCTGAGGTGCCTAGAGTAGTCAGTCATGAAAACACAAAGGAGAACGTTGGTATATAGCTTAGTGGTAAAACCATGGGTTCAATCCCCAGTACCAAATAAATAAATAAATGATCTAAAAATTTTAAAGAATCAGTTCTAATTCCATCACCCAGGAATAACCAATCCCAACATTTTGATTTGAGAGTATTTGCTATGCATATTATATCCACAGGCACATACAGGCACAATATATGTACAAATGTCATATTATATAACATTTATAATTTTTTTCTGATTACAAAACTTATACACGTTTGTGGTAAAGCAACTGAAAAGCTATAGCAATGTAAGATTTAGGTTTAAAATGTTCTTCATAATTCTTTCACACAGTATACGTTTACTTAAAAATATATTATGAGCTGAGGGAGGTGGCACATGCCCATAATCCCAGTAACTCAGAAGTCTGAGGCAAGAGGATGGCAAGTTCAAAGCCAATCTTAGCAATTTAGTGAAGCCCTAAGCAATTTAGCGAAACCCTGTCTCACAATAAAAAAGACTGGGATGTAGCTTAGTGGTAAAGCACCCCTGCACTCAATCCGCAGTCTACCCACAAAAACAAAACAAAACAAAACCCCACATATTACACACACACACACACACACACACACACACACACACATATTCAATATTATATAACATGGCATGGGGGGGAGGCGGTAAAGCACTTACCTAGCATTCTGGAAGTCCTGGGTTCAATCCCCAGCACTGGATTAACCAAGTAAGAAAAGAAGAAAAGAACATTATGACCTTTTATATGTTTGCTCATACAAATTCATTTCATTCTACCTCTCTCTTTTTTTTTTCTCCTTGAGGTACTGGGGATTGAATCAGAACCTAGCACATGCCACATCCCTAGCCCTTTTATTTTTATTTTGAGACGGGGTCTCAATGAATTGCCAACCCTCAAATTTGCAGTGCTCCTGCCTCAGTGTCCTGAGAGCTGGGATTATAGTCTTGCATCACCATGCCAAACTATTTCATTCTTTTTAACAGTTGTTAGTAGTCCATTAAAAAAATATGCAATTATTTGTTTTAGCATTCTCCATTGATAAAATTTGGGTAGTTCCTAATTTTTCACTAAAATGGGCACAATCAATGTTTATACTTGTTTCTTTGTGCTAGCATTTCCTAGAAGTGGAATTGCAGGCCAAAGACTATGTTGTGTAACTTGATTTTTCTTAACCTATTACTATATTACAAAATGTTTTCCAGATCACTAAATATTTAGTTTAACTGCTTATTATTATAATCTATGTATACATCAAAATTTATTTTCCCAATCTCTTAACACTACAAATTATGTATAAAATTTCACTATTATAAACAGCTTTGTAATAAACATTACTATAGATAAATCTTTGCATGCATGCATGCTCAAAAGTATATCTTTAAGAAGATTCCTATATATGTGATTGCTTGCTCAAATAGGATGCATATTAAAAATATGAACGGCTATGGTTTTTCTCCTTATAGAAATAATATATAGTCATCCTAGATTAGGAAATACAGATAGGTAAGAAAATGAAAGGTGCATAACCTTAGCATCCAGAGGTAATCCTTGGTAATATTATAGAGGTAAGCACCGGTAACTATTCTGTTTGCATTTTTTTTTGCATGTGTGCAAATATAGAGTACATGCTACTTTGAACCACTTATAATAAACATTTTTTCATTTATGTCCATTATCATTTTTAATATCTGCAGAATATTTTATCTCAGGCATGCACCAAATTTTAGTTGCATAGTCCTTATTGCTAGCCATTTATGTTGTTAATGCATCTATTTTGAAAAATTTTTAGGTGAGTGTAGTGCAAGTAGAGGGAATCTGTTACTGGCAAGACGCCTAGAACAAAAGTACATAAAGTGTTTCAGCACTTACAGTAAGGATGCCTTAGAGGAAGAGTCTTAGAAATGCACCAGCCAATACAGAGACCTCTGAGTGGAGGCACCTGTGCTAGGAATGTGACGATGTGAATATGGCTGGTTAGGGTAGGGAGAAGAAGGTCCTTGACTGAAACAACTTCCAGAAAGCTGCAGCGCACTGGTAGTGCACAAATGTGGTGTGGCGAAGTTAGCATCCCCTCCATGAGGCCTGCCAGGAAAAGCCTTGTAATTGCCTATGGTCGGGCTAGAGGATCACACTTAAGATTTTGGCCTGGAGCTCTTCAATAAATAATTATAGATTGTCAAGACTTGTAGGTATCCTGTCCTACCAAAGTAAGCAAAGGTGCCAGTAGAAATCAAAGTTTGTCAGGGTCAGGACCTCAGGGACCCAAATGATTTCCTTTGGGGTGTGTAAACTGACATTTCAGGGCAGATCAAAGAGTTGCAGCATGATTGAGCAACTGAATGAGCGTCATAGAACTTTAAGCAGGCAGATCCGGGTCTGATGAAATTAAGTCCCCTCTTTTTAGGAGTTGAGACTGAGGCGTCATTCATCTCAGTGAGGGGCTCTACTTCTGGAGAGAATCCTAAGCACATGGTAGATGAACGCTTGGCTCTGCTCCGTGGCTTTCTAAAGTTATCATAAATTACCTGAATTTTATTTTTTCCTTAAGAAATAATTTTATTTTGGTGTGTCTCTCTTGAGTTTCCTCTTGTCATCATTTGGCTATGAGGTAGCCCCCCAAAGCTCCTGTTAATGCAGGAATACAGAGGTAAAATGATATTAGAGCTGTAACCTAATCAGTCTATTCTAGTTTGAATGGACTTACTGGGAGATAACTGCAGGCAGTAGGGCATGGCTGGGGGAGATTGGTCACTGGGGGCCTGCCCTGGAAGAGTGCATCTTCTTTCCTCTCCGCCCCGACTTCCGGCTTCCTGACCCCACCATGAGCTGAGCAGCTTCCTTTCCTGGGTCTCTTCTCTATTATGGGCTTCTTCACCTTGAGCCCAGAGCAAAGGAGTCAATCTGTGGACTGAGACCTCTGAAACTGTGAGCCCAAATAAACTTTTCTTTCTCTAAATTGTTCTTCTTTGGTATTTTGGTGACAGAGATGCAAAAGCTGACTCAAACACTTCTAAAGCTTTTTGATATTTTCAGCTTGCACTCTTTCATTGAGAAATGGATTTTCTCATTGTATATATTGCTTATGTTAAATTTTCCTGCTCTAAGATTTAAATACTTTGAAATTTAATGGAGAGTAAGTGCTCTCTGGTTACCTCATCCACATCTTCCCGATTTCATAACTTTTTATTATATCTCCTTTTGGTCTTCATTGCTTTGGCTTGTTCTATATTCTTTTTCAAACTAAAAGATAGATAATTTTTAAGCTGAATGGCTACGATATGTGGACCTTCCTGAGTTCTATTGAATTAGTATGATAGTATTTATTATTTTGAATATCTATCTATAGGGAAGCATTGCTATAGGTTCACAGAGAAGGACACAAATTTGAATATATTTTAGCCCCTGATGAATCTACTTGTATCTTCTCTTCTGCTGTAGAAGTAGTCTGTTGGACCCAAGTTTTAGAATAGAGACAGGTAAGGATATTCCAGGTGGATAAGAATATTTGTTAAGCCACAAAGTTGTTCAACTCTTCAATAATAAGCCTAGCTGGAAATTAATTTTCTTAACTCTTTGTGTTATGGAAGTAGACTCTCCATGAGGGTAGGGGCAGCTGCATTTCACAGTTATAACTTCAGCCTAGAAAGTCTAACTCTCTATAACAAGTTCTGACACCAACTACCTAGAGTTTAGCCAAAACTTCACAGGTTAAGGGCACAGACCTCTATAAGACTGTCCTCACTGATATACCAAGTTCAAGTGGTTCCCAGACCACACTTACTCTGACCAGGTGGCTATAAACTTAGGGGTCCCCACTGTCCTCTCTAGTTCAACTGTTTACTAGAACAACTCATAGAACTCAAAGGAAAACACTAGATTTACAGTTTTATTATGGCAAAAGAATACAAATCAGAACCAGCGAAAGGGAGAGATGCACAGAGCAAGGTTAGAGAGGATCCCAAATGTAAATCTCCTATTATCCTGAAAGATGCATTATCTACCCAGCACATTGATGTGTGACAATATGTAGAGTATTGCCAATCCAACCATGGAATCACACCCAAGAGTGGAGTCCAGAGTTCTTATTTGGGCTATATCCATAGGCATGATTGATGGAATCATTGTCCATGTGGTTGAACTCAGTCTAACCTCCTTCCCTGTTCTGAAAATGGGGCTGACATCACATTGTTTTAAACCTCAACCCCTAAGCATATAGTAATCTTTCTGGCATGGCTTATCATTTCATTAGCACACCTATCTAGGGTCCCCCTATAACTCACCTTATTAGTGTAAACCATCAGATGGAAGTTGGGAATCCACCATGAATAACAAAGACACTCCTATCACTCTGGACTTGGAGGTTATCTCCCAGGAAACAGGCACAAAAACCAGACAAATTTTTATTACTCACCCTCCCTGAGTTTTCTCTCTAGGTAATTCACCGTTGGTTTCAAGGAGTGCTGGTTTCCCTTAAACCACTATGGACCTAGCATTCACAATACATCTATTGCTTCTGTAGTAGCTATTCTTGACTGGCAGAGGCAAGATACTACTCTGTAAATAATTATAAGGGGTCAAGCATACCCACACATAGTCCAACATCTACAAGGGAAATACTCATTGATAGCTGGGGAATTAATGCTTTGTGTTCCTAGTCTAGTTTCTTCTTCTTCTAGAAGACTAAGAAAACTGAGAAGTTTGGTTCTTCCAGAAAAATTTAGTCTTCAGAAATGTGGAGGGGAATGTTAGAAAGGGTTTGGGCAAACAGGCATTCCCAAATGTGCTGATGGTAATGTACATTGGTACAACTCTTTGGAGAGCAATTTGTAAATCGATAAATGCATGTAAAAAGAAATTAAGAGGAGTTTCTTCTGTTCCTCATTTGCATTTTAAATCCAAATCTGATGCCACAGAACAATAGATTTTTTAAAAACTGAGGGTATACATTTTAAGGAGAGCTTGAATTGATCTAGAGGTGGGGTTGAACAACTCCCAAGGGTCTCTAGAAGGAAGCAAATTGGCACTACTGGCATGCCTGTAATCCCAGCAGCTCAGGAGGCTGAGACAGGAGGATCACAAGTTTGAGGCTAGCCTCAGCAATTTAGTAAGGCTCTAAGCAACTCAGTGAGTTGCTATCTCAAAATAAAAATAAATAAATAAATAAATAAATAAATAAAAAGGGCTGGGGATATAACTCAGTGGTAAAACACTCCTAGGTTAAATCCCTAGTACCAAAAAAAAAAAAAAAAAAAAAAAAAGAAAGAAAGAAAGAAAGAATGGGAGGAATGGGAGGATTGACCAGTGGGGGTCTTACAAGAAAAGACTAGTTATCATGGTAAAAGACTTTTTCTTAATTTTTAGGGAGAGACAAGGAAGAATGATTTACCCTCCTTGAATCTAAGTGAACAGAGAACCATTAATAAAGAGCAGGGGTGCCAACCAGAAAGGGAGATAGATGTGTCATTTCCTAACAGAGATCTGGTCAGGCATAGACAGGCCTATCTTCCCCTGTGCCACCTAAAATGGGAAAAAGAGTTGGGAAAAGGGAAAACATTAGTCAAGTCGAGGACAGTCAACTGTTGAAAGAGTGGAGAGGATTCTGCAGGTGGCCTCTGGGCTGGATTTACTTGCACTCTCTATTCAAGAAGGTCACCCATGTGGGCAGCAATAGTTGTCAAGTGGCCCCCAGTGATCCAGTGGGGGAAAAGATAGGGTAAAAGGGACTGAGCTGGAGCCAGATCAGGTGACTATGCAATACAGAGTATCCCTAACCAGACCCTTCCAAAGAATTCAAAATCTTGATGCCTGCCACACAAATCACTTCATCACCTCTTTGCATTGGCCTGAGAAGCAGCATAGCCAACAAAAGGTATTTAAGTTCAAGAGGTGTTTGTTTTCCCTCCACCTCCATTCCCTGTTTTTGTCATCTCTAAGGGAAGGGAATAGCTTTAAGGCTGCTTTGAAGTTTTTTTGTTGTTGTTGTTGTTATTTTTTTTATTGGTTGTTCAAAACATTACATAGTTCTTGATATATCATATTTCAACAGACATGAGTATGTCAATATGTAAATCAGTGGAAGTGTAACTGATGTGACTCTGCAATCTGTATACGGGGTAAAAATGGGAGTTCATAACCCACTTGAATCAAAGTGTGAAATATGCTTTGAAGTTTTTAATGCACTCGAAAGTTATGGAATTTGCTCAAGATTCCCTTAAGAGCCTGAAGGGTGTTCACTATAACATAGTTGAAAGCAATGATTACAAAAGCAAAACCACATCACATTTATGCTCCACCAAGAAGAGAGTCTTTAAAATAAACCAGTTATGTGCACATACCCTTTAATTCTGCAGTTCTGCAGTTAGGAATTGAGACTACAGGTAGAGTAGCTAATGTGTGACAAATTAGATGGAAAAGAATGGGATTTGTAATAACAAAAGCCTAAGTAAAAACAGTAAGAAATAAAAAAAAACTGGAAACAATGTAATTACATCACGAGGATAGTGGTTAAATCAATTGTTTCATAATCACATATTTAAAAACAATAAAGATAATGAGGTAGAACTGTGTGTGTTGACAGCTCCAAGATTTTTTATTAAATGAAAAAAGGTACAGGGTAACACAATTCACACAAATCTTTAAAAATAGAAACTGCTCATACAACATAAATATTAAAGAGTACACATATATATTAATATATAAATTTAGAACATTGCTGGAAGGATCCCTAAGAAACTTGAGAGTAGTTTTCATTAGAAAGCATGACAGTAAGACTTTCACTTTGCACTTACACCTTAGGTGCTGTTTAAATTTGTTACTAAGGGAAGGTGTTTTTTTTAATATTTATTTTTTTAGGTGTAGTTGGACACAATGCCTTTATTTTATTTACTTATTTTTATGTGGTGCTGAGGATCCAACTCAGGGTTTCGCATGTGGTAGGTGAGCCCTCTACTGCTGAGCTATAACCCCAACACCGGAAAGTGGGTTTTTTATAAAAATAAAAAGAAAGTAAATAGGTTGCATATATTAATTAATGTTACTGAATCCTCTGTTTAAAAATGATTAAAATGGTAAGTGTTATGTGTGCCTATCCATAATAAGAAAGTAAATAAATATATGCACACATATTTTATTTTTTTAAAGATTTTTTTTAGGGGCTGGGATTGTGGCTCAGACATACAGCACTGGTCTGGCATGCATGAGGCACTGGGTTCGATCCTCAGCACCACATAAATATAAAATAAAGACATTGTGTCCACCTAAAACTAAAAAATAAATATTAAAAAAAAGATTTTTTTTTTAGTTGTAGATGGACCTTTATTTTATTTATTTATTTTTATGTGGTGCTGAGGATCCAATCCAATGCCTCACACATGCTAGGCAAATGCTCTATCACTGAGCTACAGCCCCAGGCCCTATACATGTATTCTAAATAGAAGAAATGTCAAAAGGAGAAGAAATTGCAGGAAGAGTGAGTGGCTCAGCTCCTCAATGGCAGTAAAAACATGCTCATCACGTTGTCCTGTGACTCTCACCAAAGGCTCCTGCAGAGGAGGACTACCTAGGCTTTTATGGGGGATCCAGAAAAGAGCCAGGACATGCATATTTGTCTGGAATAAGTTAGGAAGGGAAACCTGACAATTATTTATTTCCATCTGAGTTGGGATTAGACTCTGCACTGTTTTTGAAATTAAAGAGCAGGAAGATTTATTGGGCAGTGTGACCAGTTTTCTTCCTGAGTAACCAAGGATTTGATTTGTACAAGATCCTAGGTAAAACCTGGGCTGGATTATTGGTGGTTGAGAAACTGTCCCAGACTCATGAACTTCTAGAATACAAGCGCTGAAAATGACCTGGAGTATGTCCTTCTTTTACTTGGAGATACTAGAACCAGGGAATTACTTGGATTGATCCACATCACATGAATGCTAAGTGACTAAACCAGGATTACAATTGAGGTATTCAGGTCCTTGGAAAAAACACTGTTTTTCTTTTAAAAACAGATGTTAAGCACTCATAGCTTAACTATCTTCATGCATTTTTTTCCTCTATGTTAGTGGCCTGCCTGTTCTTCAGAAGTGAGGGTCTGGTTATGGGTCAGTATTTTTTAAACATTGTACAATTTTGATTGGTGATATGGTATCTAGAATATTCATGCCTGTATTGCATTTGTGAGATTAACCTAAGCAAGATTTTGTACTACCATATTTCACCAACTCCATGACACATATTTTTTCATGTTTCAACATCTCTAAACACAGGGTGTAGCTGACAGTTGCTGCTGGCCTGGCTGAGGTCACAGCACACTCGTCAGTGCCTGTACCTATGTGAACCCATCTGAAACTGTCCGTTGACACCTGCTGGCAACAGAAAGAAAGTACGGTATCAAAACTTGCCAAGGCGATATCATCAGTTTTGGAAAAAAAAAAAAATCTCAGAGACAATAATGAAACTTTCTTTTAGAAAAGGTCATATTACCAGTGCTTTTGATGGTACAGAGAGCAATATTGTATGGAAAAACACTGACATTACCGGCTTTGACCCGAAAAGTGATTCAGGAGAGATTGTCTCTGAGTATAAAGATATTTTCTTTCATTAGTTTAAAAAAGGAATGCATGAGAATGATAGATGATTGGAACAAATTTTTTAAAATAAACCCAAAATAGTGCCTTCAATAAATTTAGAATAAAAATAAAATCTAACTGCTAGCTGGGTGCAGTGGCACACACCTGTAATCCCAGCAGTTTGGGAGGCTGAGGCAAGAGGATTGGGAGTTCCAAGCCAGCCTCAGCAATTCAGCAAGGCCCTAAGCAACTTGGCAAGACCCTGTCTGTAAATAACATATAAAAAGGGTCAAGGATATGGCTTAGTGGTCAAGCGCCCTTGGTTCAATACCCCATACCAAAAAAAAAAAAAAAAAAAAAAAAAAAAATCTAACTGCTAGAAAGTTACTTTAGTAATAGTACATTTTAAAAAATAAAATAAAATAAAGTTTTCATGTTAAATCACAAAGGGGAGATTACAGAGAGTCCCACTTTTTTTCTTGTCCTTGACCATTTGAAATAACATCAAGAGTTTATTAAAGGTCATCTAACATTCATCTGTGAACCCATGTAGTTCTGGGATCTTTTCCAATGCAAGATTTTAAAGAACCATTCCACATTTTTTCTATGGCAATAGATTTATTTTTATTTTCTTTACTCCAGGGTCCATTTTAATAGTTTGTATTTTTACTAGGAAATTACCATTTTTCTTTAGGATTCCAGTTTGTTGACAGGTTTCTCTTATACTTTTAATCACTCCTCTGTTGTAGTCTTCTAAAGAATTCTTCATTTTTATCTATTTTTTCTTATTTTTTTTTCCTTCATCCTGCCAGATCTCATACTCTTTTGCAAAGGGCTTTTGTATTTACTCGTGCTTTTTCCCTTAGAGTTTCAGAATCTTATCAGGATATTGCTAGGGGTCTGAGTGTTCATTGATCTGGCCTCACAACTTGGCAAGCCCTTTTCAGTATAGACTCACGTATTTCTTCGTACAAGAAAATTTCTCCTTTTACATGTTTAATTTTTGCCTTTCCTTCATATATGCTTTTTCTCCACCCAAATGTCTTAATATAGTATGCTAAGCCTATTGCATCTACCCTTGAGTCTCCTGTCTTTTCTCTTATTATCTTTGCTTTTGTGCTTTGAAATATTTTCTCCATTTGATCTTTTAGCCTACTGATTTGGGTCTCAACAGTGATTATCCTCTCCTTTCATTCATATACAAAATTAAGTGGCAAAATCTTTTCCTTTCCTTTTCTCTTGCTCTCCCTTAAGAAATATTGTTATTTCCTTTGTCGGCTTGGTTGGGCTGGGGGCTGGTTGTGGATCCCAGCACTCATGCATGTGGAGGATGGCAGCATAATCTCCGCTCCTCAGTCCATTGTGTGGAGATAAGCTGCCCACAAGTCTTATGAAGCAGCGAGGAAGCCACCTGCTCACTGGTCTTTTTAATTTCTCAGCTTCAGAGGAAGGGAGGACACCTTGCCCCATTCAGTTCCTTCTTGTCCTTTTGTGACCCATAGAGAAGCCACATATTCATGTGGGGACTGAAATTGACTTTTACCCTTAGGATTCACAAGATCTCTGAGAGCCCAGTTTTTCCTGGGTTTAGTGGCTTGTTCTTGCTGTGTAGGGGTGTGGTGGGGGGAGGGTGCAGGGGATTTCCTGTCATCCTTTCTCTCCTCTGTGACTCATAGAGAGCCCACAGACTCATTTGCTTTCACACATCCATAGGCCTGAGCTACCATTTGACTACAGATTGGAGTCACTATTTGTAGGGAAACCAATTTTACTCAAATTGTCATCTTGGTATTTAAGTTCTCAACTACTTGCTAACCATTGGAAGACAGGACTACCTCTGTGCCCTCCATATCCAATTCTGTGACCCATACATCATTATCATAACAAAGAAGGAAGAGAAGAAGTGGAAGAGGTGGGAGAATAGAATGAGAAAGAAAAGAAGGCAAGCAAGATAACAGTGCTAACAATCTACCAAGCCGACAAAGGAAATAACAATATTTCTTAAGGGAGAGAAAGAGAAAAGGAAAGGAAAAGATTTTGCCACTTAATTTTGTATATGAATGAAAGGAGAGGATAATCACTGTTGAGACCCAAATCAGTGGATCTGATCTTTTTTTTTTCGTGTTTTATTTATTTTTTAATAATTGATTAGTTTTTAAATACATGACGGCGGAATGCATTACAATTCTTATTACACATATAGAGCACAATTTTTCATATCTCTGGTTGTATACAAAGTATGTTCACACCAATTCATGTCTTCATACATGTACTTGGGTAATAATGTCTATCACATTCCACCATCATTGCTAACCCCCTGCGCCCTCCCTTCCCTTCCCACCCCTCTTCCCTATCTAGAGATGTTGCTGTCTTTTGAGGATGGGTTTCAGTATCAAGGGATTTCCTGAAATCAGCATCTTCATCTAGCATGACCTTCTCACCTTCTTCCCTGTTCAATTTTATGAGGGTGTTACTTATGAGGCCTGTACTTATGGATCTGTTGGTACATGAATTATTGCCTAATCCTGTCTCAGGAGAGAGGGAGAGAGAGAAGGAGGGAGGGAGGGAGAGAGAGAGAGAGGGGAGAGGGAGAAGGAGGGAGGGAAATGCTTTTAGATGCTTGGCTACCCGGAACTAAAGGGTACATACAGGAAAAATCACTCTTATCAGGGTGATAAGCTCATTAATGACAAGCAGATACCTTCAAACCTTGATGTAAGAGACATCTGCTTATGTCAGATCAACGACATGGCTTTTGTTCTGAGATGGCTTTGTCCCGTTATCTCTTTTTTTTTTAAATTATTTTATTGTTGGTTGTTCAAAACATTACATAGTTCTTAATATACCATATTTCACAGATTGATTCAAGTGGGTTATGAACTCCCATTTTTACCCCGTATACAGATTGCTGTCACATCAGTTACATTTCCATTGATTTACAAATTGCCTTTCTAGTGACTGATGTATTCTGCTGTCTATCCCATTCTCCACTGTCCCCCCTCCCCTCCCCTCCCCTCTCCTTCTCTCTCTCCATCCCCTCTACTATAAATCGTTTCTTCCACTTATATAATTTTTCTCCTACTCCTCCTTTCCTCTTATATGTAATTGTGTATAACCCTGAGGCTCACCTTCCAATTCCATGCAATTTCCCTTAACTCTCCCTTTCCCTCCCGCCAATCATCCCTGTTTAATGTTAATCTTCTTCTCCAGCTCTTCGTCTCTACCCTGTCCTTGGTTACTCCGAGAAAAAAAGCAATCCTACAACACAGTGGGCCCAGTGTCACCATTTACTCTTTTATGAGTCATGTGGTCAGATGAAAGTGCATTCTGCTTTCTGTGTCCAATGACTGAACTTCAGTCTTAGTTGTGCATATGTGTATATTTATTTACAAGCATATGTGAGACCACATAAGGGTTTTTGTTTATTTGAATGTAAGTATTGATTTGCCCCAATCAATTCCTCTCTTTAATATAACCTTGAAGATATTATATTGAGAGTTCCTATATTTGAGAAGATGAGTAAGAGAGTTGAATCTTCTCTTTGGGATACATTTATAATTAATGTATACATTTATATGGCAATTGACATGTCAGATGCATACAAAAACCTCACTGTGGCTCAGGTATTAATCAGCAATCTTCCTCACTGAGGCAATTAGAAAGAATTTAGCCAACAGTGTCTGAAAAGTAGTTTATCCTTCTTCTTTCCTCCTGAATATGTCAAGTTCTTTGTCTACACTAGTCTGGCTGCTTCTTAGTGTCAAGGTTTAAAGCTTCAGTCAAGAACTCTCTTTTTTCAATTTTTCACAGTTTGATGTCCAATCCTTGTATTATTGGATATGTGTCTCAATGGCATAGAGCTATGATTCTGTTTTCCCTTCCTAATAGGTGTTGCACAAACACTTAAAAGATGGGAAGTGTGACTCCTGGGCGCATTAATTTTGTAGATGGGGAAGAGTTTTGGATTGGGAAGAAATAAGGAAAGGAAGGGAGAATAAACATTCTGGAGCCAGACAAAGGTAGAAAAACAATATAATAGGTGGCACAAATATACATGTGTGCACATGGACATTTACATACATACTCACAGGACAATATACTTTCTCTTATTAGTTCCTTTGTGCCTCAGTGCTGGCATAAATAATTTAAAAGTTGCCAGCCTATCTTATCTGGCTGGCATAAATGACAAGAACACTGGGGAATGCTTCCTCCAGTGACAACTGTTAAACTTCAGATTTGCAAGAGAAATAAAATCTTCTCTGGAGTATTTAAATACAGATGCAAACTCTGATGGGTGGGTTTCATGAAGTGGTGTGATGATGTCTTCCCAAAATTTCACAGCTAAACCTTTGATTTTGTGATTACTTGAAACTAGAGAAATTACTATAACATCCCAGGGTCAAAACTGTAATTATAATTATGCCACATCTTTAAGCCATAGGCATCTAGTAATCATCTGATTCATTCTTATCCATTGGTCAGCTACTCACATGCCTTTCTTTTATGAGATGCTGCCCTCAGCAGAAATGAAAAACTAAGATTATTTGTTTCAAAGCTGCTCATTGACATCTGTCATCCATTACACCAACCCCTTGGAAGTGATATAAAGGGTAGAATTTTAATTGCGGATCAGGGGGAAAGTTCTCATTATCCCACTAACTGCCCCTGGCTGTGTGTGTATTAGTTTAGCAGGAAAGATTAAAAGACCTAAAAAGAGATGACTAAAAAGGGTGTGATGAGTGATACAAGAGTTTACAGATATTTGAGAGTTACAAAAATAGAAAGGAGATACTGAGCATAGACAATTGTAGACTAGTAAAATTTGAAAGAACTTTGGAGATCATTTTTCAAGGTTGCAAAGAGGTTAAAATTAACAACAAATCCTAACATTGCAAAAGCTATCCAACTGTAAAATAAGTTTAAGTTCCAAAAAGTTAAACTTATTTCACATACCTTTATTTAGTTTAAAACTTCCAAAGCAACATTTTAAACTCAGTCTTTATTTGAAGGGAAAATATGTCCATAATCACATTTTAAGAATATTTTATTTTCCATAGAGTCCCCTTGATGGCAGAACCAATTTTCTTTTCCACTTAACCTTTCTCATATTTATAAAGATCTCAAGATTGCATTATTATTCAGTTTTCAATAGAAAAAGAATTATAGTCTCATAGTGTTATGGATTGGATATGAGATGTCTTCCAAAAATTCCTGTGCTAATGAAGGAATATTCAGAATAAAAATGATTAGATTATGAGAGCTGTAACCTAATCAGTCCATCCTAGCTTGAGTGGACTAAAATGGTGGTAACTGTAGGCGGGTGGGGTGAGGCTGGAGGAGGTAGGTCACTGGGGGAATTCCCTGGAAGGGTTTAACTATCCTGGGGCCCCCTCTTCTCTGTCTCTATTTCCTGGCCTTCATGAACAGGGTGGCACACTTCTATCATGTTCTTTCCCCATCATAGCCCTTGAATAATGGAGTCTTCCAACAGTGAACTAAACCTCTGAAACCATAGCCAAATAAAATTTTCCTCCTCTAAGTTGTTCTTGTTAGATAATTTGGTCGCAGTGATGAAAAGCTAACTAACACAGAAATTGGTACTGAGAGTAGGTTTGTTGCTGTGACTAATCTGACCATGTGCTTCAGAAACCTCTGGAACTAGATTCCAAGAGGAGTTTTGTAAAAGTGTGAAGATTCAAGGTGAAGACTTAGAATGTTGTAAGCAGAGTTTAATATGTAATTCTGGTGGGAGCTCAGAGAATCAGAATGCCCACAGGAATGTGGAGAGTAAAGACTCATGATGTTTCAGAGGGAAATGAAGACTCTATTGGGGATTGAACAGAGAACACATGTGTTACACATTGCAAAAAAAACCAAAACAACAACAACAAAAAAAACTTGTCTACATTTGCCCATGCCCTGAGACTTTGTGTGAAGCTGAATTTAAAAGTGATATACTAATTTATCTGGAGGAGGAAATTTCAAGACAGCACAGCATTCAGGAGGTAGCATGGATATTGTTATCAGCATTTAGCTAGGTTTACTGTGGAGCAGAAAAGAGAAAGATTTTCAATTTTAGTTTGTTTAAATTTTAATAAAACTAAAAGAAGACCTAAGGAAAGAATTAAGAGAAAAAATATAGGAAATGAAAAAACATTTCAATAAAGAGAGATTCTGAAGAACCAAATAGAAGCACTACAAATGAAAGACACAATAAACTAAATTAAAAATTCAGTTGAAAGTATCACTAATAGATTAGAACACATAGAAGAGATGTTTTGTTTTGGGGTTTAAAAGACAAAGTATATAATCTTTAAAAGAAAGTTAACTTTAAAGGAAAGATGATAAGAGACTATGACCAGAATATACAAGAATTTCGGATAACAGTAAGAGACCAAATATAAGAATCATAGGCATAAAAGAAGGCATTGAAATGCTTAAAGGAATGCTCAAACTTTTTGATGAAATAAGATAGGAGAATACCTTAGGAACAAGACAGAAATATAAATAAATTTGCATTTAGACCTCCAAATAGGAAAAATAAAAAAAATCCTTACCAAAATACATCATAACTAAAATCTCTAAGATACAGAATGAGGATAGAATTTTAAAAGCTGTAAGAGAAAAACAGTAGGTCACATTTACAGGTAAGCAATTAGAATTTCTCTGATCTCTCATCCCAGACTCTAAAGGCTAGGAGGACTTGGAATAATATTTATCAAGACCTGAAAGATAACAGATGCCAAACAATATTGCTATATCCAACAAAGCTATCCTTTCAAACTGAACATGAGTTGACCTTCCATGATAAGCGGAAAATCATCTTCCATGATAGAAGAATTTATAACCACTAAGCCAGCACTACAGAACATAAGGCATATTACATGCAGAAGAAACGAAAAACAAACATCAGAACCAGAAAATGTATGAATCTCACTAGAAGAAAAGAGGAAATCAAGTCTAAGTAAACATTAGAAATAAATCAAAATGGCAGGAAACAAAGATCAACTCTCCATAATAATACTGAATATAAATGATCTCAACTCTTCAATAAGAAGACATAGATTGGCAGAGTGGATTTAAAAAGATCCAATCCTGTTGTTTACAAGAGACTCACCTTATAGGCAAAAGCATTCACGGGTTGAAGTCGAAAAAGATAAACTATGCAATTGGAGAGTAGCTATTCTCATGTCTGACAAAGTAGACTTCAAGACAAAATTAACTAGAAGAGACAAGGAATGTCACTTCATACTGGTTAAGGTAATCATCCAACAATAAGATATAATGACTATAAATATTTATTCCCCAAATGTTGGTGCACCTATGTACATAAACAAACCTTCCTCAATAAAAAGACTCTAATAGGCCCCAATACAATAGTACCATGTGATTTCAACATATCTTTCTCACCAATAGATAGGTCATCTAGACATAAGTAAAGACCCTTAAGAACTAAAAAGAACTATTAATCAAATGGACCTGAAGATATCTATAGAATATTTCAACAACCAAATTCACTTCCTTCTCAGCTACACATGAAAACTTTTCTAAAATAGACCATATTTTAGAAGTCAAAACAAGACAACATAATCGTTTGCTTCCTATTAGATCATAATGGAATGAAATTAGAAATCAATAACAAGATTTTTTTTTTAGAGAGAGAGAGAGAATTTTTTTAATATTATTTATTTATTTATTTATTTATTTTAGTTTTTGGCGGACACATCTTTATATGTATGTGGTGCTGAGGATCAAACCCGGGCCACACACATGCCAGGCGAGCACGCTACCACTTGAGCCACATCCTCAGCCCAATAACAAGATTTTTATAAAGCCATTTTAACACATGAAGATTGAATAATACATGTTTGAGCATGGAATGGGTCATAGAACAAATCAGGGGAAAAGTAAATAAAATTCTTAAAAACAAATGAGAACAGAGATAGAACATATTAAGACCTCTGGGACCCCATGAAGGCAGGAAACAAAGAGAAAAGTTTATAGCATTGAATGCCTATATTTAAAAAAAATAGATACAAAATAAATGATACATTGTTATACCTCAAAACCCTAGAAAAGCAATAACAAACTCATTCTAAAACCAGACGGCAGGAAATAATTCAGGTCAGAGGCAAAATTAATGAAATTATAAAGCAACACAATGGATCAATGCAACAAAGATCTGATTCTTTAAAAAGATAAACAGGATTGATAAACCCTTTCTCAAAAGAAAGAGAAGATCCAAATAAACAAATTAGAGCTGAAAAAGGAAATATCACCACAGACATTTCTGAGATATAGAAGATTAACAGGAATTATTTTGAAAATGTGTACACCAATAAACTGGAAAATCTACAAGATATTGACAAAGTTTTAGACACACTGACCTACCCAAATTGATCCAAAAGGATATAGAAAACCTAAATAGACCGATGTCAAGCAATGCGATTGAAGCAGCAATTAAAAACCTTCCAACAAAGAAAATTCCAGGACCAGATGGTTTCTTCGAGTTATAGCATACCGTTAAAGAACAAGTAATGCCAATCTTCCTTAAAGTAGTCAATGAAATAGAAAGGGAATACTGCTAAATTCATTCTATGAGACCTCATCCAGACTAAAGTATCAAGAATGGAAAACTACAGATCCAACATCCCTGATGAACACAGACACAAAAATTCTTAATATTAGCAATTCATATTCAGTAGCACATTAAAAAGATTGTATACCTGATCAAGCAGGTTTCATTCCAGTGATGCAAGTTTGGTTTGACATACACAAGTCAACAAATGTAATACGTCACATAGATTTAAGAACAAAAATCACATTATGATCTCAACAGATGCCAAAAAAGCCTTTGATACAATCTAGCACCAATTTGTGTTAAAAACACTGAAGAAACCAGGGATAGAACGAACTTATCTCAACATTATAAAGGAATTATATAGCAAACCAAAAGCCAACATCATACTGAATGGAGAAAACCCGAAAGCATTTTCTCTAAAATCAGGAACAAGACAAGGATATTCACTCTCACCATTACTACTCAATATTGTTCTTAAAACTCTAGCCAGAGCAATCAGGTAACAGAAGGAAATTAAATAGGTATAAACAGGAAAAGGAGAAATCAAATTATTTGTTTGCTGATGACATGATTCTATACATAGGAGACAAAAAAAAAAACCACACCAAATGAAACAACAACAACAGCAAAGAAAAACCATAAAACAGCTCCACTAAAGAACTTCTAGAGATGATAAACAAATTCAGCAAAGTATCAGGATACAAGATCAATATGCAAAAATCAACGGCTTTCCTATATGTGCTGAGAAAGAAATCAGGAAAACAACTCCATTCACAATAGCCTCCAAAAACTACAATGGCAACAACAAAAATGGGAATAAATATAGCCAGGGTGAAAGGAAAACTATAGAATACTGAAGAAAGAATATGAAAACCTCAGAAGATGGGAAAAAACTCCCATGTTCATGGATATGCAGAATTAATATGATCAAAATGGCCATACCACCAAAAACACTACAAAAATTCAATGCATTCTCCACAGAACAAGTAAAAACAGTTCTAAAATTCCTATGGAAAAAATGAAAGACCCAGAATAGACAAAGCCATACTGATCAAGAAGAATGATGCTGGAGGCATCACAATACCTGATCTCAAATAATACTACAGAGCTACAGTACCAGAAGCAGCACGGTACTGGCATCAAAATAGATGTGAAGACCAACTGAATAGAATAGAAAACAGAGGCAAACCCACATAGGTACAATCATCTGATACTCAACAAAAGTGCCAAAGAAAGGCTTATTTAAACAAATGGTGCTAGGAAAACTGGATATACTTATGTAGAATAATTAAACTAGATCCCTATCTCTCACCCTGCACAAAAGCCAACTCAAAGTGGATCAAAGACCTAGGAATTAGACCAGATACTTTACAACTGCTAGAAGGAAATAATTAAGGGTGTGAAGGGAGAACCTACAGAAGGGGAGAAAATCTTTGCCAGCTACTCCTCTGATAGGGAATGAATATCTAGAACATCTGAGTATCTAGAAATATTCTAGTCAGCTTTTTATTGCTATGAACAAAATACTTGACAAGAACAACTTAGAGGAGGAAAATTTTATTGGGAGGCTCAAGCTTTCAGAGTTTCAGAGCTAACTCCACTGCTTTGGTCCCAAGGTGAGGGAGAACATCAGAGCCGAAGGGCACAGTGGAGGAAAACCACTCAACTCACAGCAGCCAGGAAGCAGAGAGATGGAAGGGAGAAGGAGGGAAAGAGAAAAGGAACTGCAGGGCAGAAAAACTCTTCCAAGGCATGCCCCAGTGACCCACCTTCTCTAGCCATACCTCACCTGCCTACAGTTACCACCCAGTTACTCATTCACATGAGGAGAGACCAATTCTGTTACATCAATTATTTCACCTCTGAATATATTTTCATTAATGCAGGAGCTTTGTGGGAACACTTCATATCCAAATCATAACAAAAAGGTGATGCTGGGTGTGGTGGTGCATGCCTGCCTATAATCCCAGCAGCTTGGGAGACTGAGGCAGGAAGATCATGAGTTCAAAGCCAGCCTCAGCAATAGTGAGGTACTAAGCAACTCGTGAGACCCTGTCTCTAAATAAAATATAAAATAGGACTGGAGATGTGACTCAGTGGTTGAGTGCCCCTGAGTTCAATCCCTAGTACCAAAAAATAAAAATAAATTACTGAAAAATATTAACACCAAAACCAAATAGCCCAATCAATAAATGGGCCAAAAGAACTAAACACACATTTTTCCAAAGAAGAAATAAAAATGACCAACAAATGTGTGAAAAAAATATGCAACATTTTTAAAAACCAGGGAAATGTAAATCAAAACTACATGTAGATTTCACCTGATTCAAGTTAGAATTGCAATAATCAAGAATGCAAATAATAAATGCTGGTGAGGATGAGGGGTAAAGGTACATACAATGTTGGTGGGACTGCATACAACCATATATATATATATATATATATATATATATATATATATATATATATATGTGTGTGTGTGTGTGTGTGTGTGTGTGTGTGTGTGTGTGTGTGTGTACACACACACAATCATCATCCACATGGTGTTGATTCTGCAGGAATGCAGGATGTTGGAGTTACAGGGTCATGGAGGCTTCCACTGAGATTCCAAAGGAAGGCCTGGGGGCTAAATAAAGGGTAGCAGGGTTGGAATTCCTTCAGGCTGCCCCTGAGAGTGCAATGCTTAAAGCTATGAAGGTGAAGCTAAAGCTGGAATGGAGACCTCAGGAATTAAGAGATGCCAGTAACATGGACTGTCAAGGTGTGCACTGCAACCAACAAGGCCAAAGTGGTGGGGCTCCCCAAGGCCCTTGAAAAGAACATTTTGCTGCATTGTGCCCCAGATACTGAACATGGAGTTACAGACCTGTTTGCCCAGCTGAGTTTTGGTCCATTCCCTCCTTTTTATGTTCCTATTCCTTCCTTTTGGAATGGGACTCTCTATATTCTGTGCTATTGTATATTGGATACATGTAACTTGCTTTTGATTTGTATATGGGTTCACAAATGAGAGTTTGCCTTGAGTCTCAAAGGAGACTTTGAACTTGGACTTTGGGGCAATGCTGAAACTCTTAATACCATGGGGACCCTTGGAAATGAACTAAATGCAGTTTTCATTGTGAGATGGACATGAGCTTTTGGGGGCCAAAGGCAGAATGCTATGGTTTGTATATGAGGTATCCCCAAAAGCTCCTGTGTTAATGCAGGAATCTTCAAAAGTGAAATGATTAGGTTGGTAGTTGTAACCTAATCAGGACAAATCCTAGTTTGATGAAATAATTAAGTGTTAACTGTAGAGAGACAGGGTATGGCTGAAACAGGTAGGTCACTGGGGTTTGCCCTGGAAGAGTTTATCTGTCCTGCAGCTCCTTCCTACCCCACTTCCTGGCTTCCATGAACAGAGTGGGGCTCCCCAACTATGCCCTTCCTCCATGATGTTTTATCTCACCTTGGGCCCAGAACAATGGAATTGGTACTATGGACTAAACCTCTGAAACCAAGAGTCCATACTAAACTCTTCCTCCTCTATTTTGTTCTTATCAGGTATTTTGTTCACAGCAATGGAAAGCTGACTAACACACATAGCTAGATCTAAAACAAAACAGAACAACAACAACAACAACAACAACAAACTAAGGTAGAAATTAGGCATAGTACTTTAAAAAATTTGCAGTTGAAGTTTTCTTGCTGTCTCTTTTCATGGGAATTGTCATCCTCAAAGCAGATATCTATTTTTCCCCCCTGGGAATGTCAGTGTTCGTCACTTTTTTTTTTTTTTTTAAGAGAGTGAGAGAGGAGAGAGAGAGAGAGAGAGAGAGAGAGAGAGAGAGAGAGAGAGAGAGAGAATTTTTTTAATATTTATTTTTTAGTTCTCGGCGGACACAACATCTTTGTTTGTATGTGGTGCTGAGGATCAAACCTGGGCCGCACGCATGCCAGGCGAGCACGCTACCGCTTGAGCCACATCCCCAGCCCAGTGTTCGTCACTTTTGCTTATGTTAGCCTGTGCTCACCTGCAGTCAAAATTACTAGTGCATGACTTGACAAGATTTTCCTCATCCATGGCAAGTTTCCTGGCTTGTGGCTGTATCCTGAAATACTTGTCCAAGATGTCTTTTCATGAATGTTTCTGGCCAGACTGATCTGTTTGCTACTTTTGTTTTTTCACTTTGCCTTAGTTGCTGTGGCTTCAATATGGCCAACCCACTTGAAATGTACTACCTTACACCTTCAAAACACTTTGTTCAGAAAAAAAGTGACTAACAGGGAATCCCAGGATATTGGATTAGTAATAAGTGCCTGGTCTAAAGTAGGCATTAAATTAAAAAAAAAAAAAGATAGATGAATGGATTCTAGCCCCAGCTGTCAGTATTAATCTAAGAAAATTTTAGCAAGTCACTTCCATCATTTCTGAATATATAAGAAGTATCTTAGTCCACCAACTTCAAGTTTAAGGAGCATTTCACTAAAGCACTGATTATCACCCTCTCTAGGCAACTAAGTCACCCAGGAGAGTGCCTTCAACTAGGGATGCCAAGAATTCACCATTAGAGATGAGGTTTAAATTTGTCCAGGGATAGGACCCATGAACCTGCATATTTTGAAAGTTCCTTGGTTAATTCTAAGCAAGTTGATTGCATCAAGTTTGAGAACTGTCCAGAGGAAATCGTTTTCTTCCCTGTGGGAGAAAAGATCAATCCACCTGTCTAGGTAGCCAAAGTGTGAACTGGTCCAAGGTTTCTCCACTGTGCAGCACTAAGGGGTTTAAGTAGTGACCTGTTTTCCTTTGGATTGGCCTATCTAAAGTGGTATGTTCCAATCAGTCTTGGGAATATGATCTATGGGTTAGCTCAGTCTGTGCAGAAACATGTGAGTTTGGTTACATTCAGTTTAAGAGGAAGAATATGAGCTCAATTCTGATTTGATAAGTGGATACCTTGATCCCTACCTCAATGTTAATTTCTTATCTGATTTCAGATTCAGGGAGTGAGGGGAAAAAGAGAGAAGTCTTTGATTAAGCACACCAACAAATTTCACCAAATCTGTTCCTACCTCAGTGTCACAGGATTAAATAATGTAAATTATTAAATATGCTTCATAAATGTAGATAACTACCCAGACGTTTACTCTTATCTGAAGCCCCCCATCAGATCTAAAACTGATTACACCAAGGAGGTACACTGCTGACAACATCATTTCAATGCTGGCAGACCAGTTATAGTGCAATACTAATACTGTTTCTGATTTCCAGTCAGGGCATATTAAATAAAAGAAGCAGCATTCTATAGTGCAAGTATTGAAGTAGAAATCCAGAAGCTTGGATTGAGACTTGGCCACATCTCTCAACTAATTTCAGACTTCTAAGTCTTCTTCTAGCTCTGATCCGGGAAATGCTGATGTATTGCTCATGAAACTAGAAGCAAGTGGTAGGATGGATGGATACATCCAAGTCAAACACACTTCCTGAAAAGTGTTGATTTCTATTTGGTATCTAGAAAGTTATATGAAGTCATTAAAGAATAAAATTTCCTTCTAATATTAGTTCTAAGAACTGGGTGGGTTAGATAATAGCTTTATGCTCAGGAAAGCTAAGAGATCAGAGTTCATTCTGTGTTTATTCTCATCTCTCCAATTTCTGGATCGTTTTTTGCCAAGAAGCCTTCCTATACCCTAACCAGGGATGGGCTGAGCTTTCTTCATCTCATCAAATTTGAAAAATATTTGGTAAAGAATGTGTACTTCCTATCCACTGTTCACCCCAACTCATAATCAACCACAATATTTTCCCATATTCTAGAAAAATGTCAAATATTCTAAGGTCACAATAATAATGGTACTAAAGAACCACCAATATGAATTGTTATAATATCATTGTTACTACTGTATTACTTTGTGTGCAGATTGTGTGATTCCGGACCAATGCAAGATGTAACTGACCCTAGTAAGCAAGATGATCTTGCCAATTTCATATTCAAGCATATATTCCTATCTACTAAGATTGTGAAGGCAAACAGAACTCTAGTAGATAGGACCTGGTCTAATTCATCTTTTATCCCTTGCATGTAGAATAAAGAATAAGTGCTAACAGATGTTTAATTTATGAATTCATGTATTGAATAAATTCAAAAAACAGATAAGCAATGATATAACAACAGGCAAATATAAACATTATTAGGATTTTAGATTTTTTTAAACAGGTAAATGTTTGTTAATTGTTACATTTTTAAAATACAGAACTGGATTCCAACAAAACAATTTAATAAAATAAGGCACAATGTTTAGTAAGGCAAAATTCATACAGAAGATCGAATACATACATTTTTTTATATGTCCTGGGGGGAAGGGGTAGTAGGTAATAGAGTTGAAGTAGATTAGATATTCTTTTTAGAGCATTTACCATTATAAGGTTACATATAAATCTGATAAAGTAAACTATAGCTTACATTGAGAAAAAAACTTATCATATTGCTGAATTACACTTATTTTACCATTAAGCTTTCATTATCCATATATCTATAAAGATATTCCTAATTCACAAGATTTCAATTACAGAAAATTTAAAAATCAGATCAAAAATAGTAATTTGACCAAAGTAAAAGTCAATACATTTTAGTATCCTCCATTGATACTTGAAGGACCAAACTTTTTATTTATAAAAAGTTAAAAATACTGATTATTCTATAATTTTGTCCCATTATGTTTTTGTTTTTCATAAATTATGAAGAGGGCTCAGAATGCAACAAACCTCAACACAAGTCTGCATGATTGTTGTAAAGTGACTTTGAAGGTTAATATTCTTCCTCAACACCACCTCAATGTTAACCATTTCAATTAGTGAAAGAACTCTCTTAATATAAATAGTAAGCAGAATCAACCAATTTAGTAATGTTTTTGCAATACCAGCAATAGCAGTTTGCAATACCAGCAATATCCCAGTTTCTTCCCTTAGATGGAATTCTGAATAAAAAAATGTTAACCAATTTATTCACAGCTGAAGAAAGAAGTTCTGGTAAATGCAGATGGTCTTTCTGCCATGACTTTCTGTATGACAGTA
Source organism: Spermophilus citellus (assembly GCF_964194105.1). Lineage (NCBI taxonomy): Eukaryota > Metazoa > Chordata > Mammalia > Rodentia > Sciuridae > Spermophilus > Spermophilus citellus. The sequence goes on from NC_138188.1 coordinate 104,895,435, forward strand.
TATAAATAACCTTCATTAAACTAATGGATTTTAATATATACTAAATTGAATACTGTCCTTTACATGAATTCTTGAGATTGACAAATGCTAGCTAAAAGTCTAGTAGCACCCAAATCAGTATTACCCTGTGAGTGTTCAATGATGTGTAATGGTTGTTAATGAATTGTTATTTTTTACATTAATTCTTAGTAAATATGAACCAAAAAATAAAAAAATAAAAAGCGAATGGAGGTATTTACATGCATAATATTAAAACATACCCCCTTTAAACCTATATAACAACAATAACAACAAAACAGTGGCAAAATATGCTAGGCCTCACAATAACAATATTTTTATATATTGCTATAAATATGAAGTTGGTTAGAAACCACTGTTACCCTTTGGTGGTACCAGATGTATTTTTAAATTAAAATAATATGTAAGAAAATACACTTTTTCACTGATTTTATTTCAGACAACCCTGATGCTTATGGCTTTGACCTCTATAACAGTATACATGATTTCAGTTCCCTCCCCAGAAGCCCTAGAACTCATACCTGGGCATTATTTTAGGTGAAGAAATCTCTCAGGATCAGTCCTTATCTCTCAAGTGAAATACAAATAATCATGAAGCTGTCATAACTTATTAAATGATTAGTTTCCCAAACTTTGGGTCTAGAGTGGAGGATTTAAGGCACATGCTTTCTGACCATAAATCAAGACACTGCTACCTATAAAATTATGATGTTTATAATGAAAATACAAAACAGCATGCTACTAAACTCATTATTATTATATTGTGTTTAGTGCTTAGTACAGAGATATAATGAGGAATCAGAATTATGCATTACAGGGCTCGTTGCCTAAAAACCTATACAGCAGCCTTTACCACAGGATTAAACATTCCATACAACTTAAAATCTCACTATTTTGGACTAAATGGAGAGTGATATACAGATATATATGTAAATGTATATTTTTATTTTATTTTTTTCAGGGCTGAAGACTGAACTTAGGGCCTCGCATGGGGAATGGTATTCATGACATAATCATATCTACTTTTAGATGAGAAAGAGCTCATTTAGGTTAAAATTAGGTATTTCTAACTAAATGCTGCTAAACATTCTATATACATACTCTAACTAATATAGTTTTGTCTACAGGGGTTATATGAGGTTTAGAAATAATAACCACTGTTTAAATACATAAATAGCTGCTGCTAAAATGCTTTAGAAGATCAAACTTTATTTGCACTATTTACTTAGTGTTTTTTTTTTTTAAACACATAGTGAAAAAGTAAATATCAACCAGGGCTACCTGCCATACCACAAATTTCAGGCTAATGAGGTACTACCTTCTCTTTGTGAAGAGCAAGGTTGGCTGGAAGAAAATCCTATTACTTGGGCCCTCAGTTATGGCAGGATGTGAACAATCTCCCAAGTCCAAGACATTAAATAAATTTAGTAATAAAGGCTTTTAGATGGTAGTCAATAAGCTACTTAGTGACTTAATTTAAAAACAATTCACTATTACTCTAAAGAGCTTTCTTGGCTCAGAGATATTCCTGGGTGTCTGGTGACTTCTCTGACCCTACACTTTGTTGCTTTTAAAGATTTCTTTACCACTCCAGCAATAAACTTGGTATTTACAACGTCTGGTAAAATTGGTCTGCTGTATTATGCTGCACCATTATGAACTGCCTTTTACTCTTATTGACATAAACACAAAACTTTCTCACATTTGAGGTACAATTTACAATGCAAATCTTTAGAATTTTTTTAACTTAAAATTTTAGTATCAAGAATTTTAGGACAAGAGATTCCTTCGGCACACATTTAGAAATAAAATATGAACAGTCACCTCTAGATCTATCTCTACTACTCATATACAGGGAATACTGAGAATTCTGACCACAGGTCCTTATGTCAGTCAATCCCTTGCAACATGGAATCAATATCATATTAGTGAATCTTCCTATTTCCTAAAGTCCTATTCTGCCTCAGTTTGGTGAGGCTGATACACTGGATTCTAGGAATAAGTTGAGAATGTATAATGTACCCAATTCCAATTTTGAATATTAGCACTGAAGAATTCCACTCAACATATATTAATGTTCTGCTTAAGTAGTTTTGTTCACTAAAATCATCCAAGTGGAGCAATATCTAAACCTAATTTGATTATGAAAACTACTTTGTTGTTTTTTCACATCATTTAAAAAAAATCCTCAAATTCATTAACAGTAGTTAAACAGAAACATGGAACTTAGCAACTAACAAGTAAGACTACCATTTTAAATACAAAGTCTGCTACATGACTTGGGAGCTGTTTATATTGTTTTAGATGATCAACTCCCTGTATCTCATTTTCTGGTTAATTTCTATAATCACCAGTTATTTAAAAAGGAAAGGAAAAATAGTGAAAAAGAAGAAAATCTTAGAAACTATCAGCAGCTCTTATAAAGGCTAAGGTCAAAGATTTGGGAGAAAAAAAAAAACAACAAAAGAAAAACTAATGCTAAAATGTAGATTTACTTAAAAGTTACCAAAGACAGTAGCACACCGATCATAGATTTTTCAACTGTACATGTAAAGAACCCTAACAAAGATTTTGTTGAAAGAACACTGGTATTCATCTCCATTATATGGCACAGGCTAGAAACTGTCTCTGGTTGGAGTAGTTTATATCTGTAAAAGATCAAGCAATGTACCTTTATTCTAGGAAGCCTGGGAAGGTTAAATGCTATATTTACATGCGTATTTAATTCTTAGAAGATCAACTAAGCTGTTAACTTATGTCAAAGCTAATAGTCAATTAAGAAGTAAACAGAGGCATTTAAGCCAGAAAAATTTGGTCCTACCAATCTAAATCAGTTAGTTACAAAACATTTTAGGTTTGTCATTTAGGCACAGCCTAAGTCATTTTTACTTTTCATAATCTTGCTGTCTGCAGCTCGCTGTGGCTCATTTTAGAAGTAAGCAAAGACTTTATATTTTATAATTATTCACATACTACCTTCAATAGACAGTAGAAACATATTAAATCACTTCTATACATATAAAAAAATTCAGAGTTAAAAAGAAAATAAGAATCTTACTACATTTTAACAGGGTAAAGGTAAAGGGATCTCTATAGCAGCGTTTCACAACTGCAGTCATGAAACTTTCATGACGTTTCATGAATAAACACACAAATAAACACACAAACCCTGAATTATCCTATACTATACTTTCTTCTAAAGTAAAAAATAATACATATGGAAAAAATCTAACATACATATATATATACAATAATCAGCTTTTAAGAAATGATGTGCCCAGTCATGAATGCTAGAAGTCAGAAAAGAGATCAGGAGACTCTAATGTAATCTGCCTGTGTATCACTGTATACTTAACGTTTGCCAACTAGCCATCATTTTATCATAGATTGGTTAGCTAATTATGATGAAAGTGTTGTGTATTCTGTAATATCGATTTATAATATTAGTTTATAAGCACTTAGTTAATAAAAATTTGGTAATTTTTGAAACTATTTTTCTCCTATACTTCAAGGATACATTTTAAATGTATCATCAACTCCCTGTATCTCATATTCTGTTTTTCCCCCCCTCTGTTCTATCAGTACTTTATTTTCAAAAAATTATTCCATGGATAACTAGTTTTGGTATTCTATTGTGTATGAACACGACTCCTGCTCCTAACTTTATTTGCCTTATTGCCATGTTTTTCTAGTTTTATTCATTTTTCTTTAAAATGCAGAGAAAGTTGCAGCTTTAGTACACTACACAAAGGAGTCACATTTGACTGTTAAAATTTCCCCCCTATTCATTCAAGATACAAAGAAGCTTTCTTGGCTTACATCTTTTCCAGGTTTTTATTAAAAGTATTATTCTGTCTGATAAGGAATAAACTGATCAAGATGGTAGCTTCCCATTAACTATAAAAAGTGATTTGCTTACAAGGGACCACTGCACACTGAAAAAAATTATAAATAATTAAAAAAAAATTAAGGTGGCCATGAGCTCAGCTGTTAGTTATACAGTTTTTACATAGTTCTGTTAAAGCATATTTTAAAGTGTCTTGCATAGTACATTAGGTTATAGGCTGCTCTGGCATTATTTCTTGAGTAAGTTTCCATATTCTTGCTAGGATTAAGGCACTATAACAAGTCATTGCTGAACTATATAAAGTTAATAACAATCTTACAAAACAAAGAAGAAGAAATGAAAAGTTATCCCACTTACAAGTTATACCCCTTACTTTACAGTTAGTTGGTCAGAAAAGTTTAGGTCCTATGTAACCATCTGTGAGCTTATATGAATAGGTCTGCAATCTACACAGACAGATAAAATAAGCAAAGAGCTAACCTTGTTTGTTGTATGGTGTTCAGCCTAAACCTAAGGATAACCCTGGTAATAATTATAGCTTTGATAATTTCTTACTTTTTTTCATCTCACCTGCCACAAGTTTCACTATTCATGGCCTTATTATACCACTGCTCTTCAAAATATACCATTCTGCTATGTGATTCATGCAAAACTTGTGAAATTGCACAACAATCAGCCAAATTTGAATCTGCCATTCGGATTATATTCAAATTATATTCAAAGATTCCAAACATGGTATTGAACTTATTCCTGCTGAATGGGTAGATGAACATAAAATCTTTCACATCATCTCAGATTCTTTCATGGACATTCAAGATGAAGATAATAAGGTTTCTAGTCAACTTCTAGCTCTATTTTCTTTTCTAATCATCTTTGCTCATTTTTTTTTTAAAGTATTTCACAACATCCTGTATTTCTGTTCAGCCAAGAAGAACTTTCTGCATTCTGTGTGCAGCAACACTAGCTTCGTCTTCTGAGTCAGATTCACTCTGGGAAGTGGAGCTGTGAGAGGCAGAACTGCAGGGTGAAGAGCATTCTGGCGAACATAAGTAGTGCATCAGTGGGAGGCGATACTTCCCACAGAAATCCACAAATTTAATTTGTCTGACACAGCAGTCAAAGTAGACTCCTAGAGAAAAGGAATACACAGTAATCATTACAAAGCAAAGAGCCACAGTTTGATATTTTTTTTCCCAGAATTCTGATGAACTGTCACATACTTTTCTCTTTTATGAACTGGTGGTGAGGATTGAACCTAGTGCCTCACACATGCTAGGCAAGTACTGTACCACTGAGCTACAACCCCAGGCCTTTCTTATGAATCTTAAACAGAATTAGTAGTCACTTTTATAGCACTACATATAGAAATACTGGAGGGTCTTAGGGGTGGAAATTTGGCTGCAAGAGGCCAGGAAATTTACCTTCAGGAAGTGGGTCATTAAGGACACTTAGCATCTTTTCTGTGAGTGACTTGGTGTCAGTGGCTGATGGAGATTACAGGATATCTTAAGTGCCCTTTTTCCATCCCCCAAGCCACCCCTTTGGCTTTATCCCACAGGCAGAAGACTAAAGCAAAACAAAAGTCCCCTTTTATAATTCTCTTAAGAATTAGATATGCACAAAATATGCAGTAAGGAGATGGTGTTTCGTACTCCTATTCTTACAATCTGAAAAAGTGAAAGCAAAAGAAACAAAATACCATCTTATATTTACGTGGGCTCTAAATCTATAGGCTGCAAAGCTGATTCACTGATGATTTCACTTGATTCTCACACAATTACTAGCAGGCAGCTCTTTTGGTTCCTAATTTAGTGCTCCTGAACTATAGTTCTTCAATAGGCAGAAATGCAGCCAGTGCAGAAGGAAAAAGGTTTACATGCCTCTGGGTTTTAGTTGATCCTTAAAAAGATACTGCACATCTCTGACATACCAAGGCTGTCCTACAATTGCAGTAAAACCGGAATATCTAGAAATTTGGGTTCACTGCCTTTCTGGAGAGGAATTTCAGCTTTTACACTCTAACTTAAGTTTCCCAGCTACTGTGTGTTTGTCACAGAAGAGATCAAAATAAAAACATGTATCCAAGAAACAACAATGATTTCTAAATACCTTGCATAGGTTAGCAGAGTGGTATTTAGAAATGATTTAGAAAAATAGAAACATTCAATAACTGGTTAGTCAGTAAACTAATAATAAATCCCTAAAAATGTGTTTGCAATCCAACAATAATAGAATAAAATAAAGCATTATGGAGTTACTATAAGCTAAAACAATACAATATTTTGTTATTTGTCAGTCACATACAAAAGGAAAATCTCTCACAGAATATAAAAATATAAAATTATTTTAAATTCATAATTCAATAACAAATCTGAGGGGGGAAATATCTAATAGTTCACTTTACATATTATCTCAAATTTTAAAATGGTAATTTTTAAAGCATTCCTAAAATAAATAGCACTTCAGTGTACTAAAAAAGTTAACAGAAACCATTTAAGAGAGAAAAGAAGTTCATTTCCAGAAAAGGAAGATTCAAAGCAGACTAGATTTAGACCATGAGGCATGGAGGCCTTTTGTGAATTCTGTCCTGTGTCCTCAGCCATTGTAAAGCCAATTCATGAAAGAGAAGCCAGAGAGGTTTATGCACTTTTCATAAGACACAGAACTGCAACCTCTACTTCTAAGAGTGAATGGCCAGAAATGGCTTAACATGTGGTCTGTCTTGTCTTTTATAAACCCAATGTGTCTTTTTTTCTCTTTTCTTTTATAGCAATCTTTGAGTAACTTAATAATTTTCTCATTTTTTTAAATATTATAACAGTTTCAAGACAAGAGGAGACTTTCAGGGAAACTCTCACCTGATTTTTGACAATTGTTATGCAACATTTCTCCAGTACTTATATTTACACTACAAATATTTCTATGACCCTATTAAAAAGGATTTTTTAAAAAAGGAACTTTTATAAGGAAGCCAAAATAAAATGATCCACTATCAGTCACCAATTTCTACCCACACAGTCTGGCATTTCAGGTCTTTTTCAACCTGGTCTTAATGAATCTTTTCATTCTTGTTTCTCATTACTGCCCTAACTGAACATGTGAGCCAACTGCCATTCATCTAACACTCTGCCCCATACTGTTCTGTCTCCACTTCACTTTCTCCATATGAAAATTTCCTATCCTCAATCTTACCCTATTAAAATCTAACTACTGTCAGGAATTATCTTCTCATTCCCAGATCTAATCAAATACACTCCCCCTCCTTTAATTCCTAATGGCACTCTGAATTCTTTGAGATACCTTAGACTGCTCTGCATTTTATCATTTGTTTAATTCCCTCCAAATCCTCTATGAATTTGAAAGAATAAATTTTAAAGAATTAAAATTCATAATATAAAGTTCTATGGTACTATCTTGAAACTGACATGCATTTGGCCCATTCTCATACATCCTGAATCACACTCTTTTTAAGGTTATCTGATACAAAGAATGGTAAGCCTAAGAAAGTGTCCTTCAAATAACATAAATGATGTACAAACATTTTAGAAACACTTTTTAAGCAATAAGGACTATTAACACTTCCTTTGTGTTTCCTTTCCTTTTATCATCTTACTTTTTATTATCTTATGATAATAAAGCCTCATAAGACTGAGACTGCCTGGGTATTTTACTTATGGTGAATCCAAAAATATTATGGAAAGAATAGAGAAAAGAAAGAGCTGGACATAGTGGCACATGCCTGTAGTCCCAGAGATTTGGGAGGGAGTACAAGTTCAAGGCCAGCCTAAACAAATTGGTGAGATCCTGTTTTAAAATAAAAAAATAAAAAGGACTAGGACTCAGTGGTAACATGCCCTGGGTTTAATGCCCAATACCAAAATAAGAAAAAGAAAAAAAGGGGGTGGGAGGAGAGAGAAAGAGAAAGAAAGAGAGAGAGAAATCCTCAGAAGGTGAAATGTCTTAACTTTAAAAGGATGAAAGAAAAAAAACTATCTTTCTCTGAAAAAAGTCTTAGCTAATTAAAACAACATTTAGATCAAATTTTAAAAATAGCTAAATGAGTAGGAAACACTAACACTGTAACTAACACTATTTTACTTACCTCCACACTTTGGGTTTGGGCAATTGCTGGCTAAACTTAAGTATCTAAGAAGATTCCCCGGAAGATCATAAGGAGTGTAGGCAATGTTCCGGATCTTAATGGTCCGTGCAGCTAATTCCAGGAGAGTTGGAGGGTCATATGTTAAATCTCTGACAAAACGAACAACCAATGGATTTCCTCGTAAACTCAACTCTTCCAAATGAATAAGGTTGAGGATCTCTCGAGGCAGGTATGTCAGCAAGTTATTGTGGAGACTGAGGGAACGAAGTGAATGCAGCCTAGAATGAATGCAGTACAAAATCAATGGCAGTGGGTAACATAAGCTGAGTTTATATATGTGTGTGATTATATGTGCATGCATGTATATATGTATTTATGTATATATATGCCTGACTTCCCGAAAAAAATGAGCAACTCAGATTAATGGAAATAAAATTAAACGATGCTGAAACTAGATGGAGTACAGCCTTGTAAATGTCATGATAGACTTTTGCCCCTGGAATCTTAGCTTAGAATACTTAAGAGTATTTTATGTGTAATATTATTTTTAAAGATTCCAATACCTAAAAAAGGAAAGATTTCAGATGCAATAAAAATGAAGATCCCCTACATTATAAAGCCTCATAAGAAGTGTAGGATAAGAATGTTTCATATCAAATATAAATTCACTAAAAATCCCATAAAACCTAGGGAAACCTATGTCAAATTAATATACTATTTTTTGATTACATAAAACAAGCTGAACAAATACTGTGAGGAATAAACTAGAGCATTTAAAAGTAAAAGTAAAAATAACCCAACTCACAGTAAATCCCAGAGCCATAATTATCATATCAGGTGCTTTGAGAATATTTAATCCTTATCTGTCTGTAAAACATGTGAGTTAATGCAAGACAACAATTTCTATGCATGGATGTATGTGTATATATATAAATTGCTTGAAATTACTCACTGTGAAAGCTGAGGAGGCACACTTTGGATTTTGTTGTCACATAATACCAAGTAAGTCAGAGAAGGCAAATTTGCTAATTCTGGTGGGATTTCTTTGATGAAGTTTCCTCCAAGATATAAACACTCTAAACTGCAAAAGAAAATGAACAAAAACAAAAAAGTAAATAAATATAACTTAGACGAAGCACTCCATTGTCTCTACTACAATGAGCTCATTTGATCTGTTCAGCAAATGTTTTACTAAGGATTTGTTACATGCAACCCATACTCTAGAGAAATAATGCAAGCTTCAGGGAGCTTAGATCGTAACTAAGGAGACATGACACACCAATGTTAGACAATAGTATTATCAAACACAAAACAGGTCCAAAAATAGGGATCACACAATTAAAATATCAAAATAAGGAGAACAACTCACAAATTAGAGAGGAGCTGAAAAGAGGAAGAATAAAATAAAACCACAATAGTACTAATTAAAAAAACTTCCCAAAAGTACTATAATGCGGGACGGCTATGAATTTAGTCCATTTAGATGGGAAGAAAGAGGAAGCTTCAAGGTGAAGAAGAGAACTTTTAAAGTTCAATGAGTACACTGTTTTAGGGAAGAGGAAAAATCTTGAGAAATCCACAGACAAGAGATTGATCCCATGGTAGTATGTTTGGGTTAATGTAGTTGCTTAGCAAGCAAGAGGAAAACCATTAGCCTTTTTTTTTTTTTTTAAGTACAAAAATATATCTGAAGCCTCTATATTTCTTGCTCTTATTATAACAAGTACATTATCAGAGGCTGACTAAATTATATGTAAAGCTGACCATTACCATGAAGTTAAAGTTCAATATAATTATCCTATTTACTAGAAAATAAATTAATATTTTGAACATAGCATGTATTGCACCACAATACAATACTATTCTCTAATGACTATAGAAAGCCTGCAAAATCTAAAAGATTTTCTGCAGGAGGTGGCAGAATTAGTTCTTAAAATATATATGGAAATAAACAAACATATACACACATATACACATCTTTTCTATTACTGTTACTTTTGTCTTCTGTTAAATCTGCTAACTCAGAAGAGCTAACATTCTTTCAAAATATCTTTAAAATGGGAGAAAATAGCCAGCTTAGCAATTACTCAAACTTCTATGTTAAGAATTACCTGGAGGGGCTGGGATTGTGGCTCAGTGGTAGAGTGCTCGCCTAGCATGCATGAGGCACTGGGTTCGATCCTCAGCACCACATAAACGTAAAATAAAGATCCTGTGTCTACCTAAAACTAAAAAATAAATATTAAAAAAAAAGAATTACTGGAATACTTTCAAAGCTACAAAATCCTGGCCCCATCCAGATGCACTAAATTTGAGTTCTAGGGGAGGGGCCTGAAAAAGGGTAGGTTTTAGAATATAAGGTATAATTTTAACAGATAAAGCCAACTTGCTCTCTAGAGCTATCGTTCTCTATGTATCTACAATCAGCATCTGAGAGTACTCCTTACTTAACCCATTACTTTGCCAACACTTAGGATCATCACTGACTTTAATTTTTAAAACAGATATCTGACAGTGTGGAAAATGACATCATTCTGTGCTTTTAATTTGCAGATCTGCCATTCCCTAATTATTAGTGAAGTTTAGTATCTTTTTTATGTTTTGGGCCAAATGTGATTCTTTGGAGAATTTCCTGTTCATCTCATTTTCCCATTTTTCTCATGGGTTAGATGACTTTCACTCATTAATTTGTTGGGAGCTTTGTTGTTGTCAAATATATGTTCTATGCAACTTTGTTCCTTTATGGTCTATAGCATGGTCTATTTTTATTCTTGTTTTATATGTACTAAAAGAATGTGTGCCAATCTTATACACTGAGAAACTCAAATTTCTTTTAGTTTCTCTTACTACTTTGCCTTCTTAATGGTTTTCTCTCCTACCATAACTATGGTTTTTCTTCTTTCCTTCAGAATTGTCAATTTGTGCTCTTTTCCTTCAATATAGAAGTTATATTGCAGATACATTCAAGTTCCTGCCTTCCAAAACTTCTGTTGAAGTTCTTTTATTCACATGAAACATTTCTCTTTGTTCCTTTAAATTCACTAGAAGTGGTTCGGGAGGAGCACTGTGGGGCAGGAATGGAAGCAGAGGTGTGACTGGAGTCTGATGCAGCAGTTTGGAGAAGCTACATTGCCTGGAATCTTTTTCTATCCTTTGAACTGACTGGTGAATCTGTATTTTAAATGTAATTCTTAAAAACAGGGGATTTGATTGTTCTATGCGTTTTTTTCCCCCTTCACTCTGCCCTTTGCTGTGGACATCATTTCCTTTGTTCACTGCTCCCTGCTGTTTTACCCTGCAGTAGGTGCTATTTCTATTTTAATACCCCCAATTTTGTTACCCCTTCAATTTCCTTTGCATGCTCTCATTCCTAAACACATCCTTGCGCCATTCTCTGACCTTCTCTTTGTATCATTTTCTAGACTTAGTTTTACCTTGATTTTCTACCGTTTTACTGATTTTTAAATAAACTTATTATGAATCAATATACAGATTTATCAACATCTTTTACCAATTTCTTTGTTCATCATTACTTTTGGTACATCTTTTAAAATTCAATTTTCCTTTGGAAGTTCCTTCAGCAAAGACTCATGGTTTAGTCTTTGAATATTCTGATTTATTTATTTTTGGTATCAGGAATTAAACCCAGGGACACTTAAAAACAAAGGTACATCCCAAGCCCTTTTTATTTTGAAATAGTGTCTCACTAAGTTGCTTAGGGCCTTGCTAAGTTGTTGAAGCTGGCTTTGAACTTGAGATCCTCCTGCCTCAGCCTCCTGAGCTTCTGGGATTACAGGCATGTGCCATTGCTCCTGACTCTAATGTCTTTATTCTGCCCTTCACTCTTGAGTAATAAGTTAGTTGGACATAAAATTCTAGGTTAGCAGTTACTTCTTAGCATTTGGAAGATACTGCTCCACTATCTAATTACAGTCAATATCACTACTGTTCCTTTGTAGGGGGTCTGCTTCACCCCTCCCTCAGTGCTCTGAGTATTTTTTCACTGTCTTTTTCACTATCTTAAGTTTTATTATAAGGTGTCAAAATATCAGTTTAGAGGGTTAGCTTTATTTAATTGTGGGAAACTTCAGTCACTATTTCGACCCTCATTGTTTTTCATTCTTTTTTTTCTACCCCCTAGAATTGTTCTTGGTAGTATGAACTTCAGGATCTATCCTTCATCCTGTTTCGTTTAAGCCTTTCATTTTTTATCTTACTGTGCTGCATTTCAGAAGAATGCCTTAGCAAGCTCTTGGCTTTTGGACTCATTCTTTGGTGGAGTTCACGCCATGTAGCCCATTTAGTAAGTTCATACATAGTCAAGTCCCCTTTATCCTTGAGGAATATATTCCAAGACTCTCAGTGGATGCCTGAAACCAGGGATAGTACTGAACCCTATAATTTCTTGCCTTTTCCTTCTTAACTAAGCACTTACAGTGCTCTGTGGTTTGATATTTGACACAAAACTACCACAAATTTTTTTCCTTCTTTATAACTGCACAGCTAGATTTGTTCTTACCACAGATTTTAGCAACTGAAGCATACAATGTTTTTCTCTTCTAAGTAAAGAACTTAAACCTTTTAATTTAAAGAAAGCACTTTATGGATTTTCTATAACATATTTGAATTTCCTGCATCATTATTCTTGTACTTTGTGGCCATTATTAAATAAGGGCCATTGAACATAAGCATGTGCTACTTAGATAATTGATCTGATATCCAAGGCAGTTACTATGTGCCTAAGAGGCAGGGTATAGAGTATATAAGTGTGACAAAGGGATAAGTCACATATAGGGTAGGACTCTACAAGATTTCATCATGCTACTCAGAATGCAGTACAATTTAAAACTGTTTATTTCTGGAATTTCCCATTTAATGTTTTGACTGCAGTTAACCAGGAAAGCAAAATCACAAATGGGGCAGGGGGGGTATTATATATATTTTTTCATTTCTAGGAACTGCAGCTTTTGTAATTGTCAGTTTTAAAACTTCGTCTTCTTTTGTTTCATTGATGAAGTTATTTTCCTTGATCTCTCTAAACTTAGAAAACTATTTTTAAATCCTTTACTGACAGCCTTATTAGATACTTTGTCAGGTATAATTTCTTCCATTCATTGAATTTCTTTTCTGTCTTTCATAATCTCAGCCTTCTGTGATGTGTGGAGATTCAGACAACCAACTTGAATCTGAAGTTTTTTTTTTTCTTAAATAAATGGATCATCCCCCGCCCTCAATTTCTGATAATGTGAAACTTTTCAAGACTATATTCCTCTCTAGACTCATAATACTAAAAAAAAGTAAGCAGACAAGTAATTTTGATATGCTACTTTTTTTCTGTTTCAAAGATTACCTTGGGGGGCTAGGGATGTGGCTCAAGCAGTAGCACGCTCACCTGGCATGCGCGGGGCACTGGGTTCGATCCTCAGCACCACATAAAATAAATAAATAAATAAAAGATGTTGTGTCCACCGAAAACTAAAAATAATATTAAAAAAAAAGATTACCTTGTAGCAAAAATCAACTATCTGGTTACAAGACTGGATTTTACCTCATATAAGTCCTAAATACTGGTGGTGGGGGGGGGAGGATCTTGGGCAGAGTATTTTGATCCTGTCCCATATGGTATAAGTTAATATTCAAATACTCAGAAATCCCTATTTTTCAATGAGGAGAACTACTTAAGTAGAATAGAATAATTGGAATTCAAATAAATGAAACTACCCTGGAAAAGAAACTATTTTAATGAGAGGACTACTGGGGGAAAAGTTTGGCAAACTTGATCTTTTGTAGGGGGAAAAAAGTGAAGAAAGAGAAGTGTGAGTCCGAGGGCAAGTATAAACACTGTCCTATTTGCTTAGCTTAGTGTTATGTACAGAATGCCTGCATCCTCTCATAATTCACAATGAAACAAACCCTAACCCTTAATGCAATGTTATTTGAAAGTGATGTTTTTCTGGAGGTAATTAGAATTAGATGAAGTCATTAAGGTACAGCCCTCATGAATTGGACTAATGCCCACATAAGAGTTCTTAGAGAACATGCTTCCTTTCTCTGTCTTATGAAGACACAGCAAGAAATCTGACATTTATGAACCAGGCAAGAAGGCCTTGAACAGACAATCTGCCACCAGCTCTATACTGGACTTCCTAGCCTCCAAAACTGTGAGAAATAAATTTCTGTTATTTATAAGTCGCTCTGTTTATGGTATTTTATTATAGCAGCCTGAAGTTACTAAAATAGTCAATAACTAAGAGAAATTAGTCTTTAGTGGTCAGTAACTACTCAATGTCTTCTCTCAATGGGAGATATTCATTGAGAGAAGACATGTCTCACTGGGAGTGGGCAGGGCATATACTCAGAATGGATGCCAAACACTAGTAGTTACTGTGACTTTTGGCAGGGAAAGATCTGAAGTTCTAAAATATAACCAAACCCATGATTTTGAAATGATGTACTGTAAATTCTCTTTTGCAATTCATGGGTATCATTAATCAGATTAACAACCAGTATAGTAAACTTATGGGCTTCTCACTTTCAAATTCAAATAATTTCCAAAGTTCTATGGACTTGAAATCTTTCAATAATTTATGGGAACTAAATTTCTAAAGCATGTTTCCCTAATATACCTTTTCATAGTTAGAAAGTAAATTATTACTGAATTTAAAGCAAAATTATAGTGTTATGTTTGTAACACTGTGCCTCTGGTTAATTAAAGTTAGCATAAATTTATTCGTTTATTGTCTGACAGAAAATAGGAAAAAATTATTCACTAAATTTATGAAATGAATTCTTCTTTTCCTTTCTGTTTAGCATTAACAAATCAATCTTAAGTTTATTACCTTTCCAATCCTTAGAAACGGGTGCCTTTTCTCTTATCAAGGACCAATGACCCACTGAAAATAGGCCCCACTGCACCAATCAACTTTAACCACAAGTATAAGAAGGAAATGCTTTTTGCTTCTCCACCCCTCAAAAAATGACGTTAAGTACAATAAAAATATACATTAGTTCCACAGTTGGTTAAAGGAAGCTGAGACAGGGATATACCAAGAGGCAAAAGACAAGTAACAGAAGTACAGAAAGGTAAGAATCATACAATTTCTTAAATACTTTTCTTGAAATAGCATCCCTATATTAAATAGTTAATTTTCAAATACGATCACTTCCCACAGGATTTTAAAGTTCATTGTACATTCAAAAGTAGACACAGGGATAGAGGTATCATTTCTTAGTGCTTGCTCCAAACTAAGAAAGAAGTCAGAGGGAAACAAAGTCACAAATTCAATATGTGAGACTAAACTTTACCAGGTTCTATTTATCATCTAATCAAGTCTCTTGTCTCTTTTCTAAGACATGTGCCTGTTGTACACTAGCTTCAAAACATTCCATGGCATTAATTTCTAGCTTTTGTTTTGTCACAATTATCTTCTAAAACCACATCAAACAAATGGTGAAAGAAGGGTCACAAACAGAAAAATATATTACTTAAGAAAAGACTAAGGGAAAGTTCCAATGAAACTCACTTGGCTCAAACCTTCTCTCCAAATATCTAGCATCCTGGATGCCAAAAGCCACGAAGCTTTCATTTACTTTAATGAAGTCTATTGCCCAGTGAGTGATAAATTATTAAGCCTTTCCTCAGTCAATGCCTAAGCTGAAAGGAATAAAAGGTAAGAGTTCAGAAGAAGAAATAGATTAAAACACAAATTATAACTATTTTGTCAACATTATAAAACAAAAAAGTTTGCCCACATAAAAGCAAACAAGTTATACTTATTTGCTGAATCTACATTTTGATAGAATCTGTATCTATAACCTTATAGTTCACACTGATAGCCAAATTTATTCCAGGAAAATGAAGTTAATCATAAAAATAAATAAGATTTTTAATACCTACTTATGTTATACTTTGAAAGTGATCTTTGAGAAATCTTTTTTCCCCCTAAAATTTTGCCACTTGGGAAAACGATCATCAAGGTATAAAAATACATACCTCTAAAGAGGTCAATGACACCAGCTAAACCAATAATATTTGTTACTCCTTCGTGGAATAATTAAGGGTGGGGAAAGGTAAAGTTTTGAAGGATTTTATAGTTCCATAACTTTTAAACTGTTCTTAGGACAGAATCTTCTTAATATGCCAAAATACTCAAAGGCAGCATGGCATAGCTCATGACTAGCATGTGTGAGGGTCTGAGTTCTACCTCTGCAACACACAAAAACATGCAAGCAGCATGGCATAGTATACAATAATCAGGGTTACCAATGAGGCCTAGAGAATCCATATATATTCTGAAAGAAGATGGTGTTCCTGGATAACCACTAAGTGACTGAACCTGTACCTCTATATTTCTGAAGCTTTAATTCATTATTTTAATAGTGGTAGTTAGTCTTTGAGGGTTGAATCATGAACTTTCACTGTCACTATCTGGCTTCAAACAAGTCACTAATGGGGGTTTTCAAGATGGCTGAATAGAGGAAATTGCTTTCCTGGATACTCTGTGGTGTGAAACCAAGAAAGCAGACACCTTCTCAGCAAAGTGGGTGAACAACAACAACAAGAAGTAGGGGCCGGCATTACTGGAATTTAAAACTGGGCATTCAAAGCAGATTGGGGACTCTGGAGGTTGGATATAATAAAATAAAGAAGAAATCCTCAGCACTACAGCTGCTACTGCAACCTCAGCCACGAGCACCAGCCAGAGTGGTCCTTCTGGGAGCTAAACAGGAGGGATAAAGGAATTAGAGAAACAAGCATTTTTAGAGGGCCTGAGGCTGTCGGGGTACAGAGCATTTAGAGATCAAAAACACTGATGAACTAAACTGAAAGGCACACTGCACAACATCCTTCCTTGTGTGGGAAAGAAGCCACCATCTCTCCAGGCGGTGTGCAGAGGACAAAGAAAGGAACCATTTTGTAGCTGCCACGAGGGGTCCTGCAGTTGAGGGAGCTGATTGCTGGCAAATCCACGTCTGACTGGAAATGCAGGCCCAATAAACACACAGTGCATGAAACAGAGTATGCTAATGTGACCAGGAGAAAATGAAACATGGAGAGAGGTTTACACAGGGGACAACTGCTCCTGGAAACCCACCCGGCTCTACCCCTCCCCCTCCAATCCGGCTGCTTGCAGGACCTGCTGGCAAAGACTTCTCTAGTGGGGGTTTTTGGAAGAGTGGGAGAGACTGAATTTGGAGAAAGAACCCAAGACCCAGGAAATGTGGGGCCCACAGATAACACGTAGGGGATAAGAATTGGCTCCTCCACTACACACGTGGTCAGCAAAGAGCCTGGAGCCCACCTAAGCTTAAACCCTGCTTGTAGGACCACTACCTCTCTCACTCCAGCAATCCAGAGTATGGAGCTTCACACTACACAGGACCCCACCTAAAAATGCTGAGAAGAGAAACAGAATCTTTTGAACTCCACCAGAAATTCTTTAACTTTTCATGGAGATATTTTTTCCACTTTTTTTTCTTTCTTCTTTCTTTTCTCTGCTTAATTGTGACCTTATTGATGCATGGATATTTATGCATACTCATATTTGGTTTTTTTCCCAACATTTCTAGCAGTTTTGAAGCCAGCTATTTTTCATGGATGAGTTTTTTGAGGACTAGGATGTTTGATTTGCATGTTTTAATTGTTTTGTGTTATTTTAAATTTTTTAATATTTTTACTTATTTTTCTCTTACCTGTTTCCCGATTCTTTCTCTTCTGCTAATAGCCAATCTCTATTCTCTTGTACTCTTCCTTCAATTTTTTTTACTTCTACTTCTGTCCTCCTTCCTCATAATCACCACATCTATCACTTCTGATTTCTCCCTGTCCACCATTTGAAACTAAATCCTTTTACAAACTTGCTGTTTTATTGCAGGCAATAACTGATCATATCATTTATTTATTGTGATAATTAACATTGTAGATGTCATAATAGGAACTACTTGATTTTGTGCTGTTTATTGTTTGCATTGGTTGTTGTTGTTATTTGTCTTCACCTAAACAGTGAAGTACTAAAAACCTTTGGGGACATTGTAAGTCCACAGGGTATATACTACTGCCTCAGATCCATGCTGTTAGATGTGTAGACACACAAATTACATGAAAAAGCAAGGGAACAAATCGTCCCAAACAAACCAAGATACTCCAATAACAGAATCCATTGATACCACAGTGGAAAAAATGTCAGAGAAGGGGTTTAGAAAAAGTAGATCAAGGACCTAGGCATTAGACCACAGACTGTGCGCCTACTAGAAGAAAAAGCTGACCCAAATCTCCATCATGTGGGCTTAGGAACCGAAGTCCTCAACAAGTCTCCAAAAGTGCAAGAAGTAAAATAAAAAAATCAATGGGATGGTATCAAACTAAAAAGCTTCTTCACAGCAAAGGAAACAATCAAGAACATGAGAATGGGAGAAACTCTTTGCCACTGCACCTCAAATAGAACATTCATCTCCAAGACATATAAAGAACTCAAAAAACTTAACACCAAAAAAATAAATAACCCCCAATCAATAAGTGGGCAAAGGAACTGAACAGACACTTCATAGAAGAACTATGATCTGCTAGGTCAACAGATATATGAAAAAATGTTCAACATCTTAGCAATTAGAGAAATGCAAATTAAAACTACACTGAGATTTCACCTCACTTCAGTCAGAATGACAATTATCCAAAATACAAGTAATGAGGGCTGGGGTTGTGGCTCAGTGGTAGACCACTTGCCTAACATGTGTGAGGCAGCAGGTTTGATCCTTAGCACCAAATAAAAATGAAGATATTAAAAAAAAAATACAAGTAATGATAAATGTTGGTGAGGATGTGGGGAAAAGGTACACTTATACATTGCTGGTGGGAATGCAAATTAGTACAACCACTCTGGAAAGCAGTATGGAGATTCCTCAGAAAACTTGGAATAGAACCACCATTTGACCCAGTTATCCCACTCCTCAGCATATACTCAAAGGACTTAAAATTAGGACACTATAGTGACACAGCCACATCAATGCTCAAAGCAGCTCTATTCACATCAGCTAAGCTATGGAACCAATCTAGGTGCCCTTCAATAGATGAATGGATAGAGAAAATGTGGTACATATACATAATAAAATATTACTCAGCCAGAAAGAAGAATAAAATTATGGCATTTGCCAGTTAATGGATGGAACTTGAGGCTATCATGCTAAGTGAAATAAGCAATCCCCCCAAAATCAAAGGCCTAATGTTCTGATATGCAGATGCTGACTCATAATAGGTGGGGGTGAAGAGTTGGGGAGGTAGGGAGTGGAGGTTCATCAGATTGAACAGGGGGAATGAGAGAAAGGAAGGATGGGAAAGACAGCAGAATAAATCAGACATAACTTTCCTATGTTTATATATGAATACATGACCAGTGTAACTCCACATCATGTACAACCACAAGAATGGGAACTCCATGTATGTATGCTATGTCAAAATATATTCTACTGGTGTAACTAAAAAGAATTAAGAAAAAAACAAGTTAACTACTGTGAAATCTCAGTTTCCTCATCTGTAAAAAGGAAGAAGTGAATCAGATCACTGTCAAGGCTGTTTCTACCTCTACAGTATATAATTCTACATGGCTCTTTTAGCCTATATTCATCCAGAGTTCACATTTAGAACACGGCCTAAACTTTTGCTGATTTTTGTCAATAAAGAGAAATAGAGCAAACATCTTAAAAATAAAAACACTGACATAAAAAATTCCACACATTTGAGCCAAAGACACAATGACCTAGAGCCACGCATGACACAGTTGTCAGCCCAGAAAATCAGGTCAACCAGGAGAACAACTTGGACCAATTCTCCTTAGTACAGATGTAACAGAACAGAAGTCCAAAGATTGAGTTTCTAGTCCTACTTCGCCACTGCAAGTTTAGAGTCAGAGGACCCAGAGGTCAAATACAGTTCTACCACTTACTGACCCTGAGTCTTAATTTTTCTGGGATTCAGTTTCTTCCTCAGTTTCTTTATAGGGGGAGTATGTCATCTCATAGAATCATTGTAAGAATTAAAAACGTATATTTAAAGCATTTATGACAGGGATTTTTTGCCTATTTCTTTTACTCTGTGATGGAAATAATGCTTGCCCTGGGTTCCTCATAGTATACTGAGAAAATTCAAATGAGAAAGTTGGAATTACACAACACGAAAATTAAAAGAAACCACATCCTATAAATTTTAACCTTTAATTATTTTTCCTTCCCTTCTATTTCTTACCTTCTCTCTTAGCAAACCCTGGTATAGGTTACTTCTCATCCTACTACAATGATTTCCTAACCAGCCCTCTAAATCTCCTCTTACCTTTTCAGCCTCTCTCTACTCCACTCTTACACAGCAACAAGACACATGTGCACTCAGAATAAAATCCAAACTTAACATGGCCTTCAAGATAAAAAATGGCTTGAGAGACCTAAATTTATATTTGCCACTTTCTCTCTTGCTTATTTTTCATATTTAGTAGTCACCCTCCTTATTGCCTCTGGACTTTCACATGCACTGTGATCCCACCACCCTTGCCCCCTAGTTAATTCTTAACTCTTCATTTCAAAGCTCAATTAAAATATCACTTGCCCAAGGACTAAAATAAGCCAGGTCCGTCTGTTATGTTGTCTCAAGGCACTCTGTACATCTTCATAAAACTCATAACTACTGTAGTTAAATACTGAGGTTTATAGTTGGTTGTTTAATGTCTGTCTCTTCCATTAGTATGCATGTTAGTTCCATAAGGGCAGGATCATGTTCTTCACTGTAATTCACAGCCTGGGATAGTGCCTGACACATGCAAGTACTCAATAAATATTAGCTGAGGAGTAAATGAAGGGTTATCTTATCCAAATGTCACATTTTGCAGATTAGGAAGCTATGATTAGTGTATGTCGAGTGACTTTTGCCTAAGGCTTAAGAACCAAGAGTTCTTACTGCCAGGCAAATGTTCTTCTCACCACACTTAACTCTGAGGTTCCTTCCGGCTCTAGCATTCTGTTCTCTGAAAATCCAATAAAGGAGGTGAAAACATTTTACAGATGAAAGATAGTTCATTGCTCTATTTTCTGCTTCTGTCCAGGGCACCTTCAGGGCACTTATATTATCGTTTCTCTCCTCCCATTAAATTCAACATACATTTATTAACTAATCTAGCAGGCAAGACGGATAATTTCTGTAAACAAGGAATTACATTTAATAAGGTCAATACAATGGTGAGATGGATGATCTACAGAGAAAGTACAATTTATCAATAATTACTCTTTTCAGGGAGTAGTAAAGAAAGGTATCACAGAAGGGATCCTTGAGATAAGTTCTGAAACCAAATAGGACTTTTCCAACTGAAGAAAACATTCCAGACAAAAGGAACAGCACATGTAGAGAGGTTCTGCATCCATTAGCACATATTTAGTGTGCGCCTACCAGTGTCGGAACCTGCAAGCAACCTTCCCTACATACTCAAAGTGCATGATTTACTGAACTCTACAAAATCATATTGTTAAGGGTTTACAAAAGAAAATAAATAAATAAAAAAGAGCTGGAAATATAGTGACAAGAAGGGTTAGATTGGAGAACTTTGTATGCCACGCTAAGTCACGTACTCTGATCTTCAAGCATGGAAAGCCATGGAAGACTTTTGAGCAAGGAAGTGGTAACCTCAGAGTTATATTTGTTTATGAGTACCCACACAGTTGAGATCACTCCCTAGACCCAAGGAAAACATCAGCAAAACTGCCTCCAAAATCTGCACGGGCCAAACCAAACTCTTGTGACTCTAATCTTACTAGATCCTCACAAGTCGCGGAGATGGCTAAGCAGTACTCACTATCCAACTGTTAAGAGAGCCTGCAAGACGGTTTTTCCACAAATGCCTGGCGCTCAGGCCTGGCGCCACAGGCTCCCAGACCCCGCCCCAGGCCTCCCATCCTCCGACTGGGGCCCGCTCACCTCTGCAAGTTCTCGATTTCGGCCGGGATGCTCTGCAACTGGTTGCCGCCCAGGCTGAGGGTCTGCAGCGCACGCAGCTCCAGCAGCGAGGCGGGCACCTCCTGGAAGCAGTTGCCGCTGAGATTGAGCACTTGGAGGCTGTGGCGGAGTGGCGACTCGGCCAAGCCCTTGGGTAGCGCGCCTGACCCGCCAAGCCTGTTGTTTCTAGCCAGCAGCGTGCGCAGGCCGGTCAGCGCAAGCAGTTCTGATCCCAGCGCGGTCAACGCGTTACCGCTCACGTCCAGCAGCTGGAGGTGCTGGAAGCCACTGCCCAGAGCCCGTGGCAGTGACACCAGACGGTTATGGGGCAGCAGCAGCCGCAGCAACGCCTCTCGAGAGCCGCGCCGCTCCTCGCCGCGCGCCTCCAACTCCGACTCCAGCGTCTCGGCGGACACACTGAGGCGGGACCAGTTCAGTTCCGCTTCTCCGGCAGTGGCCACCACCGCTCCGGCCTCCTCCATCCGGGCCGCCGGACAGCGCCTGGCTGGCGCCGGCTTCCGCAGAGCGCCGCTCGCGACCCACAGGCCAAGAGCTCGGCGGCGCCCCGGAACCTGAACCCAGCGCTGAGTCGGAAGTGGCGCGGCAGGCGCTAACCCTGCGCGCCCCGGAGGAGTCACGCGACGCGAGGCGTCGGGTGCGCGCGCTGCTCGGGGGCGGGCTAAGCCTCACGTGGCGCGCGGCGTGGACGGTCTACGTCCAGCTGCGGGAGGCCTTGGGCCACCTGGGTGTTCTCTGAGCCTGGCGGGTTTCGGCAGCCGGGGTTTATAACCCCTTGAGTCCAATGACCTATCCAGGACCGCCTCCGTAAACAGCCCAAGAACTTCGTATCTGGGCTTGAAGGTTCGCGCGTCACGGTGCGACACCCACTCATTTGTGGGTTTAGAAGTAGGGCACCTAGTCTGGTATTCTGTGAGAATACGGCCTTGACCGCAAACCCCGGGAATTTAAAGTCTGGAGAACAGTAAAGCCCCTTCAAAGGGTGGAGGCAGCTGGATTGGAATTAGAACCTCTGAATCCTTACTCAGTTTTCATCCTTGGACAGGAATTTTATTTGATTTCAGTTTTCCCGTCCTTCAAGTATGGAATACTTGCTTGCTCTTCAGTATTTTGTTGTTTGTGGTGGTGTTTTGTGTTTTTTGAAAAAGGTATAACAAAAATATCGTGCAGCAAGTAAGGACTTTGGCCCATCGTAATTGGAGAAGCACATCTGTGGTTTTTAGTCTAAGTTATGGTGAATAGAAATGCATTTAGGAAGTCAATAGAGGAAGTTTCTTGATTTGAGATAACTCAAAATAATTAGTCGAGAATTCAAAAAGTATTAAGATTTTACTGCAAGTTGAAACTACAGTTTAACTGGGAAAATCCTGACTCTGGCATTAACTTAGTAATTCCAACTAACATATTTTCATCCTTGTCCCAAATTAAATGTTTTTCTGAAATTAAATTTTGTAATTTACAGAAATGAGAAAAAAATAGCTTTTTTTTTACAAGCCTTATGCAAATGAAAGTTAATAATTATCCATAATCAATGCCAGTAAGCTGCCTTCCTCTTAATAAAGTAACACATACCCTCTTTTTTTTTTTCCAGAGATTGAACTCAGGGGTGCTGAATCACTAAGCCACATTCCCAGTTCTTTTTTTGAAACAGGGTCTCCCTCAGTTGCTTAGGTCCTCACCAAGTTGCTGAGGCTGGCCTCCAACTTGCAGTTCTCCTGCCTCAACCTACCGTGTTGCTGGGATTGCTGGTGTGTAATACCATGCCTGGCGAAAGTAGCTCTTATTCTTGACAGTCATTTGTATTAAATCCTCCTACTTTATAGCCAAACTTTTAATTTCCAATTGAGTTGTGGTCATGGGAAATTATACTTTGTCAATTTAACACTCCATGCATAGAATATTTTTAAAAACCAACAAGTGACCTACAAGTATCTTTTTAAAAAGTGTTCTTTAAAGAATGTACCTTATTGGGGTCAGAACCACATTTTAGTACTGATTCTAATATGTGAAATTGAAAGTATTTCAAATAATACAGTTTTGTTCTTAAAAATGTCTTTGTAATAAAAAAAGTAAAATGACAGGAATGTACCATAAACTAAGAAAATAATTTGAATATAGAAATAAGAGTTAAGATTGCAAATCAATAAAACTAATGGTGCCAAGATAACCTCAATAATAGTGAATGAGGCTACTTGGTAAAAAGTAAGGGAACTCAAGCTTAAAAATTTTGATGTCTTGTATCACACAGAAAGTGACAGGCAAAATAGAAATTCAGCCTTAGTTCTATGTGACTCCAAAGTTCATGATTTTTCCATTATACCACACTGCTGTCTTGAATCTAGTTTATTCTTTATTCAAAGCAATAATAAGATCTTACAAAAGTGTGTAGTCAGTATTACAAATGGCATTTATCCATTTATGATACTTGAGAATATTGTAATTGTTAGAATCATAGGGCACTTGTTTAGGGGATTAGGGATTTTGTGGAATTCAGAACAGATTCAGAACAGAACTGAGGTAGAATCACTTAGTTGAAAGGCACTTGAACAAACAAAATTTGGGATGTCATGCTTGCACCACATGACCCTGGTGGGCATCTGATAAAGGTGAGCCCATCAACAGACTTTCTGGTGGCTTACTACTTGTAAGGCAGTATCCAAATGAAGAGGAGCAATGGTGTGTGTGTTTCTCATTCTTTCCAAGAATGTAATTCAAGGAACTCATAGGGAAATTGCAGTTATTAGCAGACCAGGAAGAAACAGACATGTGTAACTTGGCTAATTTTTGTCAATTGTGAAACATAAATACAAAGATTCATAAAATACAGTACTTAAGATGGACCTTAGCAGAACCATCTTATGTCCAGAATGACCCTGAGGTGCAGCTTCATTGAGGCCAGCTCTGTTAAGATCTGGATTAATGTGATAATCTCCTAATTGTAATAACCCTCTCTATCTGAGCCACCATGTTTGTTTCTCTCTTCAGCCAGATAGGTCTACATTAAGCAGAATCTGCATCCTTACAGTGGACTTTGAAACCATCCAGTCAGCCTAGAGAGTAATAAAAACTCTTCAGGGAGGTGAAGGAACTTTGGTTGCTTTGGGCCCTCACAGTGTTAGGTGTGTGGCTAGCTGAAGGAAATATGAAGGAGGGCAGAGGAAGGATTGGAGAGTGTGAAGGACTAATGGGATAACAATGCATTATCTAGGGTTAAGTTTAACACCCATCACTGCAAATCCTATTTCTCTTAATCTTGATCTTGTCAATCTCTTTAACCCTTTATTTCACCATCTCATTATTCAGTATATTATGTTTTATAGGATCATTTTAAGGCTTAAATCTAAAGTGCTTAACTTACCACCTAGTGCAAAGTACCCCATAAGTAGTGACAATTATTATTATTATTATTAGCTGTAATAATAATAGTAGTCAGTGCTAAAACAGTTACTCTTTGCTACATGTTAGATCATGATCAGGGTAAAGAGAAAGTTGAAATAATCTTTACGTATGATTGGGCAATTTCCTAAATAAACCATAGCTCTCTTCTCCTTACTATTCCATGCTTAAGGGTTAAGGATTTGAGAGGTTGGTCCAAACTCTCCTTGCCCCAGACTTATGCTTATTGTCCTATCTATCTCCAAGTTATATGAAGACCACATGCCTCCAAGTCTAGATTCCTACCTCCCTTCTAGGAATTAGCACTTAGAAAATAACTAATAGATGTTATCTATTACTTTCTGTAATAGTTATACCTTCTGATTCTGATTAGCTTCCTAAAGCACTGCTGCTTTTTTTTTTTCAGTTCATATCTTTCCTTTCTGCTTTGACCCCATATCTCTTCACTGCTTATCAGATGAAGGTCAGTTGTTTAGCCTGTCACACAACATTTTGAATTATTTCTACTGCTGAATCCCTCTCACTCTGGCTTATCCATATTGCCCAAGGATGGTTTAAAATTCTGTGTTCTTACCATAGTAGGAAAAAGAATATTGATTTTTTTATTTCAAATCTCAAAAACAAAACAAAATCGAAGACAATAATTATCTGTTAAGACAATATTGAAGGCAAAGGGAGCTCTAGGCTTCCAATCCATCATGAGGAGTCAGTCATCTTTTGTGTTTATAGACGCCTAAATTAAGTTTTCAGACTACCAGTTAAGATCTACCAGTTTGGTTATCAGCAGTTACTTCCTTTGCTGCAGTTTGCTCCTCAAGAATTGATAGATTAAGATGGCTTCCTGAATATTTTTACCCAAACCAGGCTTCTTTTGAAGTTTGGGCTCTCTTTATTTTATAAAAGACTCAAATAACGATGATATTTTTGGATCTGGGTATCTTTGTCTAAGCATATGTTAGAGCTGTGAAACCATCCTCGTGACTACTCCCATTGAGTTCCTTCCATTTAGGGACTTAGAAGACTTAGAAGACCGTAGAAAAGTCTTGTTTTGGGAGTTTGAGCAAAAATATAGAATTAACCCAAATATCCATCACCTGATAAAGGATGAACAAGAAGTATCTTAATTTTATCCACTTGCTCAGTCTATGTTCCATAATTAGGGTGTTTGAAGTTTCCTAGAAAGCTAGTCATAACTTTAGCAATAAACTACTAAATAATTTAGTCTCCAACTTTGTTCACCCTAAATACCTAAATACTAAATATATTTATATTATGAATTATAATATTATTTTGATTATAATTATAACATAAATAGAAAATACTAAATTCTCACTAAATACCTGTTGTTTAAGAAACTGAACTATTCTATTAGAAAGTATAACTATTACAGAAAGTAATAGATAACATCTACTACTAGATATTTTCTAAGTGCTAAATACTGTGCTAGGGGCCTTAGAGTCATTATTTTATCTAATCCTCACATTCATTTTATAAAGTAGGTTTTATCATCCCCATTTTACAGACAAGAAAACAAAGGTATGGAAAAATTAATTGGCCAAGTCATATAGTTATGATGGAGTTGGATACCAACATACTATAACAGTGTTCATGGTTTTATACAGATAAAATCGCTTCCTTCAAGAGATTCACTGTGTAAGAACAGAGCAAACATGAAACCATTGAGAAAAAAAAATAAAAAGGAAAAGGATCTGAATGGACTTTTTTCAAAAGAAGATAATACAAATCATCAATGAGCACATAAAAATATAATCAGCATCATTAACCATCAAGAAAATGCAAATAAAAATGCCAGTATGGTACCATTCATACCCACTAAGAGTGCTAAAATAAAATTGATAATGAATGCTTGTGCAGATGTGAAGAAATCACAACCCTCATGGACTGATGGTGAGATGAAAAGTGATATAGTCACTTTGGAAAACAATCTGGCTCATTGTTTTTAAACAATCTGGCTCATTGTTTTTTAAAAAAGGTTTTAAAAATGGAGTTACCATATAACTCAGCAGTTCCATTCCAAGATACAGACTCAAGAAAAATGAAAATTGTCGTCATTAAAATTTGTACATGAATGTTTATAGCATCAGTTTTTCCATAGCAAAAAAATAGAATTAACCCAAATATCCATCACCTGATAAAGGATGAACAAGAAGTAATGTGTTCATACAATGGGACATTATTCAGCAATAAAAATAAAGTACTGATACAACTTGGGTGAATCTTGAATACATTATGCTAACATATAGGTGAAAGGAACCGGTCATTAAAGAACTCATTGTGTGATTTTATTGATATGAAATATCCAAAACAGGCAAATCTGTGGAGACAGAAAGTAGATTAGTGGCAGCCAAGGGCTAGAATGAAGGGAAAAGGGGATTGAGTGCTAGGAGGTACAGGGTTTTTTTTTTTGGGGGGGGGGGGTAGTGACATTGTTCTTATACATTTTGATGGCGGTTGTATCACTATACTAAAACCCACTTAATTGTACACTTTAGGTAAATTGTCTAGTATATTAATTGTCATTTTAAAAATTAACCCAAAGTAACTAAAATATAAAGTAGCACTTGTAACTGTCATACAGAGTCAAATACTATCAAAATTCAGAGAAAAAGGATCATTTGGCCTGCTGTAATTAGTGAAAATTTTCTCCCAAAACACGCGTGCGCCCACACACACCGCCCAACGCTTCACTCCACCCATTTTCCTCCAAAAACTACATCAGTGAAGGTTTCTCGCCCATGACTCACGCAGAGGAGACAACTGGGTTTAAAAGAGCCCTTCGTGATGTCCTGTGGTCAGCAGATTGATTGACATCTTGGCAAGTAACACCCATCTCAGGTGCTGTGTGGGATCTTAGGCAGAGTTGAGGAGGAGGGCACGTGCATCATGCAATCACTCCCTGACAGGGAGCTCGAAATGCCAGGCCTATCCCCTCAAGTGGCTACTATGCATAATAGTTCACACCTACAGACCATACACAGCTTGTGACAAAGGTCCTTAGTATCTGATCTGTAGTTATATCTTTGAAAAGAAAAGGGAAAGATAAATAAAAATGTTGGAAGTCACATTTGTACTGCAGCAGCAGTGCAAGGGTCAACTCCAGCAGCAGCGATGGCGATGGCGGGCCAGCACTACAGCAAGGGCTTGCCCAGTCTATTTTTCCCAATCCCCTAACCAATGAGAGAAAGGCTATGCAGGAAAGGCATTTCTTGAGAAAGAGTGGCCAAAACAAGGAGAAAATTATATGTCTGAGAAAGAGTTAGTAGTCTGGATTGGCAGCCACGCTTAGTGCTTGTAGTTACAATCACTAAGTTTTGTCATTCTTGGGAGAATGAAAAAAAATATTTAAAATTGTAACTTTGTCCCCAAATCTTAAGTATACTGGTATGATGTGGTATAGAAGAGGAACAGTAAACTTTGAGGCAATCGGTTTGTCTAGGCCATGGAGAAAGGTATGTGTACCAGGTGAGGGATCACCTCCAATTCTTTTCCTAGGAGCACCAAATCCCATCTCCTTATTAGCTCATGTAAAGATTTGGGGTAGTCTGAAGAATGTGGCACCTATAGAATTAAACTTATATTTAAGTACTAAGTACTCTTCACAGTTTCTCAATACTGAGTTTGAATCAGTATGTTCCTCTTTTGCCTCAGGGTAAAAGTCAAATGTACATCAAGCTTCAAGCCCTGTAGCATGAGTTTGAGAAGTGACATGAATTGATTACAATTATTTCATTCCATTCCATTCTGCAATTATTTTGGTAGAAAATGTACTAGATGCTCTAGGGGATAAACAAAACAATACATCCTGATGCCAATTCCCATCAGGGGGCCTATTATTCTTGTCTGCATTTTATTCACCCTATTCTAATAAGTTGATTTACCAAAAGAAGTATTCCCTTAAACCCTCATCTACAGTTCACCTGGTCTATGTTAAGTATCAGAATTATGTCAACCAAGTTAAGATCCAGATAGTAATCTATGTGCTGTGGGAATGGGAGATGGAAAGAAACCCTAATGT
Source organism: Spermophilus citellus (assembly GCF_964194105.1). Classification (NCBI taxonomy): domain Eukaryota; kingdom Metazoa; phylum Chordata; class Mammalia; order Rodentia; family Sciuridae; genus Spermophilus; species Spermophilus citellus. The sequence continues at coordinate 104,924,821 of NC_138188.1, forward strand.
AGAACTGCTCATACTGAACTAAAGGTTAACAGGACTTCCAACAGGAGACACAAACCATGCTTATCAATAATAAGAAGAGAATAAAGAATAAATCTTGTTTGCATACTCCTTCCTGTACCCTTGCTCCCTGTACCATTAGGTATATTAGATCTGTATTTTCCATTCGTTCATTTATACAATTGTAAATTATTTATTATAATTAAATACAAAAAATTACTGTGCAGAATTTAGAGATATGTAATAAGAACACTAAAATCATACACAATCTCACTTTTCAGAAATAAAAACTATTAACATTTTGGTGTATTTTCTTCCTTTCCTATGCACATATTTTTTTCCACAAAGTTGAAATCATACATATGTATATATGTGTATTAAATTTTATATTTCAATTTTTTTCAAAATTGTGTAGCAAGCATTTTTCCATGTTATTTAATTATGCCTCAAGAATGTAATTTTTAAAAAAATGGTTGCAGAATAATTTCCCAGCATTGAATATTATGTTGTTTGTTTAGTTCCTATCTTCTGAAATTGTAATACCTTTTTTCACCTACAAATATAGCTTTAGACGTATGTCTCATGGAGCTCTTTGCTAAGGGTTTGAGGCAATGGTAATAACATTATCTCTAAACCCTTTCCCTAAGGACTGTCACACAACTATCCCTTCAAAGACATATTGACTCCTGACTCCACCTCACTTGCTTCTCACCTGACTGAATCAGAGGGACAAGCTGTGATACAGGTAAGCTCTTTCCATAAAGGGAATATTTATTTGGGAGATATTATTAGCCATGATTGTGAACAGGAGAGTCAGATGAATGACAGTGTGACAAAAATGTTGAGGTATCTAATTGTGTACCTGGTTCTTTATGCTTATGTCACCACATTAGAGCTAGTATATAGACTGTTCATTGTTTTTCTGAAAGCCAGAGATGAAAAGGGTTTAAGCCCTAAAGGCATGACCCAGGTACAGGGTAGGAATTTTCTGTGTTTGCATAATTTATACTTGTCTTGAATAGCATATGAATGTCTTTATGTTTTTGGCTTTTGTTGTTTTAATTTTTCCTGTTATATAGTGAAACTTTTTAATAATCTTATGCAAGATTCAATATAATTTAGTTAATTCAAGAAACACTTATTGGACCTACAATGTATGGAACACCATGACGGATACATGAAAGGCGAGGAGGACCTAGCTCTGCCTTAGGAAACTTGTAGCCTCATAGGGGTGATGAGATGTACAAATAAATAACCATAAGACAAAGTAGATCATATTATAACAATATTTACTATGGAGAAATATTCACAAAATACTGTCAAGAGGAAAATTAATCTGAACACTAAACTGTATATACAAATTGATTTTTTAAAAAAGATACCCATCAAAAAGCCTGAAAGTATAATCGAAAATGGTAATAGTGATCTTCTGAATGATGAATTAAAAGTGGGTTTAATATTCTTCTTTATTTTTTCCATTTTCTAAAAGAATTTATAATAAACCTGTGTTACTATTAGGATCATTACATGTAAACTTTATTAAATGAGTGAGAATATTACATAGCAGTAAAAAATGAAGTAGAAATGCAAAGGAGCAAAGATCATATCTGACTGGGATGGGGGAATCTGAAAGGCCTTTGGATTTTTGTTTTTCATAATGATGAAAAACTTTTATATCTTGGAAAAAGATAATGAGATTTTATTGAGTTGAAAGGCATATTCCTACACCTTTTTTTTTTTTTTACTTTGACTGTAGTCCTTCTCTCAATTAAGTTTCTATAACTCTAGTAGCTGCTAGCTGCCATATTACCTTTTAATTTGTATTAGTTTAGATATGTCTTTAAAATAATTTAGTATACCTGCCATGGAGAGGTATTCTCTAAATAAATGGATGAAATCAAACACTATTCATATTCCTTGTTAGTGTATGTAGATTTGCCAAAGAATCTTTCCACTTCTACCACTGACCCTAGAAATGCTTTCTTTGGTCATTGGCTGGCAAGCACTGCTCCTTTATCTCCTGTTCTGAGACTGCTGTATTTGTTAATATTCAACCCACAGATCACATATTTTCCAGGGTCTAACAGGCCCGTAGGAAAGAAACTTATTGTAATATTCCACAAAATCATCTGCTAAATCAGCCCATGAACTTCCTGTTCTTTTGATGGTCACCCTGGGAGATGGGGCTCCCTGGAGTGTGTGCATGAAGTGCAGAGGTTGTTGGGACAGAGCTTAGGGAGAATGTACATGCTTCAGCTAAAGTGTGGGAGTTTTAACTCTGTGTGCCCCTGGGTGAAACTGTTATGTCCTCTTTGCCTTAGTTTCCTCAAATATAAAATGTAGATAATAATAGTACCTTTTATAGTCTTATTTTGAAGATTAAACTTGGCTTTAGTAAGCATTTGACAAACAGTTGCTATTATTATGACTAGACTTGGAAGATTGTGGTGGGGTTTCCCCCTGTCCATAATAGATAACAGGAAGAAGAAGAGGCAAGAAAATATGCTGAGAAGGTAAGATTATCTCACCTTTCTTTCTTTGAAATAACAATGGACAAAAGAACATGCAAAAAAATCGTTGGTGTACAATGTGATTCACGCAATAATAAAAGTATGTTCAAGGTAAAGAAGGAATGATTAACAGGATATAGGATTGGAAGGGCTTCGAGAGGACTACTTGGGCAGAGTTTTTGAATAAGTGAGTAGTAGTGATGCTGATGCAGGATATGCCTGGGTTTGGAGAGCACTGTGACATTGGAATGGTACTGGAGGAGTGTATAGTATGGGAGATGAGGCCATAGAGGGAGGCTGGCTTCAGCTTACAAGTGTCAGTGGCTTTACCTCCATGTAGCTGTGCATTTGGGTTAGAGCTTCTCAAAGGAGGTGAGTGTTCCCTGTCCTTTCTCCCACCCCATTCCAGAGCTGTCCTAGGCCCCTTAAAAATCATTCCCATTAAAGTGCAGCTTTGGCTGGGCAGTCTTGTTTAGTGTTGTCATGTTTTGTTTTGTTTTTTTCTGTTTGGGAAACATTGGTCCTTAACTTCCCAGATACACCTGTATCTATAGTTATCACTCCTCCACCTCCACTTGCCCCAGAAACATCCAGAGAGGCCAGTGAACGTTGCTTGGGATGCTGTCAGTGTTCCCTCAAATATCCTCTTCAGGGCTGACCTTGGATGCAAATAATTTAACTGTGGCACATCTATAGAGACAGATTTACTTATTATAGAAATAAAGTTCCAAGTTCATATGGCAAAATAAACCTGCCCAGGATCAGTGGAGTGAGCGTAGATGACATTCCCACATGAAATACTGAGGTGCTGGAAGTGTCTGTTTGCCAGGTGTGCCCTGGTGGTCATGGGGACTGAAGGTAGTGCCCATGAGGCCCTTCATCCCACCCAGCAGCATGTGACTCTGGTAATGATAGTCCACACTCTTAGGTGAAACAAATGTTCTGCCTCTCTCTTTTTTTCTCACAGAATGTGTTTCTTTTTGGTGTCTGTCAACCTACTTCTGCTTCTTTATGGTACAGGTAAGTCTTTTTTCAAAAAATGTTGTGGGTATATTTAAATAGCCTTGATGACAACGAGGAAACAGTGGTTTAAAAATTAAAGTCAGACAAATGACTTAATCACTTCAAACCTCCGACTTTGTGAAATGCAAATAACTTGCTATGCAGGAAATGGTAAAGAGCAGATGGGAGAGTAACAGGCACATATTGTAGGGCATTATTGTTGGTTCTTCCTTCTTCCTCCGCCTTTTTTTGTAGTATTGGGGATTGAACCCCTGAGCTACATACCCAGTCTACTTTTTTTTTTTAAACAATTGCCAACCCCCACCCCAATTTAATCTGTCCATTTGAGGCCATATCTGCATGACTATCCTTATTCACACCTATACTGAGAAACTCCCAACATTTCAAGTGACTCTGACAAGTGCCAATTAATACTATAGTATCCAGAGTGTTTGAAATCAGGTCTGATCTGAAAAATCTGAATGAACAGTCAGCACTGGGTTTATGTAACACTTTGTACTTAATTCTTCAAAAATGTTGGTAATGGAACAAGATAGAAATGTTAGAAATGTTAATTTAATTCCACTAGCCAAAAGTCTATAAGCAAAAATTTCTTAACTGTTACTAGGTATTCAAACCTTACAATATAACTACTCTACACAGTGATCAAACATATTTATAGGCTTCAGGCATGGGCCTTCTTTCAGGGACCTTCAGCAGTTCTGCCAGTCTTTACAGGTGGCAGCAGCTCGAAGACATCCTCAGGTTTGAGATAATTCAGGAGTTAGTGCAAGGCCTGGCCACCAGGCTACATTTACTTGCTTTTCTTCTTTTGCTTAATTTTTGTGTGTGTGTGTGTGTGTGTGTGTGTGTGTGTGTGTGTGTGTAAGGGGGCAGTCAGGCAAGGTGAGTTGGCAATCATTCATCATCAGGAAGAACAAATAAAAGGAATGAGTGTATATGTAGGTGAGAATGACAAAGGTGTGTTTATTAGTTCTAATAGCATCTTATATTTTATAGCAATATTGTCAACCTAACAATATGTACTTGGTATTATAGCAGGTGTTTCAGACACCAACAGTTTTCTTTCTACAATTTTCAAAGTGTTTTCCTGCATTATTAGATTTTGTTGAGCTTTTGCCTCCAACTCTTAGGCCTTGGGAAGCTAAGGATACAATGATCTAGAAATAACAGAATGAAATTAACAAAGGTGATATTTAGATTCAATAGGCCCACCTGCAGCCACAGCCTTCAGAAGCTGGCTTTTGTATTGCCTGTTACAGCCTCCATAGATCACATTTCCTGATTCATTGGCTAGCATCTTTAGATTCCTGCATCTGAGACTCTTTCCCCTGGGACCAGAAAGGGTACAGCTGTAGCAAAAGACCTTCTGGGTAGACCTGAGAAGCTATAATGGAGGACCTCTCATGAATAAACTATATATTCTTGTGAGAGATTGAATACTAAGTATCCACCCATCTGCTCTCTCCCTTCTGTTCCTCTGGGAAATTGATTGAACCCTGTCATATAAAAACAGTCCCTAAGATCCCAAGGTATTTCATGACAACCCAGAGGCAGGTTCTGTTATTCTAATTTCATATGAGGAAACTAACCCAGAGAGATTAAGTAACTTGCCTGATGCCAAATGATTAGTAAGTGGTTACTTGGAACTAGAACTTGAATTTGTAATTCTTCAGACCAGGATTTTAATTAAAGTTAAAATAAAATTGAATAAAATTATATTTAAGTTTTTTAATACTGGGGCTGGTACTTGGGGGTACTACCACAGAGCTACATCCCTATCCTTTTTTACTTTTTTAAGAAGACAGGGTCTTGCTAAATTACTGAGGGTGGTCTCAAACTTGCAATCCTCCTGCTTCAGCCTCCAAAGTCAGTGAGATTACAGGTATATGCCATGATGCCCAGCTAGACCAGAATTTTTAAAACACCATTAAAAAAATTATGACCACAGCCAGAAAAAAATAATAATTTGAGTAAGAAATCACCTGGTTTTTTAATTTTCAAATTTATCCTTATAAAGGAACATACAACTGTTTCTCTCTGCCTCCTTTTTTTCCATCCTGCCTTTCTTTATATACATTTATTAGTCATTAATTTGTTCATCAAACTTTTTGAGTGCCTATTTTAGGAGATGAAAAAGCATGTTTCAGATGGAAAACTTTGGAGTCAGACTCTAGAGTTTCACTCACAGTCTATTTTTCATAAGTCTTATGCCTTTAAGCAATTTATTTCACCTCAGTATACCTTGGTTTTCTCAGTAGTAAATTGGGGATGATAATAGTACCTACCTCAATGTAGTATACTGATTAAATGAATTAAGGCCAGAAAAGCTCTTAGCATATGTTTAACACATTGTAAACCCTAAAAAAAACAACAACATAAAAAACCACCACCAACAACAACAACCAAAAATACCCAATGTAGAATGTAGTCAGGATGAAAGAGAGGTGTGTGTGTGTGTGTGTGTGTGTGTGTGTGTTGCGGGTGTGTGGGGCGGGATTGTAAGGAACTGGCTTGTGGAAGCTGAAAAGTCCCAGTTCTGCCATCAGCTAGAGGCCCAGGAAAGCCAGTGGTACAATTCTAGTCTGAGTCCAATGTCTGGAGACCCAAGAAGAGCTTAAGTTTCACTTCAAGCCTGAAGGCAGCAAAGGATCTCTCAGGCATTCAGGTGGGAAGGCTTCCCTCTTATAGGAAGGTCAGGTTTTTTTTTTTTTTGGTTCTCTTCCGGAATTGGATTGGATGAGGGCCACTCACAGAGGAAGGACAACCACTTTACTCAGTCTATCCATACAATGTTATTGTGATCCCCAAACATTCACAGACACACCCAGAATGATATTTCACTAATTATGTGGGTAATCCCAGCAACAGCCCTGTGGCTACTGCTAAGGAACTTGTAGACTGTTATTCAGCTGGAATATCCTTTGCTGTCTGTCTGGCCCCCTACTCTTTGATAGGCTGATGTTTTGGATGCTTCCTTGCCTAGTAACTTTGATCATTTGTATTTGCTGTTAGTACTTCACTTATTTTTAATTCTATTTCTTTCACCTTATTGTATTAAACAACATCCTTAGGCTCACATTGACTGATTCTTTCTCCTTTCTACTGTTTGTCACCTGCACAGTATCTCTAGAAGGAAAAAAAAATACCTTTCTTACTGGAGTGCCTACTTTCATAATGCTTAAGCCTCATTATTCTCTTACTCAAGTTGGTAATTTAATTAGTCATATAGGCTTAAAAGTTTGGTAATGGGCTGGAGATATAGCTCAGTGTAAACACTTGACTAACATTTGTGAGGATCTGGGTTTGATCTTCAGCACTCTTTAAAAAAAAGCCTGGTAGCCATAACTCTAAAGGTCTTTCCCTCCCCCTCCCTCCCTCCCTCCCTCCCTCTCTCTCTCTCTCTCTCTCTCTCTCTCTCTCTCTCTCTCTCTTTCACCAGGAATTGAACCCAAAGGTGCTTAACCACTAAGCCACATCTCCATCCCCTTTTTATTTTTATTTTGAGACAGAGTCTTTTGTTAAGTTGCATAGGGTCTCACTAAGTTGCTGCGTGCTGGCCTTGAACTTGCTATCCTCCTGCCTCCCAAGCTGCTGGGATTACAGGCATGTGCCCTAAAGGTCATTTAATTATTTTTTTAGATGGACACAATGCTTTTATTTTATTTACTTATTCTTATGGTGCAAGGATCGAACCTGTGCCTCACAAGTGCTAGGCAAGTGCTCTGTCACTGAGCTACAGCCCCAGCCCCCTAAAGAACATTTTTAAACTCTGAGAGACCTTATTTTTTTCTTCAGTGCTACTGATATTTTTTTTCTTTTAGTTATAGATGGACAACTAATTTTTGTTAGTCATAGATGGACACAATATCTTTGTTTTATTTATTTATTTAAATACTTTTAGTTTTGGATGGACACGATATCTTTATTTTATTTATTTATTTATTTTTGTATGGTGCTAATGCTCGAACCCAGTGCTTCAGTACCCCACATATGTAAGGCAAGTGCTCCACCACTGAACCACAGCCCCAGCCCTTGTTTTATGTATTTATTTATTTATTTACGTGGTGCTGAGGATCAGCCCAGTGCCCCACATGTGCTATGCGAGTGCTCTATCACTGAGCTACAACCAGAGCCCTGCTACTGATATCTTAATATGTGACCTTGACCGACTTTGCTTCCTGGAATCAATTTTGTCTTTTAGTAGCAGAGATATTTGAAAGAATTCTGATTTGAGAGCCCAAATTTATAACTAAATTAGATAGGTATTGTTCTGGTTGAAGAAGTAAGGGATTGGAAATACCACTGATTTAGTTTTTATCTGGCCATTGGTGGCAAATTCTGAGGTGAGTTCTGGGGAAAACAGTTTGAGAACATTGAAGTAGGTGGCCTCTAAACTTTTTTCCAGCTATAACATACCAGGATTCTAATCCATGTTGTGATTCTATGAGTGTACATAGTGTATGGCAGCAATCCCCACAACCTTTAGATTTATTTACTGAATCTCTGTTTCTGCCTTTCCAGTGACTTTTTGGATTACTAAAGCTAGAGGGGGAAAAAAGCAACATTTCCAAGATTGCTTTATGGCAGAGTTTTGGGAGTGACACAGGCTCTGCCAATCAGCTGCATTTGCGCAAGGATTAAACTCACAACTGATCGAAGTGGGGAGAAAGGTTATAGTGCATGAGGCATCCTTTCTTTTGCCAATGTGAGTCTGGTAGGTGCAATTTGGCTCTGAAGCCACCACCTGCAGAGACATCTTTCTCACTCACTAGCTTCCTGATAAGGCAGAGGCAGCTGCAACTCTGGCAGACCAACTGTGCTGTGTCATTCTGAGCCTAGAATGACGCCAGGGAGGACAGAACAAACACATTGCAGGTCTCAACATCCATGCCCCTTTTAGTCTCTTTCCTCCAGCCTTCCAGTTATTTTGTAACCATCTAGTTCCCTGTACTAAATCCTTTTCTGCTTGAAATAGCAGAAGAGGTTTCTTTGATCTGCTTTGGAGCCTTACCTGATGCTGTGGTCATCAGTCTTTACTAACCCCATTTCTTCTTTGACATTCTCAGTGTCCCCAGAAGAGTTGCGGGCCCACCCATTCACTGATGTGACCCTCTCCTGCCATTTCTCCTTTGTGGAAGGCACAGAAAATCTTGAGTTTTCTTGGGAAAGAGAAGATATCACAGAGGAATACGAGGTAGAGAATGACGAGGAATATTACCGCTTTTTCAGACACTATGATTTCTTTGCAATTTACTCCAAGTTGGTTTACCAGTTTCACAATAACACAGAGCAACTAGAAGATCAAAACTCTTTGTATGAGGGAAGAGTCTCTGTAGATCGGACTGAAATTTCTGAGGGGTCTCTATCACTTCTACTAAGAAACGTGGATTTCATGGATGAAGCTATCTACAAGTGCTTAGCCATCACGCCAGATGGAAGAGGCGAAAGTACAATTAAGCTAATAGTAGAAGGTAAAGGAATTTAACAGATGAATTTGATTTCAAGCTCTGTCTCTGTTCATCTGTAAGTTTTCTCTTCTGATATTCTCCCTTTCCCTCTTCTACTCAAACCACTTCGGGTTCATTTTATTCCTATCACAGGATCTAGGGGCTTGGAATGTCAATTTATCAAAGCTAAAAATATTGCTCTGAACAAAAAGTGCATCATTCATTCATCAGTACAAACAAAACAGCAACAGTAACAACAACACTGGTCTAATCCCAAATTTTCTAAATTTGTGACACTAAAACCCCCAAATTTGATAGGATATAATAGTCCTATATGAGAAGACCCTGAGATCTGATATGTGATTTAGTGAGAATAGGTCTGTATTGGGAGGCAGAAGGCCCAAGTTCTGGAACTTGGTCAACTCTAGTTTGAGCAGCTTCCTTAGCTTCTCTGGGCTTTACTTCTCTTGCTATTAATGTAAATTGGACTGAATCAATGGATCTCCATTGTGCCCCAGGTCGGTACCCTTTGCCAGATTACATGGACAGCTGTCTTTTGCTTACCAGAGACCTCATGGGGATTGAGAATTCTGCATGGCAGAATTCTTCCCGGATAAAAGTCTGAAGAGATGGGAAAGTGGTGGTGGTGATTTGTTATCTTCACATAAGAAGGGAAGATTCCAAAATTAAAGGCAGCAGTGGTAGGCGAGATCTGGAAGGCAAGAGCATACATGTGTCTTGTTCTTCTCTTCTTATGCTTGAGGTAAAATTTTAGTTACAGTAAACCTTAAGATGTGTTGCCTTCATAGGGGGTTAATGTAAAAACTGAGTGTAAGATTTCTGTCACTTCGAGCCTCTTGGGGCTGAAATAACAAGAAACTAATTGTCTTGTTATTTTTTTCCAACTAGGTTCTGAAATGCCCCAGGTGCGGTTTGACAAGATTGATGATGAGGACGTGGCCACCTGTGTCTCTAAGGGGTGGTACCTCACACCCAATGTGACTTGGATGGACAGAGCAGAGCGGGACTTGAGCAACCATAGTACTGTGGAGGTCCTGGAGGAGCAGATAAATGGCTTCTATAGGGTGTTCTCTGTCCTGAGATACCCAGTCAAATTAAATGAGAAATATGTCTGCCAAATAACAGAGACAGATGTGAACAACCAGCCCTTTAGAGTCATCCGCAAGTACCCAAGTAAGTGCAAATTTAAGAAGAGGGAAAGTAGACTGCGTTTCACCGTAAAAAAAATCATAATTCACTAATACTTTCTGAATAACAAATGTATCAGACACTCCTGGCACCTTGGGGATTTAAAGGAGAATCAGGAACATAAGCTGGTAGCCTCGAGCAAAAGAGGGTAGTGCAGAGAAGTCTCTCTAGGTTCAAAAAAAAAAAAAAAAGACCACCCTTCAGGGACTGACAGCTTTTACCCTGATAGATGTGGCTGTTACCATTTATAAGGCTTCTGTTCCTCTGCTAAGAGCATCAGTTTTATGATGTGACAGGCTGAGTACTCATAGCAGCCATTTATCAGCCTCTGACCATGTGCCTATTACTTTACACAACATTTTAAGTCCTTTGCTCAACCCTGCAAGGTAATTGTTATCACTGTATCCCTTCTATAGAAGGTAAATGATTTAATTAAGAACATAGCTAAGAAGTACACAATTTGAATTTTAGATAAGCAATAAGTTATATCATATGTATGCTAAATAATTGTTACTTACCAGAAATTCACATTTAACTGGTTGTTCTAATTTTTATCTGACAACCCTGGGGGAGGTGAAGCTCAGGAGCATTTAAACCTCTCTGGAAGAACAGAAAGAAAAAACTGAAAAACTTCTTGCCTGGTTAGGAGGCTACCATTGTGCAGGAGAGTGGTTCTCGACATATTGTCCCCAGACCAGCTCAGGTTCCACCCAAAACCTACTGAATAAGAAACTCCAGATTATGCCTCGAAGTTTGTTTTAACAAGGCCTCATTGTGACACATAATCAAGTTTGAGAACCACTGATGTAGGACATGAGCCCTAGGTGAAGACACCCAGAGCATTTCTGTCCTATCCCTTCATGTAGGACTGGGGTGCCATCTCTTCTGACCATGTCCAGCAGGTGAGGAATACAGAGTTCCCTGCTCGTGCCCTAGTCCAGTAAAACAAGAATAATCAGGCAGACTCATACATTTAAATTTCACACTTCAGTTGCCTTTCCTTCAAAGAGGGGCTTACGTATTCCCCGAGACTTTTAAGGCTTTCCCACATACTCAGGAGTTGTTAGAGGTCTTTGAACATTACAGTGGGCCTCAGAATCTCCTGAGAACACTAGAATATGTTATTAATGAATTGATTTCAAAGAAATCCTGTTTTTTATCATCTTAAATTTCAACACCTTGAAAAAAAAAGTCCCAGAAATACTTAAAAGGCCCCTGTATTTTATTTTTCTTCACCTCTTTTCATGTACTTATTTATATAAGGCCTTTGAGATCTGGCATCTGCTTGTTTTTCTAGCCACGTAGCAACTGTTTCTCAGCAGGCTGCCATTGCTCATTGCTCTGAGCTTGCTGATGCCTGTGGTTTCTAGGTTAGGATGCGTTTTTCATATTGCCTTTGTACAGACTCCATGTTCTTACAAAGCCTTTGTTTTCTTGGTCTGCCTCATGAGTTTCTCCTGCCTTCAAAATTTGGCTCAGACTTTAAACTCTTATTAATTCTTACTCTTATTTCAATTTATTCAATATTTTATTCATTCATGGGTCAGATATTTGTTAGGCTTCAACTGCATTAAAGATGCAGCATGGAAAAAACAAATCTCTGCCCTTGTGAAACTTATATACTAGTTGTGAGGATAAGTAGAAAGTAAATAAACAGATTAAAATATAAAGTATGTCACTGTATGAGTCCATTTACATGAAATAAAAAAAGGAAAAAAGAAAAATTAATTGTAACCCTGGAGTATTGGTAACATTCTGTTTCTTGGTCTGGGTGCTGGCTATATGATTGTACTCAGTTTTTGAAAATTAATTGGTCTGGACACTGGCATGCACTTTTATGTATCTGTATTATATTTCATTATAAAGTAAAACATTTATATAGTGTCTCAGATGGAGAATAGTCATATAGAGAAAAACTAAGGAGAGAAATCAGATTAAAAAGAGGGGCGAGGGGAGAGTTGTAAAATAGGCTATCCAGAGAAAGTCTCATTGAGATGTTAAATTTAACAAAGACTTGAAGGAAATGAGGGAACCAGGCCCATAGAAGGCTAGGGCTGGTGGATTGGAGGAAAAGCAAGAAGACCAATGATTGGAATAGAGTTCCTGAGAGTATACGAGTTAAGATCAAAAGATAACAGGAGGGACTGGGGTTGTAGCTCAGTGATTGAGCACTTGCCTCACATGTGTGAGGCACTGGATTCAATCCTCAGCACTATATAAAAATAAATAAATAAACAAAATAAAACTGTTCCAGAGTTGGATTGTTAAACAACAACAAAAACAACAACAAAACAACCAGGAGGCTAGATTGTGCGGTGCCTTATAGGCCATTGTAAGGGTTTTGGTTTTTGTTATTAGTATGGGAAGAGATGCAAGGCTATTGGATCAGGAGTGAAATGATCTGACTAAGTTTTAGAGAGATTTTTTTTCTAGCTACTCCTGAGAATGGACTCAAGAAAGGCAAGGGTGGGGACAGGGTAACCAGCTAGGAGATTATTATGATAATTCTGGTAATAAAAAGATGGTGGTTTAATCCAAGGTGTTAATAGTAGAAATGGTGAGAAGAGATTGGGTTATGTATATACATACATACAAATACATATGCATATACGTATATATGCATATATATATATATATATGTTGTAGATGTAAATAAAATAAATACCTTTATTTATTTATTTATTTATTTTTGTGTCCTGCTGATGATCAAACCTAGTGCCTCACATGTGCTAGGCAAGTGCTCTACTACTGAGCTACAACCCCAGCGTGCGCTCGCTCTCTCTCTCTCTCTCTCTCTCTCTCTCTCTCTCTCTCTCTCCAAACAGTATTTTGTTTTTAGTTGTAGTTGGACACAATACCTTTATTTTAAATTTTTTATGTGGTGCTGAGGATTGAACCCAGGGCCTTGCAGCTGCTAGGCGAGAGCTCTACTGCTGAGCCACAACTCCAGCCCCTATGTATATAATTATGAAGATAGAACAAATTGGATTCGCTGAAAGATTAATGATGGGTGTGAAGGGAAGAGGACTCAATGATGACTAAGCCTTTTGCCCTGAGCAAATGAAAGAGTAGAATCACCACTTATTGTGATTAAGAAATCCCGGAGTTTGTTTTGGAACATCTTAAATATGGAGATGTCCATTTGAGATATTAAAAGGGAAATGCTGAATAGGTGGTTTGAAATGAAATTAGAATTTAGGAGAGAGGTCTAGAGTTGAAACATAAACCTTGGAGTTGTCAACCTATGGATGATATTTCATATTATGAGGCTCAGATGGACTCTTCAAGGGAGTAGACATAGATAGAGAAGAAGAGGTCCAGGAACTGAGCCCTTGGCCCTCTCAACATTCATAGGTCAGAGAGATGAAGTGAAACCAGCAAAGGAGAATAAAAAGAAGGAGACAGTAAAGTAGACAGGAAACTAGGAGACCGTCATCACTTGGAAACTGTAGAAAGAGTTTCAGGGAGGAAGGAGTGTTCAATGGTGTTGAAAGCTACTGATGAGTAGTAAGTAAGATGAGGACTGAGAATAGATCATTGAGAGAAGAAGTATGAATAAATTTTGAAGCCAAGAATAGATCACTGGAGTGCTAATATGGAGGACAGTTTGCTTCACAGAACAGCAGGGAAGAAATGTGTACTTACTGGAAAAGCTCTAGAGTCTCACTTTTAATTTTCTTTTAGATGTCTGAATGTTGATAATGAATAGATGGAAAGGGTAAACTGATGATGCAGAAAAAAGAGGGAAATGACTAAGTAATGTCTTATGTTAGGTAGAGGGATGGAGTCGAATCTATAGGTAGAAAGGTTTGTGTTAGATAAGATTATTTAAAAGGAGATAAGACAGTATGTGGGACCCGATGCAGATAGGTGGGTAGTACGGTAGTGTGAGGATGTAAAAATTCTCTTATGTTGCTTCAATTTTCTTAGTGAAATAGGGTGCAAGTCATCAGCTAAGCCTGAGACTAGGGATGGCAATGTTGAGGAGAAAGAATGACATATGCCTCTAAGAGAGTAATTAAAAACTGTAACAGGCTTCTTAGGTAGTATTAAAGGCACTTTTGAGGTCCATGGTCATGAAATTAAACACACACATGGTTGGTGTGGTTTTCTGCAGCCTCACTTAGCTGCTTGAGTGTGGACACATAATGGGAAGTAAGTTGGGTTAAGCAGATGTTGGAATTTTGCCAAGAATGCATGACAAAGGGAGACAGATGAGTGTTAAATAGTGATTATTATGATCAGCCCTGGAATCTAAGCTGGGTTAGGGAAGATGAAGGATGCAAAGTGGATGAAGGACAATGAAACATGGTAGGAGGGCTGGGGGGTGTAGTTCAGTGGTGGAGCATTTGCTTAGCATTTGTGAGGCACTGAGTTCAGTCTCCAGTATGGGGGTGGGGGATGGTGTAGGGTCATTGGATTTTAGGTGTTGATTACAGTAAAAAAAATGTTAGAGTGGGGGTACTAGAAGAGTGAGTTAGAAAGACAGAAGGGGAGGGCAGTGGTTACAAAGCAAGTTGCTTACAGTTGAGATAAGGGAGAGGTTGTGATTATTGCTAATGATAAAACGTAAGTTCTAACCATGGGGAAGGTGGCTATGATATAGAAAAACGTCCCTGGAAAAGAGATCAAGGACCAAAGGAGATCAAGGGGTGGATCATATATTAGATAATGACACCAAGAATTAAGAACTAGTGATAGAGATCCTGCCAGAGCCAGTAGCTAAAATCATGGAATGGTGAGAGAGGGAAGAGGGACAACAGAAGACTGCAACATGGAATGGTAGATTCTAATGACATTCAGTTTTAAGGTAGAGGTTTTGTACAGAGGAAGGAGGGAGAATGAGCTGGAAGCCATAATGAGAAACAAAGTTTCACCTATCCCCAGTGTATGAAGGATGTTGGAAAGAAAACCAGCACATTTGAAAAGATTACAGAGAAAGAAGTATCCTTACAAGAGATCCAGGTTTCAGTTAGAGCAAGAAGGTAAGGAAAATGTTAATTAAAGGTAGAATAGAAGGGATTTACTGGTGATTTGTGAGGCAGATTCCAGCTGGTGCAATAGAAGGGTTTCAGAAGTTAGGAATATTTCAGGTTGGGGTCAGAAAAGGAAAATTCAGAGTCATATGTGACTCAGGGTCCATGAGATAAAGAGTAAACAAGAGGGCTTAGGGCTGTTTGTGGTTAAATGTGTATAAGGAAAAGGATGCAATAGAAGACGTGGATGTTTGGAGACAGACCGTGATGGCAAAGCTGTCAACGTTGTAGGGGAAAGAGATGAGACTATGAATAGAGTCACACAGAGTTCTAAGGTTCCTCTTCACTTTTTGGTGATAGAGGTCAGGGTGAAGTGGAATTATCTGTACTAAGAGGTCTCTGGGACTCCCTTTTGATTCTTGTGGGTATGAAATGGAAACTGGAGAATTAAGAAGCAGGTCAGCCAAATAGAGCAGCTCAGATTGTATTACAATTCAGGGGTGCTCTATTCATGTAGCTCGCATAAGACTGGCATCCTGGAGGAGAGCAATGTGACTACCCTGGAAAAACACACTCTTCATAACACCTTGAACACATCTTCAAATTTGTTGCACTGCTATAATTCATTATTCATCTTGTCACAAAACTGTGACTCTCTCACTACCAAGAACTAAGTTTTCCTATTTCTCTTTTATGGCTCCTGGAATAGGTGTTAATTCTTAACTCCTGAGTCTTATCATCATGGACCCAGAGATACAACATGACTTAGAACCTTGATATGGAAATGTCCAATCTCTTGATTTCTTTTCTTAAGGAACATCAGAAATATTCTCCTAACTTCCACCCTACTGGGCTCACAAGCTAACAAGTAGACTCGGTGGTCTTTCCCTGCTGGAGATGATTTTCTTCCCACATTGAAAGGATTTGCTTACCTGAAGTCAGCTCCTCTTTTGAGTGGCCCAGCCCCTAGGGCCTAATAGACATATGCTAAGATCCTAGACCTATATTGCTTCTGTTTTCCTTTCCTCTATTTAAGTTTGTCAGTTCCTTTCCTTTTCTATTCTTTAATTGTTCTCCAAACAAAATTTGTAGAATGAATAAATCAGAATTTCCTTATACAAATGAAGAAGAATCGTACATTGATGAGTAAGTTCCTCCTAAGGAAACTACCCTTAGAGGGTTCTTAGCCTTAGAGAGCTACCATTCTTAGGGAGAACAAAGAACTCATTGTTTACAACTATCTTTCTTGTGTGACTTTAAGAAATACATTTACAGCTGACTACAGAGTTGCCTTTAACACAAAACTCCTATCTTTAATGTTTCCTTTATATCTTCTTTTTTTCTTTGCAGAGCGAAAATATCCTCAAGGATATGACTTCTATTAAGAGATTTGAACAACATCTGCCCACGTATTCATCTTGCCTTTTAGCCACTGAGACACCTATGATATTCTTTTTGTCTCAGATACCTACCTATTGTAAATAGAAAAAAATAAGAAGGTAGCAAGTCCAGAGGTTGCATATTGATTAAACCTATAGGAGCTCCCATATTTTACCTCTCTTATGTCTGTATGTTGAAATCTTGTTTCTTTATCTCAATTTCTCTGTTTTGTTAAGATTTACTTTTATTTGATCGCATGTCTGTCATGTGTTAACACATGAGTAAAATTAAACATCTTAAGTGCAAAATGAAGAGGATTAAAAGCTTGATGAACTGTCTACTTTGTGTATATTTCATGGTGTGTGCTTCAGTGACAGATGACTTACTGGGGAGTGCAGAGCAGAGAAAATCTGCTCTGTGTTTTCTCTAAGCCAGATTTTGTTTTGTTTTTGCTGATGATGTTACATGGGCACTTTGCTGACACAAAGGGGAACCTGAGAAAGAGGCATCTTCCTAAAAATTACTATGGATAAAGATTATTATATTTGTTAAATATTTGGGCATTATTGGAGAAAGAACATAGAAATCTTGGAAATTCAGGAAGATGAAAGTAGCCTTTGGAATTTTCTGATTTGTCCAGTTGACTTTAGAGTCTATATTATTCTTATATCTCATCTTCCACATTGTTCCTATCTCTATGCCTTGTATCCACCTATTTTGTGTCCCTCCAAATTCATTTGTTGAAATCCTATCCTTCACATTGATGGTATTAGGAGGTGGAGCTTTGGGAGGTGATTAGGTCATTAGGTTAGAGTTCTTGTGAATGAAATTAATACTCTCATAAAAGAGGCTCAAGGAAGATCCCTCTTCCCTTCCACTATGTGAAGATGCAATGAGAAGATGCATCTATAAACCAGAAGTGGGGCTCTTACCAGATACCAAGTTCATCAGCATCTTAATCCTGGACTTTCTGTCCTCCAGAACTGTAAGCAATACATTTCTGCTATTTATAAGCCACCTAGTCTATGGCATTTTATTACAGCAGCACAAACAGGCTAGGGCATCCTGCTTTGTTCATTTTTTGGGGTAAGGGGTTGGGATGTCTTTCCAATGGTTTGGCATGTAGGAATCGAGCTTGGGTTATGGAAAAGAGGAGAAAAAGGTCATGGGATAATAAGGGAAATGAAAACTATCTAGGAACCAGAAGTTTTGTTTTTTAATTATTTTTTAGTTTTAGGTGGACACAATATTTTTGTTTTACATTATGTGGTGCTGAGGATTGAACCCAATGCCTCGGGCATACTAGGTGAGCACTCTACCACTGAGCCACAACCTCAGCCCCAGAACCAGAAGTTTTAATTGGCTTAAAACTCAAGATTTTTGAAACTTTGGATTCAGTGATGAAATAATTTCACCAGGGCAAAGCATACGTCTGCTTCTAAAACCTTCACATAGGATGCCACAGGAAGGAGGCACACCAGAGAGATCTGTGTAGCTGTACATATCTGATGTCTACATTCTGAAGGTAAATTTTCACAACGAGAAACCTTTGAGGTATGCACCAAAGATCACAGGGGAATCCACACCAGCTGGTATGACTCCCACATACAGCATCACTGGGGAGACCAAGTTGAGTTGGGGATCCCTTTGTAGGGGACTTCAGAGTCCTGGCCTGAGTTCCACTCACATATCTGCTTAAACCAAAGTGAGAGGAGGGGCAGTTGTTAGAACTACATGAAGAAATGTGTAAATTAATTATATATGCTAAGCAATTACATTATGAAGAACAGTGATTAGAAATTAAGAGTTCATGTTAATGTGTCAATCTTTAAAGGAAAATATTGTGATAAGGTAGAATGGGCATACTTGGAATTGAAACCTTTGTTCTTTGCTAGTTGTGAAGCCTTGGACAAGTTCCTAAACTTTATGGACTGCATGTTCCTTATCTGTAAAGTATCTTTTCACAGGGTCATTGTGAGAATTCATAGAATACATAATCAGTGAAAACAATTGGTAAACATAATGATATTTGACACTTACGTAGTATTTTCCATGTGTCAGAAACTACTTAAAAATTAACACACATTAGCTTATTTCATCCTCAGAAAAAGAAACAAATGAGGTAGTTACTATTATGCCATTTTGAAGAAGAAACTGAAGCATAGGGAGGCTAAATTACTTGGAGAAACATAAAAGGTAAGAGAAGAGCCAGGGTTTAAGCCCAGGAAGCCAGGTTGTTAAGTACTACATTATATTGCCCCTCAGTGAAGTAACAATCACAATTAGAACTATGTTCTAATGTAGATCCATTATGAAGATGTTGAAACATGAAATTCAGAATGACTGGCATTTATGAAAGACAAAGAATATATAAAGATATAAAAATTACTTGAGAAATCACTGGATATGTTAGTTTATATAAATAATGAAGCTTTCATCAGCAGCTAGGGCCATTACATATTCATTTTATTTAACATGTATGGCAGCGTCATGATGCATTATTGTTATCTTCAGTTTGTAGAAAAGGATAGCAACAAAAACAAAGGCTTAGTGCTTAGCCTATCAGGCACTTTGAAAACTTTTGAAATACTTTATTTAATCCAATTTATATATTTATTTCATTTAATTCTCATAATAGCCTTCTGAAATACTTTCTGTGTTTTGAGATGGGGGTTTGTCTATGTTGCCTAGGCTGGCCTTGAACCCCTAGGCTCAAGTAATCTTCCTCTCAGTCTCTCAAGTAGCTGGGACAACAGGCATGTGCTGCAGTACCTGGTTCCAAATTACTATCATCTCCATTTTTATAAATGAGGAAACAATCACAGAGAATCTAATTTTCCCAAAGTGGTACAACCGTAAATAACAGAGTGGGATTCAGACCGAGGTCTGGATCTCAAGCTCTTATTTACTTTTCTGCATCTTTGGATCGCTGCATTTGCTGCTCCTACTAAATAGACTTTAGGGAAATTCTACTTGTTCAGATTTCAGGTTAGAAATTTCTCCCATGGTTTCTGATTCCAGAGTACTGGTCTTTTCTCATAATATGTGCTTTGTTCTTATAATATGATTACAAGCTCCCACATAGACTACTGACCTATTTCCCTAAGAGAAGATATTGAGTTTGACTACAGTTGTAATCCTAGTCCCCTTCCCAGGGCCTGGCACATAGAACACACACACATACAAATCTGTTCAATCCTACATGTTCCCTTCATCTATTTAGGCTTCCCAAGTTTCACCTGTTAACAGTGTATGCATCCATATTTCTTTTTAACAGATATAAAATTACTTGACAAAATAGAGAAGTTATTTACATACCCAAAGCTCTCTACAATATAAATTAAATAATGCTTGGTTTTGCTCATTATGAATCAGAATCTTGATAGGATCCACCTGGTAGGTAGCTAAGTGAGCTATCACACAAGAAATGGTATAATCAGGTTTTCATAAGGTATCAGTGTTTGAGAATGTTTAGGCACACATGCAGAATAGAACCACCGATGGTTTACCCCACTTATTCTCATATAATAACCCATAAAGTCTTTTATTTCACTCAGTAAAAGCCAGAGTCCCTACATAGCCTTTTAGGACCTCTCCTCGAAATCCTTAACCATGCTCCAACTTTGTCCTTTGTCCTCCACTTCTTTGTCCTTATTTCTACCTCTCACCATCTTCACTTCAGCCCCCAAGTGACATTCCGGCACCACATCACCTAGCTAATTCCTTCTGCTTAAAGTCTCTGTTGACCTTTTCAATGGGGCCTGTCCTGACCACCATTTTTGAAAAAATATTTTTTAGTTGTATTGGACACAATACATTTATTTATTTATTTTTAGGTGGTGCTGAGGATTGAACCCAGGGCCTCGAATATGCTAGGTGAGCGCTCTACCGCTGAGCCACAACCCCAGCCCCTGACCACCCTTTTTAAAATTGCAAACTGAGGCACTTTCTCATCTGCACTCTCTCAATCTCCCTTATCTGCTGAATGTGCTCCTTATCACCTTCTAACATACCACCATAAATTTTACCTACTTATTATGTCTATTATCTATCTGTCCCTGCTAGCACATAAACTCCACAAGGCAGAAATCATCATCTCTTTTCACTGGTCACTGATGAGTCCAAGCACTCACAATAAACTCTTAGAAAATACTTGGAACAGGGCTGGGGTTGTGGCTCAGTAGTACAGAGCTTGCCTAGCACATGTGAGGCACTGGGTTTGATCCTCAGCACCACATAAAAATAAATAAATTATAAAATAAAGGTATTGTGTCTATCTACAACTAAAAAAAAATTTAAAATGAAATAAAATGCCTGGAAAATAGTAGAGACACAAAATAATTTGCTAAATGAACATAAATGGTGTTGATTTCAGTCTCCATTTTGCCTTTACCGTAGAAATAGAAATCACCCTTAATAGATAATAGAATAATTGTAGTTCAGTTTGGATCCACCTCTGTACTGTGCTTATTCCAGTTGGAATACTCTGTTCTGGAATATTCCCTGGGTTGTAATGGTAGATTTAGTTTATACACTCCCTAACGCTGGCAATGACTACATCATGCCACTCTTATCCCCGTAAGTGGACATTTTCTGTTCTTTTTGAGGACTTCAAAGTTCTGCTCTGGCTGTTTTCTGTCCTTAGGCTTCAATAATGGCACAGAGTTTAAAGTTCTTTTGTCTTAAAAATAGAGAGGAAAAGATGGATGAATTAGTTTATATAAATAGTGAAGCTTTCAACAAGACAAAGAATACTATAAATAAACTCAAAAGGGGGAAAATAATTGCCACATTTATAACAAAAGGCTACTGACATGAATCATAAATCAATAAAATAAAGGCCAACAACAAACAGAGCAAAGGAAATGAAATAATTAATGGAAGGATGCTCAGTCTTACAAAATAAATAATATAATCAACCAATTAAAAATAAAGCAATGAGGAATTTCATTTTTCTTCTATTAGTAGCCAAAAAAAAGTTTGCAAAAAATGTAGGGAAATAGAAACACTTAATGTATGTCCTTTTGGTGGAACTGTCTATTGATACAACCTCTTTGAAGGACAACTGGCAATTATAAGTATATTTATGAATGTATATGTCCCCTAAGAAGATGATTTTGTTATATTTTCTTCAATACAACTTGGGATTTTTTATTTCTAGGTGTGCATATTACTTTTTCAAGTATAAAATATTAAATAATTAGAAAAAAATTCCTTCTAATTGACAGGAAGACTACACGGCCTCATTTTCTTCCTATCCCATGCCATTAAACAATCCCCAGCCCAGCAGCAGTAGCCCATGAATGTCTTCATATCCTACATCCATGTTAGATGTGCTTCAGGACTGAGAGCATCTGCTTACATCTTATCCACTCATTCATATTCTATTTTTCTCTCCCCTCCCCCTCATTTTAGAAATAATCGGAGGACTTATAGAACTTGATACAGCTACTCAAAAAACTAACGCTTATCAAACTAATTTATGCTTATATATTATTTATGCTTGTCTAATTCATAATATTAAATTTTAATTATAGGAAACTTATCTTCTGAAGTATGTTGTTCTACTTTAATAACTTTTTACTTTCTCAACCTACATATGCTGTAACAGTAGGAAAAATGTTCCAGATCCTGATGGGAGGTTGGGCGAAGACAGCCAGGATTTAACATGATTATGACCAGGCATGGTGGCACCCACTCATTTGAACAATTCCAAAATCCAATCAAGGTTACCTGGCTATAATTTTAGGGAAGCAAGATTTATACAGATATAAGTGATACTAAGAAACTTTAAAACTTATCAAATGTGTTCTTTTAGAAAGATAGAATTAGTGGTTCTGGGGAGTGCATCATAGTTATGAAAATGGGAAGTTGGAAAGCAAGTATTGCTCATGTATCTTGAAGGAGGAGCAGAAAGAAGTCTTAATCGCTTATGATTTAACCAACCAGCATTTGGTCCACTTGGAAATATTGATCCCAAAGGGAGTATGCATAAAGGAAGTCATTAAAGTATTGCAACCCGTTTCCAGCAATAATTCCTTGTTTCACCTTCCCAAGTTTTCTTGGTTTCTCATACAGTTTTATCTGTAGTCAGACTCATTAGATGCCATCCAGTCTCAGAAGACTCACTAGGGCCTTTAAGAGTCATTTTAGTTTAACCTCTTCCCAATATAGGAATGTTTCCTGCCATGTTCTGAATGTTTGTGTCCCCACCACCAACTTTCACAGGTGGCAAACTAATGCCCAATACAATAGCATTAGGAGACGGGATCTTTGGGAACTGATTAGGTCATAGGAGCTCCACCATCAGGAATGGGATTAATGCCCTTATAAAAAGGGGCTGAATAGTTTGCTCAAAAGAGCTTGCTCACCTCTTCTGCCATGTGCAACAAGAAGGTCCCGTCTAAAGCAGAGAACAAGCTATCATCAGACACCTAAACTGCTGTGCCTTTAGACTTATCAGCCTCCAGACTGAACAATGAATTGTTTACATATTACCCAGTCTAAGCTATTTTGTTATAGCAGTCTGAATGGACCAAGTCACTCCCTGACTTCTCATCACTCTATCCACATCCACCATCCTACTACCCCAAGTAAACTTTCCCTCCCAGCTGCATTCCCAAAATGTCTTTTCTCAATTTATTTATTTAATTGGCACATCATAGTTATATATAAAATTGGAATAAATTGTGATATATTCATACATGCACACAGCATAATTTGGTCAACTTAATTCCCCAATTTTTCCTCTTTCTTCCCCCTTTGTCCTTACCCTTGGTCCTACGCTTCTATTCTACTGATTTCCCCCCTCTTTTTCTGAGATCCGCCTTTTAATTCCTTTTTTCTCTCTAGCTTCTGAATAATAGAAAATATTTGACCCTTGATTTTCGAGTATGGCTTATTTCACTAAACACCCAAGATGCCTTTAGGACAGACTCTTTAGTACCTTTTTTAAAAAAGGTTCCTGAAACTCAAGTTTACTTTTTTGAGGAAAGTGGTTATTGTTTGTTTGCACAATTTTATTTGGCCTTGACTGAAGGGAAGGAAACCAATAA
Source organism: Spermophilus citellus (assembly GCF_964194105.1). NCBI lineage: Eukaryota > Metazoa > Chordata > Mammalia > Rodentia > Sciuridae > Spermophilus > Spermophilus citellus. The sequence goes on from NC_138188.1 coordinate 104,948,421, forward strand.
AACTATTATTTTATTTTTTATTTATCAATAGTAACCAAAAAAAAAATCAGGAGTTACAAAAACAAGTTAAATGCAATATGGAAGCATACTAAATACAAGTACATTTTCACAAACACACAGGCAACAAACCTGTTAATTGTTTCCTGAAGTTTGACTATTTAAATCATAGGCTAAAGGAAAGACATTCAGACTGGTTCACATGGGCTTATTAGCTGGTGGAAGAGCCCTGCTTTCCCAAAACAGTGATAGTCCAGAGTCACGGCATGTGGGAAGGTTTCCATGGACACTGGATCTTAGCAGACACTACTTATAAAACCACACACACACAGAAAGCCCAAAAAGCTTGCAGCTATGCCTTACATGCTTTCAGAGGGCTGAAAGAACTGAACCTGATTTGATCCTGCATGTTCGTTCCATGCAAAGCTCTATGTGAGACTCCCCAAACTAGGCTATTTAGCAGCTTTTCCATGAATGGTCCTCAGATCATGTGATCTCATGGTGCAGACAACAGCTGCCCTATTTACACAGAAGCAGCAGAACTCAAGAGGAATGTGGATTTGCTCTTGGGAATTCAATGTTGCAGGGTTGGGTAGAGTCTTGGATAGTAATCATTGTTCTAAATGTGACCAGTGAACAGACACTGTGGCTTCTTGCTTTAAACCAACTAGGACTCCTGCCCTCTCTCATTGTGTCCAAGAACTGGCAAAACTTCTTTTAATTAAGGCATGCTGCTGTGAGTTCTCCAAGGCACTTGGACAGGGAGCTGCATTTCAGACTACACAAGGGGGTGGGGAGGTTCAAAGTATTTTTTAAATGGGATGGTACATGAAAGAATTTTTTTGCAGAATTAGAAGTGAAGTGGAATTTTCCCCTTTCAAATAGAACAAGGAAAACTACTTAGAAGGAATTCTGGCAGACTTTCTCACAATTGCCTATGCATACAAACTACATAATATGTAATTTAATTTTTGCAAATGAATTCTTCAAATGTTTGACCCTTGTTATGACAAACACATCTAAAACAGGGTAATGAGCGGGTATAATAATCCAAGGCCACAGACACAGGACTGACTGTGAACAACTGACTTCTCCCCAAGGTTCAGTTTGAAAATTCTGTCTCTGTTTCTCACCCCCTAAAATGTCAAACTTTCTTTTGTTCTCTTCTCTAAAGGGAAAGCTCTTTCTGACTCCAACAAGAGATTGCCCATGCCATGCAGAGAAGAGGGGTGGTTCTCTCTCTTGCACTCTCCTCCTGGGCACACTTTCCCATGGAGGGCTGGCAAGGGTCATTCAGGCTGAGGTCAAACTTGGACATCTTATTTTTGGCTATCTGACTCTTCTTGTTGATAAGGTTTATCACAAGAAGGAAAATCACAGGAACCTACCTGGCTCCGGACTAATTACCAGAACCACAAAATCTGTCAGATCAAAAGGTTAATGCATTCTTATCAGCTCACTGAGGAAACTGAGGCCCAGTAACAGGAGATAGGGGCCATATCACTGTGCTAGCTAATGGTAGATCAATGAGCATGTTGGAGGCACTGTAAGCCTCTAGCCTTTCAAACAGTGATTTGCCTAAACTTCTCAGAATAAATGAAAACAAATTAACTTTTTGGATTTTGAAAGCTTTATATGAAGACGCTTCATCCCCTGGCTTCTGTCTGAGGAAACTTCTGCCCCTTGTGGTACACAGCTGATCTTCTAGAAGCCAGAGGTGCTGACATTGTAGGGTATATCTACTCTAGTATGTGGTGGGGTGGGGGGTTCTGGGTTACAAAAGTTCCTGTACCAGGAAGAATCCCAAACTCCTTCCACCTCTGAAATGGTAGTACTGGAAAATAATTACAAAAGCTTAATATCTAGTCAAGAAAATAAAATATTATAAAACAACAACAATAATATAATGATAATAATTGAAGAATGAAGTCAACTTGCCAAAAAAAAAGTGTTTGACAGAGATATAGCACCTTTGGTAAAAAGTATTTAAAAAATTTGGTTAAGTCTCTATGGGGCTTGAAGTACACAAGTATCTGCATCATTTGGGCATACCCTCCCAGAAACTCCATCCAAGCCTGCGGGACACAGGTAACTAACAGGGTGGTTGTGTATCTAAAGGCAGTGGAGAAGCAGAGATGCTGGAGGTCTGTCATGCTGACAGTAGCAACAGCATGGGCTGAAAGCAGAATGAGTTCCTCTCCACTGTCCTCCTGCAGGGACGGCCTGCTCAGTCTTCTCTGGCACTGCGTGTCTCTCCCTGCAGTCTGCACACAGCTGTGGTGGACTCAGAAAGGCTTCAGATCTGGGTCTGCTCCCTCCCCACCCTGATGCAGTTTCTTTACTTGCCTCTAGCCCCAGAGCACAGTTTCTCTGGAAGTACTCCTAGAAATGAAGGCTATGGCCCTTCCCCTACTAGCCAGCCACCCCCACTTCCTTTATTGCAAAACAAATAAACAAAATAAAATTCATTGCTATATAAGCAAATACTGGTGATTTGGCGATTGTAGCAGACACTTGCGTATACTGGACTCAGCGCTGGAGTGGAAGAGAAGGTGCTGGGTTCCAGACACTGTGTCTAAGTGCCTCTTCTTAGATCTCTTTAGTGCTCACCTTCTTGGTCTTTTCAGCTGTTTCCTTTGAGATGTAAGAGAAAATAATCATCAGGGAAATATTAAAAAATAACTGGCATTTATCTGGGTCTCAAGACTTTATACAGCTGTCATTGACAGATGCATTCTTTTTTTTAAAAAAAATTTTTTTCTAAATTTTTAATTGTAGGTGGACACAATACCTTTATTTTATTTATTTATGTAGTCCTGAGGATTGAACCCAGTGCCCCATGCATGTGAGGCAAGCACTCTACCACTGAGCCACAACCCCAGCCCAACAGATACATTCTTTTTTTAAAATGTTTTTAATTGTCAGTGGACCTTTACTTTATTTATTTATATGTGGTTCTGAGAATCGAACCCAGTGCCTCACACAGGCTAAGCAAGCACGCTACCACTGAGCCACAACCTTAGCCCCCAACAGATACATTCTTATGCTGAATCTGAATTCTGGTAAGTAGGAGTTCTTTACTGCATTCAGAGTTGACTCCATCTGCATTCCTACGAAACAAGATCAGACCTTATTATTTCCATTTTAAGGATAAATAAAAGGATACTGATATTCTGAATCCCACAAGTCCCAGAGACGTGTTAAGAGCAACAACAGTTTCTGGAAGTAGACAGTTTGAACTTGAATTCAACTGTGCTACTTTCTTGGTGACCTTGGGCATACTGTGAAACCTGTATCTCAATGTCTTCCAACAGTAAAATGAGAATAAGAAAGTACTGGCTTTTACAACACTGCCTGGCATTTTTCTCAAAGAAGATACACATAGTTAATGAGGACTTAAGAAGATGTCCAACATCACTAGTCATTAGGGAAATACAAATCAGAATCACAATGAGATACCACTTCACTTCCACTAGCGAAGCTAAAATAAAAACAATAACAGCTATGTGTGGTGGTGCACATCTCTATCCACAGCGGCTCAGGAGGCTGAGACAGGAGGAGTACAAGTGTGAGACCAGCCTGGACAATTTAGTAAGACCCTGTCTCAAAATAAAAGAAAAAGACTGGGGATATAGCTTAGTGGTAGAGAACTTGTTTAGTGTGTCCAAGGGCTTGGGTTTGATCCCTAGTAACAATAAAACAAAACAAAACAAACAAACAAAAAAACTCCACAAAAAACAACCAAATTAAACAAACAAGAAAAAAAAACTCAGAAAATACTGACAAGGATGTGAGGACACTGTTGATGAGAATGTACAGAGGTGTGGCCACTTTGGAAAATAGTCCTGAATATGGAGTTACCATATGACTCAACAATTGCACTTTCAGGTATATAAGAGAATTAAAAAATATTATTATGGTTTGGATGTGAGTTGTTGGGTATCCTGATGATGGCAAATGCCTTCATTTATTTGATTGGGGAAGTCTCCAAAAGCAGCAGCCAAGGAAAAAAACCTCACATGTGAGACAATGCAAGACAGTTCAGAAGAAAGATGATTGGGTTGTGAGAGTCTTAACCCAATCAGTGAATTAATCCCCTGATAGGGATTCACTGAGTGGTGGGGTGTGGCTGGAGGCAGTGGAAATTAGGGCGTGGCTTTGGTGTATATATTTGTATCTGAAAAGTGGAGTCTCTCTCTCTGCTTCTTGATCACCATGATGTGAGCTGCTTCCCTCTGCCACACATCCCAAGAAATGGAACCAGCCTTTTAGAGAGTATGACCTCTGAAACTATGAGCCCTCAAATAAACTTTTCCTCTTCTATAGTTGTTCTGATCAGATCATAGAAGTGAAAAAACGGACTAAAACATACATGTTCATAAAAAAATTTGAAAACATACCGACACAAAAGCTTGTACAATTAATATTCACAGCAACATCATTCATCAGGGCTCAAAATTAAAATGACTTAAACGTCCATCAACTGATGAATGGATATACAAAATGTGGTATATGTGCAATGGTATTCAGCCACAAAGAGGAATGAAGGACTGATTCATGTTGTAAGGATGAACTTTGAAAACACTATCCCAAATTAAAGAATTAGACCCCCCACAAAATAAATAAGTAAAAGACCATGTAGTGTATGATTTTATTTTTATGAAATATCTAGAATAGGCAAATCAAATCTATAGAGTCAGAAAGTAGATTCGTGGTTGCCAAGGGCAGAGGGAGAAGAGAATGTGGAATGACTTCTAATAGTTATAGGATTTCTTTTTGGATACTGAAAACTTCCTAGAATTAGTGGTGAGAATTGAATAGACTAAAACCCACTAAATTGCATATTTTTTAGCACTGAATTTTATGACATGTGAATTATACCTCAATTTAAAAAAAAAATTAGGAAAAAACCATTGGCCACAGTGACTGGCCACAGTCAGTTTCCATCCCCAGCCCCTTGCTTCAATTGTTTTGGTGGAAACTGGTATGGCTTCTTACTGGCACACCAGCACCTCTGCCTGAGGCTTTCTCTAGCTTTGGAAGCCTATACTGCCTGCATGTGCTGTAGCCAGAAATGCCAGGGAATTAATGAACCCAGGTAGCCCTCAGCCAATGGCTGATGTTAGTTTTGTAGAAATACTCCAGTTCCTCCCATCTCAGGCACAGTAACTCAGTTCCCAGAGTTCCCCAATAGGATTAAGTTCCGAGTGCCCCTGTAGTGCCTTGCCTGGATATTCTTCTTTTTATTATTATTATTTTGGTCTCCCTAAGTTGTTCAGGCTGGCCTCAAACTTGCAGTCCTCCTGCCAAGTAGCAGGGATTATAGGTGAGCGTCTTCATGCCTGATCTGAATACACTCTTTATTGCTTCCTTCCTGAGTGCATTTCCCTACACATCTTCTGCTGTTTTATGGGATTGCCTCCCACATAAATGCTCTACTTGAGTCCTTGTCTCAGTGTCTGCTTCTGAAGAAATTCCCATAAGACAGAGAAAATTAAAAATGTTAGCTACTGTAATTCACTCCCCACCATCTGTTACTCCACTGTAACTTCTCCACACTAGATGAAAGGAATTCCTGTGAAGTTTTTCCTTCCCTTTTAATTGGTTGAACTCACGTACTCACTCAAGACTTGTGAAATTAGGAAAAGCAAGACTAGAAGCTTCTGCTTAAACAAAGGACAAGAGATTTTGACACAATCGGTGATAATAATGTCAAAATGCACGTAAAGAATGATCAATAAGGGGCTGGGGTTGTGGCTCAGTGGTAGAGCGCTTGCCTCGCATGTGAGAGACCCTGGGTTTGATCTTCAGCACCACATAAAAATAAATAAGCAAAATAAAGATATTGTGTCCATGTATATTTGAAAAAATATTTTAAAAAGTATGATCAATAAATATGAACAATTACTATCAATAGTAATTTTTTTAACTCATGTTAAATATTTCATCTCAGTGGTTTAGCAGCTTTTGTGACTGTGATATTCCTTAAAAACTCAAACATCAAGGAGAAGGCTTCTATTATTAGATCTCGTCAACAGATAGATAATGCAAGGAGCAGTATCCTGTTAAGACTACACAGCAGAGTGGTAGAAGGACAGGCCCAGGACCCAATATTCCCACAGTGCCTCAGTGGACCTCTACTCTGCTAAGAGCGCTTTCCTTAAAGAGGCTTTCAACACACTGACATATACTCTGAACAGAACTCTGATTTACTACCTTTTGAATCTCCAGGAAGGAGAATTTTTGTCAATCACAGGTTCTTCTCTGACCATATGGTATTGAACTTAGATCCTTTCTATTGAGGTATGAATCCACTCATTTCTCACTGAGTGTCTACTGCATACCAGGCCCAGTGACAGATGTAAGGGCACAACGATGAGCAAGTTATGGAGCCTGCTCTCCAAAAGCAGTTTTCAAACTGGGTCTGGGCACGCCATGATAGGAAACACTAATACTGCTTCAGACCATGCTCACTTGCTAATAGCCACCTTGCCAATTCTTACTTACACAGTCACTCACCAAGTTGTAACTTACATCTATTGGATCTTGCTGGGCTCTTAGAGGACTTCATCAAAAACTGTATCCCAGTTTGATAATGCATGTGAAATGATATCATGCAGGATCTACTGTATTGAACAAAGTGTGTCTCCTTGGTCTCCTGGGAGCAGTGGGCAGTGACTGAGAGAAGGGCCTGGAGGCAGCAGCAATACCTGAACCAACACAGTGGCCACCACTCACCTGGTGCTTTTGGAACTCCTGGACATATCTAGTCACCTCCTCCTCTGTCTGGGTCTGGGTCCCCTTCTGATTCTTTCCTGCAAAAAGAACCAAAGCTCAGACATTGGCAGCTGTGGTAAGCCTGTGAGGAATTCACTAACCTTATGGGTTCTCAACTCATCCACCATTTAACCTATGGAGGGAGAGTAGATTGCTCACATTTCTTTTTTTTTGTGTGTGTGTGTGTACTGAATACCATTATCTAATTATAGGACCTCTATATTTTTTCTTACTAAATATAGAGTGTCCCTTATCTGAAATGCTTGGACCAAAAGTATTTTGGAATATTTGTGTACATATAATGAACAATCTTGGGATGGGAGCTAAGTCTAAACAAAATTCATTTTGTGTTTCATATTATAATTTATATGCATAGTCTGAAGGTAATATATAAGTTTTAATGTGCCTGTGTTTCAATTCACTTGAATTCAGCTTTGACATTTTTAATTTGAGATGTCAGAGTACTGCTCAACAAGTTTCAGATTTTGAAACATTTTAGATTTTTTTTTTTTTTTTTTTTGTACTAGGGATTGAATCCAGGCAGGGTTCACTGAGCTACAACTCCAGCCCTTTAAAAAAAATGTTATTTTGAGACAGGGTCCAGCTGAGTTGTTTAAAGGTTTACAAAGTTGCTGAGGCTGGCTTTGAACTTGGAATTCTTTTGCCTCAGACTCCTGAGCTGCTGGGATTACAAGTGTGCCTGACAAGATTTTGCATTTTAAAACTGGTGATGTGCACTCTATTACAGATGTAAATTTTTATTTATTTATTTATTTTTTTCCCCACTTTTTTTATTCGTTCTTTTTCTTGAGTATGAAGCCATGCAGGGTCTCATACAACTGACATCTCCAAGGTAACACACTACCAACAAGAAATCTACCAACTATTCTCTGGCCTCTGTTCCCAGCGTCTTTCAACTGATGGCACATCATGCCAGGAGCTGGCCTAGCAGAAAAGCTATGTCGAGAACCTGGGTCCTGGCTCAGGAAATTCCTCTGGGGCAGTGATTCTTAATCACTTATATATCCTCAAAATGCCCCGATGAACACTTACATATATCATTGCTGGGTGAGGGAGAGCTCATTGGTAGAGCACTTACCTAGTACGAGCAAGGACCCACATTTGCTTTTGATCCCTAGCACCACAAAAGGAAAAAAAAAAAGCCTAGCTTTCATCTTCAGAGATTCAAATTTAATTTATGTAAGGTTGGACCTTTGCACCAGTATTTTTTTAAAGAGGCTCTTGTGGTGTGCAGACAGGGTTATAAACACTACATTTAGTAATGTTTCCCAATTTTGTGTAGGAACAAACAAAAAACAAACAAACAAAAAACTACATAGGTTCCCAAGCTCTTCTTTTTGCAGATTCTAATTCAGTACATTTGGGATGGGACTCAGGAATTTCTGGGTATCAATCACAATGTTTACCATCAGGAAACACCAGGCAGTGGCATTGACCTGACCCTCCCAGCAGTTTCACTTGGCCCTAGCTTCATGGGTCTACAACATCTTGATGTCCCTGCTTGCTTTCCCTTTGGGATTTGTGACCTAATACCAGTTTGCTAACTTACAGGCACTACCCCAGAAATGCCTCTGAACACTGCCTCTATAATTTCCTCTTAGATCCCAGGCCTCCATATCAAGACATGCTAAGATCCCTGCGGTACCACCATTGGGATTGCTCTTTAGTTTCTGTGGTGCTGGGGAGTGAACATGTGCTGGGCCTCAAACATGCTAGGCAAAAGCCCTACCATGGAATTACACTCCCAATCCCTGAATTGTATTTTTATACCCAAACAGAGATCTGAATTGGGCCTTCCTGGGAAGGAGAACAAGCAGTCTAGAGCTGTGTGCCTATGGAAGGAGAACAAGCAGTCTAGAGCTGTGTGCCTATGGAAATAAGCAAATGATGGAGGGGATGATTTGAATTTTATCTTATACACGTGATGGGGCTTATCCAGACAATGATGCTTAGGGTTCTATAAACCAGCTGCATGCTGACTCCTGCATCTTAGAAATGGAAGACTAACTTTCAAAATCCAGAATGAAAGCAGTTATGTACTGAAGGTGTTGGGGGAAGACAAGCAAAGGGTGCTTTCTGGTTGAGGCAGGCCCAGCTGCTGTTTTAAGATGTTCTCTGCTGGCTTTAGTAGCTACTGTGTGTGTATTCTGGCTATTGCAGCTTGGTCTTGACTTCCAGCAACTTCTAGAAATTGCTAATATCTGTATTCTCCCTGCTCTCTGATCCTATCTAGAATTAGGCTGGTCTCCTGCCCACAGTGAAAATGGACTTGGTCCTGGGCAGTGGTAGGCTAGTGATCCCATGGACAGCATGAGCCTCTGTTTATTATACTGTTGGTGCTCCTCAGCTCCTCGTCCAGGAGAAGCTCTTCCTAGCTCCTTGGGCTCCTCCTCCCAGTCACCATTTTACCTAATCTTCCTGATACAATTTTAGGCACCAGTCCATTTCTTCTTGCCTCAGCTAACTTTTTAAAATATAATTTTAGGTTCACCTCCTCCGGTGTAACTTTTGGGTCTGGTTCCAACTGATCTTTCTACTCAAACTTAAGGTGATTCAATTCCATTCCAGACCTGGCTTCAACACCCTTCTCTGCCTTGCCTCCAAACTGAATAGTCTTTGCTAGGTTCTTTGCTAGGGCTTGATTTCTGCCATCACTGTAGCCCAGGACTGTGATGGGACCCTACTGGTTCTAACACATCCTTTACTCTCTGCTCTGTCCCCCTAATTTTTTCTGACATCTTTATCTCCCCATCCCTCCCTGCCCATGTCTCAACTACTTCAACATTATTTCAAAAAATTTTTTTTAGATTACCTAATTCTATAGTTCAATGAGGGTCTACAGATATTTTCCTTTTTTTCCCCCCTGCTAGGTATTTGCAATACTAGGAGTTAAAATGAGGAGTTATTTTGACTTCCAATCACCTCAGTCTTTCATATATAGTATTCCCTAAAGTGTCACAAGGATTAAGTGCTTAGAAGAATGCCTGGCACATAGTCCTAAATTGGCATTTGCTTTCATTATGATCATTCCAGCTCATATCAACATTCACACGTGGTTTTGGTCTCAGTCATCTCTTGTTTGTAGGCTCAGCTGTGATTTTCAGACTTAATGCATCTGGGCCAAGTACTTCACCTATAGTGCTGCCCCTGGGAGCCCCGACATTACAAGTTTGGGTCTGTTACTCGCTGCTTGGGCTCCTTGTTCCCAGTCACTGTCCTCTTTCCCATGCCCCCAGCTGCTCCTTATTTCTGCCAGGGGCACAGCTCACCATCACAGGTCATGGCTGTGCAGACCCAGTTCCCACAGGCACAGACACAGCGGTTACAATCCACCTCGGTCTCGGCTCCATCTGCATACCTTTCATCCTCCAGGGCGCACTCTGTTGGACCAGAAATAAGACAATAGTTTGGTTGTGAAGGTTCTTGCGGTAGTCTGCACCTTGCCCTTTTCCCTGACAAGGCCTGCCTGTCCCTCGGAGGCACCATGGCTGAGCAGACACCCTCACTCAACAGAGACCCTTTTGGACCTTTACAGTACCATGGAGATGATGGGCTGGGGCCCAGACTAGAACTGTGGAAAGGGATTTTCTCAGCCAACTCTAGAGAATTCCACCGACCCTCTCTATCTTAGCTCCCACCAAATGCCTCCATGCCTAGTAGCTCTCAATTTCTATGTTAGGCATACTCTTCTCAGGAGGGTTGAAAGACGGGTTGAGGCATTTGAGGAACTCTTGGAAGCTGAGTTTCCAGTCGGCATTTTCATCAGACAGTTCAATGAGCGCATCGACACAGAGTCCTCTGCAACAAAACACAGGAGAAACACATCAGCAAGGCTTCAGCCTCACACCCAAGACAGTGAAGAACCAGGCTCACACACAACTGGGGCCTCCAGGAGGCCAGGGAGAGGAGTGTTCATTGATTTTCTACACTGACCTGTCTCAAGCACCACCCAGCCTGACTCCTATAAGCACCTAACCTTCAGTTTATTAAACTGGATGCCGGATCACTCAAACTTGTTCTAATGTTCTCCCAAGATGACTCAAGTTTTGTGAATGGTTTTGTCTACTTTGATTGGTGTTTTCCCTACCTGCACACCCTCCACCAGCAACTGCCTTCCCACTGGTATAACTGTCAAGTCAATTGGACCAAAAAAATCAAAACAGAAGAGATGACAGATGACATGAGAAGAATATGGGATTTGAAAGAATATGGCATTCAAGCAAGAATCACACTATCACTATTCTAGAAATAGATCTTTCAGAAGAGTTTTATAGAACTGCAGTTCATTCACACCACCCCTGGCTTGGATTTGAGCACTGACTTAATTTACTACCCAAATGGTCTAGAGCTAGCTATTCAACATTTCTGAACCTGGTTTCTCACCTAAAAAGGAAAGACAACTCTCTTGCTGGGATGTTTTAAGTTTCAGACATTGAAACTATAAAACCTTATCTGACTTCAGGTTACCAAAATATGAAGGATTTGCAGATTCTATACCTTAAGGTCATAGACTACTTTTAGGAAGAATCCTTTTAGAAGATGGGCTTTGCACTTCTTTTGAACACAAGAGAGGAGCTTTTACTATTTTTAATTCTTACTGATGTACTGGAACCACATTAGAAGTTTCGTGGAGGTTGATTTTTCTTAATATTTATTTTAGGATAATACCAGAAAATGAGAGGGATATACATTTATAACAATTAGAGCAATCATGTGAAACAGCACTGACTGTCTAATCAGCAGTGAAGCTATTTTAGACTGAATCAATGTAATTCCTTCAGAAAATTAACCAATATAGTATCACCTAAATCATTCAGAAACAACTGTGCTCTGATGAGACCTTGATAATTTAAAATTCCAGTCTTTTTTCCTTGTAAGTTCTGGCCTAAAACTAACTATTTGATCAAATATCAACATATCTGATCAGTATATTAGTTCTTAATATATTAGTTCATAAAGTTCACAGAGTAGAACAGGAGAGAGTTCCTATTTTTTCTTCATGTTGGCATGGGTGGCTCTTTCCAGGTAGGAAGGGGCTCGAGTCCCCTCTTGTAGGCAGCGTTGCTTCATCTCACCTGAGCAGCTTGTTGTTCTCCTGGTCTGCATAGGTGGTGATGTTAATGGCAGTTTCATTCTGTTCCACAAATTTCAGGAACTCACTGGAGTCCAGGCGAGAGTCACCATTATCAAAATTCTAGAAGGGTATGAAGAGATTTTCAGGAAGGATTGTAGAGCCCCAATCCCATCGTTGCCTCTCCAGGACTGACTCATCTCAGGTTCATGTCATTCTTGACATCTTTCAGTCCTGTCCTGGCCTGGTCACGAAGAGCTATGGCAATAAAGGCTGGATCACTGTATACCCAGAGAAGGAAGCAAGTGACAGACCTGGATAAAAGCTACCAGGAGGCCTTTCACTCCAGACCCTCCTCAGGAAGGCAGACTGGACAGAAGTCCTGAGCTGCCCCCAAAGCCTGGGGTGCCTGAGTGTGCTCTGTGCCAGCCCTAACACTACCTATCCTGCAGACATTCTCAACTTGGGGACAGACCAGCCACCACACCACATTCTCAAACCTGGATGCACACAAAACAGCAGGGTGTGAAGTCGCATGTGATGAATCAGCAGCTGTGACACCTCAGTGCTTTTAACTCACTGCTCTGGAGCAGCAATGCAAGTAACCCTCCAAGTTCCCTTGAGAATCACACAACTCTGTCTTGCTGTATGATTCTAGCCTCCCTGCCATGATCTCAGGGTCTAACTTTCACATTCAGACCTATAACTGACCACAGCAGTGATAAGTCAAGGCAAATCAGTAAGCTGCAGGCAGGGGTGGTGCAAAGACCCCAATCCCTGAGGGCCCATTGCAGATGTATGCACAGGTCCAGAGACTACTCCACGCAGGCTGTCCAAACCACCCAGATGACATCCCATGAGTGCAAGGGGAGGGTGTAGTGAGCTCAGGCATTGTCCCTTCATGTTAAAATGCTAAACTGAGACCTCAGACATCTGGGACCATTCAAGAGGCCCAGGCCATAGCTGCATGAAGGAGTCTATTTCAAGGTTCTGATCAAATTCCACAATGGATGCTGCTGCTCTTCTAACTAGTTCCAATGTCATTCCCTTCCTAACTCTCAAATTCTTTCCCTGGGCTGCCTCATACTGCTACCCTGGGAAATAATCAGCATCCCATGTTACTTTCAAGGTGGCTCCTCAGATGGTGCAAGGAATTCTGGAAGGAAAGTTTGTCCAGGTTTCCAGGCAGAAGGGACAAATGTAGCTACTGGCTGTCTGTATGAATGCCATGTGCCACATGTGCACCACTCTAAAGTTATAAATCTATCCATGGCATGTGTGATGACAGGTGTATATAAAACAACTATGAGGCCCTTGCTTAGACCTCGTTATCACTCTTGTCCTGATTTCCAGGAGCAGATCTCAGATACTCTTATTCACTATATGGTCTCCCTGAGGAAATTTCCCTGCAGTTCACCTGTGAGGTCTTGATTAACTAAGGGAGCATAATTGAATAAGCTTGGCCAGGAATATTCTTAAGAGCAAAGGACTTTCTGGTAGTCAGAGAATATGTGTAGGAGGGGAAAAATCCCACACTGGCTGCACACTCACTATCAGAGGGACCCAGTGGACACCTTGAACCTGGCAACTGTAGGCCAGAGGCTCTCAAAAGGCAGTGCTGTATACACACATTTCAGTATCACTGGGATCAGGAGGCAGGCTTGAGACTGAGAGGACATTCCATTCTGTCTGTAGTCTTAATAAGGGCCCTAATGGGCCTCCACAGGCCAGTTCAGTATGTGGAGTCCATAGGAACACAGGTCTAGTATCTGCCCCAGAAATAGCATGAAAGGCCTGTGGGGTCTTGATCTGGAACCACAATCCAACATAATTCACTTGGCCTCTGTTCAGTCAACCAGTTACAAAGACACAGACCCTCTGTATGCCTGTACTTCATGGCTCTATATTCGAGACAACAACACTTTCCCTCTGTGGGACTGCTGGATTGTAGAAAGGCAGGAAGATGAATGTTTGGAGACTCATGATTGGGGCTCATAGTTTTAAGTTTGGAGACTATTCAGAGCAGATGGGTTGAGGCAGATGTTGACTCACTCACAGCAGCTGGGGCGAATGGGGTACATGAACCCAGGGTAAGGTACACAAGAAGCCTGGCTCTAGTTTCAGCCTTGGCCTCCAGGAGTCAATCTGGAGTCACAGGGTATGGGTGACATGGGCAAGAAAGATACTTCCCGCTGGTCTTCCCTTCTCCATTCTGTAAGTCTTTCACCTAAGAAACAATGAGTGAACCACTGGTTGAGGTGAAAGGCAGATATTAGCCTTATTCAAGTTCTAATTATATTTGCTTTTCCACTATTCTGATGTAAGGGATACCAGTGAGACTTGAGAGCAATTCAGTCTCTGGGAGGTGTCAGATCTGTCCCAGCAAGCAGCTGTTGACCTAGTAAAGGAGGGAGTCTCCCTGAGAAGAGACCACATAGGCCTCTGATAATCATTAAAAAACAACAACAACCCAACTCTGCCAGTGTGTCTGGGAAGAGGAAAGTTGTGTTTGGCAGCAGCAGTCAAACTCGGTTGGGAGAACACCCTAGAGAAAAGCTGCTTTCTCAAGGGGCCCTGCGGTTTTCAGCTGGGAGCCTGCAAGAGTATTACTGCTGGGGATGGGAGGAGGTGGAGATGTGTCAAGGGGCAGTGTGGCCTGGATTCTTGGGAATCAAATCGAATAGCAGATGTCAGAGATGCCTGAGGCAGGGTGCCACAAAAGGGCAACTACAAACAGTTACAAGGTCCCAGGAGGCCCCCTGGAAGGAGCTTGCTGGGCCCCACAGCTCCAGCTGCAATCACAGGGCAAAGACACTATACACAACAGGCCCTGCAGGAACCACTCCCTCGGCTTTGGAAAAAGCATTTTCTTTTAGTTACTTTTTGCTCCTGTCCAACTCTCCTGCTCAGCAATGTGACATGTTTGTCTATGGGAGGGGAAACACGCCTGCCAAGGGTTCTGTCCTGTGGGAGTAGCTGAGAGAGAGGACAAAGTGAGAAGAGCTAAGCTTTTTCATCTTGGTGTGATCTCCAAAACCTGGAATCCAGAGAGATTTAATCTCTGCCATAGAGAAGCTTCTATCTAAAAACAGTAACACAAGAGAAGTCTTAAATGATCAAACACCTCTTTTAACTCAACTCAAAATTTCTCCATCTATAGGCTCCAAAATAATAGTTAAAAAATAAGAATCCATAGACTAGACTGGTGTTGAGCGTGCTGGGTGCCCTCAGAGCATCTGAATCTTCTCCTAAGTCATGGCTTATTAGCTTCAGGAACAGCAGGCTTGGGAAGCAAGTGAAGCACCCACCTAGAGATCTGTGTCATAAAGTGAAGGGGGCCTTGGTGCTTCTGTGAGAATGTGGGTACTGGAATGTGTGTGTCTGTGTGTACCTGTCACTGTGATGTGTGTATTTCTGTGGGTGGTATGTGTACCTGGCCTATTGTTGCACATGTGTGTATGTGTCTGTGCTTCTAAGTGTGATGCTCTTATGTGTGTCTGTGTTCCTGTCAATCACCTGGAAGAGTGCCCTTTACTGCTTTCTATCAACCTTCAGGCTCTCTGAGAGAGCTCAGGTAGTCCAACATGTTGCCAAATACTATTTCCTCCTTCATTTTCCCCTTTGAAACCAGCATCTTTCCCAACCCTAATTAGAATTCAGTTGCTTCAGGTAAATCTGATGGGCAATGTTACTTCCGAGGTTCATGAGGAATCTCTGACCCAGGAGATGCCAGTCCATTAACTCTTCTTAGATGAGGAAACTCAGGACTATGGATGATGAAGTCAGTGACAGAGAAATGTTAATTTGGGCAGGTAAAAGGTTGAAGTGGTTCAGGTCTGGGCAAGATCAGAAGGTACCATGTATCAGCAGCTAGCTCTGTGGGTGTCTTGCAGGGTAGGGGACAGAGCTTGGGCATATTTCTCATTGACAGCCTCTCTAAGAACTTTGGTTTAACTGCCCAAGAGGGCGGCACGTGAGTGCTTGATCCTGAAGGTTGACTGCTGGACTCCCATTTATCCAGGGGGTCACAGGGCAACTCCACGGCTTTGTGGGATGGTCAACAACATGAAAACACCCAGGAACTCTAAGCAGCTGCATATTTCCTCCTGCAGGCACTGAGAGAAGGAAGCTTCCCCTTCTCTGGGCCTGAACAGTCTTGACTACAACACTGATTACCTTAAAGTACTTGTCTAGGATTTCACTGTAGTTGCTGCCTTTAGAGAACCAGCCGTCTGGAATGATCTCAGCTTCCAGCCACTGGATAATGCGACGCCGAAGCTCATCTCGATTGGCCTGATAGCAAACGACTGCAGGAAAGAGGAGAGAGATAAGCCAGGTGGTGAGGGAGGACCCCAGGGTCATCTGGCACCCACTCCCTGGGGAGCACAATGCCCAGGCTGAGTCATCCCATCCAATCCCCACAGCACCTGGTGGGACAGGATTATCACACAAGGGTTCACAACCAGAAAGTGTCTAACCAGGAGTCAAGCTAATCTCACTAAAACATTTATTAAGATTGAGATTGAAAATGCTGAAACAGAGCTGCTTAAGTGAGGAAAAATAGAGCAGAAAAATACAGAACATTTTCATTAACTTTAGGAAGAAAAAGGGGGAAAATCAATGAGCAGAGCAGCTCTTTTGGCTCAAGATAAGCTAAAGTAACACAGAATACATGAAAGCATTATCATTTGTTATGCTACAAGTTTTCTGATTTTCTTTTCCTTTTTTTTTCTGGTTTTTCTCTGTTTTTATCAACCAGGTCTATCAAAACTTTCTCCCATTTAAAATTTTACACCACCTTGCTGAGTGCAGTGGTACATAACCTGTAATCCCAGTGACTCAGGAAGCTGAGTCAGGAGGATCGTAAATTCAAGGTTAGCCTGAGCTAACCTTATCTCAAAATAAAAAGGGCAGGGGATTAGCTCAGAGGTAGAGTGCTTGCCTAGCATGTGGCTACCATGTGGCAAGCATGTGCCAAGCTCTAGGTCCTGGGTTCAATTCCCAGTAACACACACACACACACACACACACACACACTCACACACACACACACACACACAGAGGCACACACACAGGCACACACCACACCATCTGTATCATCCTCTTTTATGAACAACAGAAAACTAGGGCCAAGGAAGGGCCATGTCAAAACTCTGCTCTGGACAGCTGTTGTAAGCCATGTGGAAGCAACAGGTGGGATCCAGAGTTGGGTAGATGAGGAAACAAAGTACAGAAAGCCTTGGCAGAAGGAAATTCCTGGAAGACAACATATGTTGGGATGTGAAGGGGGCATGGAGCCAAGGATGTGAACAAGTGGGCATTCTTCTTCACCCTGCCCTTCCTATGCCCTTCATATTCTGTGTGATATGCAGAAACTCAATCTCTCAGCCTCAATTTCTTCTTTTGTGAGGTCATTACAGTAAGATCTACCTCTCAAGGACATTATGAGGACCTGGATAAAGCACGGGCTAAAGCGGTCTGGAACTACAATTCAAGATAAGATTTTAATCTGTATAGACAGAAAAAACCACAGAAGTCTTACTGGCATTTTCAGTTATCAACTTTCGAAGGGGTTGTCCCTCAAAAGGACTGTGACATGAGCATGCTTACAGAGTGTTGGAAAGAGGACTTAGTGGCCTTCCTGTCCACGCAGTGTCACTATGCAGTGAAAATGGAAAACAGCTAACACCCCCCACCTCCAACAGCTGCTTTAATCGGCAAGCACCCCCTAAAAATGCAGTGTTTTGCAGCTTTTGTGAGCTGTGTTCTGGGTCACAGGTTCTGAAAAATAGAAGAGCTTGTGTGCTCAGCAGGATCAGGCAACACAAGATTTCCTCAGAGATGCCTGCACACGGCAGGAAAAAAGCAGGCACTCACCTGGGCTGGCAGATGGACTTACAGATTTCTTCTCTGCAAGACAAAGGGAAAAATATATTAACATAAAGTGAAGAAAATTTCTGCATATTTCTAGGATTAAAACTGCCCCACTCAAGGAGGGCTGTTTGTAGCCTTTCCATCAGTTTGTCTTAAATTATTATCTTTTTCTTCTTCCAGGGTCCAAGGATGGGATCTTTTCTTTTCTGCTTTGTTTGACATTTTGTGTCCACTGGATTGCCCTCCTGATCTCACACCTCCTCCTGTTGGGTTGAAGGCTTCCTGGGATTTTGAGAATTCACGTGGAGAAACATTCTGGTCAGGGACTACATTGGGGACTTAACACCTGAGAAACAGTTTCTTGTTACTCCAGGGGAGGTCAAGACTGGGAGGGCTGGGCAGGGCGATAGCTTGGCAGGGGGCTGGTGTCTAATTAGCAACAACCACAGGATGCCTTCCCTTTTACTCTAATGGTAATGGTTTGAGTGCAAAAAAGAAGAAACATAATAGTACCAGGGCTGGGAAGTGCCTAAATTTAATTTATACATTCTGAAAAGTTGTGGAATTCCTTTAAGGACTTTCTTCTTATTATTATATTTATGTGATCACCTTAACTACTCTCTAGCTGCAGGTAGGTGCTGGAAGGCCCCTGGGGCCTAATCCATAAAATCCAGCAGGCTCCTGAATGTCAGGAGGGTGCATCTCCAACCAATTGGATGGTCTTCTCAGCTTTGGGTGGCAGTGACCTTGGTAGAAAGGTCATATGGCCAGCCAGGCCATACACCACCCTTCCCTATCTCTCCACAGGTAGAGTTACCATGCAGTGGTGATAGCATGCTTACCTTTGCAGTGTCCATCATAATCAACCTGGATTTTGGATCCAGTGAGGCAGGCATCGCGATGCAGCTCACAGTGGTTGAGGTAGGTCTTGCCGTTACTGCCACACACAGGCCTCTTGTGAGGTTTGCATTGCTGAAATAGACCCGCGGGAGGATGCTTGTGTGGTTATGGGCACTAACATGCACTTACACACACACACAAAGTCATCTTGTGAGGGAACTCCCCACCAGCATAGATGGAACCTCGATGCCGCCATAGGACAGAGAGCCTCAGGCATGGCCATCAGTGACCCTACCCCACTTGATGCTGGAGGCACTCCAATGCTCAGTCCCTCATGACCCTCTGTGTCCATCCTGATCCAGAGTCATCTCTTCTATTCAGTGAAGAAATGGATGTGCTGCTATGGCTCAAATATTTGTGTCCTCTCCAAAATTCATGTTGAAACATAATCCCCAATGCAACCACAGTATTAAAGGCAAGGCCTTCAGGAGGTGATTAGGTCATGGGTCTTTCCTCATGAATGAGATTAAAGCCCTAATAAAAAGAGATTTCACACAGCATTAGGCCCTTTTGCCCTTCTGCCTTTTGCTAGGTGAGGATGTTCAAGATGAGGATGTTCAAAGTGCCACCTTGGAAGTAGAGACCAGGTCCTCACTGACTTCAAACCAACTTATGATTTGATCCTGGACTTCACAGCCTCAAGAACTGTGAGAATTAAATTCCTATTATTTATAAATTACCCAGTCTCAGATTAATTAATGAATTAACAGAAAGGACATTTTATTGGGAGTCAGGAATCTGGATTTTTTTGTTACTTTGGAAAAAGTCATTCAATATCTTTGGAAGATCTAAGATCTTTCAAAATTCCAAAAATTTATGACCCAAAACAGCCAGAGCTGGGAATATGGAGATTGATGGGTAGGGAAACACACACACACACACACACACACACACACACACACACACACATACATTTCAGTTCTTTTAGAGACTAATCATAGGGATCTCTTGTTTTGTTAGTATTTGGGGACCACTTTGTTTTCCTCCTAGTTTCACAACCTCTGTTGTGAGGCTGGGGTTGGGACTACAGTAAATCCTTATGGACAGGAATATGGAATAAGGTTCATCTGGCAACGAGGTTCAGCTTTGCCAGCTGACAAAGATCACCATCAAGGTTTGCCAAGACCACAGTCAAGCTTGGTTTCTTCAGACTTTTGTGTTTCTTGAAGGGAGAAAGGAAGAAGGGGAAAGCAAATTCAGCCTAGACCTGATAAAGGGACCATAACAAGAAAGAGTCGATGAAAACAAACATATAAACTATCTTTATGGCATCCGGTGGGAATTAGTTCACTCACTCAAAACCACACAACTATATGTGGCTGAGCTGAGACTAGATGTGAGGCTTCCAGATCCTAAGTCAGGGCTTATGCCATCACTTTGTAGTCAGTATACTTCTATTGATGACCTCTCACAGCAAAAGGATCCTCAGTAGGATCAGGTTTTTAGGTTTCCAAGTTGGGAAACTTGTTTTTCTGCAGCAATGGATCAGGGTCCTGAATCTGGGGACTAAGTTGATATAGTTATTTGATATAGTTATTTGTGTTGCCAGGTTTTAGGTTGGTTTGACAGAGGAAGGAAAAAAAAGCACATATCCAAGGTATTTATGTCTACCTTGGAAGTGAGAATTTACTAGAATCTTGACTATCTTTCAAAGGCTCACTTTGCTTTTTAGATGTCATCTAAAAACAAAATTGCAAAACCCGCATTTCTGTTCACTATTTTAAAAACCTTGGCACATCTTTTGACCTAGAGCCTTGGTGGCTTGATCCTACAGAAACAAAGGGAGAAGCATGAAAGGAAATTTGTACAGGAATGTTTTTGTTTGTGGTGATAAGCAACTCAAAGAACCACTTACGTGGCCATCTGTGAAAAAATAATTTAATAAACCTAGTTCTTTTATATTAATAAATATTATGCATCAGTTTTAAAAGGAGTTAAAAATGTTCTGTTCTGAAATGCTGTCCATGATATATTGATGAGTGCAAGATATAAATTACATATCTTTTTATCTATAAGGATTGTAATTTCATTTTTGCATAAAATAGGGGGAAACACAGGTTTATATTAGCACACACACAAAAAAAAAACCCCTGGAACAATAAATACAAAACTGATAATAGCAGTTATCTCAGACTAATGGGATTGGACAGTTTTGAGGAAAGATTATTAATTTTATGTCTGAATAAATGTTTATACTATTTGGCTTAAATAAAATAATTGCTTTTTGTTTGTTTGTTTCCAGGGTTGAACCCAGAGTTGCTTAACCACTAAGCCCTAAGACACATTCCTAGCTTGTTTTCTTTATTGTTTGTTTTGAGACAGGGTCTCCCTAAGTTGCTCAGGGATTGGCTAAGTTACTGAGGCTGGCTTTGAACTTGCAAGACTCCTGCCTCAGCTTCCCCAGCTGCTGGGATTACAGGTATGTGCCATTGGACCCAGCAATTGCCAATTTTTTAATTAAAAAGCTCTTATGTAACTAAACATATTTTTATAAGAAAAACTTCTATATTAAAAACTATGCATCAGATTTTCAACCCTGGGGAAAAATACTACATGCCTTTTACGTAGACAAGGTGTACTTTTATAAAGATAATGAAATTGTTGGCACTGCTCTGCTTATTGGCAGCTCCAGCAAGGCAGCCACACGGGTCTTGGCCACCGTCATTCTGCTCCTGACATAAGCACCTACCTCAATGCAGAGGCATGTGGGCTCTCCCTTCTCTGTGACGGCACATTCCCTGCCGGCTCCACAGAACACATTGGCACAGATTTTGGATTTGCTTCTTAGTTCTTCCTAGAAGACAAATAAAGGAAACCATGTTACTGAGATAAGCCTATCACAGGATCAGCCAATGGTGGTGATTATCTTTCAAGCTCGGACTTTGGTCTGTTATTGCAACTCATGGTGCTAAAGGGTTTTGATCAGCCAAAAGTTGATCCTCCACAGTCAGCACCATACTCCCTGGCACTGCTTGGGCCTAGGCTCAGGTATCTCTGAGTCCCTAAGATTATTTCTCCAAGAGTAAGAATTACTTTCTTTCATGCTTTCTTTCTTTAGAAAATGATTATCCAGCACCTATTATATGTCAACACTACATTTAGGGCTGGAGATACAAAGGACAATCCTTTTTCTCAAGAAGCTCTATGACTCTCATGGAGAGACATTTAGAAATGAATATATATATATATATATATATATATATATATATATATTCATATATATATATTAATGAAAGTACAATAATAGGGGTCCCATGGAGCTGGAGGGTAGCAGAGGAATGCAAGAATCAAATAGGACTTTCTGAAGATTTGACATCTCAAGTGATTCTTAAAGGATGAAAAGACTATGCCAGGTAGTGATAGGAACACTGGAAAGAAATATGAACATCTCATAGTCTAAAACCTCATCAGGTGGTGTCAAATACAACATCATCTCAAAGACAAAGAAAGATGGCTAAACCATGGAAATATGGAGTTATTTGATATTTGTCCCCTATAAGTGTCTGCTTTGGCTTCAGGAATATGAGGGCCAAATCACCCAAAAGAGAGAACTCCCCTCAAGCCCCTTGCTGGTCAGGAGTCCCAATCAGATGTATATGGTAGAACTGACAAAGCAGGGAACAGCCTCAGTCTATGCCACCTGGAAATATGGGTACTGACAGGAGCTAATCTGTTGGTGGCACATTCCTTCCCTCCCATTCATTGGTGGCAGAAAGCCAACTCCACCTCACTCACTACTCAGCTCAGCAGTAGAGGTGATTAAACTAAAGAGAATGAAATTTCTTCAGCCCTTCTTCCTGACTGGCTAGGCTGGCAGTCACCAAAGGCCAATGGGTTGGCACTGATTGTGACAATAAAGATGGCAGGTGGCATGCTGGGGTCACAGGGCTAGCTGTGGTAAAGGCAAGAGTCCATATTGCAGGCCACAGTAAGGCTTTTATAGCTGGTAAATATGTTATATTTATGAATTAAAAAAAAGCAAGAAAACAAAGTAGAGGCTTGAAAGCTGGGGACCCATGGCCAATCCAGTTGGTTTGCTGCCACCCTGAGGCTGCTCTGCAAACTCCTGGTTGTTCTCCGCGCCCCCCCCCCAGCACCCCCCCCACCTTGGGGGCTTGACAGTCTTGGAGAGGTCTCCTATTGGTCTAGAAGTAATTTGCATGCTCACATTTCATTGGTTCACATGCTGTTGCTAAACCAATTCTTTTTTGGATGTTGCTAAGGCAAATCCAATAAAGCTGGCAAGCAAGGAAGAAAAGAGGAAGTAATTCCCAGAGGAGTAGGTGGACCAGGGAGCTGTTGTTTCTAAACATGGAATGCTGATAAAATCAAGCCTATTCTCCAGACAGGGCCCTCTTCTGAGAACTCTGCCTGGGAATGTAATGCAATATTGAAAAGGAATAGGAAAAAGCTATTGTTGATCAGTGTTAAAAAACCACCATCAACAAAAAAACAATCTCAGGATACCCTTCTCCCCACCCCCTCCCTTTCATTAGATGTACCAATCCCTGTGGGTGTGTCCCATGTGCTTCAGACACACAAAAAGCATGCTCAGACACATTGCCTGCACTCAAGGACACACCTGCACATAGTTCCACAAGCAAACACCCACAAACCTCTTCTGGCTTGTTGCACATCCCTAACTAGCCACTTTAATTTTTTGAGCTTCATGTGTAAAATAGGAGTAAATACTATGAAGATGAAATGAGATAATATATTTGGAAGTGCATCACAGTAAAGCTAGCTGCCCATGCAAAGTGTGATTAATGGGAATATCTTACAGAGGACTGCAGAATAGCAGATGACCCTTACAGGGCCTCCTTTTATCATATGTTGTTTTTAGTGAGGATTAAAAACAAAAGTTTATCCTTATAAATTGAATTCAGTACAAGTCATTTTTCAAAAATAGTTTCAAAAATCCATTCGGAGACAATATCTTTGACTCACCCTTGAATAGTACAGTTAAAATTTACAAAGAATTTTTTTTATAAAACTTCATCTTACTGTGTGGACAACCCTGCAAGAACATGTATATTATTATTATCCATTTTATACATGAGGACATTGAAGATCAGAATGGTCAAATAACTTGCCCAAAGTCCCAAAGTTAGAAATGAGAGGAGCTAGGATTCAAACCAGATCTCCAGATAATAGATAACCAAGCTTCTATTTATACATACCTTCTCTTTATAAAATACCTGCTAAATGATTTAGTATATATTAGACTTATTTCATGTCCAGATGACTTAAGGTTAAGGAAACTAAATGGGCATATAAACTGTGTAATTAATAGGCATAAGGAGAAAGTGTCGAGGAGCTCGACATCCCACCTCTGTTCCTTTCTTGCCATGGTCATGGGCAAGGTACTCTCTTTAAACCTCAGTTTCCTCATGTATAAAATGGAAATACAGATTCTTAGAGGGTTGTTGTGAGGACTGAATAAGACATATTGCATGCTGCAGAGTGTCTGCTGCACAACAGAAAATGGCTTCTACTACAATGGGTAATTTATTTTCAGTTTTCCCACTGAGATGCTGTCATTGTCACCTTCAGCTGTCATGACCCCATTCTTACTTGTCCTTGCTTACAGTGGAATAGTAATACTGAAAGAAGGAGGGCTGATGGAATGGAAAAAAGCAATGGGCCTAACAACCCCGGAGTCCTGTTTGCAGCAATGAGGGAGGCCACCAGTTATACAACCATTCCTCTTTGCAGGTGACACGTCTGTCAATAGGTGGCAATCTCTCTCTTTGTCTTCCACAGCCCAGAGCCGCAATGCAGAAGTAGTCTTGGCTCCTGCAGCTCTGCCCAGCTGTTTTCCCAGTGAAAAGTGGTGCAGGAGATGAGGAAACAGGATAGACACCCTACAAGAGTAGGCAGGAGAATCTGCCAATTTAGGAAGGAATGTCTTCCCTGCAGCCCTCAAAGCCCTCCACAGTTCACAGGCAGGCTTCAATGCAGAAAAAAAAAAAATCAAGAACGAAGAAATTTTTCTCCAGAGTGGTCACATCTTTGTGCCACTGAAAACCCTTCTGCAAGCACCATCTTCTATGGGAGCAAAAGTGTCAGGTGCATCCCTAAGGCTCCCAGAATGTTTCTTAAGGTGGAAGGTGGCCTTACTAATCTGTTGAGTGACCAATTCTGAGTCAGAGAGAAAAACACCCTGAGTTGGGAAAAAAACTGAATGAAAAGGCTCATGGGCAGTGATGGCTGCATGGTGAGGAGTGTCACGGTGAGAGAGACAGAAAAGAAGTGAGGAAGACAGCAATGATGAAGCGGGGCAGCAGGGGAGGTGGTGAGTGGTGTGGGTTTCAACAGCTGATCTGAGGATCTTTCTGTGGATCCCATGCAATGGCCTTCAGAAGGTTTGGGTCTAGTAGATGACATGATGAATGTGACGTTTTGGAATGTGAATTTGTATCGAGTCTTTCCGATTCTGAAATTCTAGTTTAAAGGGCAAGGCAGCCTGGATGGAGAGAATCAGAGCAACCTGGTAGGTCTAAGGCAGCAGTCTAGTCAGGAATGACAAACTCATAAGACCCCACCTGATGTTAACCACAGCACCTACAACTGAGCGGTATTCTGTCCTTACCACCTTAATCCCATGTAACAGATGCAGAAAATCTGTGACATATGGAGGCCACATAACTAGTGAAAGAGATCAGAAACAGAACACAGGTTGACCTGACCTAAACCTCGAAGTTCCTGTATGAAGTATGGTTGAGGCAGGGAACCATGGGGGGAGGGGACAGCTACAAAGGCTGGCACAGGGTGCAATGCACTTCTTATGAATGAAACAGAACTATTTGGTTTACCGCCATAATAATTTTTGGAATTGGGTCCCAATACTGGAGAAGAATATCACCTATGTATAGATAATCACTTGGGCACATGCATGTTCTCTAGGGCATGAGGCTACAGGCAGATCCATTTATATAACAGCATTAACAGGCACCTAAGTCTGAATTTATCCATGAATTCAATGGGTTACATGGGGGCAGGGGTTATATTCTGTAAGTGTGGGCACCCAGATATAGTGATAAAAATCAACAAAATATTTGCCTCCCAAACAGAGAACTCTCAGGTTGTTCTAGCTTTATGCTTTCATTTCTGACTTGCATCCCTGTTGTTTTCATGGTATGTGTTAAAACAGGGCTCTGAGGATTTGGTTAAGGTTAATTTCACATTGCAGATTCCCTTTGGTAAAAGATTGATCAGGAATATTTCTTTTACCAGAAAAATACTCTCTCTGAGCAACTGTCAGCTATTACATGGAAATAATAATACTTTATAATTATTCAGCAATTTTGATGAATATGTGTTTGTTACTACCATTTTTGACTCTCAAGCCCTTTTAATATAGGCAGGCAGGAGGCTCTTCCAGATTTAAGATCCTGTGATGTAAACAAAGCTGAGGTTCACAGTCATAAGTGACTGGTCCAAGATCTCACAGCTGCAGAGTGCAGAGCCAGGTCCTAGTCCTAGGCCTCCAGACTTTAACACCAGTTTCTTTCCACTAAACTGCTCTTGATTCAAAACCAGGAAAGGTATCATCTTGAATCCAAAGTCTTACAAAAAGGTAATTATTTTTGCAAGCAAATGGAAAAGCAAATTATTTTCAAAATCACCAGTGGAGGTGATCATGTGTCTGAGTCTCTGGACCAACCAGCATTAGGTCTGAGCATAAAATATACTTTGAATGTTCAAAAGAAAGTATTCTGAAGTCAAACAATTTCTAGAAGAACAGTATGTTTTGGCAGGAGAGGAAGCTTATAAAAGCAAAGCCATAAAACTGTCAGTTTAATATACCGTCATTTCACTAACATGAACTGGGTCGGCTCTGCCCCCTCCAACCTCTTCCTCCTTTCCACTTTATTTAAAAGGAAAAAAAAAAAAGAGGCCCTGACTTTGCCAAGGTGGAATGGTGGAATTCTGGCTCCACTTGCCACTATACTGTGACAGAGCGGCTTTGTTGCCGTGAGAAAAGCTCCCCTTGCTTTGCCAGAATTCGTCATGGAAACTTCACAGGAACATCAGGGCCCCTCAGAAACACAGAGTACTATGGAGCTGGGGACAAAGGAATTCACAGAACTGGAGAGAGTGGGGGCAGGGGCCCTGGGGTGTGGTGCTTAGGGTGGGATGCTGGCTGCTTCCAGAGAGCTGGTCTGGAGTGGAACTCTGTAATAAAGCCAGAGAAAGCCAAGAAGAAAGAGTAAAATTGCTTCAGACCCTGGGAATCTAGCTGGAGCGCCACGTGACTTGCTCAATTTCTCTCTTTTTCTTGAAAAAGGAATGTGTTCGTGCATCCTGCATAAGCTAGGGAAAGAGGCGGAAAGAGGTGTAATGATTTTAGCAGTAGTTCTGATGCACTTGGCAGTAGACACTGCATTTGTGCCAACCCTACCATAAGGGCCCCTCCCTTAAATGTATTCACAACCAATCCCTCAACTCAAGGTCCAGGTTTTGTGAGGCCTGAAGCTTAAACAATTTGGGGGCCCTCTGTAAGGAAAAAAAAAAAAGCACATAACTTTGAATGCAAAATTGGGCACAAGGCCCTGCAAGAGGCCTTGCAAGTAAAAGAACTAAAACTGATGCTTAATTAGCTTCATGGTAAATCCAAGTCTCCACTTGCCCTATTATTTTATTCATAAACAATATCTTTCTAACAATGGCTTTTGGGCCTTCAGTGTGTTTCAGCCTTATTGAATATTTTATGCACAGATAGTTTACCTTAAGTAGATTCTAAAGGCCTTCCATCCTTGGCTTTCCCACAGACCCACTATGGGTCCTGTCTGAGAAAATGCTCAATTAACAGTTTTTACATTAAATGTCATTTGGGGATACAAAGTTTCAATTATGCAAAATAAGAAATTCTATTTTCTTAGCAAACCAGAAGTATCTATGATAGTACAGTTAACATGGGTACTTCTAATCTGCTAAGAGAATAGTTACATCTTCTACACATACAATGGTAAGTATGTAGAGGTAATAAATTGTGTCAATTAGTTCGATTAGAGTGATAGTTTCACAATGGACACAAATACCAAAACATCAAGTTGTATATTTTCAATGTATTAAAATTTCATTGATAACGATATTTTTAATAAATCTGTCTAAAAATAAAAAGAAACTAGAGGCTGGCTTGGAAGGCTTCAGAAAGATGTGGTCTTTGAGCTGCCAAAGACCTCATTCCCACCCCTAAACCCTGTCTGATCTACTCCAGTAATTTTATAAAATACAGATTCCCTGGTTCCTCCTCCAGAGACTGATTTTGTAGGTCTAGGGTGGGGCCCTGGATTCTAGCAAGAAAACAAACTGTGGGGTGGTTCTGACGGTCAGTCAGGTTTGTAGCTCACTGGGACACTGCAGGCACAAGCCCAAATAATCTGTGGCACCACAGAGTTGAGTGATGAGGTGCTGGTGCTGTGGGAAGGAAGCCTCTACAGGCTGAGCGGTTTACCAGATGGAGCCGCAGGAGCAGGGCCAGAGTGCGGTAATGTGGATGCAGAGGCCCAGAACCAGGAAAGCCCAGGTCTTGCTCAAGGAGCCAAGGATGGCTCAGATTTGAAGAACATTGGGGAAAGGGTGGGACAAAGACTGTTGTAAAGGGCTCACCTGGAATAACATGCTAAGAATCTGTACTTGTTGACAGAAGTGAAGTACTAGTAAGCCAGTGAAGAGTTTTGTTTTGTAGTGTTGGGGATCGAACTCAAGGCCTCTTGCATGCTAAGCAATCTCCTCTAACAATGAGCCACAGCCATGGCTCGTATTTATTTAGTTAGTTAGTTTTGAGACAAGTGAAGTTACCTGTCACTAAGTTACCCAGGCTAGCCTTGAACTTGTAATCCTCCTGCCTCAGTCTCCTAAATCTCTGGGATAACAGAGGTATTCATCAAACCCAGCAGCCCTGTGTATTTCTTAAGGATTCTCTGACTGCCAGGTGCTACTTGAACCCAGAGGAGACAGCAGTAAATAAAACAGACAGACATACCCATCCTCGAAAAACTTCAATTTTAGTGAGAGAAACAGCTATGCGAGGTGGTGATATGTGATATGGAGAACAATAAAACAGGAGAGGATGGTCTGGAGTGTTGGGGAGTTAATGGCAGCAGTTACAATTTTGAATAGAATGCATGGCAGAGAAGTAAGGGTAGTGGCATGAGTCTGTAGCCCCTGCAGGAATCAGCTATGCCTTTCTTTCTTCTTTGTATAAATGAATGAATAGATCAAAACTCGGGCAGATCTGACCTAATCAGCAAGTACAGAGAAAAACATGAAGAAGCTTGCCTAAATCTTTCTCTCAATTGGATATTTAAAAAGCATTTTAAAACCAGACTCTTTGCATCAGTTTTGCCTTCCTCCGTTTGTCCTCCTTGCTGATTCTGTGAGGTCACACACTGGCTTAAAATATTTCAGCAGCTTCCGGTGGTCTCCACACATTAAAGTGTCATTTTAGCCTGGCATGCACAGGGTTCTTGATTTGGCAACTTAGCCATATAAATTTGGACTCTTGTTTGTTTATGTAAAGTAACTGAAGTTAACCTAAGCGAAAACATTTAAAAATTAAAAATGTCACTTGGGGTCCATTCAAGTTAGTCTGTCAGTGGCCAGTGACAGCAACACTCATGGTGCTTCTGGGAAAGCATGGCTAGGCTCCACAACATCAAAATAAGGGATGCATCACACCAGAAGGATTAACTTTGAGGTACAAATCACCCATTGTGGACTTGCCAACTAAGAATTATTTAAGTCTGCTTCGTGTAATGGTGCATGTCTCTGTAATCCCAGCAATTTAGGAGGCTGAGGCAGGAGGATGGCAAATTTGGGGACAGTCTGCACAACTTAACAAGGCCCTGTCTCAAAAGAAAATTTATAAAAATTCTCCTTTGTATTAATTTCCAGGTCCAGCTCTATCACATCTTATGGGATACGACATGCTCCTGACATTATCTACTCATTATATGATAATGTACTATGTGCCTACTACAGATTGCTGTGTTCAAATTTCAAAAGGGACAATGCTGTTTACCTTAACTATCTTCTTATTTTACAGAATCTGTCACATGGACTCTGTGTTTGCCTTTTCAGACTGAAAAATCCAAATTGGCTCAAGATCTTTGACTCCTTCCCTAGAGGTTTAGAGGAGTGTCTGTAAGAGATGGAGTCTTGGAAAGGGTCAAGTGAGGGAGGGGCAGGCGGGAATGAGTCAGGTATGAATGAGTCTATGGGGACACATCCCAACGACAGTTGAAAATAAAGGCCAAAGATGCACATCCAGATATCATCTGTATAGGAATGAGAAATGGGGACGAAGGAACAAATGAGCTTAGAAGCAAATGGTGGATAGAAGGCTGAGGGCAGCTGGGCAGAGGAAGGGAAAGGATGAGCAGACAGCACAGAGAGAGCAGGAATTGGGCATTTACCCCTGTATACCCAGCAACTTAGGAGGCTGTGGTAGGAGGATCACAAGTTCAAGGTCAGCCTGGTCAATTTAGTGAGACTCAGCAACTTAATAAGATCCTGTCCCAAAATAAAAAATAAAAAGGGCTGGGGATGTAGCTCAGTGATAGAGCACCACTGGGTTCAATTCCAAGTTAAAAATACCCCCCCCCCCAAATAGAGAGAGAGAGAGAATGAATGTGTATGTGTGTGTGTGTGTGTGTGTGTGTGTGTGTGTGTGTGCGCAGGAGAACAGACTGCCTGTAGTTCACAGGGGTTCTCCGTACAAACCAGAAAAAAATGGGGCACCAGGCGAAGTTAGAAGGTTTGGTAAGCAGAGTGCCGGTTGGATTTCAGGCACTTACCTCCTTGGGCAGTTAACAGCTTGTACAACTGAATGAGGGCTCAAGGCACAGAAGCCAAGAAAGAAGAGGAGGAACACTCAGAAACCTAGAAGA
The DNA here is from genome assembly GCF_964194105.1 of Spermophilus citellus. NCBI lineage: Eukaryota > Metazoa > Chordata > Mammalia > Rodentia > Sciuridae > Spermophilus > Spermophilus citellus. The sequence continues at coordinate 104,978,958 of NC_138188.1, forward strand.
CTAGTTAGTCTAGAGAGCTCCAAGGAATGAATGACTGGATGATGAATACCATTGCACTACTGCATGAGAAATAAACTGGTGAACATTGGGATGAAACAGCCAAAAAAAAAAAAAGATAGTTAGAAAAAAAGAAAGAAAGAAAGAAAGCTCTTAAACCTCCACTGAAGTGTGACTTATGGAAAGCTGGAGCCTCAGTTTTCCCATCTCTAAAATGCAGAGTTTGTAGATGTTAACTAAGTTCCTCACACTGCTTTGAATTCATGGGGCAGGAGATGTAGTTCAGTGATAGTTGCTTGCCTAGCATAAGCGAGACTCTTGTGTTCAATCCCCAGCGCTGCAAAAACAAAGACTGGTTACCTACAGAGCTCTTGATGGTGTTTCAAGGGCTTTGCTGGGGGAATTAAAGTTGGTTCTTATAGTCCACGGACATTCATAAACAATGCCTTTTTATTCCCTCCTGGATTCCGGCAGAGGAAATCAGGGAAGCAGTAACTGGACCCCAATTGAGTGGTCTGATTTCACTCGTGGTGAGCTAAAGTTTTATTTGACTTGTGTTTGCCTTGCATGAAAAAAGGGAAGAAAAGAAAGGAGAGAATCCCTAAAGGAAATTCACAGGAGATTCACAAGTCTCCATTCCTGCCAAGAACCTGTCACTGAAGTATGTCTGGGGCTGCCAGAGCTCACATTTACTCAGCATTCATGCTCTAATTATTTCCACATGTAGTTCAAGGAAAATGGCTGATCAAAAGTTAAAAAAAAAAAATCCCAACACCTACATCCCAATACTCTCAACTCAGAGGGGGAGAAGGCTCTAGGGCAGCTATGGGAGAATTCCAGACAGCCAGTTTTAGAAGTGCCCCCTGCAGCCTGACACATCTGGACCAACATCCCTGCATGTTCCAAGCACTCCATCCCATGCAAGTCAACCCTCCACCTCCCCGTGCTTCCCATGCCGAGAAACAATTAGGATTCATTCTTTAGAATTCTGAGTGGAATGCAGGAATTAGGGCCTTTATGTGGTGGAAGGCAGATGAGAAATGGACAGATCTCAGAGGAATCTAGTTCTCTGTTCCATCCATTTTGCCCTGCTAGGAAAGGAGTCCACTGTTTCAGAGAACTTAGGCAGCTTCCCCTCCACCACATCTGTGGCTCCTTTCCATTACTGCAATTTGCACATGGCTCCTACCTTGAAAGCAAAGCTACTGTCCTCCATTGACCTAGCACTGAGTTGGCTTCCTGACACTGTTATCTACCAGCATCTCCTTGGGTGCATTCAACAAGTTGTTCAACATATGGCTCCTTGAGTCTTTTGCCTCTCTCCTGGGTGACTTCATTGTTTATGTGACCTCAAAGTCCTTGGCCTCATCTTCAAAAACTCTCTACTTCTCAGGGCCTCTGGCTATGGAGAACTGTGGGAGGTGTCTGCAAGCTGAGCAGGTAGCCACTGCAGACTTAAGTTGCAAGCAGAAAATAAGTAAAGGGTATAGGGCTCCTGAGTTTCTAGATCTGGAAATGAGAACTCATTACCCTTTGAAAATGTCACCACTATGAGGTATTGTTAGATGCTTCTTTAACCTTCACATGGGCAGAGAATGTCCCACAAGATCAAATAAAAAAAACTAATGTTACCATCTGGGAAGTCTGATTTATAGTCTGGCTTGCCTGAATTCTCCCTGTCCTTCAAGGTTATAGTTACACCATTCCATCCTGGCTATTTTTTTTAGGTTGGTATGAACTCCTCCTTTGTTTTCTGACCTTTGATTTTCTTTATATGAACTCATTTTGATCACTTAAAAAATTGAATTGATTGTCACATTCTGTCTTTCCAGCTAACCTATAAGGACAAAGACTATTATTTTAAGAGTCCTTCTGTAGGTCCTAGTACAGCATCCTGTGCCACTCAATCAGCCTTTGTTGAAAGCACAAAAGAGCCAACTGAGCCACACTTCCCTGGGAATTGGGGTGGGGACAGGAAGGCAAGATGCCCCTGTCTGCTTTTCTCCTAAGGCTGCTCCCTCCCAGTACGGGCCTTTCTGAAGAACTTAAGGACCCCACCCTTCCCTGCCAGATCATAACTATTCAGCCTGGAATTCACTAATTTGAGACTGTCTTAGACCCACAGAAAGATATATTGGGGGTGTGTGGGGGGGGATGTTGATGAGGTGAACAGGGGCCAATAGGGGACTGAAATGGCTTTCAAGCATTTTCTTTGTCCAGTTAATATATAACCTAGCTGAGACATGTTGAAAGAATGTGAATTCGATGGAAGGAAAGAAAGTGAAAAAGATAGGGTAATGTGGGATGTGAGGTAACTCAGAATAAGACAAAAACTGGGTGGGACTTTTAGGGTATAGGGCTGGAAAGCCAAAGAGCAGCCTGACTCCTTGGTGACCTACACATGGGGAAAGCAGAGATGAAGAGAAGTGAGAAAAGGGCAAGAGAAACAGTGAAAATGGGGTTATTATCCAAGGCAGCTATTTTCTGTGAACTCTACTCCGGACTCAGAGCCTACATTGTCCTATGAGATTGAGGGTGGCAGGTTGGTCAGTCTCCTCCGACCAGAAAAGAAGCTTCTTGCCTTGCTCCACCCACCTCCACTCCCAGAACCTTCTGGGCCAAGCCCTTCCCTATCCATTAGGCTGACCTTTCGAGGAGCTGGAATACACTGAAAAGTGGATTGTGAGGGCAAGGCAAGGCCTTAGCTGTGCCTAGGTAAGGTATTTCCCCAGGGATCCGCACATTCAAGGAACTGTGATGCCCAAACAGGATTGAGGCCCTCTGACAGAATGTCAGGAGCTTAGCAGGGGGTGTGGGGGTGTAGTCAGGATTACTGGAACAAAATGGAGCTGGGAGACCCAGTAGAGCAGAGCGACTCTCCAAAGTTCGAATCTTTGGGGGCAATATGGCTGCAAAGCAGCTGTCAAGTTTCCAGAATCCCGGCAATTATTCTCTAGCCCAAGGATGCAGAAGGGGTTAAAATTCAGCAAGAAACTACAGGCTAAATGAAGTCTCCATATGTGTGGCTCCGTAGGGTTCTAGGAGAAGCAGACAGATGTAATTAGAAGTTCTCAGACACTGTGTTGCCATGGCAACAGCTGGCCAGGAGAAAAGAGGGGAGGAAACCTGCAGCCCCAGGAACAGTCCTCCAAGGAAACGCCAGCGGCAGGTGGTACCCCTCACACTCAGGCTTCATGGCTGGTTCCTCCAGATTGCCCATTTCCAGGCTCTCCCGGACCCTCTCTGTCTAGTTCCTCCTCATTCCGCATTCTACACCTGGAGCAATTCCAAATGCAAATCAAGGGCTCCCTTCTGCAGCATCCAGAGGAAGGAATTCAGGAACTCTTGGGAGGAGAGTTTGTGCAGATGATCTCATTATCTGGGCAATTCCTGCTTCCAGGGGCTTTCTGAATCTGAGTCTGAAGGTTTGGGAGGCTGCAAGCATTATTTCTGTATCACCATGGAGCCCAGCTCTTCTGCAAGGATGGTACTACAGAGGAGGTAGAGATGTGTGATTGTTGCCTTCAGCCATATATTTTATCATCCAAACTTGGGCATTTGGAAGTAAAAGGGAAACTTTTAAATAGATACACTTGGAAAAAAGGCATAAACGGACACCTGGTCACCTTATTAATTAGGAATAATTGTTATTTTGTTATTTTTATTTTATAGAGTAGAATTCTAACCTAATGAATATGGGTTCCCAGAAACCCAGCCATAGATTTTGGGACTGATTTTTCAGTGGGAAATACATGTTTAGATACCCACAAACCAAAACCCCAAACCAAAATGCTAGAAATTAGAAACCCAATGCAGCATGGGCTACCTCCTATAACCTTAATCTCTTTTGATTCAACAGTCACATGAGAATTTTCAGGGCATCTGCTGCTGGGAAGCTAGGGAATCTGGGCACACGGGAGCACCTTTGCATCTAGATTTTGATCATCATAAATCCTTTTGATTATTCCTCTAAAGAGAAAAACATTCATTTCACACATTGTCACCAAAGGGACATGGTTCTCTGTGAGTCATTTATGGTGGTAAAGTGGTCAGTGGAGTGAGCTCATTCTGAGCAGTGACACTTAATAAATCTGCCTCTGAATACAGAGGTGCCATTTTTGCACATTCCTTAACAAAGGAACCAAAACCAGTGGATCAGGGATCCTGTGGTCAGGAAAGGCAGAGGAAGGTCAGACACTCCCAGGAGACCAGCAGAAATGACTGTATTTTAGGCATAATAGAGCCAGCCTAGATATTATGAGCATACGGTTCAGCCACAAAATTGTAGGATGTTTAAAGGGCCAGGCCCACCCAGGGTGCATCTTCTAGTGTTTTCTTGGAGACTTCGGGAATCCAGTCATCAAGTGGGAGTTCCTGACAGTTACTACTGGCAGCCATGGCTGGTGGTGGCCGCTTCTGTGCCTTGGTTTACGGTTGGAAGCCACTGAGCAACATGACTTATTTACCTCACCTATATCCACATGGGTCCTGGAAAGGGGGGTGCAAATTTTCACTGAATTTGGAACTTCCCCAAGCTTTCTAGGGGAACAGAAAGAAGTTCCTTGAGATCTGTAGGCATCAATTTTAAGACCTGTGCTCTTTGCTGGGCTCTTTGCTGGTTGTCAGGAAGTTCTGGCACCCTCTGCAAGCCCCCTGGATGTTAATAGCCCAATTAGAGAAACAGTAATCTTCCGGAACAAATTAGGAACTAAACAAAATCAGTTCCTTTGGAAAAAAGCAACACTCCAAACAGAGATTAATCTACATTTCCTTATCACTTAAACTCACTTTTGAACAAGTAAGCAATAGACAGAACAATCAAACAATAAAATACCAAACATGCCATAAGCTGGGGGCTCAAGGACAAATAAAACCCTGTCTGTGTCTCTAACAGCTTATAGTTTAGGTGAGGAGATGGGGATGTAAAGACATGAATTTTCAAGTAACAGAACACCATGATCTAACAGAGACAATGCAAGACAAAGTGTGGCTAACAGCAATGCATGGTTAAATGACAACAGTCTAGCACTGCTCAATCCATCAGGAACAGAATGTCAGTCTCATAAAGAAGTTAAAATTTCCTAGTAGCCACGTTTTTAAAAATAAAAATAAATAGGTTAATTTTAATAATTTAAGCAAATATGTCCAAAATATTACTATTCAACATGCAATCAGTATTATTGATAGAGTTTATACATTTTTTCATACCTAGTCTTTGGAATCCAATTACACTTAGGGCACATCTTAATTGGACTGCTCAACAGCTCTAAACAGTGAGTCCTGTTCTGATCTGAATCAGAGAAGGAGAGTTTGCGTAGAAAGAGTAAGACTTTCTTTCACTTGGAATGACATAGAAGTGGTGTACATAACTGAAGGAACAGGCATTATCAGAAACTATACAGACAAGACACTTCAACCTTCTGGTCTCTATAAGATAAAAGTGTTTTCCATTTCCTGCCTTTACGACTTTTCATGGGTTAACTTAGAAACTAGGACAAAGGGTTAATTAAACCGAACATATTTGAGCTACCTCTTAACTTTATTTATTTATTTATTTATTGGCAGAAATATCCATGGATTAATTTGGCAATGAGGTGGCTGTATTTTCTCAAAAACTTGGTTTTTTTCCCCCCATTTTCTTGGTTCGGCTGCTTTAACTCTCTTGCTGCCAGCTTTCAACATTACACATTCACATTTAGTGCCTTGAGATTCAAGTCAATGAAAACATGCACATTCTATTCTTCCTGAGACATTCCTGCCATGCATTCTTTGCTTGGAGCCCTTGGGATGTTATGTTATAGCTGGGGGCGGGGGTGTTGGGGAAGAAGCTACAAGACCTAGTTGTACAGGCCAATCAGGCTTTAGCTGACAGGAAGCCCACCAATAAGCAACTGCCAAGTATTCTGTTCCACTGCAGCAAAACCCCCTATTTTTGAAGAGATTAAAATCACATGAGACCCTCAAGCTGTACCAACAATGCACAAAGGCCTCCTTTTCTGTTCAAAAGGGCAACAGAAAACTCTATACCCAAATCTACTAGTTTAATTGCTATGAACAGATTATCATTTGTGGAAAAATTACTCCCAAGTACTATGTGACAGAGTTCTCAAACTGCTATCCTTTTTTTTAAACTAACTAAATACTGGAGAAATGCCACATATTTAATTACTTTTGGTTATCCATGGAGACCCCCAACTCCACTGAAAAGTGGAGCAATGTGCTGTAGTAAGTAAATCAGGGAACTTGGTCTATGGGTGAAGTGTGAGAAAGTTTGGAGAGTTAATGTGGCAGGTGAGTGGGGTGGTATGCTCCCAGGGACTCTACCCCAAACTGATCACTGTTTTATACTGTGGAACTTACCCAGGAATAAGTTATTTCTCTGAGATTTGATTGAATGAATTCAGCAACATTAAATGTCTTTTTTTTTTTCCTTACCCACATTGGAGACACCATAGTTGCTATTAAAATGACACGGGAAAGACAGCAAGAACAGAAAGGATTCAAAAAAATAAAGTTCTCAGCAAATGGAAAGGTCATTAGACAAAGTGAGTTGTGGCTCTGGGCAAAGAATCACCATCGACAAAATTTAATGCTTTACTTTGTATTCCTTAGGACATTTTCCCTCTGGGAATGGTGCCCAGTTTTATCAGAATTGCTGATCATGGAAGGGAAGAATAAAAATATTTACCATTCAACTTGCCTTTTCTGTCTGTCTGTCTGTCTCTCTCTCTCTCTCTCTCTGTATGGGGGATATGACCCAGGAGTGTTTTACCACTGAACTATAACCCCAGTCCTTTTTATTTTGAGGCAAGTCTCACTAAATTGCTGAGGGCCTTGTTAAGTTGCTGAGGCTGGCCTTGAACTTGCTATCCTCCAGCTTCCCAAGTCACTGGGATTACAAGCATGCACCATTGTGCCTGGCTCCATTAACCCCATCTTAAATTCAATTTCACCTAGACCTGAAAGAATTAAGATTCAGGTATCTGATTAAGTAAGCCCAGCATTACTACCATATCCAAGGTTAAACAAAATGTTGACAGTCTAGTGTTGTCACCCATCTTCCCAAGTATACATTATAACTGCAGAATCCGGCATACAGATTGATGACTAGGATACATGGACTGCAAGCATAGGACACTACACATCTTCTCATATGAGACATCTGACTTCATTATTAATCCATTTAGCCTGTGAATTGATTCAACAGATATTTACTACGCACAGTTCTAGGTTCTGGGTGCTGGGGACCTATGGGTGAAGAAGACAGACAAGGCCTTTGTTTTGAAGGAGTATATATTCTAGAGAGAAAACAGTGAAAAACAAACAAAAAACCAAGTTCACTGCAAACTATGCAAAGTTTGGAGGGAAACAGTACAAATGGAAGAAATCTTGGAGCAAGGCATCTTTATAGGTTGAGTAGTCAGGGAATGCTCTTGAGCTGAACCCCGAAGCATGACAGCAGTCACAGAGAGAAGAAAAGTGCAAAGATTCCGAAGCAGGGTAGAATTTGTTATGTTCCAAGAAAAGAGAAAACACCAGTGTGGCTGTGGCTTGAGGTCTGCTGGGGAGAGACGTGTGGGGTTAGCTGGGAGAAGCTGACAAGGACCAGAGCATGCAGGGCCTCATAGGTACCGAGAAGGTGGTACTTCATCCTTAGTGCAACAGGGAACATGGGAGGGTTTTACCCAGGGAACAGATGTGTTTTACAAGACTACCCAGGCCATTGTGTAGAGAAACAGACAGCAGACAGACAAGAGGGAAAAAGGAAACACAGCTAGGGTGCTACTGCAACAGCCTGACACGATGGTGGCTTGGACTAGAGTATTGGTAATGGAGACAGACAGCAGTCAATGGAGAGATGACATAGCTAAGACTAATGCCCACAAGACTTGCTGAGGGACTGGGGTATGGGAAGGGAAAGTGAAATGTCAAAGAAGAAATCCTGGATACTTGAGTTTGATACCCAACAGTCTGTAGGCAGGTATGGACAGAGTCATGCTGATGGCCTAAACTGAAGTCAGGCCCAGAAGTCTCTCCTCTCAGGATGGCCTTGGGCTCTGGATGAACCACATGCCTGATGAAATGATGAAATGGGATTAGTTCAGGAAGTGAGCTCAGCAAGGCCTAGGATCAGATGTAAATAGACTCTGCTTATGGAATCTGTCCTTACTGGTACACAGAAGATCAGAATTGAAATATTTATATTTTTAAACGTGTTCCATGGTGAAATGGTTGGGAAACATTGCTTACTGAACTTTCCTCCCAGAGAGTCAAAAATAATGCACATGAATATTATAAGGCTCTGAAAAGTCCTGCAGAAAAAAACATTTAACCCAGCATGTACATGAATACCACTCAATACACAACACCAGTCCAGGTTCTTTATTCTCTCCTGTAGTTCTACTGTTGCCTGGAACTCAAGCAATAACAAGAAGAATGGTAACTACCATTAACTGAGCTCTTTGTATACATCATCTTCCTGGTGACAGACTATATATTGGTGCTATTCTAATTTACAGCCTTTACATTATCATTTCTCTTGTGAGTTTACTTATAAATCATATAGTATTCACTTTGCAAACAGTTATATATCTTTTCAGCTCATACCCTTCAGCAGTGTTCACTCGAGTATTTTCTCAAGAAGCATTTAAGATAAAGATCAATCGTTCTTAACTTTACCATCTCATCTGCATTTGCTTAACTTGCTACAATTAACAGTGAGTTTCCTACCTGCATTAGGGCCTCCCTCCTACCAGTCCTCATCAGTGCTATTTTCCTGCCTCCTATTAATTTCACCCATTTCTAGGGCAAGAACCACTTTGTGATCACTCATGTTTTGAATACTCTCAGCCTTAGAAATCCCTAATTTATGCTTTTCCTTTAAAGAGAACAGCATGATGTTCTGAATGTGGCTACTTTCGCATCTGAACCCATAGACTGGCCGTCTAGAGCCTAAAACAGCACTCAGCTAGCTAACAGCCAAACACACATGCACATACACACAGAGGCACAGACACACTCATTTCACCACTCTTACTAGCACAGGCAGAGAGAAGACTTTTTCCTGGGGTTAAACAAGTCACCAGGGAATGAGAAGGTCTTTACATCCTTGGACAGTGTAACATGAGTAATTATGGTCAATGACAATGTCATGTATACTGGGCAAAATGATAGCGTTACCTGGAAAAATAACCCAATCAGCCAACTGACACAGCCACTGGGGAGGAAGCTGGCTTCTCTCTAAGCCACACTGTAATTCAGTAGGCAGGAAATAAAGAGCTTTCTGTTTGATCAAATGTCTAAGGGGAATTTCAAGGGAAAATGAGATGTTCTAAGCTGTAAAATGACCAACACAGTAGGGTTAAGAACCTTAAGCATTGGTTGTTCCTAGAGGATTTTATATCACATCATGGTTTCTTTATTTTTGTATTTTAAAAAATTACCAAAACCAAATTATAAAGTTATGTTATGTATCGTGTAGATGTACAAGTATGGAACAACAAATCCTGTCAGTATGTACAACTATAATGTACCAGCAAAAATGGGGGGAAAATGTAATTGAGATAATGGGGGAAAAGCACCTAAAATGGGGCATAAACAGAACAACAACCCTCAACTTTGGATACTTGAGTTTGATACCCAAGAGCCTATAGGTGGTATGGTAATTCAACTTTTGTATATCTTATCCAGATTAAGTTATACACATCCCTTGGTAGAAAATGAACATGAAAACTTTTTCAATTGTTCTGTTCTGAGAAAGCTGCTAACTTTGTTACTGTCCTTTAAACAACATGGCCCATGAGTAGTTTAGGGAATTTTATTAAGAAACAAGTCTGCAGTGACTACTGGATGTATTATACTCAACCTTTAGCAAAGGCTTGACTGGCCTCTATTCAACACTTCCCAGTCTCACTCCTCTCCTAGGCCTATCCTCCAAGAAAGGAAACTGAGAAACCCAAAGCGAGCTCACACCTGGAGTGTTCCTCATGCTCGGGTTTTCTTTGATCATTATCCAGTTTTTGATGCCAAGTAGAAAATTACTCTTCTGTTTAATACTCAGAAAATTACTCTTCTTGCAGACACCAAGTAATGCACAAAATGAAGGCTTTACCCTTAAATACCTAAACCAGGAAATCTGCTTTTCTGTATGCAGCTGTGGGCAAGGTCAAGGCCGTGGCCACACAGGATAAAAAAGGAAAGAAAACAGAAAACACCAAGGGGGAAAGACTAGAGGAGAGAGGAGCAAGCACAAATGGACACATTCCTGAAAGGTTCTTAGAACCAGGCAAATTTTCTGCTTCTGTTTGCAGCCAACATCCCACCAATTAGAATATCATAATTATAGCATATAGCAAAGATTCAGGGTGAAGATGCCCTCAGAGAAGAGAGCCAGTATTCTGACCATTTGTGAATGAATGGTATTCATACACTTGCCTCTATCTCAAAGTAGCTTTTGTGAATTGGGCTGAGCTACCAAGAAGCCACAGGAAGCTACCCTAGGCCCTGCAGACTGGGACTCTGGCAGTAAAGTGCACTTGGGTATGTCTGAGTCTGTGCTGTGCTCTGAGGGGCATCTATCTGTATTTCTGTTTTATTAGATTAGATTAGATTAGATTATTTCTGCTCCTATAGAAGTTCCATATGTACCAATTTCACACTAAAGTTTCAATGAGCCAAGTACCCTGTGAGAGCAATCAGGAATTCCTTAGGACTGTCTTGGAGTTCCCCATCCATTTCCTTTTTCTCTGTCACAAATGTTATGCCACAAACTTTGGTCCTTCTTCCTGAAAATATACTTAATTAGCCTGATCCTTACAGGACTAATAAGAGAGTCTGACCATGGGATTTAAGAGGGAAAACATAGTTTTTATTTTTAAAATGAGGTAGAAATAAATAAATGAATAATATACATTTTAAGTTCACTAACAGTCAAACTTAAAAATCATAAAAATAAGTACTGGTCTGTGTGTCTACACTTAGGAAGATATCCAGGAAGTCTAACAGAAATCACACATAAACAAAACTAAATTAAAATAGAACAGTTAAAAGAAATTTAATAATACATGTGCTTCTCCTCACTAGTGTCCTTAGGAATTTGTCTTGAAGGACATCCCACTAGAGAAGAGATAGGTAGATGGCCCAGTTCTCCAAGCAGTGAAGATTAAGTCAGTGTGGGTGAGTGCGTGTGTACGTTCTCTTGTACACATGCACACACAGGTAGAGTCTACTCTGGGACACAGCCAATTTGAATCAATTCTAATCTGTACAAATACCCTTATTAGGAAAGACAAATGCAACACTGGGTTCCCCCCACTCCCATTCAGGAACAATGGTTGGCACAATTTAGCACCCTGGGATTATCTAGTGGAATTTGGGAACAGGAGCATAGGCAACTACCAAACAGTTCAACAAGACTAAAACATCTGTATTGGTTTCTGCTTCCTTACTGAGTTCACCCCAGCAAGTTACTTGATTTAAACTGTGGATATCAGAAGCCAAGACCAGTTCTCATGCATAGTAATTAGAGCTTATAACTGATTTGGAAATCAGGGCCAGGGGAGGACCAAGACAGGAACTTTATTAATACCTGTTCAGAAGACCATGTAGGAGACCCTGGTCAGGCAACATGGTAAGAAGCCAGGAGGATTCCAGAAAACAAAATTACAGTTCACCCAGTACTTTCAGACAGCTATTTTTGTAAGGTGTTTGCAATAATGCATCATTATTTTTAAAACAAAACATGAACATTTGAAGTTGGAAGGAACTTTTGTTTTTTGAATAAGCTCAATAAATCTTGAATTGCACACTTTGGATTTTGGGTTGTCTTTTTTATTTTTTAAAGACTCTTCACTCAACCCAGGGGGACCCAGCATCCCTCACGTCTTGCCCAGTGTTGTGCAGCTGGCTTTTGAAGTGGAAAATCAAGTGATTCCTTCTGTAGTGTAAACAGCATTTGGGATTCCTGGTGTTCAGGTGCCACATGCTGTACTGTTTATACTGCACTCAGTACACGCAGAGGAAGTAAGGGACCCCAAGGGCCACCTGCTTTCATTCATTCTGTTTTCTCATTCCTGGGCCAGCCTCTCTTTCCAACTATTACATCCTAGGCTGTAATTTAAAACAAGAGCTAATCAAATATCCTAATTCCATTAAGTAATATATTCTGACAAAATAGCCTAGAATGTCTGCCTTCTTTCAGATGGGCAGGATTTCTAAGCTGTGTTTCAGACCCACTCTAACCCTTTATTTTGAGACAGGGGATCAGGTGACTTGCCCAAGTCGGCATGACATGAGGCTTGTAGCTGGGGGTGCTGCTCCTGCCCTGGGCTATTTGCCCCAGTCCTTCTCTGGCCAATAAGTAGTAACGGTTTTAAGCCAGCTCCCATCAGGGATCTAATCTCAGCCCTGGCATCAGCCAACACTGCTCTTGCTTCTTGACTCTGAACATCTCAAGGCAGCTGAATCCTGGCAGGCTCATCAATTCCCTCTCCTACTTCCTCATGCCAGTCCTCTGAGACAGTTGAAGGTTGACCAAGAAAACTAGGAAAATGAGTGAGGAGAAGCAATCAAAGTCAGAGCAGCAGAGGCAAAGTCAGAGCAGCAGCTCTGTGCAGATTGTGCTAGAAAGGCACAGTGCCAAGTAGACACTGTCTAGACGTTAACCGGCCTCTCCCAGCAGAAAGGCTAGCAGGGAGGAGGGGAGGCCAGGCCGGAAAGCTTGCTCACTTTTTGTTCAACTAATGCAAACACATGACACAACCTCCGGCAGGCTCCAGGCTGGGGGTTCACTCTGTCTAAGACATTTCTTCCCAGGGGCTGGAATTCAGTTATGTGCTAAGGGAAGTTCTGCTAATCCAGAAATCAGAGGGGAGCTGGAAACTCTTTTCTTCATTCCTGGGGAATCACAGTTCTCAAACTAGACTGAGCTGAGCAACAGCCAAGAGTAGCACACTGTGGGGCCAAAAGAACACAATTTTAAAATTTCCATTTGTATCATCTTGGCTTATCCACAAAGAAGAGTCACAAATACCAAGAGCAGGCTTTTTCTTTTTTCTTTCTTTTTTTTAAAAATATTTTTTAGTTATCAATGGATTTATCTTATTTATTTATATGTGGTGCTGAGAATCGAACCTAGCGCCTCACACAGGCTAGGCAAGCGCTCTACCACTGAGCCACAACCCAAGCCCCAAGAACAGACTTTTGATGGAAGCCCCAACACTATGAATGATATCAGTTTATAAAATACACAGTTGTAGAAAGGGTCATTAGAGTCCAGCAAGCATCACATGACTCAATGTTTGAGGAGCTATGCACATCGGTTCGAAAAAGGGGCTCCTTTCCTCTGATTGGACAGATAAGCCCTGTACTCGGGCATGTGGCTTGCTGAGCCCAGTGCAGGACAGAGTCAGCCCCACTCACCCCCTCCACTGGTGAGTGGGGCTGACTGTACACATGTGCAGTAAACAATGTCTACAATCACACTTTCAATAATTAGGCTGGAGTTTTAGAGCCATTTTGCAATTTGGCCTTATTTAATGTGAAACAGTTGTGGATACATCTGAAGAACAAAGAAACTGCCTTAAAACATCCACTGAGTCACTGACCATTAGTTGCAAATGCTCTGACATAACAACTACTCTCCAGTATACATTAGAGAAGTAGCTAAAGGTGAGTCCAAATGGAGAGGACCAACATCCATGCGGCCAGAATGACCAGGCCTGACTCTCAATCACGGCACTCAAGCCATTTAACAACTGATGTAACCTGAAGGCCAGTACAGTCCTGAGTCCATGTTACTAGCAAGAGTTTTTGGTTTATTTTCAAAGTCACTTTCAGAAATAAGGTACAGTGGCCCTAAATCACTGAGCTTTTATCTTGGAATTTTAAGTAGGCCACTTACTAGGCAGTTGATTTGGGGTAACTAATTGAATTCTCTGAGCCACGATTTATTTCCTCATGGATAAAATTAAGATTGCAATAACTACTTAACGGGTTGTAAGAATTAAATAAGATATGGCTTTTTCTCTCTACCTGCTGTCTGGCTAAGTACTAGTCATTTTTCAGAGCTCAGTTTGACAGCCAATTCCTCTGGGAGGACTTCCTATGCTCAGCTCTGTGCTCACACACTGTTCACTTAGACCACTCTGAGCCTGTGTCCCTATCTGGCATCCTACTGAATTGAAAGCTCCTTGGGGACAGGCTCAGGACTTAATCACTGGCATAAATTCAGTGATCGAGAACAGATCTGTGAGACCTTCCACTTTGCTCTTCTGAGCGGATCTCGAGAAAATATACTTTGTCCCAGATGATTAATGCAAACTAGAGTGTCAAGGTTTTGTGCAATTCTATCTCTATATAAATGTGAACATGGTGGTTCACAGGTATTTTGGCAGCTCCTAATGCAGCCCAGACACTGCAGGATGACCTCTCTATAAAGGCAGGAAGAGGAAGATGAGAAAGAAAAGGGCAGCCAAGGAAGAGGAGAAAGATGAAGAGGAGAACAAAGAGAATCACCCAGGGCCTGGGGATGAGAGGTGTGGGCACCGGAGGCTGGAGGCAGGACTGGCTGCACCCTGGCAGGGCCTTTCCATTAAGACTCCAGGTTTGTATACAAAGCACTAGAAGGTATAGTCTTGGTTCTTGAAGGGACATATCCCCGCCTGCTCCAGAATACTTTCTACTCTGTCTTTAAGAGTAGCTGGTATTTATTTTGAGACAGTTAAAACAAGGGGCCCTGTTTCTTTATTTTCCAAAATCAAAATTGAAGACGTATTACCAGCTAACAGGCTGTGGGGATTACAGCAAGACTATATGAAAATGGCCATCTATCACATCTGGTGGTCACCTCCACACGTAAGGAGAAACCCAGGAGAGAGAATTCTATGTGGAAAAACCCCAGAGAAGTTTTATGCCTCTCCTTTTGTCTTTCTCCCTCTTTTCATTCTGGTTTCTTCCCTTCATTTACTGCCTCAGGGAGAACCTATGCTGGCTTTTGTCCCATGGTCTATAGGAGATGCTCAATGGAGGTGAAATCCTCTCCCTAGAGGAAGGACAGAGTTGTGGTCTTACAGAGGAAACACTACATAGAAGTTTCAGTAAAAGACTGGCTCAGTTGAAGAAACATTTCTTATATAAATATTGAACATCAAAATGTCCCCTGAGATAAATATCCCATTTTCTATTTATTTATTTTTTGTGGTGCTAGGGATCACACCCAGGGCCTGGACCATGCTAAGCAAGCACTCTACCATGAACAACAAGATCAGTATTTTTAAATCTTATTTTGAGACAGGGGCTACTAAATTACCTGGGCTAGCTTTGAACTTGTGATCCTCCTGCCTTAAATTTGTGAGTTGCTGGGATTACAGTTATGTGCCACCATGCCAGTTTTCTTTTTAACCCATTTTGTCCCATTGTTCCAGATGTGGAAAACCTACAAAACTTAAACTGAGCAACAAATATGCCACTTATGGTAAGTTTGACATAATTATATCTGGAGAGTTGAAAACTTTGATTAACAAAGAAGGAGACAGATACTTAAACTCCTGGAGAGAGCAAATCAAAGAGGCAGGAGAATTCCATATACTATGGCTCGCTCTCTCATACACCCACATCCAATGGCTTTTGGAGTTCTTATTAGTAGAGATGCTACAGAATGGGAGTAGCTAACAGGCTATGGGCCAAACTCACTTTTAACTGCTTTACATGAAGCAGCTTATTTGATTCTCATGACTAATCTGTGGGGTATATACTTTGTATTAATCCCATTTTATAGATTGTGAAACAGGCCAGAGATTTTAAGTAACTTCCCCAAGACTGCATGGACAGTGCGGGCAGCACTAGGATTTAAACCCAAGGATTCTCTAGCTTCAAGGTCAGAGTGCTGAACCATTACATGTTACATCTTCTCAAGGATAAGTAGGTAAATGGAGTAATAACCTGAGCCAGTGCATACTCTGTACAATAAGAGGCCATGACTCATGGGTATTTCTGTGTAAAGTAAGAATTTTCTTGTTGACATTATAGAGCCAAAAAACACTCTTCCTTGATGCCTTGTAGGGAATGGCAATAGGCACTTTATCTCTCTAGCAGGACTTTGTTTTTGGTGTTGATTTATGTACCATCAGTCAAGGAGCCCTTTCCATTACCCAACTGAACAGACAGGCAGAGAACAGCATCATTCCCATTTTATAGATGAGGAATGTGAGCTCATGGAAGATAAGTCACTTTGCACAAGGTCTCACGTCTGGACAAGTCTGAGACGTCAGGCGATTTTAAAATGGTGACATCAGAAAGGGTAAGAGCAGAACTTCTAAGTCAAGAACTTTTTCATTCTTTACAATTAATTGCAGTTAATAATAAAAATGTTCAGTAACAGAGTTCATATAAAAGACAGACTTGGGGCTGGGATTTAGCTCAGTGGTAGAGTACTTGTCTAGCATGTGCAAAACCCTGGGTTCAAACACTGGCACAGAAAAAAAATTTTTTTTTTTGAGACATCCAGATGTGAGAACGAGATAATGAAGAAAGGAACTCAGAGGAAGGTTTGCGTGTCATGAAAATGGGAAGTAAGGGAAAAATACCAGAGCCTAGGGACAGATAAAATTTCAGGTAAAGTCCCATGCAAAAAGCTGCCACCTACTGGATATACTGATGGGGTGAACAAAGTGGAGGTTGAAAATGGCCCCAGCTGCCCAAGTGGAGCCTCAGAAATTTTGAGAAGTCAGGGATCACCCATCCCACCTCTGCATTTCAGGATTTCCTGAACCAGTAGACAGAGGAGGAAAATGGAGTAGTAATTTCTACCAAAGCCATAGATTTGGTTCCTTAATGGCTGGAACCATTTGAGCTGTACAGTAGCTATAGTGGTGGTAGCTCCTGCAGTACAGGGACCATAAGTTATTGCCCTTTAACCCCATAATATTCCAGTGGTAGGACACGTGAAAAGTGACTTGCATAACGTCAGATGCTTCTGTAGGAGATTAATAAATTATACTTAATAACGACTGTTGTGGGTAGAATAAAAGACTGGGGAAAAGACAGATATTGCTTCAGACACAGGATTTAAATCTGGAAAACAACAAGGAGTAGAGAAAGACAGACTCTCTCCCTACATCAACTCAAGCCAATAACCCGTGAAAACACACACACACATCTGGGCCTGAAACAGACCACAGCTTCTTTCATGTATCTATGACTTGTCTGGCAACAGCTTGACTGGTCACAAATAGTGTCTGGGATTATTCAGGGGACACATTAGGGGTCATAAATTTAGACATAATCCTGGGAATAGCTTAATGGTGATGACTTCCAAATGAGGATATAGAAAGTCTATTAGAAATTACATGAAAATCCTTCAACCACAGCAAAATAATACAAATTTATGGGATATATTTTGTATTCCAACTAACCCAAAAAGCATCCTATTAGCAAGTTATTGCCAGACTCTGCTAATGCAGAGCTGTTATCTATGACAGCAGCAGCTCTTACAGCCTTAGCAACAGCTACTGTTCAAACCTTCACTGGAACGGCCAAGAAAATTCTCATTATCCTATTTTTGTTGATGGCCAATATTAGAAGTTTTGGCTTAATTCAAAGTGTTCACATTCATCTAAAGAACTCAGGAGCTTGGACCAGAAACTGGCAAGCAGAGTTTTCCTGGGATTTTCATCCATTTCCAATCTGCATTCTATCACCTATTACCCCATGTTGTCTTTGTCAGTTTCACACAGACCTGAATTCTGCCTTCTAATTATCCTAATTTTGGCTAAACATTTGTCAATGTTTGTCCAACTGGATTGATTTTTTCCAGCAGGAATGGCAAAAAAACTTTTATTTCACAGACAGACTCTGATTGATTGCTTATAACTACCTCGAACATTACTGAGTATGATTTTCAAACCTGTTCCAGGTTCAGTAGGAAAGAACTTCATGATTGATTAGAACTGTCTGTCATGGATAAGGGAGAGGTAATGTTGATGTGTATGCTATGTTTATGCCATGTCATAGAATTGGGAGATATTTATTTTTATTTTCTACAGTATCCATTAAGTTCATTGAATACTTCTGTTGATGGACTTGATCCATTTCTCTAGAAGGGGGATGAACCAATAGTGGCTAATTATGAAACCTCACTCCCTCCCTTCTCCTAAAACGATCCTTAGAAGTTTTATTCTTTGGATATTTCATTCAGTGTCTTGACAATACGGGAATTTCTGTGAATCCCTTTCTTTTTAAGAGGAATTTATCCCTCTAATCTTTTATTTAAATAAAAAGTTGTTATTTTCTGATAAAACATGAAAATAAAGTATACCCATAAAAAGAGAACATAGAAAAGATGAGAGCAAAGAATAATCCCAACCCTACAGATAGTATTTTGTAAACACAACTTTTAGTGGCACGCATGGCTATGCCATGATTTATTTCACCCTCTCCCACTGGATATTTAGTCAGTACTAAGTTTTTTGCTGTCATACATCACATGACTAGTATCTTATGTACAGTCTCCTTAAATGTAATAATGACCAGGGCAAACCGGTCAAATAGAAAGATTTGACTTTCTTTCCTTAACTTAGTTTCTCAGTGTAGATTATAGTAGCCCTAGCATATCCATTCACAAAACAGTCAAGTGAGCTCCCCCAGAGCTGACCTAAGGTTTACTGAATCAAATTCGCATCAATGAAGACTGCATTTAACTATTTGCTGTCTGTCCTGGTACCTAACAAAGAAAACAATTTTCTACTATAAGCACGGTTAACTACAAGTTAAATGCTTAAAATAAAATGCAAATTGCAAGTCACATAGAGAGGGTTAAGTTACCTTTTCATCAATTATTAAAGGATCACTATTGCTAAAGCATGGATTAAAAACTTGCCAAGTGTGACTAAGTGTTGAGACATCAAGAGACTGGGCTGATAAAGATAATACTACCTCTGTCTTGATTGGGTGATGGCTACCACCTGGGTATATGCAGATGTAGAAGTTCATCAAACAACACCCTAAAGATTTGTGTCCATTTTACATCTGTAAAGGAATTTCCAATATCAAGGGAAGTTCTACATTAATGTAACAACAAGAATTACAAGGATATTTATTCACCATATCCTTGTAACAGACACAGTAGCTGCCACCATTTAAAGAACCTGGCCCACTGCTAGACTGTAAGCAACATGTATGTATAGCATTCTCAGCCTGTGGCAGTAAACGCTAACTGATGAGCAAAGTGAAGGGAAGACGGGTGCTGTTCATGGCTCACTCTTGGAAAAGGCACAGTTCCCAAAGCCAGGGTCAGAAACATGTACACTGGGAAAAAGTACGTATTTGACCTCCAAGGACAATAATCATCTGGCTTACAAAATGAGCTATATTAATTTTATTTATTTATTTTTATTTTTTATTTTTTTAGAGAGTGAGAGAGGGGAGAGAGAGAGAGAGAGAGAGAGAGAGAGAGAGAGAGAGAGAGAGAGAGAGAATTTTTAATATTTATTTTTTTTTAGTTCTCGGCGGACACAACATCTTTGTTGGTATGTGGTGCTGAGGATCGAACCCGGGCCGCACGCATGCAAGGCGAGCGCGCTACCGCTTGAGCCACATCCCCAGCCCCTAATTTTATTTTTTTAAGTCTTATAATATCTGGTATTAGTTTGAGACACAAGCTAATTGTGTTGTCCAGGTTGGTATCGCTCAAATGATCCTCCCGCCTCAGTCTCCTAAGTAGCTGGGAGTACAGGAGTGTTACTATGCCTGCTAGGAATGTTCTGTTGGATGTCCAGTTATTTGAAGACGATTAAGAAAAAGAAACCATTCTCATATGTGACCACTGTTATTCATCCTTTACTTTTTGTTCTTGTGCAAGTATGTGTTGTTCTGCCTAACAGACTTCTTTGGGACATTTCCTCTGGAGTCATTATGTCCACCGCAGCCCATACCCTCTAATTTCTCCCCCTTACAATTCTTCCCCAACTTGCTCCTGGGAGACTGGGAACTGGAGCCTGCTTTCTGTTACCAAATCCAGAAATGTTTACAGGAATTATAACATGTCCACTTTTGGAGGGTGGAGGTACTGGGGATTTAACCCAGGGGTGCTTTACCATTGAGCTACATCCCCAGCCTTTTTCAAAAATTTGAGCTAGGGTTTCACTAAATTGCTGAGGCTAGCCTCAAACTTGCAATCCTGCCTCAGCTCTTGAGTCACTGGGATTACAGACCTGCGCCACCATGCCTGGCAATATGTCCACCTTCTAAAGACATTCTCAATAGCCAGGGCCTTGATTTGCTGGGCACTTGCCCTTCTGTTTTTGCTTTTTAGTTGTATACCTTCTCTGTTTTTAACATTCCAATTTCCAATGATGGTCTTCAGCATTACAACAACTTTATTTGCCAAAGGTAAATAAGAGATCATTTTAGTAGCAAATACACTGGCTGAAGCTTCAAGAAGTAGCAGTCAGTAGATGGAGGTTACACTCTAGGTCTACCTGAGTCTAAGAATGTAGAGGAGCTCCCACATCAAGCAACAAAAACCCTAGTGGTTAGTTATATGCAAATAGGGTATAAATGAAAGTTAAGTGTGGCTTCTGAGGGACAGAACCCTGATGGTATTGTAGTGGGGTCAGTCAAGAACTAAGTGAAGTTAATCTGCCTGTAGAATTGTTATTGCATCTCCTTACTGTTCTCTTAGGTAATATACTCACAGTTCCCAGGTCAAATGTGGATCTCTCACTGGAATTGGCAATCTGATTTGCAAATCTATTCCCTTGATGCATGGTTCACAATAAAGAATTTCTAGACCTGAAATGTTGGGAATCAATGCTAGCAGAGGCCACCCCTAACAGCAAGTGGGGGAACACCTGGGCACTTGCCAAGGCTGTCCTCCTCATGGTCTTGTTGGGCCACAGAGTCTCCTTCAGCTTGCCTTGCTAGAGTGACAGAGATCATCAACTCATGGAGCAGGCAAACCAATATCCGGGTTCTCCCCTCCATGCCTGCATCTCCAACACTTCTCAAGGAACTGTAGTCACACCCAGTGGAAGGAAATAGAAGAGAGAAAATGAACAGGCTTTGTGTAGTTGCTAATAGAAGCCCTCACTCTGCCATGGCCTCCACCCCATGTCCTGCCCTGGCCAGATGGCAATATTATATACATCTAGAGATATGTGCCATACTCAACACTGTCTTTTTTGCAGGGACTCTATAGAGTACATTGGTGTTTGCTCATGTGAATGGGGCAGAATTCAGATGGCAGCTGGCTGAAGGAATATGCTGGCGATAGAGTAGGTAAGAAAGGAAGCAATCAAAAAGCAACTTGAAATGCCAAGTAAGAGACGATGGAAGGGGCTGGAATTGTGGCTCAGTGGTAGAGCGCTTGCCTAGCGTGCACACCCCTGGGTTCAATCCTCAGTACCACATAAAAATAAATAATAAATGGAATAAAGGTATTGTGTCCAACTACAACTAAAATAAATAAATAAATAAATAAATAATTTTTAAAAGACAATGGAAAACACAGGGAAGAATGTAACTCTTAATGTGATTTGTTAATAGTTTCTCAAATCTAACCAAATGGAATTTACATAGCCAGATGTTAACAACGATGTCAGTCACCTTTCCCCAAGCTTTGAACACCTCCAATTTTGAAGGATTACTCCAACAACTTTGGCTTCTTCAAATAGAAACATTATTTGTAGATAAATATATTATTTTTTCAAAGGCTGAATTAAATCTTTGCATTAAATCTTGGTGCAAAAAGCAATGAGAACCCTCACTTTATTTTCTAAATTTCATTTTTAAAAAGTTGTACAACATTTGCCCAATTTTAACTAATCTAAAGTTTACCAAAATGGATTCTTGCCAATAAGTCTATAAATCCCATACCTGAGTGTGTTTGCTGAATGTCCTTAAAGGGAAAAAAAATTCTACTGTAAGCACATTCACTACAAGACATAATTCTTAAAATATATTTGAGGTAAAAGTCTCCTATGGAGAGGGTTAATTTACCTTTTCATTAATAATTAAAGGTACATTATGAACACATGGATTAAAAATTTGCCGTATATAGCTTTTAGGGCCAGACACCAAAGGTTGACTCGATTAAAAGGTAATGATCCTTAAAAAACTGGAGTCATGAAATGTAACCCCTCATTCTTCACTGTAACTTTCTGTACCAACTCCTTCGATTTCCATGCCTCAGCACTTCTCCTTTTGCCTCTTTCCCTGTAGATTTTGCCCAGGAATTCTGAGAATACTGGATGCTCTTCTACTTCCAGCAGGAAATTGCTGCTGGGGGAACTTCCTCCCAGGGCTAAGCTTTTCTCTGCATTGCAGAGGGGTGGGGAGGCGGGTGTACAGTACAGGCTGCCTAGAATAGATCCCAGACCTTGGGCCTCACAGCCTTGTGGTGACTGAACTCAGAGCTTCCTCACATCTCGTATTTGCATTCCAGTTCACAGAGCCATTTCACACACTAGCTGGCAGTTCTTAAGCCTGCTGGAAAACTAACCCAGGATTCACCTCATCCATCACGGAACTATGGCTGTCCTTTGAGGGCTACAGCAAGGGATGGAGGAGTGTTTTTTAATCAGGACTAAATCTACCAGTGAAGAGGGATAATTCCTCAAATTTAAACTCTGGAAAATGAAACGGAAGAGAAGCAGGCCAGGAGTTGAAGGTGGGCTCTAGAGGCAGAGGGAACTGGGTTCAGATCCTTCTTCTTTACTACTCAGTTATATGACCTTGGGCAAGTCTCCTTAAATATGTTCCCTCCTCTGTAAAATGGGAATAACAAAACCTATCTTACAGGGTTTGGGGAACTAAAAGAAATGATGCAGTAATACACACAGCCAATGTCTGGTATACAAAATACTTGGGAAATGCTAAGACTTCATGTTTGGAAGTGGGTCTGGAGCTTGGGTTCAAATCCTATTGCTAGCATTAATAGTCAAGGGCATCTGATGCATTAGGTAAACTTCCCTGAATCACTTCCTATACCATGAAAATGGAATTTTATTACAGCTCATAGTAGGTATCTAATAATTATTAGCTATTCTTGTTTCATTGGGAGTAAAAACAGCTTGTATTTCTACATCAACCAATAATGTAGTGAATTAAGTGAGACTTCAGTGTAATGTGTATTTTTTTTAAATCGTGAAGACTTTGTATGCATTTGTGAATTCTGCGGTAGAGTCAGGCTGTGATGCTAAGGGTGGGGCTAAACTGTAATATGAAGAAAAAAAACTAAAAGGGAGTATAAACCACCCACCAGGGAGCTATTTCTTTTGTAATGTGCATTCCATTTCTTCTCCCTCATGCTTTTTAATTCCTTCCACATTTCCTGCCATAATTATCAAATGTTTAGTTTCTGACCTCACTTTTCTGGAGACTAGAGCCCAAGGAATTTAGAATTGTTTATTTTCTGTCCATAAACCTTTGAGTTAATGGAGGGGCTTGTGAGCGAAGGGTTGTTGGTTTGTTTGTAGTGTCTCAGGAAGGTCACTGGAGTTGAAAAGAAAACATTACCAGGAAAAAAAAAAAAAAGCTGAAATGCCTTAACTGGAAACGCAGAGCCCCCAAAGGGCAGAGCCATGGATCTCTCACCCTTGCGCAATGTGAGTTTAAGGAATTATTCAGATTTTTTAAATGCCCTTATATGGCCTAGATAATAACAAAAAAATCCCAGGGCACTTTGAAAAGAAAATAATAAATTTTCAGGGAATTATAATCTCACTTTATAAAGAAGAAAGAGAAATTTATTTTGCCCCCAAAGAGGAATCTTTTGATTCCCCGACCCCCACCCCCGGGGAAGACAGACTTGGAAAGGAAAAGTCCTGAACTATTCTTAATTTCCTCTAAAGTGAAGGGAAGAACTCAGGGCGCCTTTTTGAACTCGACTGCTGCTGTCGCCGTGTAGGTCCCAGTCCGCCCAGTCGTGCTCTCTCCCCCACCCCACCCTCCCTCCATATTAGGCACGGTGGGGTTCTCGCTTATGGCCCAAACTTATCCTGATTTTAAGACTGAAGTTTGGCGAGTAGCATTTCTGCTCCGAGCGCCCCCGGAGCCTCACCCCACCCCACTCCACCGCAAGTGTGGAAACTCCCAGTCCCACCCCGCGAGCATCCCAGGACGCACGCCGGCCGCCAGGCGCGCAGAGCCCCGTGGCCTGGGGCCCGCGTTCCGACCTCCTGGACCCCTCACCTACCTCGGCGTGGACCCAGGCGACGGCCACGAACGCGAGCGCAAGCCAGTGTTTCCACATCTGAGGAAGAGAGAAGAGAGCGAGACTGAAGGGGCCGGGCCCCGCGCCGACCCGGGAAACTTCTTCAGGTCCCGCAGGCTCGTCCCCTCCGCCCGGGCACCCCAGGCCGCCCGGAGGGGTCGAGCCACCGCACTCCGTGCTCACCATGGTCCGGTCCGGGGCTCCGGAGGGCGCGGGACAGAACGGCAGCAACGAGCTCAAAGCGAAGGTGGGAGCTTCGCGGATCAGCAGCCTCCGAGGAAATTCGACCTGGGCTCGCCGCCCCTTAAGACCCCTCCTTCCCCGACTGCCTGCCCCCCAGCTCCTCCCATTCTCCTCCCACTTCTGCAGCAGCGGGCCCCGCGGCTCCAGCTCCCCTCCCTTCCCTCGTCCCCGGCTGCGGGGAGCCCTCGTGCGTCCTGGCTCAGCCTAAACCCCTCTCACCGCACGGCCCTTCGCCGGGCATCCCTCCGACCCCCAGGACGCTGAAGCGAAGGCACTGGGGGCTGTCCCGAGGGACGCTGCAATAAAGGCCGAGAGGGGAAGAGGGTGCGGGGTGGAGGGGGAGCGAGGAGAGCCAAAACCCCTCCCCCGGGAGGGGCGGCTGGCCTGCTGCAGCCCGCGGCGTGAGCTGCCGAGGTGGCCAGGTGGGCGGTACCGCTGGAGGCCCGGGTCTAGGCCGGGACTGGACACCCCCCCCCCACCCCCCGAGAAGATGCCCTGCAGCCTAGGCAGTCTGAGTCTCCCTACTGCTGAAAGGGAGAGGATTGGTGTACAAATGAGCCCCCTCAGCCCAGGGACTAGGGTGCCGCTGTAGCCAGAGCATCAGGAAGTGGGTGCAGTGGCCAAAGACCGGCAGGCGCAGGGAAGGCTGGTCTGGGTTCAATCACAGGGTGAGGGTGCAGTCCCCTGCTTTGCTGAGAAGATCCTGAGTCCAGCATATACTGGTAGCCTTTTCCTGCCCTTCCCTCAGGTCCAAGAGCTGTGTCTGCTTCCTCTTCTCAGCCCATGCCTCACCTGTGTCCCTGTCCTTCTATCATTACAGGTAACTGTCCTGCTCATGCCTTGGATATCCACCAATTTCTTCCTAGCAGCCTGCAAAGGTGTCTTAACTCTTTGAAGGTGCTCCCCACTCGCTTAAATCTGCTTCTTTTCCTGCCATAGTGGCTAGTGCGGAGAACTAATCTACTTGGCATCTCAGATTTAATTTGCCCAAGGCTGAATCCCCCTTCCCACCAGCTCTGGAGCCTGCTCATCTACCTCCTTCAGTGGTTGCCTTCTAAACATATCTCCTTATTCCATAGCTTGGTTGTCACCATAGCCTGTCAGTTTTCCCATTGAGATGGCATATGCATCCCTCCACTCCCTGTTTCCACATGCCCACTTTCCTATGCCAGACCTTCATCTTCCCTCATTAAGAAATTCTAGAAACCACCTCTGGTTACCCTCTGGCTCCAGCTGCCCCCCAACAACCCACTCTTCTAGTTCCACTGCAACACATTGCCATAGTTTCTCACTATTTGGCTTAAATTCTCTTTCTCATGTTTTTCCTTTACTAAGAACCTACAGCATTCTTACCCTATATCAGATCCAAACTTCTTCTTTCCTTGTGAACCCCCCATTACCTGGTATACCCTAACCCTCTCTTCATCTACTTCAACATGTTCCCTCTTCTCAAATTAGTCTAGTCTTTACATTGTCCTCTGAACTTAAATTCTTGACCCAGTACCTACTGTTGAGGATTTAGGGGCCTTCAAAATAATGCCCAGATTCCTCGTGCAAATTTAAAATCCATCAATGGCTATAGGAGTCACACTGACTGGAGAGAAAATATCAGCTTTGTTCCTGGTGAAAGCTGGAATGGTGGCTTTAGAGCTTCAGGGACAACAGGCCTACTAGTACTTCATCCCAGAGTTACAAGCAGAGTTGGAAAGCCTACTTGTATTAAACCCACTGCATGAAAAAAAAAAAAAAAAAAAACCCAGAAAACACTGCTTCCTGGGGCAGGCCTGCTTCCTAAACTTAGAGTATAGAGGATGCATGACTACTTTGGATTTCACCAGTCAGAAAACTTCCTCCTGCTCACTCCTCATGAAAATAAGAGGAGCAAGAAATAGATGTAGCCCCACTAGATATACTGTCCTAATCGTTGTGCTAGGATCAAAGGAGGGAAGTATGGTATACAAAGTCTTGTTTCTGTCCTCTATCAATCACAATACTTTGTACCCTTCATATAGCACTGTTCCCCCTCAAAACTGGCATTCTTGGTTTGGGGTTGTAGCTCAGTGGTAGAGTACTTGCCTAGAATGTATGAGGCACTGGATTCAATCCTCAGTACCACATTAAAATAAAATAAAAGTATTGTGTTCATCTATAACTAAAAAATTTAAGAAAAAAACTGGCATTCTTCCTTCTGTCTATTAAAATTATCTTTTGTTATTGTTATTTTCAGAGCCCAAGTCAAATTCTTTGCTCTCTAGCAACTTTTTCGACAAAACTTGGCAAAGTGTAAAGTATGTAAGGTTTGAAGTCAAACTTACCTTTCAGTCCTGTCACTGCCATTTGCTAGCTGGGTGACCTTCATCAAATTACTAAAGAATCTAGCTTTCTGCATGTGACAAATGGCAGTGATAACGCCCTTCAGGGATTGTGAAATTTAAATAGACACATTATAAAAAATGCCAGGCAGGTAGCAGGCCTCTGTAAATGATGACCATTATTTTTTCATTGTTCTTTTGCATCTAAATAGCAGTTTGTATATGTGCCAGGTACTTGAGAATCATTCAACATGTCTTATTTTATTTGTCACAATAAACTAAAAGGTTTTTTTATTAGTTCCATTTTCAAATAAGAGAACTGAAGCTCAGAAAAATTTAGATACTTTTGCAAGGTTATACAGTTAGTTATACAGCTTTTCAGCTTGGCATTTTTATTGCATACTGTTGTACAATGTTTAACACTTGTTTACATAGTCCTTGATTCAGAGTATGGTTATCAGTGGGAAGCTTTGGTTGCAAGTGACAGACAGAGAAGCCAATTTCAATAAATGGCTCTGAGATCAAATAGAATTTATTGACCCATGCAGCTAAGCAGTCCAGAGATAAGACTGGATTTAGGTAAGCCTTTATCTGGGAGTTCAAGTAAGGTCACCAGAGATCACTTTCTTGCCATCTCTTGCTTCCACCTTTCAGCAGTGTTATTGCATTCCTGAGTTCTACAGGGTGGTTCCTGCAATCCCAAGTCTATTCTCTCATTGTGGTAACTGACAGCAAGACTAGTCTCATCTGGGTGAGAGAAAGAGCCTTTTTCTGGAGCTGCTACAAATGTCATAAGACATACTTTTTTTTCCTTTTGCCCTATTGGGGACTGAACCCCATTGAGCTATATCCCTAACCCTTTTTATTTTGTATTTTGAAACAGGGTCTGAATAAATTGCCCAGACTGGCCTCCAACGAGCTATCCTCCTGTTTCAACCTCTGAGTCCCTGGGATTCCAAGCATGAGTCAGTGCACTTAGCCATGGTATGCATTTTAAAAGGCCAAATTGAGTTTCTTGACATCTCCAAACTGATCACTGTGGTGGAGCAATTGGCTGGCTTAAGCCAATGAGGACCCACCCTTGGAACACCCAAAAGAAGTTCAGTCTGATGTTGTCAGGAGAAGCAGGGAATGGATGCTAAAAGAAGCCAATGTCCACTACAACCTCTACTGTGAATTCATTCTTCTCCAAAGAAGGGTAAAGGGCCCCCAGAAGGCATGGGAAAAGAAAGTTAGAACTTCTATTTTTACTTATTTCCTATCTAAAAATAGAAATTGGCTTTGCAAATATGAGTTGACTCCGGTGTTCATATTTGGTTTCTATGTCAGCCATGAGTTAAACCTCATTCACCTAACACCATGAGGAGCGAGTGGGTATTCTTCCAAAGTGAATGACAGCAGCTAGTCCTTTTAACAGACTGTGGTGTGGTGTGCTGTAGTGTGCCCATTTCAGTGGATTTACACATGATACTATCTATTTTAAACTAGATTTAAAATAGTTCAGATATAAAACCATAATTGAGGATAAAGCTTTTTTCTAATAGTAAGGAAAGGGCTAACTAACACATTTCCTACTTCAGAAAAGAGTTTACCATCTGCTCCATTAACATTATAAAAGCAATTGACAATTAAATCTAACCATAGTCAATTAAAAAATTCAAAAGTAACATTATGACTATTTAAAACATAGATTCACAGTCATTGTTGTGGCTTAATCCCTTGTATGCCTTGAAATACTGGTTAAAACCACAACCTTTAAAAACCAGGTATCTGAACATAAAGACAAATCCTGCTTTTTTTTTTTCTTTTTTGGTGAGTGTATGTAATACTCACTTTAGTACTTTAGAAAATTTCACTTAGTTTAATATTAAATGTTTAGAGACTTTATTTTAGGTTTCTTAATGACAAAAGACATACTGTTGAGGAAATATTTGTTTTCCTGCTTAATAGGGAATAGTATAAATAGTACATGAAGAACAATATGATGGTAAAATGTGGGTACACATTTTGTGTTTTGTATCCATGGATTCAGCTAAGCACAAATAGAAAATATTCAGGAAAAAATTGTGTGTTTTATAAGCATGTACAGACTTTTCCCCTTGCCGTTGTTCCCTAAGTAATACAGCATAACAACTATTTACATAGCATTTGCATTGTATTGGGTATTATAAGTAATCTAGATATAATTTGAAGTGTTTGGGGGGAATACAATAACAATAGGTTATATGCAAATATTGCACTATTTTACACATGGGAGTTGAGCATCCTTGGATTGTGTTACCTTCAGGGGTGTCCTGGAAATGATCACTGAGGATTTCAAGGGATGACTATATATATTGCTGTAGATTATCAGAAGATGAAATTAAAACAAGTAACAGAGCAAATGACACCATGTGGGAGATTTCTGTATAGAGAATAAATATATAGATATCTCAAATGTTCCTTAGATTATTATATTGGCTAAATTCTGTTTCAATAATGAAATGCACAAAGAATTGCTTTTTGTGTGTATGTGTGTGTGCAACCTAGGAAGGGTATACTGAGAGAGAAACATTCTTAATAATACATTGCATCTTTAATGAAACAATATTTTCTGGAAGAACGGTGCAAGTAAAGCCACGTAGGAGTAGAAGGATTTGGGCAAGGTTCCACAGTGAGGCTCACATGTGAAATCTTCCCTGCACCATCCATGGAGGAACTACTGCAGCAAAATCACTGGGATCAGAGGGCACATAATGTTACAGAAAGTCATTGATGTGGTTAATAAGTTTTATAAATTAAAATATAGCAGAATATTTGTAATACTTAATGATGTGGGCATGACAATCAAAATATTTTATATTTCATTAAGACTCAAAGATGATTTTGAGACAGAGGTCTTAAATGTTGCTAAACTTGAAAATATGCATCATTGTTTGACCTAAAGACAGCTGTTCCCAATTTGTTATCTTTTTTATGTGACAACAAGCAGAATGTTTCCTATCAGATTAAAATAAATTCACACATAATCTGTCACTTCAAGATGAAATGTGATGAAACTAAGGAGTAATAAAATAATTGCTCGTTAAGTCAAGAATGTTGTGGATAAAGTATTTTGAAATTGGATAATTTGGACTGTTTTATCATTAAGTGATTTTATTATTCAAAATAATAAAAACGTAGCACCTATAAACCTTTCATTTATGTGCATTGAAAAACAGCACAATATTCTAACCTGTTTAAAAATCTTCCAACTAAGGGTTCTAATGGTTTATTTACTCATTTTTTAAAATATAAAAATGCAACAACTTTAAATTGATGAATAAGTGATTTACAAGGCAGATGTAAATTTACTAGTCAGATTTCAACAAAACCTTTGCAAAACTGGTTTCTAGGACCAAAAAATGAGACTGAAAAATGAGGTCATAATTTTCTGAGTGAACCCATAGCACACATCTTCCAGCAAGACCTGTGAGTGCATTCATCTTCTAGAGATGCCTTAACAGAATACCCTAGACTGGTGGTTTAAACAACATATTTATTAGTTCACATTTCTGGAGACCAAGGTGCCAGTAAGAGAGTAAGTTTCTTGAGACCTCTCTCCTCGGCTCACATGACTCTCTCCTGGGTCATTATGTGGCTTTTTCTTGACTGTCTCTTCCTCTTCTTATAAGAACACAGGTCTTTCCTGATAAGGACCCTATCCTTACAACTTAATTTAGCTTTAATTACCTCCTGTCCTCAAATACAGTCACATTGGGAGTTAGGGCTTCAAAGATCGAATTTTTGAGGCATGCAATGCAGTCTCTAACAATTAGTTATTTTTATTAAGCTCTTAAAGATATAAAACCAAATATCAAAATAAACTGGACCTAGAATCAGACTCTCAATATTCTATCACAAATTTTAAGCAAATAATTTCCAAATGAAGTAATGCCATCACACTCACTAAACTTATCTTTCCTATGAGATAAAAAAGTTTTTGGACCATTAATAAGTAAAATAAAGAAGTATTTTAAAAACATTGATTATTTTATCTTTAATTCATCTTTTGTAGGGGGCGGGCAGGGGTGCTGGGGCTTGATCCCAGGGCCTTGTGCATGTGAGGCAAGCACTCTACCAACTGAGCCATACCCCAGCCCTCATTTTCTTTTTTAAAAATTTTGTAATTTTAAAAATTTTACATCCTGGGGATTGAATGCCTCTGGAGGCATTCTACCACTGAGTTACATTCCCAGTGCTTTTTAGTTTTTATTTTGAGCAGGATCTTGCTAAGTTGTCCAGGCTAGTCTTAAACTTGTGATCCTCCTGCCTCAGCCTTCATAGTCACTGGAATTACAGGCATGAGGCACCACATCCTGTTTATTTCATGTTTTTGTATGTTTTGTAATGGATATATTAGTCTATTGTTCTTAGTGGAAGTTACTGTGAAAATTACTGTAGAAGAAAACGATGTCTACAATATTTATTATGGCTAATTAATCATTCATTATGACATAGTGACTAATCATTGGGAAGACCTGTGGCAAGATGCTTTCATCAGCAACTTGGGGAAATAAAGTATTTACTAAATATGTATTAATTGATTGATGTAGCTAGAGCAACTTAATGTAACCTATTCTGTTAGCTAAAGGTCCTAGACCCACACAATCTCCTAAAAGTTAATTTTAGAAAATTCTGTAAATTGATAGTATAAATTTTCACATTATATTCATACACTATGATTTATGTTATTCTCTCTACTTATCATGTGCTTGATAGAAAAAGGACTTTATAGGTTTGTTGTTGTTATTGTTGTTTTTGTGTTGGAATTGAACCCAGGGCTTTGCACATGCAAAGCATGCACTTTGCCATTGACTGATAACACTCCCAGCCCGGACTTCACAGCATTTTTTAATATCATGATATTCAGTACACCGATTCCTTTTTCGTCCAGCATTCTTTCCTGCATTTCAGGTAATGACACTAGTTTCCTTCGAGAATACCATTCCTCTTCTACTCTTTGTCCATGTATTCTACCCTATTCTAGAGGTAAAGAAGTGACTTGGGACAAATCGATCAGTGCATTTCATCCCTTGGCACAGTGATTCTTAGTTCAGAGGAGGCATTTGATTGAAGTCAGCCCAAAAGGGCTAATAAAATACACTTCCAAGACTTTTGTCCTACCCATCAGGGAAGCTGACCCTCTCTGCTACTGGGTGCTAGATGACATAAATCTGAAGCTGCAAGGGGCCTCCTCCTAGGGACTGAATTATGCCACACTGGAAGAGGCAGAACCAGAAGATGGAGACCAGGATTATTATTAGAGCCTCAACTCATGCTGAACCTGATCTAGCCCTAGTTTTTTAGTTCTCTTAGTATTTTTTTTTTGACACAATCTCAATGGATCATCAGGCTATAAATATTGTTATATAGTGTTTAAAACAAGAAGTATAAACAAATGCACTAATCCCTTAAGCTTAATATTTGTAAAGGTGGGGCTGGGATTGTGGCTCAGCAGTAGGGCACTTGCCTAGCACGGGTGGGACCCGGGTTCGATCCTCAGCATCACATAAAAATAAAAGGCATTGTGTTGTGTCCATCTACACCTAAAATAAATAAATAAATACATATTTTAAAAATATTGTAAAGGTTCTGAAAAAGCAGAGCTGGAAAAGGGAAGTGATTTTCTCAAACAGTTGCAGAAGAGCAGATGTTCTGTCCATGTTCCTTCTTCCATTGCCCAGCCTGCCGCAGACACGGGAACATGTAATATTTAAGACATCTTTAATATGCATCCCTGAATCAATGTATGCTAGCCTATGCCAGGAGGAAATTTATTGACTAGTGAGAAGACTGGGGCAGCTCCTGGGGCTGAAGGAGGAGCTGCAGGAGCAGACTTAAAAAAATGTCCACCAAGCCAGGCATGGTGGCACACACCTGTAATCCACTGGCTTGGGAGGCTAAGGAGGAGGACTGCAAGTTCAAAGCCAGCCTCAACAACTTAGTGAGGCCCTCAGCAACCCAGTGAGACCCTGTCTCTAAATAAAATATATAAAGAAATATGGCTAGGGATGAGTTCAATCCCTGATACCAAAACCAAACAACAAACAAACAAACCCCCCAAACCGCCCACCAAGATATACTCACTTCCTGGAGCTTATAAATATCAACTTATATGGCAAAAGAGTAAATACAGCCAAGGTGTGAATAAATTAAAGATTCTTGAGTGGAGGACCTTCTCGTGGATTATCCAGGTGGGCCCTAAGAGCAATAGAGGCAGAGTGGGGTTATATGCAGACAGAACTGGAGAGGAGACACCCAGAGGAGAAGGGGCTGTGAAGATGGAGTTGGAGATTTGATGACGCAGCCACAAGCCAAGGAAAGCTCTGGAATTTGGGCAGCTACCAGAAACTGGAACAGACAAGGAAGGAATTCTCCCTGGAGCTTCCAGAGGGAGTGCTGCCCTGCTGAAACCTTGGTATCTGGCTTCTGGCCTCCAGCACAATGAGAAAATTAATTTCTGTTGTTTTAAGCCCTCAAGGTCGTGGCAACCCTAGGAAACTAATGCAGGGTAATGCTGTCTGTCTGTTTGTCAGTCTGTCAGTGTCTCTTTCACGTGCGCGTGCACACACAGACACACACACACACACACACACAACTCTCAAGCTTATTCTGCTGTTTTGTTTCTCCATATGACTGAGAAGATGACTGGTGCAAGTCTCAAATTACATCCTCTAGACTTGGGAACTCCAGCAAGAAGAGAGATTCTATTCTCCTGAGGCCCATGGATCCATTCCAGGGAAGGGTTCTAATTGGTCCTGCTTGTGTTGTGTGCCCACCCTTGGACAAAGCATATTGTCCTGTGGTTAGCTGTGTTTGGGTCATAACACCATCCCATAGCAGGCTGCATACTCATCAGTAGTTTTGAAATTCTCCAAGAAGGGATACTGGGCAGACGGACACTACCAATGTCCACAGCAAGGCAGTAGGCCAGAGTCTTGGGCTTTTTTCCAGATTTGGAACACCATGAGAACATGTAAGATTGTGGGCAAAAGAATAACAGACTTGTCCCTGAGCACAGGACATTGACTATTGCCTCCTCTAGACTCAGATGTAAGAGTAAACAACTGCCTTTGGAATTTATGTGGGGGTTGCAAAAGCTGCTTGTTTGATCACAAGGATGGAGCTTCTATAAGTTCCTGCCGGAGTGGGCTTGGCCCAGGTCAGCTGAGAGGGTGGCCTCAGTGGCACCCTGAAGTATAACTGGCAGCATTAGGTCGTGGCTCTTGAGAAGACCCCTGGGGACAGGGTTTCCATGGTCAGAGGCCCACAGCTGAAGGGAGCCTTTGCCTCATTCTCTGGCAGTTTTGTTTCCCTCTCTTTCCCCCATGTAGTCTCCCTCCCTCCAAAACCTTTCTTCTTTTGCCCGACTCCTACTCTGCAGAGAAGCAGCAGGACGCTGATGCAACAGCATTGGGCTTTGTCGAAAGCAGTTGATGCTCTTTTTCTCCACTGAAAAGAACATGCTTTCCCTTGCCTACTTTCGGGGGAACTCTCCATTATCAGTATAATCGCTGACATTTATCATAAATCCTCACTGGCTGAGATTCTTTCGGGGTCTGAGATAACTCCCTGGGAGTAAATCAGGCACTTTTGAGCAATGACAGGGCTTCTTTCAAATCCTCAGGTATTATTTTTAATTCATCAGTGAAACCTAAAAATGGATGAGAATAAATGCAGCTGCTTCAAGGAACTGACCTGCACACAAAGGTCATACAGTAGGAGGATTTGGTTCATTAAATGTGTGGATGTGGCAGAAAAGGCTCATTTTTACTGGCTTTTCATGATATATAGAAAGCCTGCCACTAAGCTGCTGAATCACCACTCAGAGTAAGCCCTTCAGAGGGCAGCCTCCTCCCCCTGGCTCTGCCCTCTCCCCTGTCTCTTCTTTGTTCTCATTACATTTTTAGTCACTTATAGCTACTATCAACGAAAGCTGGATCTTTCACCTTACTGACTTAAATAGCTATAAAGATGTATAGCTATAAAAAATGTATGCAAAAGGTGGGGTAATATCTCTGCAGGAGAGAGACCCATAGCTTTTTAATTTGAGGAAATATGCTACCCTAATGTGAATGAAAAATCTATGGATCTGATAGGCTCTGTGTTGGGGGTCCCCCAGACCACTTCTACAAGTGGTTCACTAGCAGGATTCATAGGATTCAGAATATAGGTGTGCTCTTGGCTATAACTTATTATAGTGCAAGAACACAAAGCAAAATCTGTGAGGGATAAAAGCAGTGGGAGGAAGACCAGAGGAAACCAAATGCAAGCTTCTGGGTTCTTCTCCTGTTGCAGGCTCTAACTTCACTCCTCTAACAACAAGTTGGCTACGTATGAAGTGTCAACTATCTGAAAAGCTTGTGAGAGACTCAGGGCTCAAGGCACCTTCACCATGGACCAGAAATTCCAGACTCCCCAAGGCAAAGCAAGTGTTAGCATAACTATAGCATTTGCACAAACAGTTCTTGGGATTATGGGAACCCTCTTGAAATCCAATTTTCCTGAGCCTAACCATAAGCTAACAATGCAATCAGGGCTTTCTAAGCATAGCAGTCTTGAGCCTGCTATGTCAACTCTTTTCTGCACACTGTGACAGTGGAACTTTTCGAATTTTTATCTTCACAATTTACCAGTGGCCATAGCATTCTTTTTAACAGAAACTCTGAAATTTTAGGACAGAATTTACAACATATTAATTAGGAGATAGACTCTGAAGACTTAAACGTCTATTGTGCCTCCAGCTGTCTTCTGAGTGGA
Organism: Spermophilus citellus; assembly: GCF_964194105.1. Taxonomy (NCBI): domain Eukaryota; kingdom Metazoa; phylum Chordata; class Mammalia; order Rodentia; family Sciuridae; genus Spermophilus; species Spermophilus citellus. The sequence goes on from NC_138188.1 coordinate 105,014,499, forward strand.
ATTCATATACTGGGTGCTTATCCTGCCATAGGTGAGGACCAAGGAATTTCTTCTTGAGTCAAAAACTGATAGGTATAGGAGATGGAGACCAAGAGTCACCAAGTCAGACCAATAAGGGGAGTGCCACAAGATGGTGATAAGCTGACCCCTTCCACTGTTTTGGAAGAATAAACTGCAATATAATAAAATTAAAGTTGAAGCCCAGAGATAGGCTGAATGAGAACAGTATTTCATCATTGTCCCTGTGAAAACCATTGTGAGCTTTAATCTTGGAAGGCTATGGTTAAGACAGAAATGATGCCACCTGGTTCACATTTTCAGGATTCCTTGAAATGAATGCATTTCCTGCACTAATATGGGAGTGTATTTTCCAAGTAGCCTGAAAGAGCCTTCTAATATAGGGGTAGATGTTCCCTTCACAAAGAGACTTGGCAACCAAAATGAGAATAGTTGTACTAGAGGACAACTTGAAAGAACATAGTTGAGATGGATCAGAGGAAGTGACATCTTACACTGAAAAAAGAAAATTTGGAACACATTCTCTCCTATAAGAAATAGAAAACATAAGCAGGTATAAGAAAAGCCTTAAAAATCACACAGATGTGTGATTGGATGTTAGGAGTGGCAATGGGAAAAGCTCAATATGTTGGAACCATTTCCCTTCCTATGAAGTGGATATCAGAAAAAAAGAGTAATGCTCTCCTCCCATGTGGCTCCCGCATCCTTTCCATATACAACCCTGAGGAGGGATGAACCCAGCATGGTCTGGAACAAGGATTCCTCTTAAAGAAGCTGCCAGAAGGGACTGTGAAATTGAGAGACCCTTTGAGAATTTGAATCCCAAAAGCTCTGAAGCGGACTCAAGCACTGAGCAGAAGTATCCTGCAGGGCTCGTTGGGAACCAAGATTCAAATCCTGTCTCTGTGCGAGAACACAAAGCAAAATCTGAGTTTGGCTATATATAAATTTATAGAGTAAAAGATCAAATATAACTCAAGAGCCAATATTCTGTGATTCTGCAGGGGTGAGGATAATTAAAAGTGTATTTGATGGGTCCTGCTTAGCTCAGGGTGTCACTGTAAAAGGACCCTCAGGACACACAATGGGTGTGTGAGAACATCCCTCTTGGACTCTGACACCCACAGGAAAGGAGAGCTTTTTTTTTTTTTTTTTTTTTTTTAATCTGGCCTGTGACCTTTTAGTTGAACCTGCAGTATCTTGGGACTGTTTAGAGATAGTGCTCAATGGCACAAGAGTACTTACTCTGTGATGATTAGTCTCCAGTAAGCTTCCTGTGGTAAGAGATAAGGGTTTTCTAAGACTATTCAGTTATAGTATTCCATCCTTTGTTGTTCTGAGCTCAGGTTTTCTTCCCTAGTGTAGCCGCAAAGGAAAGCAAACCTTCCTTACGTATCCGGGCATGTTTATGCTTTTGAATACTGGATCTTGCTTAAGACTGCTAGAGTCTTGCAATGTGCTAAGTGCTTAGGTCATCAACTTCAGCTCTTTGCTCCTTAGTTTCTTCTGCAAAATGTAAACAACAAGAATAATAATATCACACGGGAGTTTTTGTGAGAATTGGATAATGTATGAAAATAATTAGTATAGTGCTCAGCATAGACTGAATACTCAATTACTACTATCTATTTAATTATTTTAGTTGTTTAAGGGTATTGAATTATTCATGTGCTTATTTTATTCCTGAACTTTCCAAGATCAGAACACCACCACTCAAAGTGGTCAAGAGCAGAAAGCTTTATAAATGTTCAGCAGAAATAGATTTGGGTCATTTTAAAAATATAGTAAGCTTTTGACATTGGTGGGTTTCAATTTTGCAATTTTAGTTATTCATAGACAACCTCAAGTGTCCCTGACATGGTACAATATATATCTTTTTAATCTAAAAGGGATAAAAAATATTCAGGGAGTAGTAGCATCATTTCAAGAACCTGGGAGGCCATGCTATTCTCTGAAAACTGCCCTCTGCTCAGAGAGATTGACCACCCTCATTGGACCAGAGATACCTGAACCAGAGAGAGTCATTTTGGTATTTGAGGCAGCCCAATTTTCTCTCCTGGATTTTTCTTGCTTTCAGGAGATATAGGAAGAAGAAATTGGAGATAACGTATCATAATATCTATACTTTATTTTAAAATGGTTTAGAAAAAATGTCTCTGTCTCTCCATATAGTATATAGAGAAGGAGAGAGAGGTTAGAGAGAGAGAGACAAAGGAAACGTAAGAGTGTTAACTGATAAATCTAACTAAAGGATGTACAAATGTTCATTGTATTGTTTTTTTTTTTTTGTGTGTGTGTGTGTGTGTGTGTGTGTTGCGGAGGGAGTACAGGGGATTGAACTCAGGAGCACACAGCCATTAAGCCACATCCCCAGCCCTATTTTGTATTTTATTTAGAGACAGAGTCTCGATGAGTTGCTTAGTGCCTCGCTTTTGCTGAGGCTGGCAATGAACTTGCAATCCTCCCAAGACACTGGGATTACAGGCGTGTGTCAATACTCCCAGCCATTGAACTGGTTTTTAGCTTTTCTTTGGCTTACACACTTTAAAGTTGGGAAAAAAGTTTTTAATGGAAAATGAAATATCCTTTTAAAAATAGTTTGTTTGTTTGTTTGTTTTGAGTTAGAAATTTGCTCCACAGCCACTAGTCATCTCAACTTTGAGCTGAGAAACCATATGTGAATCTGTGGTGGGACTAGCCAAATACACATAAAGGAGAAGCAGCCCTACAGAGACCAGCAGAGGAGAGGGAGCTGAAGACCCCTGGGGAGAAGAGCAGGGTTGATTCTTAATCATCTTTCTACTTTTGAGTTCCATCAGATACCCTGATATCCTTCTAATGCATTCTTTAATTATTATTATTTTTGCGTAAGATAGCTTGCACTCAAGTTCAGGTCGTTGGGAACTAGTGGGCTCTGAGGACACTCTTGCCAACCTGTTGTTACACGTGCACTGAGGCACACAGTGGACCCTTCCCCTCAGTTGAAGTATGGGTGGTAGATGCATTAGTCTGCTTTTCATCACTGTAACCAAAATACTTGACAATAACAACATTATTTTGGTTCACAGCTTCGGTTCATGATTGGTGGACTCAATTGCTCTGGGCCTGAGTAAGGCAGAACATCATAGCAGAAGAAAATGGCAGATGAAAGTTGTTCAGCCCATGGCAGCCAGGAAACAGAAATTTCGAGGATCCAGGAGCAAGGGTACACCCCCAGTAACCTACTTCCTTCAGCCACAAACTACCTACCTGCAGTTAGTAATCCTTCAAATGGATTAATCCACTGATGACATTTCAGCTCTTACTATTATCCAAAATCTTTACCCCTGAATCTTGCTGTATTAGGGATGATGCTCCCCAAACATGAGCTTTTCAGGGAACACTTCTAGAGCCCAACCATAACATTGGATGAATGACTTATCTAGAGAGTGTGGGCGTCTACTGATCACTGGTGTGTATGCAACACGAAGTACAGGTGAACTGAAAGAATCACTTTTAATTTATTTTATAGCTTTCAAGGGGTCAACCTTAGGAGCATGGGAACATATTCCTCAGGCCATAGACTTGTGTTCAGGACAGGGTGGGGGGTGAGGAGTGAGGGTTGGGTGGGGGCACAGCATTCTTTCCTTCTGCTAACAGAATTCAGGTTTGCTTGCTGGCTTCAGTGTTTTCCTGCCTTTGGAGGTAAGGTTCAGTGGGGACCATGGAGAGGATGAGCTCTAATCCTGGATAGTCATCAGTGAATATATTTAGACTCTGCAGAGATGTCTCTCTCACATTTTGGTCCTTCTCGCTCTCAACATGAGCGTCTCCTGGCCCACCTGCGCAGGCATTCAGGAAGTTCTGAGGCAGCCTCTGGCCTCCCTGCCCATACCTCCTCTGGGCCAGGTCATTCAATAGCAGTGGAGTCTTATCACTCTCTGAGCTCAGATTTCCCCAACACAATTCTAAGAGTGCTTCTATTCACTCTCTTTGCTGAACTCAGCTTGAGGAGAAAGGGGCCAAAGATCTTTCACAAGTGACCCATGTGACTATTTTTTCTTTTCCTCCTGCACAGCCCTAGAATCACAGATCTTTTAGAATTTTCAATTACTATTTGTAGCAGTTATTTTAAAAACAGCTTTTTAAACTTATTAGAGTACCTGCCCATAAATAGCATCTTTTTTAAAAAAATATTTTGTTTTAGTTGTAGTTGGACACATACCTTTATTTTATTTTTATGTGGTGCTGAGGATCGAACCCAGGGCCCCAAATGTGCTAGGCAAGTGCTCTACTGCTGAGCCACAACCCCAGCCCCATCTTTTTTTTTTTAAATTACAAAATAACCAGAACCAGCAAAGATGTAGGGCACGTCACATCAGAGAAATAGAAACCTATGATGGAGAAAAGGAAACCTAATTTGCAGATGCTCATTTCCTGGTCTTGGGGCCACACATGGCTAAGATGGCGCCTGGCGATCAGCCAGAAGGCGTTAGAGTGGGTTGTGATGAAAAATCGGACCACCTCTAGGATACGCTCAGAACCCTTCCGCCCTCGTGGACAGCTCATGTCTCCCCTTACTGCCTTGTAGAATGAGTGTGCACATGAACTCTCCTCACCCTGCTGACCTTTATCCTGATTGGCTCCTGTGCCTTATATTAGCTGTGTGTGCTTCCTCAATAAAGAGCTCCAGCCTTGACTGGTCTCCCTGACATGTCTGATTGTCTTCCAGTGAGGGAGGGCTGGGTGAGGGAGGGCTGGGTGCTGGCGGTCAGTCGGCCCTCTCCTTTCTTGGCTGGTCCTGGCCCGGGCATGTTCTCCCTATCTCTCCTGCAGGTTGGGAGGGAAGAGGACTAAAAACCCCGACAAAAGAGACTTTCTATATGGCCTTTTTAGAAACATAGGATTCACAATTTAATAATGTATAGTACAGCATGATTTTATGCCCTGAGTCTTTTTTTGATTATTAGCCTTTGATATCCAAAGCCAGCTTTTGGGTATCAAAATCCTTTTATTTCTTGCAAAGCTTATCTTGAAATCCAAAAGCAAAGAGCTAACTTCTTTTTTATCTGCATTTTGTTGTAAAAGAACTATCCTGAGGCAATGATAACCTCAGGTCTAGGTCAGAGATTAATCGAATGGTAAAAGGAAATACGGTTCTAGAGGGTGGGCAGGGGGAGAACACAATGGAGGATATTTTCCCACTCCAAGGTTGTTCCTCCATATCCTCAGGAGATCAGTTCCAGGACTCCCACGGACACCAAAATCTGTGGCTGCTCCAGTCCTTTAGATAAAAAGGCACAGTAGTTGTATTATATCCTACATACGCCCTCCTGTATACTTTAAAACATTCTAGAAGACTTAGCAATATCTAATGCAATGTAACTGCCAGGTAAATAGTTGTGCTTTATTATTTAGGAAATAATGATAATAAAGTGTTTGTATATGTTCAGGACAGACACAGCCATCACAGGCCTAATTACATTTTTTTTTCTTTTTTGTAGTACCGGGGATTGAACCAGTGCTAAGCAAGCACTCTACCACTGAGCTACATTCCCAGCTCTTTTTACTTTATTTTTGGGACTAATTTGCTCAGGCTGGCTTTGAACATGTGATCTTCCTGCTTAGCCCTAATTAGATTTTTGTTCTAATTTTGGTTGAATCCATGTATGTGGAACCCACAGCTATGGAGGTCAACATATGTCAGTGAGTTGTTCATTAATTGGGGGATTTAAAGAGATCCCAGAATTTCCCATGGCATGGAAAGGTAGGAGGTTTTCCCTTGCCAAGATACTACTGGATAGTAACATCTCATCTATTTGAAACTACTGGGTGGACCAATCTCAAAATCCAAGTACAAAAAGAGGTAACAAGTGATATCTACAAGCCACTAAAACAGATATGGCAAAGACCATACACCAAAAGTTCATTCATAGGCGAGCCCTTTGAGTTTTCGAATAAAGCCTGTTTGTATTTATTTACAAAACACCTCAATGTTCAATTTTGGGTTTAGTGTGGAGTTAGTGACAAAAGAATCTGGCTGCATATTGCAAAAAGAAAAACTGCTGATCACATGCTTGCAACGAAGGAATCAGAAATATAACAAAAATCAAGTGCAAACTTTTACTTATTTACTTTTTATTTTTATGTTTTTGTGGTGCTGGGGATTGAACCCAGGGCCTTGTGCATGCAAGGCAAGCACTCTACCAACTGAGCTATGCCCCCAACCCAAGTACAAACTTTTAAAGCATCAATGCTGCTTAGAGACTTTAGCATACATAGAATGTGGCTTAAATTTCTCACTTGTTCCTATATGCAGGTCTGGCAATGATCACAGTTTCTTAGAGCTCATAGGGAATTTAGAGGAATCTAATCGATTTAGGAAATATGAGACTAATAATTTAATACTATGACTTAATAATGATAATGGTATGATCTGATTTTTTGCCTTGAGTCTTTTGGGGCATTACATTTGACTAATTAAAAATCACGATCTCAGTGGCCCAGTGGCACTTGCCTCTATCCCCACAACTCAGGAGGCTGAGGCAGGAGGATCCCAAATTCAAAGCCAGCCTCAGCAAAGCCAGGGCCTAAGCAACTTAGCAAAGGCCTAATCATCTTTGTAAGACCCTGTCTTAAAATAAAAACTAGAAAATGGCTGGGGGTGTAGTTCAGTGGTTAAGCTAAGCCTCAGAGGTACCTAGTTCCATCCTGGCACACATCCTCCCCGCCAAAAAAAAAAAAAAAAAAAATTTACAGTCAGGTTAAATGTGTAAAGTACTTAGCATAGGCCTGGCACACATAATAGGCAGGTGACAAGTATGAATGTGGGCCTCTAGAGGTGGTCTAACAGCTCCATTTCACTTCACAAGTCATTTCCAGAAGATGTTTCTTCCCTGATTTTTAAAACTAAAGGGCATTTATCAGATGTGTGATTCTCTCTTTACAGTAATCTAGAATATCTAGATGTAGAAAAATCTTCTTTTAAAAGGTTGTTGGAAAAGTTGAGAGCAGCTTTTTCATCTCATATACACAGGCCTTCTTCCTAAAGGTTGGTGGGCACCGCGGGCTGGCCCAATGGGTGCTCCTCTATAGTTTCTCTGGTAGAACAAGACCAGCCGCCCCTTTTGGGCCAGCGCTAATGGCCACCGTCCTCTGGACTTCGCTCATCCGATGGCTCTGTTCTGGCTGTGGGATGGGGTGAGGTCTCCTCCAACAGGTGCAAGCGGCCACCCCTGATCCCGGACCGTCCAACCCCGCATCTAGCGTGGCTCAGTTGACATCTGCTACCCTCTCCCATCCTCCGACGACCCTGTAGGCTGTGGCTGTAGCTCTCCTAAGGCCTGAGTAGAAGCAGGAGGGATAAGGTTTGAGGCACACACGGGGGGAAGTTAGCCTTGACCAAGAGGACTGAAAACTATTTCCCAGGGCAGGCAGAGAGTTAGGGTCATGGAGGTAAATTTAGAAGAAGAGGGGAGAGGAGATGATGGATTCTGACTGTTTTCTTGGGGGAAATGATCTGAACTGCTGAGATTAAGGGACAGGCAGAAGAAAGGACTTAAGAAAGGTATGTGGAGCTGCTAACATGGAGAGTGAGAAGGGCATGAATCCTGGCTGGTCAGGGCTGAGGGCCTGGCCAAGGGTGAGAGAAAATGGGGATAAGTGGATAACTGTGAGTTACTAAAGGTTTTCAGAAGAAGAGTAATGTGGTGAGATTTTAAGAAATAATAATACACCTGATGGTTCAAGTAAGCTTTGTCAGATGCTAGGGCTACTGGCAGTGGAGCTGAAGGAGTTTTGTACAGGGTCTTCTCAAAGGAAGACCACCTAGGCCTTTATAGAAAGGGATTGCACCAAACCTCATTTCTCCTTGGCCAGCTGCTTCCCTGCGATACTGTGACCATGGGGGATGTGAAAAGGAAACAGGAAGGCTGCAGGAGATTTGGGGACTGTTTTGCATTCCGTTCCTCTCAGTGTTATCCAGTAAAGCTTCCGGTGATGACAAGTGGTTCTGGTTTCCATTTTTTTCACGTCTCTGAGCCAACCTCAGAGTGTCCCTTTGGAGAGAGGCAGCCCTCCAGTCTGGGTGCCTGCTCAGCAGGGGCCTCTCCTTTAAGCCCCCAGATACTGACAAGCCTGGTCTCTTCTCTTGGCTTCCCTAGCTCTGGGGATGGCAGCTGCTTTGGTGTGTTACCTCAGTCCTCCACTTTTACCTGGACAGACATTTGTTGTCTGGTGTTTCTGGAGGCCAGAAGTCTGAAATGAAGGTGTCCACAGGGTTGGCTCCTTCTGAGGGCTGTGAGGGAGGGTCTTGTAAATGGCTGTCTTCTCCCTTCGTCTCTTCAGGCTATCTTCCCTTTATACCTGTCTCTCTACGAATTTCCCCTTTTCATAAGATTGATTCTGCAGTTCTAAAAAATTTTTAGGTGATTCTGATATGTCTGTCCATCAACCACATTTTGAATAGAAAATCTTCCGGAGATCACAGGACAGCACTCACCCTAACAATCTCACTTTAACTTGATTGATTCTGTAAAGACCCTATCTCCAAATAAAGTCACATTCTGAGATGCAAGAGCTTAGGACTTCAACATAAACCCTGGTGGTGGTGGTGGTGTGGGGGGGAGGACTGGTGGTGGTAGGACATAATTCAACCCATCATGAATACACATTAAACTAAATTTTAGTCACCCACTTCTAGTTCTGTTTCCTTGAGTAAGTAGCTTATCTCTCAAAACCTCAATTTTTAGCCTCATACTACAAAATGCTGATAGTAATTAAATTACTTCATATATTAAATTAGATAATATATAGAAATCCCAATTCTCTGTTTCTCTCTCTTTTTAAAAAAATTTCTTAGGAGAAGATAGAACCAGGATTTCCTCCTTTTCCCCTGGTTCATTCTATTTTCCTTACTCTGTTTTAGATTAAAGGATGGAGTTTGCTTACAATGCTCTGAGACTTAACTGACAAGGGTTTTATTGATGATCAACTGGAAATCCATACCTCCATTCCAAGCTTTCTGCAACCTTTACCAGTTTTGACTCCCCAATGCTGGGGGTTTGACCCCCAAAGCTGGTTATTGGTTCTGCAGAATTGTGGAATCAATAACAAGACCCAGCACAGATTGAGCAGCAGAAACTTTTTATTCTTGGCCAAGTATAGGAGAAGTGGGAGATAAACTCACAACTAACTTACCACCCACTGGGAGTCAGGAGGTTCTAGATATAGGGTTAAAAAAGGAAGGTGGAAGGATAGGCTAATACCAGGAGGAATATTCAAGTATTCATCATTACAGTGAAGTTAGAGGTAGGTTGTCTGGTCATTCTGGAAACCATCTTAGATACAACCAGTTTCTACCAGCCCACCAGAAGAGCACTCCTGTCCTATAGGCATCAGTTCCTCAAAGATAAGCAAGGTAGGGTAGGGTAAAAGTTAAGCTAGACCATCCAGGCTGTACAAGACCAGGGTGGGTTAACACAGCCTACCTCAAATAGTACCACTGAGGCTTCCTCCTGATGTGCCTCTTTGTTCAGTAACTTATTTCTCCTTCCCTTTGGCAGAACCCACTTCTCCAAGCAAGTCTTGGACGAATTTCTAACTGCTAACCATACTCCTGCCTTTCAGGAGAGAGTGATTTTCCACACTATTTTGTTTAGAAAGCCTTGTTCTTGGAATCTGACAAGCTGTGAGAGGCTTAGAGTATAATGGTTGACCGATGAGAACCACTACTAAATATAGTCATGCAATATGCAGTATTTAGGAACAGAAGATCATTGTTTGAAAAGGTTTTGAATAGTTTACACCATGTACGGTATGGTGAATGACCTCAGTAAAACCTGCATTTATATTTTGAAAAGAAATGGGATTTTTTTTAAAAGCATGAATATAACTTTCAGCTGCAGTGCTTCTTGAACTTTAATATAAATAAGAATCACCTGGGGATCTTGTTAAATGCAGATTCTGGTTCAGGGGGTTTTGGGTGAGACTTAAGATTGATTCTGCAGTTCTAAAAAATCTTTAGGTGATTCTGATATGTCTGTCCATCAACCACATTTCGAATAGAAAAGCTTTGGAGATCACAGGGCAGAGATTCTCAATCCTGGCTGCATAATAGAATCATCTGGAAAGCTTTTAACAGATGTTAATGCCTAGTTTCCAACACTCAAGGTTCTGATTTAATTGGTCTATGGTAGAACTCAGGCATTACTGTCTTTTTTAAAGCACCCCAGGTGATTCTAAGGTGCGGCCTGGGTTGAAAATCATTGCTCTGGTTCATTTTAAACATTAATATGTATGTGAATTGCCTGGGGATCTTGTTAAAATGCATCCTCTTATCGGTAGCTCTGGGCTGCAGTCTGAGATTCTGAATCTGTAAATTGCTTCTGGGTCATGCCATGGCTGCTGTTTGATGGGCCACACTTTGAGTAGGGTTGGTCTTGTTGCAGAGCAAGGCCATCCACAGAACCAAAGTGACTCAGTCACCAGTTCTTTTCAATCACACTGAAAGGATTTCGAGTAAGTTGCTTAGAGTAGTAGGCATGAGTTTATTAGGAAGGATAAGAAAAGGAAAAAGGGAACACTCACAAAAAAAGAGAGAGAGAATAGGTCCTCTCAGAGAGGAAAGGGACAACATGCTCCATCTGTCCACTTGTTTTATTGGGTATCCAAAGGAAGTTTCTAGAGAGTCCCACCCAAGTCTTCCTCTTGACTTTTGACTGATTTCAGGATTGCATCAGACTTTCAAGACCCCTCTGCACGTGGTGGTCTTATTTTATGGAAGGAAAATTTTACTATTATAATTACATGCTAAAGATTCAAGGCAACTCTGAGTCACCTTGACCCACACTGACCAGTTCTGATTGGAACTTGTCCTTAACAGATTTTATGGTTGGGAGACTTTGCTTCTATCCTGTCTCCCTGAGCACTGGAATCTGGTCTGTGTAAAGCTAATAAAGTCCCCCTCTTTAGGGTCACTTATTCTCTTCTGATCAGTAAGGAGTAGCCTTTTGGGCCTGATTCCTTCTGCTGAGGAATGTAGCATATCCTATTGACTTAAGTCAGGCATGGCTAGAGCAGCCTCAGGCAAATTGCCCTTCAAAAGAAAGCATGTGGGGATCAACACAGTAGGCCCAGTCTACATAACTAGGCATGAGTTTATTAGGAAGGATAAGAAAAGGAAAAAGGGAACACTCACAAAAAAGAGAGAGAGAATAGGTCCTCTTAGAGAGCATGCTCCACCTGTCCACTCGTTTTATTGGGGATCCAAAGGAAGTTTCTAGAGAGTCCCACCCAAGTCTTCCTCTTGACTTTTGGCTGATTTCAGGATTGCATCACAATAGGCCCAGTCTACGTAACTATCCCCCCAATCTCATATTCCTATTGCTCATGTCTGTTGAACACCTGTCAGTCTGCTTCAGTGCTTCTCAGCCTAGGTACTAGTGACATTTTGGGCCAGATAATACTTTGTTGTGTGTGTGCAAGGGATTGTTCTGTGCATTTTCAGATATTTGATAGCATCGCTGGCCTCTGCCCACTGGTGCCAGTAGTACTCTATCATTACTACCACCTGGGACAACTAATATGTCTCTAGACATTGTCAAATATACTGGGGGAGGGGTGGTCATATAGAGTCACACTATCATCACCATTGTTACCTACTGTGGTGGCCTAAACCAACCTCATTTTATTGGAAATGGAAGTCCAGAAAGTCCAGTATTACAATGTCCCCATCTTCTAGGCATCTCAGAACCTCTAGATATTTTAATACTGATAGATGACAAAGTTGGGTTGGTAGACTAAATAATATTCTGCCAAAGATGTCCATGTCCTAACTCCCCAAACCTGTTGTATTAGTCTGCTTTGCATGATGAAATACCCAGGACAATTAACTTAGAAAGATAAAAGGGTTATTTTAACCTCTAGTTCTGTGTTTACAGTCCAAGATTGGGTGGCCCATTCTTGTTTTTTTTACACTTTTTATTTTTTTCTTTTTAATTTATTTTAATTAGTTATACATGTCAATAGAATGCATTTATATACTTTGATGTATCATACATAGATGGGATATAATTTCTCATTTTTCTGAGTGTACATATTGTAGAATTACATTGGTCATACAGCCACATACATACATACAGTAATAATGTCTGTTTCATTCTACTATTTTTCTTATCCTCACATCCCCTGCCTTCCTCTCCTTTCACTTCCCACTGCCTAATATAAGGTAACATTATTATTATTTTGCATTACAATTCTTAATACACTGGGTGGCCCATTCTTTGGGCCTCTGATAATGGTGGCACATCCTGATAGGAGAAGATGGCAGATTATATAGCTTACATCATAACAAGGAAGCAGAGTGACTAGGATCCCACAATCCCCTTCAAGAGCATAGCCCACACCTTTTATAAGGATCCACCTTCTAGGTCCACAGCACATCCCAACAGTGTTACCTGACCAAACCCTTAACACATAGACAGACCTATGGGGGACATTATCCATATTCAAACTATAGCACCTGTGAGTATGTTAAGTTACATGGCAAAAAAGGATTTTTCAGATATAATTAAATTAAGGACCTTGAAATGAAATTATTCTGTTTTTACTCAATCAGCCTAGTGTAATCAAGAGGTCCTTATAAGAGGAAGGCAGTAGTGTCCAAATTAGTGTAGAAGATGTGACACTGAAAGCAGAGGTTGGAAAGGATAGGGGGAGAGAGATGAGAGAGACAGAACAGAAAACACTATACTGTTGACTGTTGAGATGGCAGAAGGGGCCACAAGTCAAGGAATGCAGGCAGTTCTTGAAGCTGAAAAAAGGCAGAGAGTAGAATCTGAGTAGAATCTTCAACAGGAAAACATCCATGTTTATATATTGATCTGAAAGAAATAAAAAATCAATTTCAGATTTTTGAACTTCAGAATTTTAAGATAATAAATTTGTGCATTTTTAAGCCAATAATTTTGTAGTAATAAGTTGCAATAAACACAGACAGGAAAACATAAGCAGATTAATAGTCCTCTATTATGGGGGAAGCAGAAACTAGGTTCCTTTTGGGTAGGATGGAGTAGATGGGAAGGTGGTTAAGGAACATGAATAGATTCTGATTTAAGAGAAAGAACTAATAACATTGTTCCAATGAGGAGTAATGAAGGTGGATGATTCTGTGAATGTCAAGGCAGGACAAGTGGGAGCAGATGGTCAAGGTGGGCACCTGACAGGTCAGGGAGGAAGGCATTAGTGCATATTGTGTAGCATCAGCTCACTGCTTCTGCCTTGTGGGGCTATCATGCTTGGACTGGACATTCTAGTCCTAATCCTCCTCAAACTATTTCCTTGAAATAGAAAAGGAGGGAACACTGCCAAGTTTAAAACTAGTATCACTCTGATACCAAAACCAGACAAAGACACATTAAGGAAAAAAAAACTTCAGGCCAATATTCTTGATTAACATAGATGAAAAAATTTGTAATAAAATACTGGTGAACTGCATACAAAAACACATTAAATAGTGCACCATGATCAAGTAGGTCTCGTCCCAGGGATGCAAGTTTGGTTTAACATACAGAAATAAACAGAATTATGTGTAATTTACCACATTAATAGAGTTATGTGAAATCACATAATCATCTCAGTAGATGAAGAAAAAAATTGACAAAATACAGTAGCCATTCATGTTTAAAACTCTAAAAAAATAGGGATAGAGGGAATTTATCTCAACATTGTAAAGGCTATGTATGACAAACTCAGGCCAATATTATGCCATAAGGAGAAAAACTGAAAGCATTTCCTCTAAAAACAGGAACATGTCAAGGATGTCCACTTTCACCACTGCTATTTAATGTAGTCCTTGAAACTCTAACCAGAGCAATCAGACAAGAGAAGGAAATTAAAGGGATATAAATAGAAAAAGGAGCTCAAATTATCTGTTTGCTGACAACATGTTCCTATATTTAGAAGATCCAGAAATTCTCCAGAAGACTTCTAGAGCTGATAAATGAATTCAGCAAAGTAGCAGAATATGAGATCAACACTCATATATCAATCATGTTCCTATACTCCAATAATGAATCTGCTAAAAAAGAAATGTTTTTCTTTTTTAGGAAAACTATCTCATTTCCAATAACCTCAAACAAACAAAGTTGGGAATCAATCTAACAAAAGAAGTGAATGACCTCTACAATAGAAACTATAGAATACTAAAGAAAGAAATTGAAGAAGACCTTAGAAAATGGAAAGATGTCTTATGTCTTGGATAGGTAGAGTTAATTTTGTCCAAATGGCCATACTACCAAAAGCAATTCAGTGCAATCCTCATCAAAATACTGACAACATTTGCCGCAACCAGTGTGGCCAAACTCACGGTTCCAATGAGGGGTGGTAGAGGAATTAGAAAAATAAAGACTCACACACGCAAATTTTGAAGTTAAAGAGCTGGGATCAGGTGGAGTACTGCTCTCTAATGAAGAAGCAGATCTAAAGAGTTATGCTGGCAATCTATTTTATATGTGTCTCATTATCAGGTTAAAAACTATGTATTCAAGAAAGTTACAGAACTAGAGACATCTATGCAGCTTTTCTGCAATTGCAGTCCACAATTGCATTCCACAGTTGCAGTGTGCAATGTTAGAAGCTTTTTGTAATACTCAAGAAGATCCATTGTTTAAAGTTACTGTTAAGGAACAGGATCAGAAGTAGCAGAGTTGGTGAAACATTGTGGTTGTCTAGCATGAGAATTTCTTTGTCCCTGGGAGCTATGAGCCTGAGATCAAGGTGGAAACTGATAAGACTATTGTACAAAACCTCCTCAGGCAGGGTGTTACCATAGCAGCTAGGCATCCTATACCCTTGCACAAAAACTTTCCCAGGCTCCAGGCATGCCACAGCCATGGGATCATCAGAGACCCCCAGGCTTTGCTCTCCCATTCTCTGTCACCACTCTCCATAGACATTCTGACACAGAACTACAAAAAGTAGTGCTGAAATTTATTTGGAAAACTAAGCTAAAGCAACTCTTAGTGAGAAGAGCAAAGTGGGAGGCATCACAATATTGAACTTCAAATTATACTATAGGGCTATAGAAACAAAAACATCATGGCATTGCCACCAAAACAGTCATGAAAACCCATGGAACAGAATAGAAGATAGAAAGACAAACCCATATAAATAGTTATCTGACATTAAACAAATGTACCCAAAACATACATTGGAGAAGAGATAGCCTTTTAAACAAATGGTGCTGGGAAAACTGGAAATCTATATGAAGAAGAATGAAATTTCACCCCTATTTATCACCCTGCACAAAAATCAACTCAAAGTGGACCAAAGACTTAAGAATTAGATCAAAAACCCTGCAACTGCTAGAAGGAAATGTAGGCCCAACACTCCAATGTGTCAGCACAGGAACTGACTTCTTTAATAAGATTCCTGGAGTATAAGAAATAAAATAAGAAACCACTAAGTGGGATGTCATTAAACTAAAAAGCTTCTGCACAGCAAAGGAGACAATTAAGAACATGAAGAGAGAGCCTACAGAGTAGAAGATCTTTACCATCTGCTCCTCAGATAGGGCATTAATATCTAAAATGTACAAAGAGCTCAAAAAACTTAATATAAAAAAAAATCCCCAAGTAACCCAATCAATAAATGGGCAAATACTTCTCAAATAATGAAATACAAATTGTCAACAAATATTTGAAAAAATTTTCAACATCTCTAGCAATAAGGGAAATGCAAAATCAAAACTACACTGAGATTTCATCTCATTCCAGTCAGAATGGCAATTATCAAGAATTGCTTGTGGGACTGCAAGTTAGTGCAACCATTCTGTAAAAGCAGTATGGAGATTCCTCCAAAAACTAGGAATGGAACCACCATATGACCCTGCTATTCCACTACTTGGTATTTATCCAAAAGATTTAAAATCAACATGCTGTAGTGATGCAGCCACATCCATGTTTATCGTAGCACAATTCACAATAGCCATGCTATATAAACCTATATGCCCTTCAACAGATGAATGATAGATAAAGAAAATGTGGTATATATACATAATTGAGTATTACTCAGCCATAAAGAAGTATGACTTTATGGTATTCATGAGTAGATGAATAGAATTGGAAACTATCATGTTAAGTGAAATAAGCCAGACTCAAAAAAATCAAAGGCTAATTTTTTCTCTCATATGCAGAAGCTAATTTAAAATAAGGAGGTTGGGGAGAGAGATAGGAAATAAAAGAGTGTAATCTCATCAATATAGAGGAAAGATCAGTGGAGTAAATGAAAGGGATTGAATAGTAGAATGGATTTGACTGAATTTTTGTGTGTACATACATGAATATAGCACAGCAAATCCCAACATCAAGTGTATCCACAAGATGCTGATTTTAAAAAGCAACTATAAATAATTACAGAAAGAGGAGAGGAGGGGAGCAGAGGGAAGGACAGAGAAGGAGGAAGTGCTTGGAACTAAATTGGAGCAAATTGTCTTCCTCACTTTTGGGATTATGTCAAAACATATCCTAATGTTTTTTTAATATTAAACAATTATTGGGCTGGGGATGTGGCTCAAGCGGTAGCACGCTCACCTGGCATGTGTGCGGCCCGGGTTCGATCCTCAGCACCACATACAAACGGCCATGTTGTGTCCGCCGATAACTAAAAAAATAAATATTAAAAAATTCTCTCTCTCTCTCTCTCTCCCTCTATTGCTCTCTCTTTAAAAAAATATTAAACAATTATTATATTACTGTTTACATAAATTGTTTGACAGTAATATGTGCTATAACTACTGTTTTTATAGAATATCAAGAACTAGTAAAGGGAAATATAAAATTATTTTAAAAAACTGCATATTAGAATCACTTAGGAAGAGTGTGGCTACTAACTCATTTTTGTCATCCAGAGAAATTTGCAGAATTCACACTTGTGTTGGGCTGAAATCAATGTTATAGAAAAAGGAGAAAGTCTCCAGGGAAGCCATGAACCACTGCAGCCTTTATCTTATTCATATTCGCTGTTATTTCAGCGCATACCTTAGAGATACTTCTTCCAGGAAGCCTTCCCTAACCCCAGGCCTGAGTTAGATTCTCCTTTTTAAGCATTTTTTAAAAATATTTACTTTTTAGTTGTAGTTGGACACAATACCTTTATTCATTTTTATGTGGTGCTGAGGATCGAACCCAGGGCCTCTCACGTACGAGGCGACCGCTCTATCACTGAGCCACAATCCCAGCCACATTTTTAAGCCTCTTAATAGCCTGAACTCTAATCACTAGATGCCCATAGTGCTTCCCGAGTTGTAACAACCAAAATTGTCTTGAGATATTGTCCTGTGTTTCCTGGAGCCAAGATCACTCCCAGTGGAGAACCACTGGCTCAGAGACAAGAGGCACTGGAAGGGCAGCACAAGGACACCAACAAGTTAGATGCGCTGGGCTCCGCCGAGTCCAACTTCAGGTTATTCCTCATTGCCTCATGACCTCACCTACTTTCCATCTTCTTTCTCCATCTCAGATTCACACTTGGATGTTGGAAGTAGCAATGAGGCTTCTTCAGAAGCAATGATTATGTCTATGCTGCTTAGAAAAAAATCTTACACTCTCTTAGTCTTATAAGCAGGGCTTTTTTCCCTGGCCTTATTCCCATGCAAGAGGAATGCCTTCTTTCTGAGTGGGAGCTGCTCTCTGTGGGGCTACATAAATACTCTAAGCTTCTAGGACCTGGAGATGAGCTGAGACTCTTCAGAGAGAGCAGGTCTGCCTGGGGCTGGGGAGGTTCTGAGGAAGTTGCTGTCACAGGTGCCACACATAAGACATTACTTCTGAGGCTCCTCACATCAACTTTTCTCTTTCATGCTTGGAAAATTTGAGTTGAACTAAGTGTATAACATCAGCTGTAGTCAGGCCAAGGAGTGGTGTTGCACAGAATGGAGCAAGTAGAAACCAGAACGTTAGATAATGAAGACAAAATATATCATCTTGAAAAGAGTCTAGCCAACTCAGAAAGGCTGGTAAAAAATCACGAGAAAAACATCCAAGAGATATGGGATAACATAAAAAAACCAAACTTACGAGTCATCGGGATAGAGGAAGGTACAGAGATTCAAACCAAGGGAATGAGTAACCTACTGAATGAAATAATTACAGAAAACTTTCCAGAAATAAAAAAGAAAACAGATATACAAATTGTAGATGCATAGAGGACACCGAGTACACAAAATCACAGTAGACCAATGCCAAGACACATTGTTATGAAGATAGCCAATATACAGAACAAAGAGAAAATATTAAAAGCTACAAGAGAAAGGAGGCAGATTACATTCAGGGGTAAACCAATAAGGTTAACAATGGATTTTTCATCATAGACACTGAAAGCGAGAAGATCCTGGAACAACATATTTCAAACACTGAAAGACAATGGATGCCAACCAGGAATTCTGTATCCAGCAAAATTAAGCTTCAGGTACGACAATGAAATAAAAATCTTTCATGGTAAACAAAAGCTAAAAGAATTTGCAGCCAGAAAACCAGCATTGCAAAGCATCTTCAGCAAAACACTACACGAGGAAGAAATGAAAAACAACAACCAAAACCATCAGTGGGAAGTGCCTCAGTAATGACAGAGGGCAGGGGGGAAAGCTAATCATGGAGAAACAAACTAAATTAAAAAATAAATAAATAAATAATCAAACATGGCTGGAAGTACAAACCATATATCAATAGTAACTCTAAACGTTAATGGCTTAAACTCTCCAATAAAGCAACATAGGCTGGTAACATGGATTAAAAAAACAAATCCAACAATATGTTGCCTCCAGGAGACACATCTGATTGGAAAAGACATACACAGGCTGAAGGTGAAAGGTTGGGAAAAAATATACCACGCACATGGTCCTTGTAAGCAGGCAGGGGTGGCCATCCTCATATCAAATAAAATCGACTTCAAGACTAAGTTAATCAAAAGGGGTAAGGAAGGACAATATATACTGTTAAAAGGAACCATTCACCAACAAGACATAACAATTATCAATATTTATGCACCAAATAATGGTGCTGCGATGTTCATAAAACAAATTCTCCTCGAGTTCAAGAATCAAATAGATCACAACACAATAATCATGGGTGACTTCAACACACCTCTCTCACCATTGGACAGATCCTCCAAACAAAAGTTGAATAAAGAAACTATAGAACTCAATATCACAATCAATAACCTAGACTTAACTGACATATATAGAATATATCAACCATCATCAAGTGGATATACTTTTTTCTCAGCAGCACATGGATCCTTCTCAAAAATAGACCATATATTATGCCATAGGGCAACCCTCAGTAAATATAAAGGGGTGGAGATAATACCATGCATTTTATCTGATCATAATGGAATGAAAGTGAAAATCAATGATAAAAGAAGGAAGGAAAAATCCTACACCACATGGAAAATGAACAATATGTTACTGAATGATCAATGGGTTACAGAAGACATAAAGGAGGAAATCAAAAAATTCTTAGAGATAAATGAAAATACAGACACAACATATAGGAATCTATGGGACACAATGAAAGCAGTTTTAAGAGGGAAATTCATCGCCTGGAGGTCATTCCTCAAAAAAAGGAAAAACCAACAAATAAATGAGCTCACACTTCATCTCAAAGCCCTAGAAAAGGAAGAGCAAAACAACAGCAAATGTAGCAGAAGGCAAGAAATAATTAAAATCAGAGCAGAAATCAACGAAATTGAAACAAAAGAAACTATTGAAAAAATTAACAAAACTAAAAGTTGGTTCTTCGAAAAAATAAATAAGATCGACAGACCCTTAGCCATGCTAACGAAGAGAAGAAGAGAGAGAACTCAAATTACTAACATACGGGATGAAAAAGGCAATATCACAACAGATACTACAGAAATACAGAAGACAATTAGAGATTATTTTGAAAACCTATATTCCAATAAAATAGAAGATAGTGAAGACATCGATAAATTTCTTAAGTCATATGATTTGCCCAGACTGAGTCAGGAGGATACACACAATATGAACAGACCAATATCAATGGATGAAATTGAAGAAGCCATCAAAAGACTACCAACCAAGAAAAGCCCAGTACCGGATGGGTATACAGCGGAGTTTTACAAAACCTTTAAAGAAGAATTAATACCAATACTTTTCAAGTTATTTCAGGAAATAGAAAAAGAGGGAGCCCTTCCAAATTCATTCTATGAGGCCAACATCACCCTGATTCTGAAACCAGACAAAGACACCTCAAAGAAAGAAAACTACAGACCAATATCTCTGATGAACCTAGATGCAAAAATCCTCAATAAAATTCTGGCGAATCAGATACAAAGGCACATCAAAAAAATTGTGCACCATGATCAAGTAGGATTCATCCCTGGGATGCAAGGATGGTTCAATATACGGAAATCAATAAATGTTATTCACCACATCAATAGACTTAAAGATAAGAACCATATGATCATCTCGATAGACGCAGAAAAAGCATTCCACAAAGTACAGCATCCCTTTATGTTCAAATCATTAGAAAAACTAGGGATAACAGGAACTTTCCTCGACATTGTAAAAGCTATCTATGCTAAGCCTCAGGCTAGCATCATTCTGAATGGAGAAAAATTGAAGGCATTCCCTCTAAAATCTGGAACAAGACAGGGATGCCCTCTATCACCACTTCTATTCAATATAGTTCTCGAAACACTGGCCAGAGCAATTAGACAGACAAAAGAAATTAAAGGCATAAAAATAGGAAAAGAAGAACTTAAATTATCACTATTTGCGGATGACATGATTCTATACCTAGAAGACCCAAAAGGGTCTACAAAAAAACTACTAGAACTAATAAATGAATTCAGCAAAGTGGCAGGATATAAAATCAACACGCATAAATCAAAGGCATTTCTGTATATCAGCGACAAAAGTTCTGAAACGGAAATGAGGAAAAACACCCCATTCAGAATATCCTCAAAAAAGATAAAATACTTGGGAATCAACCTAACAAAAGAGGTGAAAGATTTATACAATGAAAACTACAGAACCCTAAAAAGAGAAGTAGGAGAAGATCTTAGAAGATGGAAATATATACCCTGTTCATGGATAGGCAGAACTAACATCATCAAAATGGCGATATTACCAAAAGCTCTCTATAGGTTTAATGCAATGCCAATCAAAATACCAACGGCATTTCTTGTAGAAATAGATAAAGCAATCATGAAATTCATATGGAAAAATAAAAGACCCAGAATAGCAAAAGCAATTCTAAGCAGGAAGTGTGAATCAGGCAGTATAGCGATACCAGATTTCAAACTATATTACAGAGCAATAGTAAGAAAAACAGCATGGTACTGGTACCAAAACAGGTGGGTGGACTAGTGGTACAGAATAGAGGACACAGAGACTAATCCACAAAGCTACAACTATCTTATATTTGATAAAGGAGCTAAAAGCATGCAATGGAGGAAGGATAGCATCTTCAACAAATGGTGTTGGGAAAACTGGAAATCCATATGCAACAAAATGAAACTGAATCCCCTTCTCTCGCCATGCACAAAAGTTAACTCAAAGTGGATCAAGGAGCTAGATATCAAATCAGAGACTCTGCGTCTGATAGAAGAAAAAGTTGGCTCCGATCTACATATTGTGGGGTCGGGCTCCAAATTCCTTAATAGGACACCCATAGCACAAGAGTTAATAACAAGAATCAACAAATGGGACTTACTTAAACTGAAAAGTTTTTTCTCAGCAAGAGAAACAATAAGAGAGGTAAATAGGGAGCCTACATCATGGGAACAAATTTTTACTCCTCACACTTCAGATAGAGCCCTAATATCCCGTGTATACAAAGAACTCAAAAAATTAGACAATAAGACAACAAATAACCCAATCAACAAATGGGCCAAGGACCTGAACAGACACTTCTCAGAGGAGGACATACAATCAATCAACAAGTACATGAAAAAATGCTCACCATCTCAGCAGTCAGAGAAATACAAATCAAAACCACCCTAAGATACCATCTCACTCCAGTAAGATTGGCAGCCATTATGAAGTCAAACAACAACAAGTGCTGGCGAGGATGTGGGGAAAAGGGTACTCTTGTACATTGCTGGTGGGACTGCAAACTGGTGTGGCCAATTTTGAAAGCAGTATGGAGATTCCTGGGAAAGCTGGGAATGGAACCACCATTTGACCCAGCTATTGCCCTTCTCAGACTATTCCCTGAAGACCTTAAAAGAGCATACTACAGTGAAACTGCCACATCAATGTTCATAGCAGCACAATTCACAATTGCTAGAACCAACCCAGATGCCCTTCAATAGATGAATGGATAAAAAAAAAATGTGGCATTTATACACCATGGAGTATCCCGAAGCACTAAAAAATGACAAAATCATGGAATTTGCAGGGAAATGGATGGCACTAGAGCAGATTATGCTTAGTGAAGGTAGCCAATCCCTAAAAAACAAATACCAAATGTCTTCTTTGATATAATGAGAGCAACTAAGAACAGAGCAGGGAGGAAGAGCAGGAAGAAAAGATTAACATTAAACAGAGATATGAGGTGGGAGGGAAAGGGAGAGAAAAGGGAAATTGCATGGAAATGGAGGGAGACCCTCATTGTTAAACAAAATTACATATAAGAGGTTGTGAGGGGAATGGGAAAATAAACAAGGAGAGAAATGAATTACAGTAGATGGTGTAGAGAGAGAAGATGGGATGGGAGGGGAGGGAGGATAGTAGAGGATAGGAAAGGTAGCAGAATACAACAGTTACTAATAGGGCATTATGTAAAAATGTGGATGTGTAACCGATGTGATTCTGCAATCTGTATTTGGGGTAAAAATGGGAGTTCATAACCCACTTGAATCTAATGTATGAAATATGATATGTCAAGAGCTTTGTAATGTTGTGAACAACCAATAAAAAAAGAAAAAAAAAAGAAGGTAGCAGACTAGAGTGTGGTTTTTTCCTTTCTTTTTTTTATCTTGGCAGGTGGTGGAGTTGAATTTCTTGAACTCTGCATGGGCATAGATATGCTAGGAACACTGTGTTTTGAGGGCTGCACCGAAGTGAACTTGAAGAGGTGTCTGAGGGAGTGGGCATGGGGAGCTGGGAAGTATAATTCATTTTCATTTAAAAAATGTTTCTTCCTATAAATCAGGGGGAGGAATGCAATTTTATGGGTTATTGATACTAATTAAAGATAGGCAGTAACTATAGTCTGAGTTTTAAGGTACAGAGTCACAGTGGACCCTCTTAAAGCCAGGTGTCACAGCTCTTAGCCCATTTGACCACACCCATCATCTCAGCAGATGCCCTCAGCCATCCCAGCTGGGAGCTCCGAGTGGGAGACCAGCTGCCTTCCCTAATGTGCGCCTGCTCCCTCATGTTTACCGTGCTCTGCTTTCCACTCTTCAGGGTCCCTCCCGTCACCCACAACACAGAACTCCTAAGAGAATTCCATCACATTTCAGAGCCAGATGGAACTTGCATAGCATATTAGCCAACCTCCTCATTTAACAGCTGAGGAAACACAATTCACCACTGAGAGCTGTTGGTGGACACCATTGTCTGCTGTGCGCGCTGCTAACAGAGAAATCTTGGTGGGCAGCAAGGGGACAAGAAGCAGAGGGACACAGAAAGGAGCAGAGGAGCTGGGCACACAACTGTAATCCCAGCCTCTGGGGAGGCTGAGGCAGGAGGATCACAAATTTAAGGCCCACCTCAGCAATTTAGTGACAACATGTCTCAAAATTAAAAAGGACTGGGATATAGTTCTTACCAGGCTGCCTGGGTCTGTATGCTCTTGGGGTCCAGCTACATGCCTGCCTTCAGGCTCCATAAGATAGCACTGTAGGGCTGGGGATGTAGCTCAGTGGTAGTGTGAGAGGACCTGGGTTCAGGCCCTAGCACCATTAAAAAACAAAAAACAAAAATACCCCTGTACCCTGATGACAAGAATTCCTTTTTTGATTATGGTAGCTAAAATCGGTTTGTTACTTGATATACATAATGAGTCAATCCAGGAATGCAAAGTCACCTATAAGAGCAAGAATAGTTTTTAAGATGAAACTATGACAATTAGTTTATGAGTTTCTTGTAGCTACTATAATACATTAGCACAAACTGGATGGCTGGAACAACAGAAATTCATTCTCTCACAGTTCAGAAGTCCATAAGTCTGAGCTCAGTATCAACAGGCTGAAATCAAGGTGTCAATAGGGCATGCTTCTTCTAGAAGCTCTAGGGGAGGATCCGCACTCTGTCTCTTCCAGTCTCTGGCATTCATTTACTTACGGTCACATCAGTCTAATCTCTGCTTCATGTTGCCATCTTGTCTTATGTCTGTTTATGGAATCTCCTCCCTCTCCCTTTCTTTTATAAGGACACTTATGATCACATTTGGGGTCACATGCATAATCTAGAATAATCTCATCCATCTCAAGATCTTTAATGCAATCGTTTCTATAAAGACTCCTTTTTACCAACTAAGGTAACATTCCTAGGTGTGAGGAATTAGGGTTTGGATCTATTTCTGGCCATTATTTAGCCTAGTACAACTGGGCTATTTAAAAAACAAAGTTCCAGTTAAAAAGTGGGTTAGTTGTCTAAGGAAGTTGATAAAGAAAGGTAGAACCAATGAGTATTTTGAGCAGAAGGTGTCCAACCCAAAGAACACAAAGACCTGACTTTCAAGGTTGCTGAATCTCCTTGGAGAAGGTGGAGGCATCATGTTGTTTTGTTCCATCAGCTGCAGTTACCTAGTTATCATCCATTTTTCTGACTTCAAGAAACTTTCTTATAGTTTGGCTGCATGTATAGATTGATCTACAGTGACAGAATATGCTAATTTGTACACCAGATATCTAGTTTGTTAGCTCATTATATTTTCATTGTAAATTTAGAGATCAGGATTTCAACTTTTTGTTGACTAATTTCTAAGTTTGGATCACAACATAATCAGGCTGTGAGATGAGGACTGTCCATCTACAAGTTCAGCCATATATTCACACACCAATAACGAATTCATCTCTGAAGGGAGAGTCAACTGAGTTTTAATCTCTCCAGTTTTCTAAGCAATGAATCCTAACTTAAGTTACCTTCCCACTCTGGAACAATCAACCATGGCTAGGGAATGAGGCATCTTGAATACGCCGCTTTTATTTTATAATTATTTGGAAGGGATAAGTTGTTTTCCTTAAAAGTTGAAGATCATGGCAAATGAATGAAATATATGGTTCCCTGCAGTCTTTATTATTGTTTATTAACTCTCAGAAGTGTCACCCATACCATCTATTCAATCTTCTTCATGATTATGTATTTGTGTATCTTTATAATTCATGGTAAAACTATAATTTCTCCTCCTTCCAATATATTTTTATTGCTTCTCCCCAGTTAATCTTTATAAAGTACCTTTGATTTATAATCTGTGGTGATTATTATTTACATATCATCTCTGTGTTTTTAGTCATATCTGTGTACCTCATGTATTTTATTTTTAGTAATGAGGTTTAAATCCAAGAGTGCTCTACCACTGAGCTACACCCCCAGCCCTTTTATTTTTTATTTTGAAGCCAAGTTTTGCTAAGTTTCCCAGTCTGAACTTGAACTTGTGATCCTCCTTCTACCAAGGAAATTGTGAAGAACTGGTTTCATGATTTTTGAACTCCTTAGATAATCCAAAAATGTCACAGTGTAGAGAAAGAGGAAGATTTGTTAAAGATCTCTTAGGCAGGCATGGTAAGCACACACCTGTAATCCCAGCTACTTGGGAGGCTGAGGCAGGAGGATTGCAATTTTGAGGCCAGCCTGGGAAATTTATCAAGAGGGGCTTTGTATTATGCCAGAGACCCAAGAGAGGGAGTGCTGCCTTGTCCTAGAACCTAGCATAAGATGCTACCTTTGGACCACATGTGGAGCTGTGGAAGAAGGTACTCTCTGCATTTAGGGGACATAAAGCAATGGCACCTCAGTCCTACCTAAGTAAGGGTAGAAGTGTCTGGGTTAGGATTGGTTTGGCCTTTGGATTAATGCTAGACTTTAGCTTAAGCTAACTGTCCTGTACCAGAAAATGATGGACATTTCTCTCCATGAGTGAATAATTAGGAGAAATGGTGTGGGACAAAGCTAGTGTTTGTTAATTACCTACTTGTATTGGATATTCTATAAATATCTTATTTTTTTCTTTTCATTTATTATTTATTTCTTTGATGCAGTGCTAGAAATTGAACCCAGGGCCTTGTGCATAATAGGTAGGCAAGCACTCTACTTCTGAGCTATATTCCTAATCCTTATTTATTTAAAAATATTAACAAATATAAATTGCATGTTATGGTATACAACATAAGATTTTGAAATATATAAGCATTGTGGAACGGTTAAATTAAGTTAATTAACATATGTATTACCTCACATATTTATCCTTTATTTTTGGTAAGAACACTTAAAGGCAGACATGGTAGCACACACCTGTAATCTCAGCTACTTGGGAGGTTGAGGCAGGAGGATTGCAATTTTGAGGCTACTCTGGGCAGCTTATCAAGAATCTGTCACAAACTAATTTTTTTAAAAAATAGGTGGGGATGTGGCTCAGTGGCTGAATGTTTGCCTCATATGTGAGAGAGCCTGGGTTCCATCCTCAGTATCACACAGAACAGAACAAACTCAAAACACTTAAAATCTGCTTTTTCAACAATTCTCAAGTATACAATACATAGTTGTTAACTATAGTTACTATGTGATACAGTTGATTTCTTAAATCATCAATTTTTAAAAATTTACTTATTTATTCTGATTTGTTATACATGACATCAGAATCCATTTCGATTCATAGTACACATATAGAGCACAATTTTTCATGTCTCTGATTGTACACAAAGTAACATCATACATTTGTGTCTTCATACAGGTACTTACGGTAATGATGTCCATCTCATTCCACTGTCTTTCCTAGCCTCATGTCCCCACCCTTCCTCTCTCTTCCCTTTGCTCTATCTAAAGTTCCTTTATTCCTCCCATGCTCAGCATCCACATATCAGAGAAAACATTCAGCCTTTTGTTTTTTGGGATTGGCTTACTTAGCATAATATTCTCCAACTCCATCCAGTTACCTGCAAATGCCATGATTTTTTTTCTCTTTTAATGCTAAGTAATATTAAATCATGTATATATACCACAGTTCCTTTATTCATTCATCTATTGATGGACATATAGGTTTGTTCCACAATTTAGCTATTGTGAATTGTGCGCTATAAACAGTGATGCGGCTGTGTCCCTGTAGTATGCTATTTTTAAGTCCTTTGGGTATAGACCGAGGAGTGGGATAGCTGAGTCAAATGGTGGTTCCTTTCCCAGTTTTCCAAGGAATCTCCGTACTGCTTTCCATATTGCCTGCACCAATTTGCAGTCCCACCAGCAATGTATGAGTGTGCCATTTTCTCCACATCCTTGCCAAACTTATTATTGTTTGTCTTCATAATAGCTTCCATTCTGACTGGAGTGAGATAAAATCTTAGAGTAGTTTTGATTTGCATTTCTCTAATTAATAAAGATGTTGAACATTTTTTCATATTGTTGATTGATTATATATCACCTTCTGAGAAGTGTCTTTTCAGTTCCTTGGCCCATTTATTGATTGGGGTATTTGTTTTTTTGGTGTTAAGTTTTTTTAGTTCTTTATATATCCTAGAGATTAGTGCTCTTGTTATGAGCCAACCATGGGCTGTGTGTGTGAGATATGAGCATTTGAGCACATGAGGGGACTGGACTGACATTGCTGCACTTACTGGGCTGTGTGACATATGTGTCCTTTTTGCTTGCTCTGCCTTTGATCCCACACACCACCTGAGATGAGTGTAGCTTTCCCAGATGTCAGTCAATCTGCTGACCCACAAGACATCACCCAGCAACCCCATGAAACCTAATCCCTTGCATTATTTGGGTTGAACTTTCTTGAATGTCTTTCCCCTCAATAAATAGGGTTTCAGGCATGCTCTCTCTCTCTTTCCAACAGACCCTTCACGTGGAGAGTCGTCCCTGATTCCTGCAAGCAAAAGGTATTTCTCTGTGTTGTGTGCTTCCTTCACCCTTTTCTTGGTTATTTATTTAGCCATCCTTTATGAACTCAGCTCAGGGTGCCAGCCCAGCTAGCTGGTGCTATGCTTTATCTGATGTGCCTGTCATAAAAATTTGCTCCCATTCTGTAGGTTCTCTCTTCACCTCACTGATTGTTTCTTTTGCTGAGAAGAAGCTTTTCAGTTTGAATCCATCCCATTTATTGATTTTTGTTAAATCATTAAAGGGCACATATTCTTGTTGATTTAAAGGTTGATATTATTGTTCCTTTTTTTTTTTCTCTTTTTGATACTGGGAATTTAACCCAGAGGTGCTCAACAACTGAACCTCATCCCCAGTCCTTTTATTTTTTATTTGAGGCAGGGTTTTGTTAATTTGCTTAGAGCCTCACTAAGTTGCTGAGGCTGGCTTTGAACTTGTGATCTTCCTACCTTAGACTCTGGAGTGGCTGGGATTACAGGCATGAGCCAATGCCCGGTTTATCATTCCTTTTTTACATATAAACTAAGGCTTAGAGAGGTTAAATAAATTGTTTAAAATCACATTTAATAACTGGCAGAGCCCAAATTCAAATATTAAGGTGTCAAATTCACAAATCTTCTGCTTTGCTGTCTGACTCTCAAGGAAGAGGGTGGAGTTTGGGGGAAATTGTCACACTTGTAATCCCAATGACTCAGGAAGCTGAAGCAGGAGGATCCAAAATTAGCAACTTAGTTAAAAGAAAAAGAAAAAAAAAAGACTGGGGATGTAACTTAGTTGTAGAGTACCTCTGAGTTCAATCCCTAGTAACCCCCCCCCAAAAAAAAAAAAAAAGAAAAGAAAGAAAGAAAGAAAGAAAGAGAGAGAGATGGTTGGTAAAGTCTGTTAGGTGGCTGGCCACAGAGAATGGATGGGATTGGATCTCACTGTCTTTATTATTCCTTCCTGTTTTCCCAGTTGTGATGTGCATTGCCCCAGAATTTTCAGCCATCTCTTAAGATACATTTTTATTTCAAAGGGAAAGGCTGGGCTGGGTTTTGCTCTCCACTGGGATCTGAAGGAATCAGCCAGGTCACTTCTTCCTGAGTGCACAGAAAGAGATGGGAGGGGCCCACAGCAAGGGACCCATCGCCAAGAACATCTCAGGGTGGAGAGACCTCTGGAACATTTTTTCCACTCTGCATCAGACAGGGTAAAATTGATTAGCACTTAATTGGTTTCAGCTGTTCTTAACATGCTGCATAGAAAACTTCTATGTACTTTTCTAAATTCAATATTCCTTATGGTTAACATATTGAAAGCCAAAAAATGTCCCTGAAGAAAGCACCAGAAATTAGTGATTTGGATCACATTGGGTTGTTTGCTGTTGCTCACACATTTGGAATGCTCTGGGAATGCTAAATACCTTGGGTTGGATATTAAAAAAGTAAGAAACAATTCTATGTCTAGTAAGACTCTTGGGTAGATAACTGCCACTTATAGACATCCATGTTGAGTTCCAGCTTTCTTTGCATAGCCATGTGATTTGGAGTAAACCTTTTCACATCTCTGGACTGCACTGCTGAATCTAGTCCTGAAAATGAGGAGATTGAACACAGTGATCTCAAAAGTTGCTCTCATACCTCAATTCTGTCATTTTTATTATTCTGATGTTTCACTATAATTCTGGAAACACAACAGGACAGTCCTAACTTGGTAAGAAGTGTGAAGAATAACAACAGCAAATAGTGTCCAGGAAGCCAATGAGGCTTCAAAGGGCCAGAGGATACATTATAGGGTGGGAAAATCTGTTTCACTGTGTTTTGGGGCAAGAATCATTTAGTCCCTCTACCCTTGATGTCTCCATCTATGAAAGGCAAATAAGAACACCTACTAACACAAAGATGTGCTCAATGCCGGGATCTAGCTCAAGGGTAGAGCATGGGCTTAGCATGCACAAGGCCCTGGGTTTAATTGAAAGCACCCCGTCCCCAAGAAAAAGTTTTGGTCAAAAGGTGGGGGTGCAAAAAGTGTGTATCAGACACTGAGGGCCACAGATAGGTTGTAGCTTCTCAACTATACTGCTTTCTCAGTCCTCCTTCCTTTTCTTCTTTGCTTTCTCTAAAGTTTCTACCCTCCAACTTTGGCTTTTATTTATTTTCCCTTGCTACTTCTCGCTTGATAACACCTTTTTTCTGTATCTTCTCTTTTCCAAAGCTTGTGGATGACCAAGATGGCAGCTAGAAGAGTGAAAAGTCCTAGAAAAATTCTGCCTTGTGACCTGGATGCTTAGGAGACCCTGAGAGGGAGCCATGTTCCCTACCCACTAGACTCTATAAGGTCCCAACACTTTTTGACCCATTACTACCAGATCTCAAGTTAGCATTCATTGGACTAACTTACAGGCCTAACCCCAACACCTGGGGAACTCCTGACCCTCTTCTAGCTGCACCAGGAACTTCCTCAATCACCCCCGGGGGATATAAGTATAAGTAGACTTACTTGAGCAGAGAGAGATGTGAGGCACCTCCATTAAATGGCTTCCTGTCCCTCAAAGCTAAAGATTCCTTTATGCCTTTATGCATAATAGCTTAGTGTTGAAAGTATCTCATGACTGGTACACTGAACCCAGGATCCAGAACTTCAGGGTCATAGACTTTCACTATGGGTGCAGGGACATTTTTTAGAGTGCTATTGTGAATGGTAGCAATGAAAGACTGATGGCTTTGGCTGTGATGGTTCTCTGGGAGTTATGCCCCTTCCTGATGGAGTAGTTTTGCATGAGGAATGCAAAGAGCTGTGATACTAAGGCAAAACTAGATATTGGATGTTTCAGGCTGTTTGTGAACCTCCCGGGGGGTGTATTAACAGCGTGGAACTCTTTCCCAGGGACAAATCATGTACTGGGAGTCTGACATGTGGGTGAGAGTTGAGTCTTGGGCATTTACTCATGCATTTGGTGATGCTAGCTTTCCTACATTGAAAAATGGACAACAGCATTCTCTCCCTTTGGAAATGTCATGTGCCCATCTGAGAGGGGAGTTACAGCTCGTAGGCAGCCAAGGCTTCCAGATGTCTTCTAATGGCTCTTTACCAAGCTCTGTCAGACTTGTCTGCGCATCCCTGATTCATGAAAGCAAAAAAAAAAAAAAAAAAAAAAAAAAAAAAAGAGGCTACCCAGGGAGCTCTTAGGAGCAACAGAGTCCATAGTGCTGCCCACTCTTGTGTGCTAACTACCATCTTGGAATCTGGATCTTTCCTGATTTTATTGAATTCCTTTTACTGGACCTTTTCCTGGCAACCTGAGACTTCCATGTTATTTCAGGCAACAATCCTTTTGAGTTTACCCATGGTTGGAAATGTTAGGGCATTTATGTAATAGAAATCAGAAAAAGAAGATAAAAGTGCTTTGTGCACTCTGAATGCTAGTGTTTATTACTTCTGTTGGTACATAAACCCCCATGACACCTCCCCCGGGGCTCCCCTCTGTGTGCTGACAGAGGGCACAGCACCCTGTCATCTTGTGACTACATGCTGTTGTTCCCCAAGGAGAAGCCCAAGAACATCCTTCTAGCTTGGTCAGTCTTGGCGGTAAGCTCAGTCCCGGGAGGTCCTCATTCTGTTCTTCTTCCCGGTAGTCATGGCAACACTCAAACATAGACCCCAGGCATTTCCCATAATGAATCAACTCCAATTCACCTTGAATTACAGATGGATGATGGAACGTCACCTAGTTTTAAAATTATTAAAAAGAGAACGAGAGAACTTTTATTCTTAGAGTCACTGGTGCTCCTCAAGTGTTGCTCTGGCTCAGCCGTGGGAGAGGAGGGTGTGGTTGGAATCATGGCCAAGCCCCACAGGCTCTCAGCACAGTTCTGTTTCTCCTCTGGGCTCTTCTCCCAGCACTTCTGAAGGCTGCCCTTTCTTTCTCTGGCATCCTGTTAGAGTCAACTCATGTAAGCAATTTAATGAGCCAGCCAGCATTATACGATTTTTGCAAATTGAATGATAGAGGTTTATAAGGAAACAAGCCCTGATTATGAAAGGTGCCATGAATATCAAGTTCTACACTGCTGCTCTTGAATTGGCTTTTTTAAAATTAAAGAGCTGATTATAATTTTGGCATCAGAACTGCTAAAAAATATTAGGAACTGATTTGGAAATTCTAGGCTTTCAATTTTCCCATCTCCCCCGCCCCGGCCCCCCGTTATTTTTGTTTTCAATCAGAAAATCTGGTATATCTTAAGATATTGCTTTTACCATAGGCCATAAACTTTATTCTCAGCTTCTACGCCCTGGAAATATTCAGCTACTCAGAATATTGCTATTTATATTCAGAAAGATTTTCTTTTAATCAATCAGGTTGACTTTGTAAGTAGTTAGGTCTGTTGAGACAAACCTCTGCTTTTCCAACTTTTTTAGTGGTGATGAAATTATGAGAACTACTCTACATCAAAATTATGCCTTTAGATATTATCCTATTAAAAATAAAGATTAAGGAAAAACAATGAAAAGAAACAGAGGAATAGGAGAAGACTCTATCCTTCCCCTGCCACCAGGCTCCCTCAGACTACTTGAGATTGGGCAGTTTCACTGTGGTCCAGTAGAGTTTAAATTCCCCTTCCTGTTAAGGATGACAAGGAAGAATTCCTCCCTAACAGAAGATTTTGTGTTCTGAAGTCATTGTGTTCTTAGGCTTTGGTCCAAAGTGACTTCATTTTTCTGCCTATTAGGATTTAAGAGAGGCTGTTCATGTGAGGGCAGCAGTTTTGTGAGCCAAAGTTGTCTTCCTTTTGATTCATATTAAGTAATAGTGAGCTATGTGTTAAGAAGTCTATCAAGTTTCTCCAGAATTTCAATTAAGTATTGTAGAACTCTTCTTGGCCAACCACACGGATAATTGAAATACACATAATGGATCTGATAAACTTAATGAATTGGCATTGGGAAGATATAGGAATAGCTGCTAAAACTCCAAAAACAGCAGTTCTCAATCTCACACTAGACACATCAAAATGAATTTCAGCTGTATCCTAACGTTGACATGAGAGTCATATGAGGGTTTGTGTTTTTAATTGGTTTGAATGGAATGGAAAAAATAATTCTAGAGTTTCAAAAGGAAATGAAAGGTTTAGTAATCCTGAGCCCATTTGCTAGGAATGGCGCAACCTTCTTAGCTACTAACATTAAACTTCAGTAACTGACACCACTGTGAACCTAAAGTCCGTATTCTTGAGAGACGGTGGGAGAAGAAAATTGGCACTTGAAAAGTTATCCCTCAAGGTAGTTACTCTAGCCTTCAAGGAAAAAGAAATGTTTCAAAAGCTACTTTAAAAAGATAATTCAAAGCTAGACCAAAATAAGGGGGAAAAAGAAAGGAGATCCCATGAAAATAGAACGGTGATCAGTAGAGTAGAGGAAGGGTAGAGAGGGAGGGAGGAGGGATGAGAAAAGGAAGGAATGTTGGAATGAAACTGACCAAATAATGCTATGTACATGTATGAATGTACCACACTGAATTGCACCTTTATGTATATCTATAAGGCAGCAATTAGATAAATAGAAGGAAGACCAGTAGGAGAAGGAGAACGGGGAGGGGGAGAAAAGAGGGAGGGAAAAAGTGCTGGGAACTGAAGTGGAGCAAATTATGTTCCATGCACAAAGATTATATAAAAATGAACTCCAACATTATGTATAACTATAATGCACTGATAATACACTTTATTAGTACACTATAATATACCCATAAAACATCAGAAAGATAGTTCAAGGTGTGCAAAAAAGGATTTTTGTAGAACAATGGTTATTACAACATTATTTACCGTAGTGAGAAATTGGAAACAAATAGCCAAAAAAGTAGAAAACTGGTTAAACAAATTATGATACATTTACCCAATTGAATCTTATATAATCATAAAACAATGCTATGCTGCAGTAATAAAGTTCATAAGAAAAATTGTGATTTACATTAAGAGAAAAAAAAACAGATTATAAAATTATAGTCTAAGTTAATAGTGGTATCTCTGGGGAGATACCAAAAATCTTGAGTTTTTTCGGCCCTTTTCTACATTTTCTTTGTAATCAAAGAGCAATAATTATCATAAGAAGCCACTTCATTTATGAATCTGCTGAAAGATGGTGCATTTTTACTTGAGAACTCTCAGATTACTTAGCTTGTCAGAGATGCATCTACTTATAGTTCTCATCAATTTTTTAAAAATACCTATCACTTCCCCTCATGTTTGGAAGCTTTCTTCTTTCTGTTTATGCAATGCATTGGGAAAATCAAATTTTCTTGTGCCAAAGTCATCAAAAATGGCCTTAATTTTGTTTCTGTGAAGTCTCTTTAGAAGTTGTTGGGAAGAAGCCATCAGGGCTGCAGTAAAATAGCTCTTTATTACTGCAAAAATCTCCACAGAAAAATTCCATCTTTAAAGCAGCAGGCACAACTCAGAAACCGAAAAGAAGACAGACATGTTAAGCTAGGGTGCTCCTGCATACACAGCCTGGACCAAAATGATCCTCTAAAGATGGAGAATTGAAGCTTCCAGCAGTAAAAGTGTAGGCTGGGAATAGATCAGTCTGTAGGTGAACTCAGCCTGGTGGGGGAGGAGCCCTGTCCACTGCAATGTCACAGCACAAATGAAAATGAGTCTTGGCTAGACAGGAAATTCCATTAAACCGTATTATCTTAGCATATCAGGAAACAGTATCCATATACTAGCTGTGTCTGATTTAAGACTCATACGTTGAGGGAAAAACTACATTTCAAAAACTACAAAATCTCTGCAATAGCATCTCAACACATGTCTGTCTATCTTTCACATACATATACACACACAGTGGGGAAAAGGATATTTTAAGATGGCAGTATCTGGAATTCTCAGTGTTCTCTCCTGTTACATCTCTGCCCATGCCCTAGAGCTCTTCCTTTTCTCCAAGGTATTCATATTTTTTACCTCCACCCCACACCAGGTGCAAACCCAATTGCTTGAAGGATAACGAAATAGCATTACTCCAGGCCCCTGGCCGCTCAGGTTACATGCTCTAGGGAAGGAGAAACTCCAACAGAGACAGTGTGACTACAGAGTAGCTGACTGTGGGTTGAGAGGCACAGGAAAATGCAGTTGTTTGGCCCCACACCATGGAGATGAGGAAACCAGGTCTCAGTGGAGGAAGAGTAAACTGAGAATGAATAGAGATGGAAGAGAAAGGGTTAATAATGTGAGCAAGATCAAGATACCAAAGTGTGACCTAGGCAGGATGAAGAATGAGGGAGATGTGTTCTGGGAATGAGCTGCTAAAGAAGGGTCACAGTAGGAGGTGTATAGTAAAGGCTGACTATTGCAGTAGAGATCTGTACATTGTTCATTGTCTTGGTTTTGTGTATCAAAAATATCTTTATTTTTCTGTCTCTTAAGTTGTAGTTTACCTGGATGTAACTCTACATTGGGAGTTTTATTCTTTCATCATTTTGAAGACTGCTTTCTCCATTGTTTTGTAGTATTTAGGGTTGTAGCTGAGAAGTCTACTAGCATTTTTGTTCCTCCTCCTCCTCTTCTCTTAAAAAATAATTTCCGTTTTCTTTCCAGCAGTTTTAAGATTTCCTTTTATTCTCAGTGCTCTAAGCTTATTACAAAGTTCTTGGCTGGGGTTTTTATTTTTTATTTTTTTAGTATCAAGAGTGAACTTTCAAGGTTTGTGTGTTTTGCTCTGGAGAATTCTTGGCCAGTACTTTGGTGTTAAACACCTTGTGTTGCTTCTCTCTCTTTCTTTTCACTCTCTTTTTCTGGGTTGTATATTATACATTTTTGACAACTCTTTCGTATATGTGAACTTTCTATCTTTCTGAGTTGAATTTGGGCGTAAACTCTGCCCTATGAGATTCCTAGTCACCAGTACTTCCTTTCCTGAGTCTAGAATTTATTCCATGTATTCAGCATTTTTAATTTATTATTTTTATTATTTATTTATTTATTTGGTAGTGGGGATTGAACCACTTTACCGCTGAGCCACATTCCCTGGCCCTTTTAATTTTTTTTTTTTTTTTTTGAGACAGGGTCTTGTTAAATTGCTTAAGGCCTCGCTAAGTTGCTAAAACTGGCCTTGAACTTGGAATCCTCTTGCCTCAGCCTCCCCCGCTGCTGGAATTACAGGCTGCACGCCACCATGCCTGTCTACTCAGCATTTTTAAAATACCAAGAGCCATGGTTTCACTTCCCAGAGTTCTATTGGGTTATTTTGTATGTTCATCTGTTCTCGCTTCATTTATGCCTGTTTTTGTTTCAAAATGGCTAGTTCTTTTTATAAATGTTATTTATAACTTTTTGAGCATTCTTGACAAATTTTAACCAATTTGTCATACTTCATTAAAATTAATTTCCTACTGGAGTTTTATTCTGATTTCATATTCTACTGACTGTGTTTTTTAGGATTAGTTTTCATGAATTTTAAAATTTTGATTTGTAAGCTTTGTTTTTAATCAAAGTGTTTTGTTGTTTGTTTTTTCTCTTTTCTCTCCCTGTGTCCATTTCTGTAAATCCAGTGGTTCTTTCCCCTGATTCTCTGGAATCCCACCTCAAAACTGGGCAACTCAAGGTTGTTGGCCGTGGTGATATCACAGATATCTCAGCTCTAGTCACCAAGCCAGCATGTGCCTTTAGTCTTTTCCTGGTTTGGGGTCTGTATCTGTGTTCTCTCACCTGGCTGGTCCCACAGATTCTCCTCAATCACAGCTCAGGCAGCCTCTGGCTAAGGACAATGTTCTGATTCAGGTCCCTTGTGTCAAACTCCCACACTCAGCCACTACCACCTGATTCTGATCCTAGAGACCAGCAGGTCTGTGGTCTCAGTCCAACTCCCTCTTTTGCATTCTTTTTTTAAAAAATAATTTGTAGACATAGTACTGTTTTCTTGAACTCCACAATGTCATTTTTGTCTACTTTTTTAGTTTATCCATCTTTGCCATGTGTTTGGGGAAGAACAGCAAGTTCAGTATAAACTATCTAATTTTTAATTTTATGCAAAATGATTTTGCATATAGTGTGATATAGCATGATATTATTTACATATGTTCAATGTATAGTGATCAAATCAGTGATTGGCATATCTATCGCCTCAAATGTTTATCATTTCTTTGTGAAGAACATTAAAAATCTGTTCTTCTAGTTATTCTGTAATATACAATAAATGTTAACTATAATCACACTACTGTGCTATGGAACACTTGAACTTATTCCTCCTAACTGTGACACAAACTTTAAAGTATTATTATTTCATTTTGATTTGGTTCAAAATGTTCCTCATATATTCTTTTTCCCTTTTTATTGTTTCCTTTTAGTTGTACATCACATTAGAATTCATTTTGACATAATTATATAAGCTCAGAATATGATTTGCCCTAATTGAGTGCTTAGTTACTTCCCCTTTCCGTCCTGTGCTCCTTCCCTCCTTCCCTTTCCTCTCTTCTATTGATCTTTCTGCTATTTACTTACAGTAATTTTAAAAAAATATTTATTTATTTTTAGGTGTAGATGGACACAACACAATGCCTTTATTTTTATGTGGTGCTGAGGATCAAACCCGGGTCCTGCCGGTGCTAGGCGAGCGCTCTACCACTGAGCCACAATCCCAGCCCCTACTTACAGTAATTTTTTCAAGTTAGTGTCTTGTGAATATACATGATGGTATATTCATATATGTACATAGGAAACTTAGGTTAGATGCATTACTGTCTTTCCGTACCCTGTCCCTCCTTCTCTCTCCCTCTCAATCCCCTCAATCCGTTTTATCTAGTCCACCAATCTTTCTTCTTCTATTTTGATAGAATGCCCCTGACTTTTTTTCCTCTCTCTCTCCCTCCCTCCCTCCCTCTCTCTCTCTCTTTCCCTCTCTCTCTCCCTTCCTCTCCCTCTCTCTCTCCCCTTCCTCTCCTTCTCTCTCTCTCTCTTTCATTCTCTCCCTCTCTCTGTCTCTTTCTCCCCCATCCCTTGTCCCCAACTCTTATTTTGAATAGCTTCTGCGTATCAGAGAAAACATTCAACCTTTGACTTTTGGGGTCCAGCTTATTTTCATCTATGTTCTGGTAAAAGCCATAATTTCATTCTTTTTATGGCTGAGTAATAATATTATGTTGTGTATATATACACCACGATTTCTTTATCCATTCATCTGCTGAAGGGCACCTGGGTTGGTTCCATAGCCTAGCTATTGTGAATTGTGTTGCTATAACCATTGATGCGGTTGCATTACTGTAATATGCTGATTTTAAATCCTTTGGATATATACCGAGGACAGCTGGGTCATATGGTGGTTCTATTCCTAGTTAGTTGTGGAATCTCCATACTGCTTTCCAGAGTGGTTGCACCAATTTTCAAGACCCACCAGCAATGTATGAGTGTACCTTTTCCCCCACATCCTTGCCAACATTTACTGTTACTTGCATTCTTGATAACTGCCATCCTGATTGGAGTGAGATGGAATTTCAGTGGGGTTTTGATTTGCATTTCCCCAATTGCTAGAGATTGAACATTTTTTCAAATATTTGCTGACCATTTGCATTTCAGCCTTTCAGAAGTGTCTGTTTAGTTCTTTTGCCCATTTATTGATTGGGGTATTTTTTTATTTTAGTGTTAAGTTTTTTGAGTTCTTTTTATATTCTGGGTATTGATGCTCTTAGGAGCAGGTGGTAAAGATCTTCCTGTCCAATATTATTAGAAGTCCAACAACTGTTTTTAAACACCAATCTTGCTATGCTTTTACTTTTTTTGGACAAATGGTCATTAATAGTACATAGGCTATGGGTTATCATGCTTAAGGAAAAATGAGAATTTATATTTCGCAAAGCTAAGATTACTTGCTAAATATAAAAATAATGGGGTAGGATTTTCCCTCTCAAGAGAAACTGTTCTCACTAGAACA
The DNA here is from genome assembly GCF_964194105.1 of Spermophilus citellus. Lineage (NCBI taxonomy): Eukaryota > Metazoa > Chordata > Mammalia > Rodentia > Sciuridae > Spermophilus > Spermophilus citellus. The sequence goes on from NC_138188.1 coordinate 105,053,464, forward strand.
CCAACTCTGCGTATAGCTGGACACAATGGTACACGCTTATAATCCCAGCAGCTTGGGAGGCTAAGGCAGGAGAATTGCAAGTTTAAAGCCAGCCTCAGCAACTTAGTGAGGCCCCAAGCAACTTAGCAAGACCCTGTCTCTAAATAAAATATAAAAAAATGGCTGGGGTTGCCACTCAATAGTAAAGTGCTCCTGGGCTCAATCCTTGGTATAAAAAAACAAAAACAAAAACAATAACAAAAGACAACTCTGCATCTGAATTGATTTGCAAATTTGGTGGTCTTTCAAGACCTAAAGTTTAAAAGAATCTAAGTCTATGCTCTCAAGATTTTATGAAATCACAGAATTTTGGAGTTCAAAGGAACATCAAAGATCATATAGCATATGGCCTTTCTGGGTCTGGAAGAGGACACTAGGAAATTAAAGGTCTTGCTCAAGGTTACATAGTAAGCTAGAGTTTGAATAACTGGGTCCTTTTAGGTTTATATTTTTCTAATAAAATTGTCCTTTGTGTATAGAAATGACAGAACTAAGAGCTTGAAAATTTCTACTGCAGTGTTTATTTATTTATTTACAAAGTGGAGGTACTTCAAAGAACAAATCACATCCAGGTTCTTAAATTCTCAAATGCAGTCAACTGGGCTGGGGATGTGGCTCATGCGGTAGCGCGCTCGCCTGGCGAGCGTGCGGCCCGGGTTCGATCCTCAGCACCACATACCAACAAAGATGTTATGTCCGCCGAGAACTAAAAAATAAATATTAAAAATTCTCTCTCTCTCTCTCTCCCCTCTCTCACTCTCTCTTTAAAAAAAAAATCAAATGCAGTCAACTATGTGTTTTGTAAAAGGCAGTTATTTACACACCAGCATTTCTTGGTTTAGAAAGAAAGCTGAGTTAGCAAGGAGACTCTTTATTCTGTCTGTTACACGGTCATGTCCTTTTCAATGTCTGATCCAGATAAATATGAGAATAAAAATGAAAAATAGCTGAAAATATCACCTTTTCAAGGTGAGGCGTTCCAAACATCAAATTCTGACTCTGATGAAGCAGAGAAGTGAAGTGGTTTACTACAGGAGTTTCGTGTAACTCACAAATTCATGGAGAATGCTAGAGAACCAGATAAGTTTCCCAAAAGGACCCTACACTTTAGAACAAGCCTGCTGAGAAAAATCCCTGCTGCTGCAGGCACTGAGCACTATGTGCTAGAGTGACTTTGATGCTTATAGAACTGGATTTTACTGAAACCATTACTACCACCACAATCCCCACCATTTCTGCTGTGGATAATGCTCTGTACAGCCATAGGAGCTCAAGTTGTCACCTCTACTGACCCTGAAAGCCAGTCAGTTCCCTGTCCAAAGCTTCCTTCTTCAAGCAAGAAGAAGGAATTCTTACAGAAGATATATCTGCTGTGCTTGGATATATCTAGTTGGCGCACTCTGGTTCACATACTAACAAGCGAGCTCCAAATGAGGGGAGGGGGAGGCAAGTTTTCTTTCTTCAGTCTTGGAGAGACAGGGCTCTTAATATGGAAACTTCTTCCAATACAGCCACAATGTTCAGGTACCAGGTAGAGAGCAAGTTTGCCAGTGTTTACTACATTTATAAGTTAAAATTGCCAAACAAATAAAAAATTTGAGGTGGCCACGGGGTTGCATGTGAAATAAGATGGTCCATTTTCTAGACATTCTCCATTAACACTGCTAAATCCACCTCATTCTTCTGCACCCTGCACAGTGCTGAAGAAGGCCAACCTATAAGCATTGCACCAACCAGCTTCCTTTCCATTGGCCTCTGGGTGGGTATGACCCACAGGAGGGTCTGGCAGGAGTTAGGAAGTTAGCAGAAAGATGAGGTTTGGACATGTAGTCTCCAATTCTGTGTGTGTGTGTGTGTGTGTGTGTGTGTGTGTGTGTCTGTGTGTGTGTGTGTGGTACTGGGGATTGAACTCTGGGGCACTTTACCACTGAGCTACTACATCCCCAGCCCCTTTTAATTTTTTTTTTTTTTAATTTTGTGACAGGGTTTCACAGAGTCTCACTTAGTTTCTTAGGACATTGCTAATTTGTTGAAGCTGGCCTTGAACTTGTGATCCTCCTGCCTGAGCCTCCCAAACTGCTGGAATTACAAGCATGAGCCACCAAGCCTGATCCCCCAATTCCATCTTGATTGGGCTGCAGGTTATTTCTCTCCTGACAGCTCTTGTTGGGTGGTTCTCTTCTACTGTTGGGTTCTGACCACCACTCTTCCCTCCTACATTTCAGGTCTATGATTCCCACTAGACAACCCATCTCTTGTGGTTTATTGTACCTCTCACTACACCTTGTAATTTCTTTAAAATCTTCTCAATTTATCCTATTTTCATGTGCCGTCCCAACCCTGCCAGGATCCTGAATAACACACCCATCCAATCACCATGACACGTGCTCAGATCTTGTATTCTCTTTTCACCAAAGTGCTAGAATATATTTTTTTTGTTTTCCTCTGAAATATAAACTACTAATTAGTTGAATTAGATTAAGATAATATTTTTAAATATGACAGTAGGAGAAATCTTTCATTAAGGTTTTGAAATTTATTTTGTGTAGCTCTTGTCCTTTTTAGTCCTGGCCATGCATCATAGAAAGTTCTAAAAAAAAATCATGAATTTGGGGCCCCATTTCAGACCAGGGGACACCAGGGCATATGCCTTGACTGGTTCTGAGGCAAACCACAGACAGATGTGAAGGAAGATGGATTCACAGAAACAACACAGCATTATAGCTATTGCTGCTGCCTCTCTACACATACTAATGGGCATATTGCCTTCTCAATACCACAACTGTGAGAGTACTAAAATTAGTCCCCAAGTGGGTTTTTTTTTAATGCAGAAGAAAATTATGTCTGAATTTGAATTCTCATAAAATTCTATAAAGGGCTTCTTTGCTTAAATGGCTGTTTTCCCTAGTTGGCTCTGATTGATGGATAATTTCCCCTCACATTCTAACAGATGTCTTAGCCATTTATACCCCTATTAACATAAAATACTCTCCACATAAAACTTATACTTATATGACGTAGCATTGAATCAATGGAAATTTCTGTTGCATTCTTCTTTATAAAAAACGACAGCAACAAGGAAATAATAATGCAACAGAGTAAAAGAAATCAGCTGGCAGGGGAGGTTCAACCAATCCTCTCCATCTACTTTCATTGTGTATGTAATCACTAATCTTCAGAATGAAGGACAGAGGAATTGCATTATCTTTGGTCTTGAAATACTGTTTTAGTATGGTCACTATTTACTAAATGTATTTGTGTGCCTATCTCTCCTTCACGTTTTATGGAGAATGAAGACATATGATATGTATAGCTAACAATACGAGAGGAATGATGGTGAGAATTATTTAAGTCATATTAAACACTAAATTGTGTGACATTCAATGGAAAAAATATAGGGATGTCTAGTATGTTCTAGTGTAATATGTGTTTCAGTGTTTTTTTTTAACTAGTCAGCCATCTTGGACCAATGGATTTTGATGGATGGCCCAGCTGGCAGTTATGATAATAACTCTCTTCCTAAGCCTCCTCTTAACATGGCTTGAAATTGCATTCCACTTGTAGCACCCACATTATAAACCTCTTCTAAAACTATTCCACAATAATGACTCTAACACTAGATTTCTTACATCCCCCACTTGTACAATTCATTTTTTTGAACCTACAAATAAATTCATACTCATTCCTATTCCATTATTCTGGTGTTTGAGGTCCATTATCCTAAGATAATTTGGACCCTGGTTCTGTCATTCAAAGTATTTAGGTTTCCTTCCCAACTTTGCTCACCTGAAATCACAATTGAGATAGGTCTTAACCATAAGGAGTTGTAGTGTGCGGTGAAGTTTGTGAAACTCTGTTGTCTGTATTATTTCATGTTGTCATCCAAGTCTCAGGAAGTGATTGTTCCCTTTCTCATAGGTGAGACCACTGAAGCTCAGGACAGTGAGATGACTTCCTAGTAACTGCAGCAGGATAAGAATACATGTCTTCAGACCAGTACCTTGAGGCACTTTCTTTCTTTAAAATATTGCATATTTTTAATGGATTCTTTTATTTATTTGTAATTTTATAAATTTTATAAATAACATGTTAAGTACATTAACATTGCATAAAACAAACACCAGAAATAAATTAATATCTTCCTTGGTCTTTCCTTCAACTCTATGTCCTTCTCCAAGAGCACAGCTTGGATTGTATTCTTCTCTTGTGCTTCATCACTTTTGAAAATGGTTCATTTTGTGAAATATCATATGGTAATTTTCTTCTGTAACTTGCTTTTTTTCAAATTTTAACATATTTTAGAGCACTTTCTAAGACAGTATTTACATATATTTTTTGTCTAATGCACAGTGTTACATTATAAGGATGTGTGTACAGATGGTCCCTGACTTATAATGGTCCAATTTATGATTTTTCTTTACAGTGGTGTGAAAAATGATATACATTCAGTAGAAAGTATACTTTGAATTTTGGTCTTTTCCTGAACTGGTAATGTGTGGTATGATACTTTATCCTGAGGCTGGCCAGTAGTGACACAGCTCCTAGGTAGCCAGCAACTGTAAGGGAAATGACCCATGCTCCATAATGTCGTATGTTGCTAAGCTATGATGTATGGTAGATTAGGTGTATTAAGCATAATTGCAACTTATGATATTTTCAACTTATGATGGATGTTTCAGGATGTAGCCCCATCATAATTCCAAGAGTATTTGTGATTTATTTAACTGTCAATAGACATTACTATTGTTTTCTTTCATTTCATTACTTTTCATTACTACAATATTCAAAATATTGTAATGAAGATCTTGTGCATGAATCTTTGGGCACAGTTGGGGAATTTCTCTAGGCTGTATATCTGGAAGTAGAATTATTGCTTGAAAGGGATGTCCACTTAAGATTTTGATAATGAATGCCAAAATTCCCCTCCAGAAAGGACATTTCAATGTGTATTTCCACCAAAGTATATAAGAATTTCATTTCCTCACACTTTCAGTAATATTGATTAGCACTATTTGTGTTTTTTTAATAATGTAAATTACTCCAACTTTAATGAGCCTGAGCATTTTGTATATCCTTTTCAAAGAATTGCTCATTATTTTTATAATATTTTCTGACTATACCTAATGTCTTCTTATGAACCAAAAAGGTGTTGAAGAATACAGGAATATGTATAGAGTTATAAACAACTTTATAGGCTTTCCCTACAATGGGTGTACATCTGCTAACAAAGAATTGAATGCAGATATTTGATGAGCAGCAGACCCCCCCCTATCAGTCTACAAGCTGGGCAACATCCCTTCGTGGTGTTCAAATGAGTATTATGAGCATCTTTGCAAAGCACTGTGCTGAAAAAAAGATTCACTTTATCTGGTATTTCTATATTCTATATATTTTTGTTCTATCCAAAAATAATATGAAGGTTGTTTGTACTGTCTTAATGATTAGTTAATGTTCATGTAATGTCTCTTCAAGAATATTTTGCAGAAAGTAATGCTCAGCTCACTTTATAGATTCTACATTTAATTTTCTTTCCATTTAAAAACATCTGTATTCTTGCTTGGCTCATATTTCTGGCACTTGCCAATTTTTTCTATTTCCCTGAGAAGAGAGGCAATGGTTCTGAGACCTATAATATTTTGCCAGTCTGCACAGCCTGTCTACTGAGTTCTGTCTGACTCTCTTCATTTCAAATTACTCTCTGTGTTACCTATTTTACCTCTCCCAGTTTGGAGATCAAGTTCCTTAGTTGAGAATAAAGAAGCAATTGAGTGGCTTTGCCTTTCTTCTCTAAGAACTCAGTTATTCTTTTCTTCATCTTTCTGCTTCAAACTGTGGTGTGTTTTTTAAAGTCCTCTCTGTGGTCTTCATTTAGCACTCCTCAGCTCATTCTTGAGTTTCACCTTACAGGGTTTATATCCACTGTCTTTCTCACCTTGGTATGTGTCCCTTCCCTAATTTTTTCATGTGTCATTTTGAAATACAGATTCATCCCAGAACCCCATGGAAGGTCATATTTGCTTCTGCAGTTAACATTATAGTACAAAGTTCATTTTTGAGAGATCCACATTTTAAAAAATCCTTTTTGTTGTCTTTAGCCTTTGTGTTATATTTATATTTCTACAGATTTTTTGAAGTTTGTTTCCCTTAGAACCTCAATGATATATCTACTATAATCAAAGGTTCTTCTTTTTTTTTCTTTTATAGAATCTGGTATAACTTAATCTCATTATTTCATCTTCAGGAAGGCAAAGACTGCATTTTATTTCACATTTGTTTAAGTGAAGATTTCACACACACCCCTTCTATAATACTGGTGTTTGTAAGCCGGGGTGCTCTAACACTAAGCTACACCCCCAACTCTTTTTAGTTTTATTTTGAGACAAGGTCTTGCTAAGTTTCCCAGGCTAGCCTTGAACTTGGGGTCTTTCTGCCTTCAGGCTCCTAAATAGCCAGGTATAAGCGTGTACCACCACACCCAGCTTGAAATCAAGACTTCTGTCATATAAACATCACTAACAAATCCTTCCTTGCTAGTTAGAATGCGTGTAAGGTAGCAGTGCCTGTTATGCCTTTTAAAAAATGGAATTATCAAGAAGGCAAATCAAGAATACACTAAATTCTAAGATTGTTGTAGAGAGTTAGAACAGATGTCTAAATAGTTGAAGCAACCAATCAGTATTACATCTTGCCTCTGACATTTTAATTATTTGATTTAGGAAAGCATCTTCCAGCTCCTCCATTTGGCCTGGCGTTCCTAGCCTGCTCCCATAAATAACGGTACTCCCTCACTCTTGTTTAGTTCTCTCCATATGCTGTACTTGTGGATGCCACATATTTTCAGTTTAGATGCTTGGTGGTAACATATACCCATTTTTACCCGACGTATTTGATATTGAAAAGAACACACTATTCCACTGTTTCACCTGGCTCCACTTCCCAATAATATCTAGAAAATCATATTTATCAATGTAGTGGTGCTGTGGTACACCATCCGTTCCTTTTCAGGAATAAATTTCTCAGTCCCTTTGGGGACTGCCTCAGCTGAAGAGAGTGTCCTCATCCCCAAGGCCATTCCAGGGTAGCCTACCTTTATTGACAGATCAGTGTGGATGGTAAAGGATTGGGTGTCCCTCTTGCCCCAGTTCAGGACAGCTCTGTAGGGCCATCAGAACTCCTCAGCAGAGCTGGCTGCGGCATTCCACTGAGACTGCCTGAGTGCTCCACTTCTCCCTCTGCTTAGTCTTATATCTTTCCTTCCCTTCCAAAGGCCTTAATTCCCCAAATCACTGTCTAATAAGCTTCTTAAATGCCAATCAGATTCCTGAGAAACCCAACAGGGGACCATCTGCTTATTTTTTGTTGTTGTTTAGTTTCCTTTTTGACAGAGTCTTGCTGTGTTGTCCAGGCTGGCCTTGAACATGGGCGCTTCCTGTTCAGTCTTGAGAGTAGCTGGGACTATAGGCCACAGCACTGCACTTGGCTCAATTGGCTTGTTTTAAAACTTTGGTTATATTGGGTTATCTTGTACACTGAAATATGAATAATTGAGCCATCAGTATTATTCCCAGCCTAGTTCTTAAATGTATTATATTCTTGGAATTACTGGATTTCTCTTTCTTTTTCTGTGAATTGTTTTAATCTTTTTTATATTAACTTCTTTTTGTGGGATTTAAAATTTTTTTCTCCCTTCCCTCTAAACTTCCTGCAAAGACCTATTGTCATCCCCAAAGCATTTTTTTTCTATCCTTTTTAACATGCTTTTTAATTTGCTTTGGCAATAATATGCTATTTTGGTATTATAAATCAGAGTTGAGAAGAAAATATATTAGCAACATCTTCTGAGACACATTTTCACCTCTAGCAATCTTCTTTATCCCCCAAAGGCACAACTGGAGGAGTCAAGAGAGTGTTGTCGCAGTCAGTCCTTCACCCATAACCCTCCCTCACCAGCAGTTCAGGGCCCTCTGTCTGAGTCTCACAGCCAGCAGGTATTCTCAGTAAGGTACTTCCTCTCAAGGGAGGGTCAACCAGGCTCACATTTTGGTAGGGGTTCTGAGGGCCAGTGGGCCCTCCATTGTCAGTTTGCTTGCTTCTGGCAGCAAGATAGGACAGATTCAGGAGTTTAAGAAACAGGATGAAGCAGGAGGAAGCATACTAGAGCAGGGAAAAGTTTCAAACCATGATGTGGATCTGACATCAGTGAAGTTAAAAGTGAAGGGGAACAGAATTGGACAGGGAGAACTTTCACACAGTGCTAGAGATCAAACAAGGTCTCAGCCAACCCAGTGAAGAGATTTGGAGCAAAGACTATTTGTTTGAGGTGTTCTATAATAAAGGAATGGCCAGACCCTCACATCCCTGCTGTGCTTAGTCACTGATTGGGGCATGCCCCAGAAGAGCATGGTCTGAGCTTGAAGGTTGAGGTGTATCCTGATGGCTGAATGACAAGCTAGCTCTGGCATCTATAGCTGGCCCAGTCTCCTTCTTTATACATAGACAGGCAGCTCCTCCAGGATCCAGTGGGCCTGTCTTTCTGCAGGGATACTTAGGAAAGGAAGGTTGATGGGATGAGCTACATCCTCCATAACTCCAGCACTATCCAGGAGTGACCTTCTCATGGCTAACTGGGCAATGGATGATTCAGGCCCAGTATTTCATATTTTCACATGCTTTTTTGAACCATTGTCTATATCAACTGTGTCAGTTGGGTCCTCCAGGAAGAGATGCTGAGAAACAACTAATAATTCATGAGTTTTGAAGTGGAAGTCACCTGAGAAAGATAAAGGGAAGAAAGCAGGACAAGATAGGGAAAGTTTTAGACCATGATACAGATCTAACCTCTGTGAGAAGAAAGAGCAAGGAAGCAGAATTGGAAAGGGAGAGAATCAGAATACAATGCAGAACTGACAGTTTTGGTCAACCCAATGGGGAACTCTGGATTAATGATGGTTTGGTTAGAGGAGCCCTGCATTGGAAGAAATGGTCAGTCCCTGGTCCCCACCATGCTTACTTCTGACTAGAGCCGTCTGGGAAGAGCAGATGGCCTTGGCATTAAAGCTGCAGCAAGTCAGCAGATTGGGTCTTTTAAAAGTATTTTTTAGTTATTGATGGACCTTTATTTTATTTATGTGTACGTGGTGCTGAAAATTGAACCCAGTGTCTCACGCATGCTAGGCAAGCGCTCTACCACTGAGCCACAACCCCAACCCAGCTGATTGGGTTTTTTCAGCTAACAACAAATCCTTTTTTGAAAGGAGATCTATGTGTTGCACCTCTCTGTTACCACACTTTGGCCAAGCATGCCAACTCAGACTTGATGACATTAGAGAACTAGGTTTTCCCTCCTCTTAGCCACAGTCACGCATCCTGATTTGACCATGGCTTCACAAAGTGACCTATTATCAGGGGGTCTGGAAGTTTAGTTGCAGTAGAGGAAGGAAGCCCCTTGTCTACAGAATAAAATAAATCTCATAGATGGGGAAGCTGTCTCTAGAATACTAACATGATCTTCAGTGCTCAAAAAGACTGAAAGCTTTACTACTAACTCTGCTTTTGGATTCTGAGAGAGTTAAGACATCTATCCATTTCCAAAGAAGTGCTAAGGCACTAGGCTTTGTTGAAAGGGTAGACTTTAGGCAGGTCATGAGAATCTGGGCTGTCTTCGTTAGGTACCCAGAGGCCTCATTGTCCATATGTGGACTTTAGGTTGGATCCAATGTTCAAGAGATGGGTGATATTTAAATTCCTGAAGGACAAGCCATGCTTGTGATGTAGATTGTCATATTAATGGTATCTTCTGTTTTGATTTTTCATTTGTTTATTATCCTAGTCTAGTTCAGTCTTACATAAACAATCCTGCCTCATAGAGGCTGTGCTAAAGTTTTTGAGGGAAGTATTGTTAATAGGAAGGACCTATTTCTCTAGAGGACTATGCTTTGATCATTGTTTTAAAAAATGAGATATTAAAACAAATATTAGAGGGGCTAACCTAAAGTTCCGATGACCAAAGAATGATCTTTCCACAGGGAATTCATTAAATCGCTCTCCTACACAATAAATACTTGGTTAGCTACTCAGGTAGAAACAGCACCACCCCTCAAGTGCTACAATATCTTCCTCAGAGAGTATACTTTTTAGTCCCAAATCCTCCCTTATGAAGAAATAATTTTATTAGTAGTAGCTAACATTCAAGTAGCAATTACTACCCAGGGACTCTTCTGAGCAACTTATAATTGTATAGTTACCCACTTTATTTTTACAAAAATAACAGTACAAGGTAGGTGCTATTTTCCCCATTTATCAGATAGTGATACTGGAGAATAAGGAGGTATATTTACTTTTTGAAGGTGATATAACCAGCAGGCAGTGAAACCAGGTATACATCAAAGTAGCCTGGCTCTATGTCCACCTAGAAACCCCTAGGCTACAGTGCCTATTAAAAGATGCATCAAGGGGCTGGGGTTGTGGCTCTAGTAGTAGAGCACTTGCCTAACATATGTGAGGCACTAGGTTCAAGCCTCAGCACCACATAAAAATAAATAAATAAAATAAAGGCATTGTGTCTATCAACAACTAAAAAGAATTTTTTTAATTAAAAAAATGCATCAAACTTCCCTTCCTCAAGAAATCTTATAAGTGGATTCAAAAATAGGTCACTAATTGTTAAAATTTAAACCAGAGATGGGTCATTTGCTGGATGGAACCTCCCACTGTTTTATCCATTGGAAATCAATATTGCCATATGCCAGGGCTTTTCACCAGGGCTGCTGATCCTGGAGCTGCAGAGAAGGTTAAGTCTGAATGGTGGTTTTCTCCTAAACTGTTATTCTCTCACTCTTCCTTTCTATGCAGGCTTGGCCTATTAGCAAAGTAGTAAAGGAGAGCTCCTCCCCATTAGTAATCTACCATAACCAATTTATCTCTTCTCACCTGTTTGCCAAGACCATTCTGTGAGGCTCTTGTCTAGGAAACTATTCTGAGCCTCTTGATCTAGGAAACTGTGAGAAATCTTTTAATTTACTTTCTTCATTTCTAAATTATTATTTTCTACCCTTAGGAAACAAGCAAAGCAATGAATATTTAATAATAAATGAAGGTGGAAAGTAGACTAATCCATTTTGGAAAGATTTTTTTTGTACTGGAAGATTTTTTCCCCAGTTAACCTTCCATATCCCATTACGCAGAAAATTAAATTAAAAAGAATGTCTAATTCCCTGACCATGCTGGTTAATCCATATTTAAATGGAAAACAAAGTTAATATTTACAATCATTAATCAAATTTTTCTCTAGAGGACCTATTCATTTGATTAATGTTTCTTATTTGTAACTCTCTTACCTTGTGAATATCTCCAATCTAGTTTTTATTTTTCTTTCTTGTTTGAGAATGGTTTAAGAATTCTGCCTTAAGTACAAGAAAATGTTCCTGGAATTGGTCCATGAGATAAATATCACAGAGCTACTTGTGGAACTTGAAAATCTACATCATTTTTCTTATGACCTAAACTGGAGTAGTGAAACATCTATGTGGTTCTGGTTTGTGTACTAGCACTGACTGGATCACACTGATATTGTATGATATACATTTACCAGCTTTTAGAAGTAACTGTGAACCCAATGTCATGTACTTTCATCAAGTTTGTGGATGTAATATCTACAAGATTCTTCAAAACCTGTGGAGCATTTCTAGTTTACAAGGAAGCTAAAACCATGATTTCTCAAATTGTGGTCCACCTACATCAGATCACTTTAGAAATAGTGCTAAAAATGAAGATTCTTAGGCTGCTTGCAGGATTACTGAATGAGAATATTCAGAAGCAGACCCTGAAATATGCATTTTTATAACTTTTAGGTGCACTGAAGTTTGAGAACCACAAGCTAACTATGGTAAATAGTGCAAGTTAAAATGGGTAACTTAGGAAGGTTTTTGTCCTGGAAGACAGTTTTGTTTTGTTTTGTTTTGTTTTGTTTTTGGTAGATATTCATAATTCAATTCTAAAATTTTTATAGAAAGGCAAACAAATTAGAATATTCAAAATAATTCTGAAGAAGAATAACAAGGTTGGAAGATTCATATTACTTGCTTTTAGGACTTACTTAAATGTTTTAGTAATCAAAAACTGTGTGGTATTTGCAAAAATTTAGACACATAGATTGGTGAAATAGAATAGAGTCCAGAAATAACCCATACAAATATGGCCAAATGAGCTTTGACAAAGTGCATATGTAATTCAAAAGAAAAAGTATAATCTTTTCATCAAATGGTGCAAGAATAACCTAATGTCCATATGCGTGAAAATGGATCTCAAATATTCTACAAAAATTAACTCAAAATGGATCATGAACATAAATATAAAACATAAAGCTATAAGACTTTTAGAAGAAGACGTAAGAGGATATCTTTGTGGGCTTGAGTTACTCAAGGTTCTTAGAACAGCAAAAGCACAATCTCTAAAAGAAAAACATTGGGATGGTGAACTAGAGGGAAGCTGTGTTTCTCAGCTCCATGACACAGGACTCAAGAGGGGGAATACTGCTTCTCTTTGAGATGGGTGAAAAAGGGACTTCACTGATATTCAATAGTGGACAGAGAGCCTTGGAGGCTTGGAAATTTCGGGTGCATTAAACAAAGAAAAGGAACACAATTGGAGCGGGGCTCCTGGTGGGAGCAGGGAATTAGCACACAAGATTGGAAAAGGCTGACAAGTGCTGCAGACATGGAGAACCCTGGGATCAGAGGGGCAGCCTGCCCTGGGCTGACCCAGAGGCTATTTGGCTCATTAAACTGGTGCACAAAAGACACTCTGAGTGTGCCATTTGTGCCTGTGAAGCTGAGATAGGAGCCATCTTGGGGGGACTGCCCTGTAGTGGCACCAACAGAGACTCAGATCTGAAAGTTTGGGGCTGAGTCCAATACATAATTCCAGCAGATGCCAGCCACGGGATCTAGACTGAACCTAGCAAATCCAGGGAATTTCAGTCATGGAGAGTATTTTTCCTGGGGGTAATACAGATCAGGGAGACCAGAGATAGCCTGCCTCCCTCCCCTCCTTTGAGTCCAGCAGTATGCAGAACCAGCAGCAGCAGGCTGGAAATTTGAAAAGGCAGGAGTGATGATGCTTTGGGACAGACCCCAGGAGGCCAGGAAGGACAATATCTGTGAACAACAGAAGGAGCTAAAGATAGGCTCCCCTATCCCATGAGTGGAGCACTGGGGAACTACTGGGGTACAGTCCTAGAGGTGCGTTGATTTAATATTGCCCGAAAACTCCCTACCCAACGAAACATCTGGGACTATAGTAGACCTAAGCCCTGCTCCCAGGAACTTCACCTACAGAAACCAATCTCACAGAACCCAGCAGCATCTATACCTTGAGAATACCTTGGGAACAAAGCCCACAGTGCTTCCCATTCCAGTCCACACCATTATACTGAGAAGAGAAGCTGAGAAATAGGAAGGCAGTTCAGCATAGACAGCAGCATATTTTCTCATTGACTATTCTGTTTTTTTTTTTTAATATATACTGATTGATTCATGGCATTCACAGTGTACATATTTGTTCCTGCTTTCTTGTTTCTAACATTTCCTGAAGGTAGTTATTTTTCCTTTGTCTTTTGAGGGTTAGGGTTTTTGATTAGTCCATTTTGATTTGCTTTTGCATGTCTGTTTCGCAGTTGTTTCCCTTTCCTTTTTCTCTTGCCAACAATCAAATGCTATTGTTCTCTCTTCTGCTCTTCCTTTAATTTTTTACTTCTATTTTTCTCCTCCCCTATTATAAACAACACATCCTCTACCACCTCCGCATCTGCCCTACTCACCTTTTGAAATTGCAAGCCCTTTTTACCCTCCAATCTCTTTTTCTTTCCTCTTAAATGACTCTATTTAAGTTCTCTTAACACTGATTTCTTTATAAAATGGCAGACCCAACTACTAATGCTATAGCAATGATTAATACAGCAGAAGTTATAGATCACACCTATTGATTGATTTTATGGCAGACGTAATTCATCATTACTTACGGTCTTTACTATAGAAATTGCTGATCCTGCCTTTTCTGTTTATTGTGTCAATTAACATTGTAAATGTCATAATAGGGACTAAGTATTTAATTTAGTGTTATATATTGTATGCATAGGTTGTGGCTGTTAATTGGCTCTCCCTAATCTGTGAGGCACTGGAGACCTACAGGAGCACTAAAAGCTCATAGAATAGAAGCTCTGCTGCTTCAGATCCATTGAGGTAGATGGGTAGACACACAAACAATATGAAAGTAAGGGAACAAACCATCCCAAACAAACCAGAATGACTCAACAACAGACTCCACTGACACTGCAGCCGAGGCAATGTCAGAGATGGAATGTGTAAATGATTTATGAAATTAAAGATTTTATAAGCAGTGAAATAGGAAGGAAATACAAGAAGTGAAAGATCACACTACAATAAGGAGATGGAAATTATGTAGAAGAATCAATCTAAAATTCCCCAAATGCATGAATCAATAAACCAAATTAAAAATTCAACAGAAAGCATCACCAATAGACTAGACTATTTAGTAGATAGATTTTCAGGCAACAAAGACAAAGTACATATTTTGAAAATAAAGTTGATCGTTGAGAAAAGACATTAAGAAACCATGAACAGAATTTTCAAGAAATATGGGATAATATTAAAAGGCCAAATCTGAGATTCATAGGAGTAAATGAAGGCTCTGAAGTACAAACAAAAGGAATGCATAATCTTTTCAATGCAATAATAACAATAATAATAAGAATGAAATGGAAAATCAAATACAGGAGGCATACAGGTGACCCACTCCTAGGCACATTATGAAAGTGCCTAACATACAAAATAAGGATACAATTTTAAAAGTTGCTGGTAAAAAATGACTGATCACATTTAGAGGTAAACCAATCTGTATCTCAGCTGATTATTCAACCCTGACCCTAAAAGCTATGAGGCCTTAGAATAATATATAACAAGAAAATGGAGCCAACTAAGAATACTATAACCAGCAAAACTAAGCTTCAGACTTGAAGGTGAGGTAAAAACTTTCCACTCTAAACAAAAGTTAAAAGAATTCACAACTAGAAAGCTGGCACTACAAAACACACTCAATAAACTATTTCATAAAGAAGAGAATACAAAGGAAAACCAGTAGAGGGTGAAATTACACTAAAAGAATAGTATATCAACAAATAATCTAATTCAACTTGAAAACTAGAAATAAATCAAAATGACAGGAAATAAAAATCATCTCTCAATGACTCTGAATGTTAATGAACTCAGCTCATCAATCAAAAGACCTAGGTTGGTAGATTCAACAATATGCTGTCTCCAAGAGATTCACTTCATAGGCAAAGACATCCACCGATTGAGGGTGAAAGGATGGGGGGGGCAGGGAGAGGGACTTATCATTTAAGTGGATCTTGTAAACAAGCAGGCGTTTCTATTCTCATATCTGATAAAGTGGACTTCAAGCCAAAGTTAATCAGAAGAGATAAAGAAGGCCATTGCATGCTACTTAAGGGAGTCATATAACAACAAGAAATAACAGTTGTAAATATTTATGCCCCAAACAATGGAACATCCATGTACACCAAACAAACCTCCTCAATATAAAAAAATAAGATAGACCTCATTACAATAATGCTGGCTAACTTTAACATGCCTCTCTCATCCCTAGAGAGATCATCCAAACAAAAACTAAATAAAAAAGCTATAGAACTAAAAACATACAATTAATAATTTAGACTTAAGAGACATATATAGAATATTTCACTGTCAATGACTGAATATACTTTATTCTCAGCAGGCACATGGAACATTTTCTAAAATAGACCATATTTTAGGCCACAAAGCTAATCTTAGTAAATATATATTTTTAAAAAATAGAGATAACACCCTGCATTCTATCAGATCAAATTGGAATGAGATTAGAAATCAACAATATGATAAAAAATAGAAATTACTCTAATACTTGGAGACTAAATAATTCACTATTAAATGATAAATGGATAGTAGAAGAAATCAGGGGTGAAAGAAAAAGTACTTAGAGGATAAATGAGACTAGCAATGCATCAAAATCTCTGGGACACTATGAAGGCAGTTCTAAGAGGAAAGTTCATAGCATTGAGCTCATTTATTAAAAAAGTATAAAGATATCAAGTAAATTATCTAACATTACATCTCAAGGCCCTAGAAAAAAGAGCAAATCAACACCAAAATCAGCAAAAGACAGGAAATAATCCAAATCAGAACTGAAATTGATGAAATTTTGAGATTAAAAATAATTCAAAAAATTAATGAATCAGAAAATTGGTTCTTAGAAAGAATAAACAAAATTGATAAACCCTTAGCCAAGCTACCTAAAAGAAAGGAAAACTCAAATTGTTAAAATATGTTGATAAAAATGGAAATATCACCACAGATATTACTGAAATATAGAGGATAATTGGAAACTGCTTTGAAAATTTATTGTTTAGTAAGCTAGAAAATATTGAAGACATTGACAAATTCCTAAAGACATATGACCTAGCCAAATTGAACCAGGAGGATGTAGAAAATTTAAACAGATTAATTTTAAATAATGAAATTTAAGAAGCCATTAAAAGCCTACCAACAAAGAAAATCCCAGAGTCACATGGATTCTCAGGAGAGTTTTATCAGACCTTTAAAGAAGAACTAACACCAATCCTCCTCAAATTATTCCATGGAATAGAAAAGGAGTAAACTCTTCCAAACACATTCTATGAAGCTAGTATCACCCTGATTGCAAAACCAAAGACACATCAAGGAAAGAAAACTTCAGACTAATATCCTTAATGAACATAGAATTCTCAATGAAGTACTGGCAAATTGCATACAAAAACACATTAAAAAAAGATAGTGCAAGCCAAGTGCCTTGCCTCATGCCTATAATCCTAGTGGCTTGGGAGGCTGAGGCAGGAGGATCATGAGTTCAAAGCCAGCCTCAGCAAAAGCGAGGTGCTAAGCAACTCAGTGAGACTCTGTTTCTAAATAAAATGCAAAATAGGATTGGGGATGTGGCTCAGTGGCCAAATGCCCCTGAGTTCAACCCCTGGTACCCGCCCCCCAAAATAGTGCATCATGAGCTGGGGTATAGCTCAGTTGGTAGAGTGCTTGCCTCATAAGCAAAAGGCCCTGAGTTCAATCTCTAGCACCATAAAATTATATATATATATATATATATATATATATATATATATATATATATGCATGATCATCAAGTGCAAGTTTGGTTCAATATATGGAAATCAATAAATGTAATTTATCACATAAATAGACATAAAGACAAGAATCACATGATTATTATCTCAATAGATGCAGAAAAAGCATTTGACAAAATAACATCCATTCATGACGAAAACACTAGAAAAAGTAGGGATAGAAGGAACAGACCTCAATATATTAAAAGCTATATACGACAGACCCCAGGCCAACATCATTCTAAATGGAGAAAAACTTAAAGCATTCCCTCTAAAAACAGGAATAAAACAAGGTTGCTCACTTTCACCACTTCTATTCAACATAGCCCTTGAATCTCTAGCCAGAGTAGTTAGGAAAAAGAAAGAAATTAATGAGATATGAGTAGGAAAATAAGAGCTAAAACTATATGTTTGCCTACAACATAATTCTGTATTAGAACACCCCCCCAAAAAAAACTAGAAAACTTCTAGAACTCATAAATGAATTCAGAAAATTAGCAGGATACAAAATTAACCATCATAAATCAGTTGCATTCCAATATTCCAATGATGAAGCAGCTGAAAGAGAAATTAGGAAAACCATCTCATTCACAATAGCCTAAAAAAAAAAAGCAAAAAACAAACAAACAAAAAACCTTGGAAGTCAATCTAACAGAAGAGGTGGAAGACTTTACAATGAAAACTACAGAAAGAAATTGAGGAATACTTTAGAAGATGGAAAGACCACCCATGTTCTTAGATAGGCAGAATCAAGATTGTCAAAAAAGTCATACTACCAAAAAAAAAAAAATGCGATTTCCATCAAAATTCCAATGATGTTCTTCATGTAAATAGAGAAGGCAGTCATGAAATTCATTTGGAAAAATAAGAAATCCAGAACACCCAAACAATCCTTAGAGGGAAAAGAAAAGCAGGAGGTTTCACAATATCATACCTTAAATTATACTACAGACTATAGTAATACAAAACCAGCATGGCATTGGCACCAAAATAGGCAAGAACACGAACGGAACAGAGTAGAAGACACGGAGAGAAACCCACAAAACCATGGTTACCTCATACTAGACAAAAGTTCCAAAAACCTATTAGGGAAAAGATAGCTTCTTCAACAAATGCTGCTGGGAAGACTGGAAATCCTTATGTAGTAGAATGAAATTTGACCCCTGTCTCACTTTGCACAAGACTCATCCAAAGTGGATCAAGGACCTAGTATTAGATCAGAAACCTTGCACCGACTAGAAGAAAATATAGGCCCAACACTCCAATATGCCAGGTCAGGAAATGACTTCCTTAACAAGACTCAAAAAGTACAAGAAGTAAAATCAATAATCAATAAATGGAATGGCATCAAACTAAATAGCTTCTTCACAGCAAACGAAACAATCAAGAACATGAAGAGAGAGCCTACAGAATGGGAGAAGTCTTTGCCACCTGCACTTCAGATAGGGCATTAATTTCCAGGATATATAAAGAACTCAAAAACCTTAACAACAAAAAAACCAAATAACCCAATCAATAAATGGGCAAAGAAACCAAACAGAGGCTTCACAGAAAAAGAAATAGAATAGTTAACAAATATATGAAAAAGTGCTCAACATCTCTAGCAATTAGGGAAATGAAAATCAAAACTACACTGAGAATTCATCTTACTCCAAGCAGAAGGACAATTATCAAGACTACAAGTAACAATATTAGTGAGATTGTGGGGCAAAAGGTACACTCATATATTGCTGGTGGGACTGCAAAGTAGTACAACCACTCTGGAAAGCAATATGGAGATTCCTTGAAAAACTAGGAATGGAACCACCCATATGACCCATTTACCCCACTCCTCATATATCCAAAAGATTTAAAATCAGCATACTACAGTGATGCAGCCACATCAATATTTATAGCAGCACAATTCACAATAGCTAAGCTATGGAACCAACACAATAGCTAAGCTAAGGACACCAACATAGGTGCCTTTCAACAGGTGAATAGATAAAGAATATGTCACACACACACACACACACACACACACACAATGGAGTATTACTAAACCATAAAGAATGACTTTATGTCATTTGCCAGCAAATGAATGGATCTGCTAATTGAATTAATCTGCTAATTAATTCAATTAGCATCACACTAATAGAAATAAGCCAATTCAAAAAATCAAAGGTCAAATGTTTTCTTTAATATGCCAAAGCTAACCCACAATAAGGAGGGGGGCAATAATAGATGTTCAGTAGATTAAACAAAGGAGAATGGAGGGAAAGGAGGAGGGTAGGAAAAGAAAAGACAGTGGAATGAATTTGACATGATTTTCCTAAGAACATACATGAAATGAATCCCACCATTATGTACATGGACAGTCATTTTGTATTCTTACGTAGTATCAGCAAAGTCAAACATACACTTAGTATATCACCCAACAATCTCACTTTTAGGTATTTGTTGAGGTTTGTAGAAAAGGTGTTCCACAAGATTGGGGTCCTAACTAGAATAAGACATATTCCATGTTTGTGTAATTATATCAAAATGAATTCTACTGTCATGTATAACTAAAAAGAACCAATAAATAAATTTTAAAAAATGATAAATGAGACTTAATCAAAATGTAAAATTTTGCTTTGCATAAACATTATTTAGAGAATGAAGGATAAGTTACAGATTGGGATAAAGTATTTATTTGCACATTGCAAAACTGGACAAAGGACTTTTATCCAAAACATATAAATAACTCTCAAAACTCAACAGTAAGGAAAAACTCAATAAAAAAGTGTAAGATTTGAATAGGTACTTCATCAAAAAATATAATGCATGAATGGCAAAGAAACACATGAAAATGCTCCACACCATTATTTATTAGAGAAACACTAATTGAAATCACAGTGCACAATGAGATAACACTACATTTACTGGAGTGTCTAAAACCTCTCTCTCTCTCTCTCTCTCTCTCTCTCTCTCTCTCTCTCTCTCTCTCTCTCTCTCTCTCTAACAATTCCAAGAGCTGCTGTAGATGTTGTGGAGAGATTGGAACTCATAATTGCTGATGATAACACCATGTCATAGTCGTATTGTATTCTTACATAGCATCAGCAAAGTAAAGTTAAACATTCACTTAGCATATCACCCAGCAATCTCACTTTTAAGTATTTGTTGTGGTTTGTAGAAAAGGTATTCTGCAAAAGCTCCTGGCTTTATTCAGGAGGTGAAATAATTAGATTATGAGAGCTGTAGCCTAATTGATGGATTAATGATTTGAATTGACTAACTGGTAACTGTAGGCAGGTGTGGAGTGGCTGGAGAGAGTGGGTCACTGTGGATATGACTTTTGGGTTTATATTTTGTCCCTAGCACTTAGCTCTTCTATGCTTCTTGACTACCATGACATGAACAGCTTTGCTACACCATGCCCTTTCTCCACCCTTCCGCCATGACGCTCTGCCTCACTTTAGGCCCAGAGAAAAGGAGGTGGCCAACTATAGACTGAACCTCTGAAACTATGAGCTCAGAATAAGCTTCTCCTTTTGTCCTGGTCAGTGATTTTGGTGATAACAATGAAAAACTAAATAAGTGTTTATCCAAGAGAAATGAAAACATATGCTCAAAGGAAAACCCAGCATTATTCATAATTATCCCAAATTAGGAACTGAAATATCCTTCAACTGGTGAATAGGTAGACTATGGTATGTCCATACAATGGAGTAGTACTCATAACGAAGAAAGAACCAAAGTACACCCAAATGAATGACTCTGAAATGCATTTTTTTTAAGTGAAACAAGACAAAGGTACCTACCCTATGATATATCTATTATATGACTTTTAGGAAAAGGCTAAACTGGACAGATAACTGATCAGTAGTCTCCAGGAACTCAGGGAAAGGGAAGTTTTGACCATGAAGGGGAAGAATATATGAGGGAGCTTTTTAGAGCTCCTTTAGGTAATGGAACTGTTCCAAATTTTGATTGTGGTGGTGGTTATGCATTTGCCGTTACACAGGACTGTATGCCAAACAGTGCAAGTTTTACTACATGAATTTTTAAAAAATTTTAATAGCTGAGACATATCTGATTTGAAACCACCCACAGAGGCAAATTAATATTTATTGAGCACCTAGTATCAACAGGGCCTGGACTGGTGGTGTGAGGGAAAACAAAGCCGCACAGTAAGCTCCTGTGCACTGATGCCAGGGTACTGGGAGACAGGACACTACATGAGCAACTACTATGGGGAAATGGAGGATTTCTTCCTAAAAAGGAATAAATAATGTATAAAAAAGGAACACTGGATTCTTACCATGAAAATAGAAAGCTTGGGGAACTGTAAAGATGAGCCACAGAAAATATAAATAAGATTGCAAACTAACCAAATTAAGATGGGAGAAAGTAATGAACAAGGAAAAATGTGGTTGTCGATCAGGAAGGGTAAGGCAGTATAAGCAAACTCTAAATGTTTTGAGGTTGAACCCAAGGATTGATGCTGTTTTTAAAAAGGCAAGTCAAGTAATCCAGTACAGATTCCTCCCAAGAAAGGGAAATGAAGAGATAAAAGGGCATGTAGTGTGTTGGTTTTGGATTCAATGAGAAATTTCTTTATTCTGTTTCTACCTCCTGTAAAATAGCTTCCTGCACTGAGAACTACTACTGAAAAGAAGTATCTCCCGTAAGTGGAATGTTAAGGTTATTATCCAGCAACCTTTGTCTTTCCTGGGTGTGAGAGAATCAAAGTAGTTAAGACTTTGTGATCAAAGAGGACTAAAATTAAAGTATATGTCTAAATAGTGCTTCTCAAAGCATGGATCCTGGACCAGTACATCATTTGGCACTTGTTAGAAATGCAAATTATGAGGCTTTGTGCCAGAACTACTGAAGAAAAAACCCTGGAGTCGGCCCAGCAACCTGTGCTTTAGCAAGCGCTGCAGGTGATTCTGGTGATTAAAACTTTGGAGAATTGAGATGTTAAAACTCAATCACAAAGATAATGAAAATCAGTGGAGTTAGAAGTAAGACAATGAGAGGGAGGGAGGAAGGAAAGGATTAGGAAAGAAAATATGGGAAGAATCTAATAGAACCGTGTGTGTGTGTGTGTGTGTGTGTGTGTGTGTGTGTGTGTGTATCTCCCGAAGGGAATGTCTCCTTTCTATTTGTATAAAGAACAAATCTAAATAAATAAATAAATATGTGAAAGGAAGATCAGTAGAACAGAGGAGAGAGAAAAGGGGGAGGAAGGAGAGAGGAAAGGGCAGGGAAATGGGAACTGAAATCAAATTCCTTGTACGTATAATTATGTCAAAAGGAACCCAGATCCTATGTATAGATATAATGTTCTAATAAAAAAATTAAAGGATTATCTCTCATACAGGAACAAAACAAAAACGCTGAATGCTGTGCTTGACTTGTAACTTGCTGAGGCTAATTAAGGAATGTGACCTTTTAGTGATGCTCCTTAGCAGACCCTCATTGGGCCTACCTGAAGGTTCTCCTGAAAAATAAGCACTGGGAATTGCTTATTACCAATCATGTAAGACTTAGAGGTTGGATCTGTCCTATGCAGAGTATTAGTTTTCAAAGCTTAATTAGCATGGCCACCTTGAGTCTCCTCCACCTTTCTAAAGCATCTGTAAAGTTCTGACATTTCCTCCTCAGCCCGATAGTAGGTGAATTTATTCCCCCTGACAGATGTTTTCTTTTCAGGCAAAGAAATAAACTCTTTACTCTGCTTCCTTTCTTAGTGTTAAAGGTCTGGTGGGCTTTGTTTTATTCATTTACAGACAGCAGGCAGTCAGCAAATGATTCTAGGAGGTCAAGTTTATAAGTTTACATTTTCATCCCTGGACAAGCACTTTAGAATAATTGGAAGACCTCTGTTCTAATCCTTGCGCCAACCCAAATTGTGGGAAGGCCTTGGGCAAGCTACTTAATGTCTCAGAGTCAGTTTACTCAATAGTAAACAGCCAGGGGCTAATTATCCCCATCCACCTCAGCTGACATAATGGCTGTGGCCTTGTTCGGCAAAGTAGAAAGTGGATACACATGTAAGCATTATTATCATTTTGTGAGACTTTTTCAGTACTGTGCTTAATACCCTCAACCCCCCACCCCTTGTCATCAGAGCAATCCACCAGGAAAGTCTGCAGCCTGGCCATGGTCCAGAGTCTTCTGGAGACCGAGGCAGCAGTACAACTAACATAATTTTGACATTACTCTGTTTAAAATGGAATAACATAAATTCCAGCCTAGGGGATGATGGATAAAAACACTAGATGACTATTGGAATACATAAAAGACTTTCCATCAGAACTTGGAAATGACATTAAAAATTGGTCTGTGATTTCACAATAAAATGTGCTCCGATCCTTGGAATGAGTAATGAGCTCAGAGCAAATCCTCTGAGCTTCCCCAAAATGATAATCCAGTGAAAGCATTTTGCATGCTGAGTATATCATTACATGCAGGAAACAGGGTCCAGCTGATGTCCATGTCTATCCATCTTGGAGATGAACTGCTGCTTCTGGAAAAGAAGTGGCAATTTATGTGGAATTATTTGCTAAGGGTCAAATTGGTTCTTGCAGTGTAAACTGCATTTCTGAAGTTTTTCTGATAAATAATGTCTTGGTGCATTTTTAAATAATGTCTTGGTGCATACAATTATAAGTATATCTGATATAGAAATGATCCAGAAAGGTTTCCAGGGCCTGTAGGAATTAGGGGTTTTCCAAATGTATTGAATTCCCATAGCTCTGGAGAATGGCAAGTCCAAGGTCAAAGCACCTTGTTGGTGTATCTTCACAGGATGGGAGGTGCAGAAGGGTTGAATTTGTTCTCTCAAGCCCTGCTTTTGGTTTGTTTCTTTTCGTGTGTGTGTGTGTGTGTGTGTGTGTGTGTGTGTATGTGTGTGTGTGTGTGTGTGTGTGTGTGTGTGTTGAGAGAGAGAGAGAGAGAGAGAGAGAGACATACTAGCCATTGAACCCAGAGCCTTGGGCATGTCAGGGAAAGCAAATGCTCTACCACTGAGATACTTCCAAAGCCTCTTTTTATTTTTGTTTTTTGAGACATGGTCTCACTAAGTTGCTCAGGTAGGCCTTGAATATGTGATTCTCCTGCCCTCGGTATCTCACGTAGAGAGGATTAGAACCTATTTGGTTTAGATGTGAGGTGTCCCCTGCACAGGGTCCTGTACTAGTGCAGGGATATTCAGAGGTGAAAAGACTGAATTGGGAGAGCTGTAACCTTCAGTCCACTCCAGGGTGAACGGACTGTCTTGCTGGTTACTATAGGCAGGTGGAACATGGCTGGTTATTATAGGCAGTGGGTCACTGGGGTTATATCCTGAAAGGGTTCTTCACCTCTGTAACCACTGCCCCACACTCTTTCTCTCTCTGTCTCTGTCTCTGCCTATTGGCTGCCCTGAAGCGAGCATCTTTCCTCTGTTGGGCCCTTCCCCCATGATGGGCTGCCTCACCTTGAACCCAGAACAACAGAGTCAACAATCTATGAACTGAGACCACTGAAACCTTGACCCTGTGTAAACGTTTTGTCCTCTAAGTTTTTCTTGTTGGTGTCTTGGCCATAGCAATGATAAAGTTAAGTAAAACACAGCCATAGGCCATGGTTCCTAGCTTGACATATGCTTGTGTATATATGTAGTTTCTCATACCAGAGCCTATTAAATCATATTCAAATCTGTCTTGCATACATATGTAACACCCAGTGGCTAGTCTGGGACCTTGACCATGAACTGTTCTGTAGTTCAGTCTTAAAGTTGATGACATATGGTTAGATCTATGCATGTGCCAAACAGGACTAGGACATTAAAAAAACTGAAAATCCCAGCTCTATTTCTCAGAGAGCTAGGTTCTCCTCCCTTCATCTACACTTTGGACTCCTGCAGTCCTTGTTTTGGCTACTGTTGCTCACTCTGCCATGCCGCCATGGGATTTCTTTGGAGCTGGGTGTGAGAGATGGGGAAAGAGAAAAAAAGTTATTTTCTCCTCATTCTCTCTGATCATTGAATGACCTTTTCCTAGTCTTTGAACCAGAAAAATAGAGGAGGCTTTCTCTAGAACTCTTCCCAAGCAAATGCCCACTTTCAGCTTTCGGGTAGTTTAGAGTTCAGCCTGAGTTATTGATGGAGAAAACTCATCACATGTTTTATGGTACTTAAAATTCTGGTCTTCCCCACTCACCAGGTGCCATTTAATTCATTTGCTCCATTTTACTCAGAATTGAATACTCTTTTTGAAACACTGAATTATTGTTGGGTTGTTGTTTTGGTTTAGTTTTGTTGTTGTTGTTGTTGTTGTTAAAGCAGCTAGGCCTTTCCTAACTTATGGAATCCATTCCACCACCCCTTTGTTTTTGCATTGCACATTGCGATCCCTTAATCTTAGATTAATCCTAAAACCCACCTCTCTGCCCACTATACCTTAGTGATGTGGTGGGCTGAAGAAAATTTATTTAGCTGTGTGGCCTGGTGAGTTCCATTTGTGAAATATCTCTTCTCCCATTTTTCAAAAAATTACTCTTAGTATTTGCCTTTTTTTGCAAGACCCTGACTTCCAACCTCTTACTTTCTCAGAAAATGCCTTTACTACCTTCTTCTCAGAGAAAGTGTAGCTAGTAGGCAACTTCTTACTGATCACTTATAGATGTCTCTAGCAATGTATCATTCCTCCTGTTTAATATAAAAATGTAATTTCTCCTTCCCTTCTCCAGTTGAAGAGCTGTTGCTTCCTATGCTCTGGATCCCTATCCTTCTGCCTTCTCATAGTAGTCACACATTACTGTCTCTCTTTATTCCATTTCCCACTGATCTTTAACCATCCACTTGACTAGATTAAGGGATGCCTAGATAGCTGACAGAGTATGATTTTGGATGTTGTCTGAGAGAATATTTCTATAGGAGATTGGCATATGAGTGTGGGTTCAGTAGAGAAGAGTCCCCCTTAACATAGGCAGGTATTCTTCAGTTGGCTGAGGACCTGGATAGAGGAAAACGCAGATGAAAGGTAAATGCACTCTCTATTGGAGCTGGGACGACCTTCTTCTCCTACCCTTGTACATCAAAACTCCAGAATCTCTGGCCTATGGACTCTGAGACTTGCACTAGTGTCCTTTACTCCATCCTCCCCATCCCCACCTGCATTCTCAGGTCTTCCATCTGAAATTGAGGACCACACAATTAGTTTCCCTGTTTCTAGGGCTTTCAGGCTTGTGTTGAGACCTGCCACTATCTCCCTGGGTCTCCAGCTTGCAGGAACCTATTGCGGGGACTGCATATTCTCTATAATCACACAAGCATATTCTTCTAATAAATCCCGCTCCCACTCCTGCTCCCGCTCCCCTCCCACCTCCTCACCCCCGCTGCTCTTTCCTATTAGTTCTCTCTTGCTCTGGAGCTGACTAATTAGCTTGATTAATGAGACCAACTAATACAGGCTCCTGTACTTCAATGTATAACATAAAAAGTCTGCATCTCACTTCAAATTTTGCGAAATTTCCTAATGTTCCTCTGGCAATAGGGCAACCCAGCAGCTTTAATAATATTTAGATCTATGAGACTTAATATAATAAAATTTCATTTTTCCTCATGAAAAGTTCAGTGTAGGTATTCTTGATTGGGTTGCTCTTTTGGACACTTCTTCTCTGAGTCAGGGATACAGATTTCTTTCAACCTGACCCACAGACATTTTCTACATGAGGACTTCGGGGTTGCTGTAGAAGGAAAGACATCTTGAAATAGTTTCCTACACACTTGGCCTGAGTGACCTACACCTTTTTACCTAGAGTTCTTTAGCCTAAACTGGTCCCATGGCTCCACTTGAAGAGAGCTGGGCAATGTTATCACTCACTGGGCAAATGCTTCCCAGCCTCATGTCTACCCTATGGAAGAGGAACTCAAGATTTCAGTGTTCAGCAGTCCCTCAGCTGCACCCCTTGCCCCTGGTCCTGCCACACATCCAACCACACGGACTGCACCATGATCTTTCCACACTTGGGTCTGATGGTGTCCCTTCCCCATTTAGTACCTATCAGTTACTCCACTGCCCACTGAAAGAAGTCCAGCCCATTCATCAAGGCATTTGAGACCATTTAGGATTGAACCCTTCCAGCCCCACTTCCTACAGGATCTTAGACACTAGTCCCACCAAACTGCTTCTAATTCCCAGAAACTACTATAATGTAACCTGCCACTGTACACTAGCACATGGTCTTCCATTTTTCTGAAATGTTGCTCTTTGCTATGTTTTATGGACAAATTTCTACTGTCCTTTATCTGGAACCCGCCCCCTCCTTAAGTTTTGTTGGTCATTTAGTTCCTTTGTGTCACCACTGAGCTTATGGAAAACCTCCATAGTGGGACCCTTATGCCTTTTCCTGTTTAAACTGAGTTCCTTGAGAACTGGGATCATGATTCACTGTCTTACTATTTCCAATGACTAACACAGTGTTGGCCAAATGATGGATGCTTAATAAATATTTGTTTAATGAATAATTAAATGATTGAACCAGTGAGGTAGAATTTCAAATATTCCTTCTACCTGAATTTTAGTTTAATATTTATTCAATATTTTAAAAATTGGGGGCAAAATTATGAATTGGTGCTATAGTTATTGTATTTTCATTGATTAAGCAAGAATGACATTAAATTAAGATCTTATAGAAGTGCACTCACATAAATTTTTGATTTGATGAGGGAAGCTTCTTCACACTGCATCACTGAAATTCTTGAAGATGATACAAGGTGGGCTGATGTGACAGGAAGTTAAAGTGACATGGATTTTTGCAGAAAGAATAGCAAATGTTTCAACTCAAAGTGCACAGAGAACAACCATAGAACTGAGACGACTTGAGTAACTGAGACAAAGAGCTTGAGGAAAAACTACTGCAGTCTGTAATATAAAAATGAAGCGTGCAGAAGACGACGCTTCCCCAAATTCATCTTTTCTAAACCATCAAAAAATAGCTAAACTAGTTTAATATAGTTTTGAAATAATTTTATTTCATTAGTGATTCTTTGAAAATCATTCTCCCTCTCTGTTGCATGTGATAATTCTTAGACTGGTCGATCAGCTCACCACCACTCCATCTCTAGCCAGTCCATGTAAGTGGAAGTCACTGTATATTGAAAAACAACAAACAAACATAAAACCAAATAACCTGATGCCTAAATCATGTCCTCTGAACCATCGTGAGTTACTGTGACAATGTGGATGGTCTTCAATTTGGTCTGTTCTTGGACTTTGCCTCCCAGGGGAGAGTTAGAGTGAGGCAGGAGTCTGATTTACCAAACTCAGATAAGGATCAGGAAAACTGTCCTTGCTGTGGAGGCTGGTGCAGAGCAGGAGAGGAGTGGAGATGATCTCAGCCTTCATTTCTGACATCAATTATGGCAAGGGATGGAAGCAATGGTGGGAAGCTTCCCTCTCTATTTGGAGATCACATTTTGAGTTGAGTAGTAAATTCACACACAATGGATGAGATTAGCCATCTGTTGAAGAAATGCCAGAGACTGTGTGAAATAGGTGGGCCTCACAAAAATGCAATCAAGGTAGGTGATTTGGGTGTAAGCAAACAAAGACAAGTCCAGAATGTGCATGTCACTTAGTAGTAGACATTTAATCAAATGTATTGTATATTGTGGGACAGAAGACTGTGTGAAGGTAGGTGTGGTGATGGTGGTAGTGGTAGACAGATGGAAGTGAAAGGGTCAACTTGAGTTGAAATAAACAAAAGCCCAAGTTCCCATAACTTGGCAGTGCTCACTCAAGCTCTGTGCAGAGGAGAGACCCTTCCTTTTGCGCCCTTGTCATGACTGGGGCGTAATAGACTGTAGTGAAGAGGAAGTTCCTTTCCCAGGCTCTCCTGCCTCCCTGAGTTTCCTTTGCCTGGCAATCTCGTTCACCCATTGTTGCCCTCCCAGGGTTCCACTCCACAGTGGACAGAAGCCTTTCAGTTTGGGGGAAGAAATGTGTCCCAGGGTAAATTGGGAAGCAGGGTATGAGATGAGGCTTATAGATTTGATTGATTTGAGTGACTCTGTATTCTGAAAATTTCTGATCCTGATGAGAATAAATGGTGGCATTTGGAAAGAGGTCAGTTCCTTAAGCAGACACCACCCAAGAGACCTCTTGATAGGCAGCACAGTCTTCTCACAGAACATACCAACATTGTCATGGCCCCTCGCTGCCTGCAACAGACAGTGCCACAGTTTCCACTTGGGTTAATGACTGTCAACCCTATCAGACCCAGTGTCCTATTTTTAAATGAATGTTTTGTTATAGCATCTTTACTATTCTGAAAATAAACTTACAAATAATATAGCCTTCTACTCAGAGATTTTTAAAAACTCAATGTAATGTCTTAACTATAAAATAAAGAAAAATACTGGTAAAGAAGAATAAAGAATTTCTAATAAAATATCATGTACTGGAATGTGCTGATGCTTGGGGTTGACTCACCAGAAGGCATAATGAAGTAGTGACAGACAAATGTAGGTGGTGCTAGGTGTTCAGGCAGCTCAAATACAAGATGCTGCTGCCAGTGGCATGGTTTTCTGACATCGTGACTACTGTTGGTAAAGTTCTCAACCAAACAAAGTCATTCTTCTCTTGCTTTAAAAATATTTATGGGGCATTTACTGAAAAAATCTAGTTTATATTAGAACTTTATAAAAGTAATCTGTGTGTCCACATAAAATGGGATTGAGTTTCATATCCAGATAAATAGAAATATGATTTTCTTTTTTTTTTTCTTGGTACCAGGGATTGAACATTCAACCACTGAGCCACATCCCCAGCCCTTTTTTTTGTATTAGGGCCTCACCAAGTTGCTGAGGCTGCCTTTGAACTCACAATCCTCCTGTCTCAGCCTCCCAAGCTGCTATATGTGGAACTACACCTAGCTATAAATAGGGTTTTCATACTCATGTCCGATGTGACTTTTGAAAGTTACACAGGACACACATTTGGGTTTTTTGTTTGTTCGTTTTTGGTACCAGGGATTTAACCTGGGGTGCTTCACCACTGAGCAACATCCCCAGCCCTTTTTATTTTTATATTTTAGACAGGGTCTCACTAAATTGCTTAGGGCCTTGCTAACTTGTTGAGGTTGGCCTCAGACTTGTGCTTCTCCTGCCTCAGCCTCCTGAGTTGCAGGGATTATAGGCATGGGCTGCCATACCCAGCTGGATGCACATTTCTTGATTGTGGTGCCTTGTGCTGTGCATGACTATGAAAGAAGTAGGCTCATCCCCTCACTACCCGATTGCCATCTTCTTACAATGACGAATCTGCACCTCCTGCATCCCCTACCACCTTCACTTCTTCTATGGGTGTGTGTGTATGCCAAAGGCACTCAACCGAGGGAAACTTTCCCACCACAAGGGGACACAGGGAGATGAGGATCACATATATTTTTTTTAATGACCCAGTAGGAGATAGGCCAATCAGTCCTGACTAACAAGTGGTGGCTGTGTCCCTTTCCTCAGTAGCTATTCAGGACAAAGATTTTGCAATCAATCCCCACCAATGGGCAATGGCCAAGTACTCTTGCGTCAAGGACAAAAGTTGAGGAGACTGCCTGCTGGGTGTGCCTGCTTTGGTTTTGATTGCTATGTACCCTTCAGCATGTAGAAGTAAAATTCTTGCCCTACCAACAGAGCTTATTAGTCTCCAAGTGTTTATTCTTGACTCCTAAGGTATCCAGGACCCCAGGATCCCTGCTGTTTCCAATAGCTGGACCCCTAATATCTTTAGTTGCCCCTCAGTAAATGCCATCAGTGCCACCTAGGGAGCAGCATTACTGCTGTTGAAAAGCACTGAATTAAGTAAACAGAAACCCACACAAGGGTCCAAAAAGACTAAAGTACCAATCCTGTGGCACAACCATCCCATGGCCTGGCATAACAGATGAGTCCAGCTAGCAGGGGAAAAGGGATAAGGCTGGATGGGTTGGATTGAGTATTTAATTTAGAATGAGAAAACAATTCCAGGTGGGACAATTAAGCCAGAACTTAGAGTGGAAACCAGGGTAAGGGTTTCAGGGACTCAGGCCAACACACGGAGAGGGTCAACCTAGAAAGAACTGTGGCTGCAGGTTATGTGAATACTCAAGTGTTATATTTTGGATCTTGAATGCCTCCAAAGGCCATGTGTTAAAGGCCACCAGCTTGTGGTGTTATTGGGAGGTGGTGGTACATTTAATGGGGGGTGAGGCCTAGCAGAAGGAAGTTAGGTCACTGCAGGCAAAATGTTGAAGGGCCTATTGGGACCTCATTCCACGCTTCTCTCTTTGCTTCCCAGCTACAATGAGGTAGCTCCTCTGTAACATGCTCTTGCAATGATGTACTGTGCTGCCACAGGTCCAAAGCAACAGGGTCAAACAACCTTGGATTGAAACCATTAGCCAAAATAAACTTTTCCTTCTTATGCATTGATTATCTCAAGCATTTGGTCCCAGTGATGGAAAGCTGACTAATAGCAGATTTATTCTCCATGCCAGAGATCCCAGATCTGCCTGAAGGGGAAGAATTCTGGGTGATTCCAGGAGCCTAGAAGCATTGGCTTTGTTTCTGAGATTTAAGTCTGGGAAGGTGATTTATTTCCAAACTCCTCCTGTAGGCACAGCCCCGATCATAAGTGCCTCTTCATCAGGCATGAACTCAAGTAGCAGCAGCTGAAAAGAAAGCAGAGGCTGTAGAGGCCAATAACCTCAGTTCACCATTCCCAAGCACGTGCTCTTGAAGAGGG
This sequence comes from Spermophilus citellus, assembly GCF_964194105.1. NCBI lineage: Eukaryota > Metazoa > Chordata > Mammalia > Rodentia > Sciuridae > Spermophilus > Spermophilus citellus. Next base: position 105,085,465 of record NC_138188.1, read on the forward strand.
TATGTCTTCCACAGCCACACTGAAGTTCTCGAATTATTTTTTTGCCCTAATTTTAACACAAGCTTATCTGCTCATTACTAAAATGAATATATATCTTTAAAAGAACAGAACTTAAATGGCATTCACAACTATTCCTTATCCTTCCCATTTACCAGTTATCTGTTGTTTTTCTCAGGGTATACACAAAACAGCTGCTTGGAACTCATTTGCAGTCCATTTCCAAAAGTGAGGTCATGAAGGTGTGGCCATAAATTCAGGCAATGTTTATACTGAATATCACAATTTACAAGGATAAGTACATAATTCTGCTTGGAGCCCAGCCTGAGATCAGCCCCACAATCCATGCTTTGTGACTCAGAAGCTGAACACTCACACACTTGATATTCCCTGAAGTCCCTCTGAACAGATGATGCTTCGTTTCCTGTGATTTTGTTCCCAAAGCCCCATCCAAGGCAACTATCTATCTAATCTCTGCTCAGTGTTCAAATTATTTGATTTTTTTAAAACTCCAGTGGGTTGAGCAGGTTCTTTTGTGTACACAGTTCCTGGAAAAGTTTAAAAAAAGAAAGAAAGAAAAAAACTCTTGTTTCAATTACAACCCTTTCAGAGGTCCTATTACTTCATCTGTCCCACATTAACCATAGTGAAGGGTCATGTTAGTGGAGGGTCATGAGAAGAACAGGTCCAGCTCTATAGTCCTTGATGGAATGTATTTAGCAAAATTGAGTCTTTTTTTAATTTAATTTTTTTATTAGCTATACATGACATTACAATGATCTTGGCAATTCATACATTTGTATCATTGGGGTATAATTTCTCATTTAAAGAGAAAGGAAAGTTTTCTGTGCCTGAAAAAAGATTTTCCATTTTACTGTGTAAAAAGAGGGAAGAAACTGCAGAAAAAATTATCTGCAATTACAGAACAATTAAGGAGATAGCTGACTTTTTTTCCTTCCAGAAGCTCCTCAGTCATGCTTGATATAACTGCTAAAGCACACACCTGAGGTCCCAAGTCCGTCAGCTGACTTCTCACCTGCTCTGGACACCTCTGTCCCTCCACTCTCCCATCGCTTTATCCATGGCAGTTTCCAATCCTGGCTCAGCCCCTACATTTTGAAAACATGTCTGGGCAGACTTGAGGGCCCCTTACCTTTTGGTTTTACCCTCAGTGCCACAGACCAACAATTTGGTTCCTTGGCAGTTGATGACCTGAGAGGCCACCATAAGCAGATCTAGAATGATACTTGGTGAAAAGGAATCTTCATACCTGTGCTAATAAATTCCTCAGTGCATTTTTCTATGTGTCCTTTAAATTTTCTTCTTTTTTGTGTCTCAATTTAATCCAGATCCATTCCCCTCTCAGAAAGTCCTTGATGGTTTTCTTGATGGTTCCCTATGGCCCCGGAATCAAGCCTACACTTGTTAACATAGTAGTATCCAAGATCCTCTAAGATTTGCCCCAAGGAGCCTTTCTAACAACTTCTTCCATTGAAAAAGCAAAGCGGCTGAACATGTAGCCCCAGGACTCAAAATCTGGTTTAGTGCCTGTGAGCTGTGCGCTCAGCTAAGTAACTTAATTCTCTCTATGACTCAGTTTCCTCAACTGAGGAAATGGCATAATAATAATAATAATTATTTGGGTTGTGTGAGAATCAAGAGAATTAATAAATGTTAGGTGTTAAGAATAGCATGCTGGGGCTGAGGCTGTAGCTCAGTGGTAAAGTGCTTGCCTTGCATGTGTGAGGCCCTGGGTTCAATCCTCAGCACCACATAAAAATAAAAAAAGATACTGTGTGTTCATCTACAACTAAAAAAAAAAATAGCATGCTGACACAATATAAGCACTGTCTATTGCTATAGTTGTTATTACTCACTACCCTCAATTAATTTGAATTTTTCTATCTTTATGCCTTTTATCATAATTACCAATTTCTGAAATGCTCTCTCCTTCTTTTCACCCTCTAAGTTCTTCCTATCTTTTAAAGTATTCATCAAATTCTTCCTCTTCTGCAAACTTCCATGGACCATTCAATTTTCAATGTTCTCTTATTTACCTGTAGCTTTTATGACCTATTCCACTAATTTTACAAGTAGTCATTTGTTACATCACGAAACTTCTTTTACTGCTGCTTTTACTCTTTACTGCTTTGTGGCAGTAATTTTGAATGTAATTTTCTCTGGAGCCCCCTGTTCTTTACCCTGTGAGTTCTTCGTACAGAACTGAATACCTGGTATATTGCCTTTCCAATATTAGCTCAATAAATATCTATTTATTTGAATTGACTTGATCTAACAAGTTGAATGCAGGTTTGTTGGGTGCCTTTGGGAGCAGTGAACTGAAGTGAGAGTGGAAGAGTTGAAATTTTATTCTTTGCTTATGGAATATTTATGAAGTGTTTGTGCAAAATGCTTCACTTTCACCTTGAATGTGGTGTGGTACTCCCCACCCTGCCTCTCTCCAAGAGTAAATGCCGGGATATTCTGACTGATGAAACTAGTATGGGGCCACAGGGGTAGGTTGGCAGCCAGAGGGCTCTTAGAAGAGCAAGTTAGCCAGATGCAGAGAGGCAGGGGCAGAGTCCCCCAGGCATGGCTGCAATAGTTGCTTCTACAAAGAAGTGTTATAAATTCAAACTTCTCTTCCTTGGCTGCTCAGATTTCCCCGTGAAAATCTTTGGCATCTAAGGGGTAGAGCCAAGCAAGATAGGAAAAGAGCCAGTGTGTTGTTGAGTCAATTCTTTGTGTTCTACAGGACTGGCCAAATTATACTGTTATTTTGTGTGTATATATGGATATGCACAAATTCCACTCTTACGTATAATTGTAATACACCAATAAAACCAAACTAACCAAAGACTTTTGTGTTCAAGTCCAGATTATTTCATTAACTTCCTGGGTGGCCTTGGACACACGTCATAGACATGCAGCTCCCCTCCCTACCAGCGAGGGTGTTAGATCAATGTGTAATCTTGTGGGTTTCTGCCGACTCCAATATTCTATCACACTTGGATTCTTCTCACAGTGGAGTCATTGGTATGTACTAGCGGGGAGAGAGATATCCTTCAGCTGGAATTCGCAGTCTTCTGACTGCTGAGATCCAATAGGATTTCTGTAAAGTGGAGCTCAACTGAGTCAGTCCCTAGGGTGTGGGATGGTCTCCTTTCCTTGGGAGTAACCCTCTTCCTACAGTCTTGAAATCCTTTTCCCTCTCCACCCGATCTGGGAAAGTAAGGACTCAGAGACTAGGATAATGAAGAGAGAGCAGGGAAATAATGAGCAAAGGACTTAAATTAGGGAGGTCTCTATTACTGGGTTAATTGTCCTTCTCTCCAGATTACCAGTGAATGTTGCTTCCTTACAGTCCCTCCTGAAAGGGCCAATGTCACAGCTGTTGGTGGCATTAGGAGATAAAACAAGATTCCTCTGAGGCTTGGTGCCAAGTGTGTGTGCCAGTGGTCTGAGAACCCATCCAGACTTGGGCTCAGTTCTTACTAGGACATTACATTTGCCCACCTCCCCTCCCACTGCCAGAAGGTCATCCAGGATGTCCTTGGCAGCCTCATTCAGATGCTCTGGACAATCTCTCCTTTAGCACCACCTCTCCCACCCAACTTCAACCCATAGCAGCTCCTCCTACTAATCCTCCTCTATTCCCCCAGCCAGGGCAGTGAACCTGCCTTCTTATGTCTAGTTCCTGGGACGTGCAAGGCCAGAGCCTCATGTCTCTGGCCTGTAAGTCCATCTTGTGTCTGGAAAATCATGCTGAGGAGAGTACTGTTGCTATTACCTCCACCATGGGAAATTGTGCTATGTTCTAGGAGCCAGGAAATATGTGTGGCAGGCAGGGCATGTACAAAGATACCAGTTGTGGTAGAATGAGTAGCCAAGTGTGGAAACAGACATCTGTCCCAGTGACCTGCCTCACTTCCTGCTTTGTTTTCCGTCTTCCTGGCAGGGTAGCAGCCTGGCTAGGTGCTTGGCTCTCTTAAGACTTGCTGGGTGGGGGAGGAAGAGAAGAGAAAACACAAGGCCTGGGCCTCCAGGGAGCTTTCTATCTGGTTAGAGAAGAAAGGCATGCACATACGTGCGTATGCACACACAGGTTCATGAGGGAGGCAGAGGGAATTTTACCCTGGGGCCCAGGTTCAGGTTAAAGCAACTTAAAGCCCCAAGTTAATCTTTTGGGGGAGAAGATCCATAGTTATTTGATATGGAAGGCACAGTAGATCCCCACCCCCAAGAGGATGAAGAATCAAGCTTAAGTTGGAAGATCTGGGCTCTAGTCTTAGGTTTCCACGTGTTATTTATATGATGACAAATCCTCCCAATCCTCGGTTTCTTAATCTGGAAAATGGGGGGGAATAATTTCTCTTGCTCATCTCTCAGGGTTGTTGAGAGTACCAAATGAGATAAATAGGTGAAAATGTTTTATGAGACACCATAGAGGTAAAAGATATTATTAATATTTTAAACTAAAATATATGATCATACAGAATGACAAAGTCTAAGGTTATTGGAACCTTAGAGATGTCTACTCCAATATTTTTCACTTGAAGGCAGTGAAATTGAGACTGGTAAGTGACCCAGGGATAAACAGCTAACAGAAAACAGCCTCTTCAAGGCTGTGCCCTGGAGCTGTAGGGGTTATGGACAGCTCTCTGCCTCTATGAATGAATCTTTTGCTGCAGGCAGAGCCCCTTAGTCCTTTAGCCTCATGGAAATCACTGTCTGGCTAACCCTGGAGTCATTTACCCCCTTACCTTACCCCATACCAGCTCCATTTCTATTCCTTACCACCAGCCAACTCCTGTGAAAATGGCTTCCGAAGGAACCATGGATTTCAAGTTACATCATCCCCACATAATTGATGACCTTGCAGAAGAGACCCAGAGACAAGTTTGGGACAGCTTGTATGAAAAAGTGAGAGTCTTAGTAGCCAATCTAAATATTGCAGACAGAATTCTTGCAAGCCAGAGCTTTCTAAAACATCATTTGCCAAGATGGCTCACACCGTTGCAAGGCAAGAAACTAGGTACAAGCTTATGAAACAACTGGTACAGAGGCAGCCTTGGAGGGCGTCCCTGGCAGGTGGGTTTTCAACCATGAGCTTTTCATGACCATGAGCTTTTCATGACCATGAGCTTTTCAACTATTTCTCTCCAGCTGCTCCATGGGCCTCTTAAGTTGTGAGTTATTTTGTTTTTCAATGGAGAAGAGAACCCTGGAAGTTAGCTCATTCGGGTTATGCTTCCATCTCTACACTGAATGTTACCTGCAGCTTTTCTGAACACGAAGGTTCTGTTCTTTCAATGAATGTTTCCAGAGAAAAGTACATTGGCCTTGGCAGTTGACCTTCATTTCCTCTGACTCCTACTGATTAAAAGCAGGGAAATAGCCACTCCCCAAGTTTTCCACTTGAAAGTATGCTAAGTACTTGATCATAATAAGCCCCTTTAACCTACATTTATCCAGACCTAATAATTTTAGAAACATTTTATCCATTTATTTACTTAATCATGTCCCTTCCCAACTGTTACCTCACTATCCCTTCCCTTTCCCCACAGTGCTTCTCACTCTTTTCTAGGGACCCACCTCTCTTCGCTACCTAAAAAAGAAACCTTCCCATTTTCAGTTCATCAACATTTGAATAAGCACGAGATGTTTAATTTGGGAACAGTGTCTGTGGGAAGGAGTGCTTTGTTAGTTCCTAAGTAATGCAAAGCTTAATTTAGAAAGTAATATAACCTTGTTGTTGTTTGGAAGTCACAGATTATGAATTGCACTGCAGAGGCAGCCTGCCTGATGATTTTGCAGCACTGGGTTTTTCTGTAACAATTTCATTTCACTCTTGTTCAGTGACACAGGGGTCAGTCCAATGGAAGCATTTACTCCCTGGGGACCAGACCTTGGTCTCATTCATCCTCTCTGTAAGGCCAGGACCTGGCAAGGGCAAGCAAGTGAGGAGTTTTTTTTTTTTTTTTTTTTTTTTTTATAAGTTGAACTGCATCCTGTTGCCTGTCTGCCCCCTCCTCCCTCCAACCAGATTCTAGAACTAGGAAATAACAGCAGCTACCTGGATTTGAGCAAGGCAGGGCCAGGTGTGATCAGATCAAATCACCACTACCTTCCTTGGATCTTGGAGAAAGTTAAAGTGCCCCAAATGAAAAGTATCCTTTCCTATCAGACCAAAATTAGTCTCTTCCTCTCAGGGACACACAGGACTACAGCCTGAAAACTGATGGGAACATAAATAGAATGGGACAGATTTGGAGGCAGGGTCCATGAAAGAAGAAATTAGGAAGCTACCTCATCCCCACCACCTTAATACAAGTATTCAGGGCTGGAACTGAGATACACCGCTGTTAAGCCTCACTGCCCCAGAGCCCTCAGTGAGTTTCAGGCAAAGTAGTCTTCTGTCACTTGATGAGGGTGTCTCTTGACTGTCATGGAATGTTCTAGCACCTTCAAATAATGATCATTCACATTTTTTTTTAATTCCTCAAGGCCCAAAATTTCTGAAAGAGAATATAAAATTCTTTTCCCTTCAAAGGTTGAGACAGATCTAGACTATGGGAGGGTGATTTGGAGAGAAAGACAAAGGACACCTGGCTGTCTCTCCACTTCTCACCTGGAGTCCCTGGTCCTTGATCCTAAGAGTTCCAAGTATTTTCTGGAAATGAGGGGGGCTGTCTTTTTTAGGAAAAAACAATAACACTGTCGGGAGTTATACTCCTTCTGGTGTAGGCAGCTTCTTTAAAAGAAACAAGAAAACCTTGGTCTGGATGATATGGGAAGGAGATGGGCATTGGGTATCAGTGGTTGGGGGAGGGGGGCAGGGCGTAGTAACCAGTGGGCAGCAAAAATAGGACAGGGCAAGGGCAGCCCACTTGGAGGACAAAGACATGAAAGATGTGACTTCACCGCCACACGCTGGCAGAGTTAGCCATTTTTGCTTCACAGCATATTTTAGGTTTTGTTCTGCATTAGCTTGTGCCAAATCTTAAAATCTTTCAGAGCTCTGAAATCTTTTCAGCCTATGGGTAGGTTCATCTCCATGCATTTTTTTTTTTCGTTAGGATTGACAAGTGGGTCAAGAGTGACACAGAGAAACAAGAAAACAGCTTTGACAGAAACACAAAAGCAGGAAAACCGAGGACAACAAAAATATACACACAAAGAAAAACTGGGAAACCCCGAGAAAAGGCGTGAGAGCAACGCAGAATGCGTTTTGGTTCTAGAGAGAGATTCCAGAAAGCCTGTTAAAATGCCATTTTCTGAGAGATGGTAGCTGGGTCCCCCAGGATGGGCATCAGGCCCTTCTGGCTGAAGCCTTCCGGGATTAAGAACCAACCCGAAGAGAAGACAAAGCTCCATTGTTCTGTTAGTTCTTTGGCTTGGCTCCTGCCAACCTGTGCTGGGTTCTGACACACACCCTGAGCTCCCCCTGCTGGACACTCTTCAGAATTTCTTCATCGGGATCCAAAGTGGAATCGAATTACGTAACCTCTTCTCGAGTTGCTCCTCCCACCCACACTCCCCAGCCAAATTCCTGGCTTCCGCAACGCCTGATTTCTATAGCCTGGGCCTGAATGCCCTGACTGATTGCCCCGGCCCTAGGGCCAGAGAGGTCAGTCCTGAGAGACCCATGCTATAGAGAGGGCACCGAGGAGGCTGGATGAACAAACCTCTACCGAACACGCACCACATAAAAAGCGCTGCGGAAAGGTCTGAATTAATCTGGATTTCTGAGCTTGGGGAGGGGCATGGTCCCATTCAGGCCTGACCAACTGGAGCAGTCTTCCAAAGAAAGTCTGAGCAAAGCCTGGCGCTGGTAGCAGCGATGGCTGAGGGTCTTCATTGCCTTCTCCCTCCAGCTTTATCTTCTCTTCCTGCTCTGCATGAAAAGGAAGAGTTGCAATGAAGAGGAGAAATTGCAAAGCCCTTGGGCCAGGAGAGAGAGAAACACAAGTCTCCCCAAATGTCATGCCTATTCTGTTACCAAGAATACTCTTTATTTCTGGGATGAAGGGCAGAGAGCTGGTCCCCACACCCACCCCTGCTCCACATTTCCCTCTCCTTAAGGTTGACATAAAGGCATATAGTGAGCCCTGTCCTGTCGTTCCTAGAGCCACAAAGGCTGGACAGAGGCCTATGAGAGGAGAGAATCCGAGTTCAGAGAAGGGCACAGAGGTGAGGGAGAAGGAAAGAGGGAGAATAATAGAGGAGGAACAGGAAATCTGCAACTGGGGAGTCTGCAACACCAGACCATAGACAGGGCTTAGTCAGACTCTCCCAGAGAGACTTTGAGTCAGTAATGGGGTCAATTGAGGCTCTAGGCAGTAGACTCCCACTCTGGCTGTACATGGGACCCAAGGGAACTGAACACCTTAGGACAGGGGGACAGATGTCCAGACTCCTGGGTAGGATGTATGCTCACAACAGGAATTCTTTTCCCTTCTCTCAGCTCCTCAGAGATTAGAAATCCAAACCATCTCTCTAAAAATCAGTAAGTTTCTCTTTCAGAAATGTGCTGTACTTCTCTCAGGGCAGAAAATTTTTAAAAAGACTCCTAAAATATTAGCTTAGTGGCATAGGGTTATTTTCAAGGTCTGATTCCCTTTCCTTTGTTAATCATGAACAGAACAAACTTTACAGTAAAACACATTGCAAAAAGCAGTAATTGCCCCCAGGGAAATAGGGCCACTTGTGTTTTAGTTCCATTTTTACATGCTTGGCCTTGGCCTGCTGTGTCTTTCTCTTGTCCATCTTTCCTCCCTAGCTCCCCCTTTTCCTCTTATTCTGTCAGCCTTTTGCTCACTTTGTCCTGATCTCTCTGCGTTTCTGGCTTCCTGCCTTACTTACTTTTCTGTTGCTCCTATATCTGCTTCCCTGGTCAGGGTGCTGATGTGGAAGGACAGGGAAGAAAGCACTGGCTTATCTGTTTAGAGTCCCCCAAATGTACGATGCCCAGCAGGGTTCTAATGGATCTACCAGATAGCCCACAAAACTTGAGGAGAATCAGGCTCTTTTAGTTAATATTCAGTCTGCAAACCACCTCTGAAAAACTACTGGCCAGCTGACAGCCCATAAAGTTATATTATTTTCTATCTTGAATAGCCCCTATTCATTTTTAAAAAATTGTTCTTATTAATTGTACATGACAGTAGAATGTATTCTGACATATTATACATATACAGAGTATAATTTCTCATTCTTCTGGTTGTACATGATGCTCCTGTCCATTTCTACCATAGAAAAACATTTTATTGATTCGTGAGTCAATAGGAGCATAAGGGCCTTGGCAGGCACCGCATATATACCAATAATGGTTATTTTTCACCAATGCAAGTCGCTCAAAAATAACTGAAACTGACCCAGTTTTGTTTCTGATATATAAAATAAAAAAATCAAAAACATAAAAAAATGAAAAAATCAGGAATGCTCTGTAGGAGACGTCATTTCTCTGTGCTGTTATAGCTGGAAAAAAAAAAATTGTAGTGGTTTCTAAAATGCTCCTGGAAGAAAATGGTTATTCAGAGAAGCCTGTTCTGCTGCCTGGTGGGTCTCAGCTGGTCATAGCCAGCAGGGGGCAGCCTTCGGTCACAAACGAAGACTGCAGGGTGCTTAACAGGGACGGGGCAAATGAAAATTCCAAGGTCATAAACTGTTTATTTTGAGCTGTAAACACCCACTTGAGCCTGTGCAGACCCCCAGAGATCCTTGTCCAAGACTCTTGATAGATTATGAGAAGCTAGATTTCAAGTAACCAGTTTCTTTGAAACGTGTTTTCTTTTGTTTATGTGATTAAAAATCGGGCAGAAAAGCTGGATCTGAATATCGCCCTCTGGGTGCGCAAGCTATTTAACGTGCAGTCTCTGCAGTGACTTGTGCCTTAAAGCTACAAAATGTTTGGAGTGAGGATGTTTGGGCTTACATCTGACTTGGAAAAGCCCGTGCTGGGTTGGGGTTGTGGCTCAGCAGTAGAGTGCTCTCCTAGCCCAGCCCTGGGTTCGATCCTCAGCACCACATAAAAACAAATAAAACAAAAGTATTGTGTCCAACTACAACTAAAAAATATTAAAAACAAACAAACAAATGCTGTGTCACGGACTGGGTGAAGGCATCCCTACTGTTGGCCATTCCCTTTTGTTTAATGAATGAGAAGAAACCCTAGGAAAGGTAGAGATAGGAGTGAAGACTGCTAGAAACGTTTCCTTGTGATCTGGGCGATGGTAGAACTCCACTCCTAAGTGTATACACCCAAGGGAACTGAACACATGTCAGCCCAAAAACCTGTACATGAATGCTCAAGGCACCATTATTCATCATAGGTAGAAAGTAGAAAGAAGCCACTGTCCCTGGACTGATGAATGGCTAAACAAAAGGTGGTACATTCACATAACAGAATATTAGTCATAAGATCTATGAAATATTGATACAACGTGGACTAACCTTGAAAACTTTGTATTAATTGAAGGAAGCCAGTCATAAAGGATTATGTATGATACCATATGAGATGTCCAGAACATGCAAATCTATAAAAACAAAAAAAATAGATTATTGGTTGCTGGGGGCTGGGGGAACAGAGGGATGAGAATTGACTCCTAGTAAGAGTGATATTTCTTTTTTAGAGTGATGAGAATGTCCTGAAATTAGATAATGGTGATGGTTGCACAAGTCTGTGAATACACTAGCATCCACTGAATTACACACTTTAAAAGAGTCAGTTTAAGTATGCAAATTATAACTCCATAAAACTATATACATATAAATATTGTGTGTATAAATATGTGTATATATGTATATATATATATATATATATATATATATATATATAAATATATATAAAATTTTTGGATATATATCATGAAGCAGGACAGACATTATAGAGGGAAACTTAGAGCAGGAAATCAGGAGAATATAAAAGAGTATTTGCCTTCTGGGAGAAACAGTCCCTCTTTCAATTTTTTAAAAAAAATGGGTTTTAGATGAGAACAGAGTAGATTTAATGCAGGATAGAGATAGAGGTAGCCAAACTCAGCTTAGGAGGCAAAGAGAATCGTCCGCTGTGATGAGCCATCTCTGCGTCCTCTCCAGCTGACCCACTTGTGAAGAGTTTACACATCCAGTGTGGTCATGCTGGCTGTGGTAGGGTGGGTGCTGTTCTATTCAAGATAGAGGGCTATGGGAGAGTCGATGTCATGATGACCCCCTGTGCCAAGGGAAATAAGGGAAGATCACACTCTTCAGGCCACAGTAATAAGAAAGGCTTCCCAGGCTCTCAGGAAGTGGCAAAGAAGAAAGGTGATAATAATTAAGTCATCAGCTCAGCTGCTGGAGCCTCACAGTCACACTGGAGTCCCAGGTATATTATCAATAATGTCCACAGGGGCCGAAAAGTTGTGTTCTTTCCTTCTGGAGTCCCTACACATTACTTTCTGGACACCAAGCCCATGAGACCCCCCTTAATAAAAACTTGGAAAAAGGGAAGCAATAGTGAAATAGATAAGGACCCAACTGAAAAGTCCAGTTAGTGTGACTGAAGCCACAGGTACAGCCTTGGTGGACACATCAGAGAGGACGTGTCCTATGAAGAAGACAAGGAGACGTGTCCTATGAAGAAGAAAAAGTAACTGGAAGAATATAGGTTAAGTGCCAAAATAAATATTTCTTAAAAAAAGAAAAAAGAAGATGACAGTGAAAAATGTTTTCACTTGCCTGTTTATCAGAACCACCCAGTGGATCTGTCTTCTTGAGGCCAGAGGCATTAAGCAGGGCCATTGATGTCCCACGCCTGCCTAAGCATAGCCTTCCACTACAGTTTGCTTGATATGTCTTTGATCTCTTACCTTCATTCAGTTCCTGGACAGAAATTGCAATACATTAATATCATTAGGTGCTATCAAATCAGAGTTTGTTTCTAAGATACACTGCAAGAAACTATACAAGAGTATACCTTTGAAAATTTTTGTTTACTGATTTAAAAAACTCAACAAAATCTTTCTGTCCTGTAATTGTTTATGGTGATCAGAGATGGCAATGATTCTAGAGTGTGATAAAATATTTATCACACTCTTGTGTTTGTCTCCATGTCTGGTCCTCTGGGTGAATGTTACGCATTTTAGGAAACGGGAATATGTGTGACTACATCTTACAAAACTTGTCTAATTATAGGTTCAGCCAGGAATTGGGAACTCAGGACTTTCTATGTAGCTAAAGTTTCAAATGGGCATTGAAACTGGAGCTCAGAACACTTTCAGCTACATAGTAAGTAAGAAGTTAAAATAACTGGCGAGATACCAATTGTCTTCGATAAATTGCATGAGCTTAAAAGCTGAAAGGATTGATTTGGGAGTTGGGCAGATCTGGATTTAAACCTGGCTTCTTCCTTCAGATACCTCTTGAGTAAATGTGTTTTGATCATCTACCACCTGCCAGGCACTGTGTTAGGCAATGACACTAAAAAGTACATGAGAAAGACAGTCTCTGTCCTTCTGCAGCTTGGAATCCTACAGCCCCAGTAAATACTAGTTATCTCTAAAAAGTTATTAAACTTTCTGCATCTAGATCTGTAAAATGGAAAAGAACACTCCTAATGTTGAAAGTTGGTATAAGGGTTCAATTGAATCCCTTAAACAAAATGCCTAGGATGTTGCATTTTGAAAGCATTCTTTCCCTTCCAATGTACACACCTTCTTGGTACCATTTTGTCATTGGATACCACATACTATTCCCTCTAACTGAACCTTCCTAGCTTAAAAGGAGACCAAATGGGCAAAGATGCTTTGGCAAATCCCAAAGCACTTCCATTAGGAGACACTAAGTATTATAGTTGAGAACTTGGGAGTTGGTATCAGAAAGACTCAGGTTAGAAACCGACTCTGCCACTTGCTGATATGGGGCAAGTTATTTAACCTTTTGAGCTTCAGTTTCCTCCTCTGTAAAATGGGACTAATAACTGCCATCTTCCTGTAATTGTTGAGGGATTGAGGAGATACTATATACAAAACACTTGGCTCAGTGTTTGGTACATACCAGGGACTGAGTAAAGCCTGCTATAATTATTTGTCTTACTTGTAGAACATCATTTTTCAGCACTAGCACTGGTCTTTTTTTTTTTTTAAGGGAGATATTCTTTGTCATTTTCTTTTTTTAATTGGTTGTTCAAAACATTACAAAGCTCTTGACATATCATACTTCATACATTAGATTCAAGTGGGTTATGAACTCCCATTTTTACCCCAAATACAGATTGCAGAATCACATCGGTTACACATCCACATTTTTACATAATACCATATTAGTAACTGTTGTATTCTGCTACCTTTCCTATCCTCTACTATCCCCCCTCCCCTCCCCTCCCATCTTCTCTCTCTACCCCATCTACTGTAATTCATTTCTCTCCTTGTTTTTTTTTCCCATTCCCCTCACAACCTCTTATATGTAATTTTGTATAACAATGAGGGTCTCCTTCCATTTCCATGCAATTTCCCTTTGCTCTCCCTTTCCCTCCCACCTCATGTCTCTGTTTAATGTTAATCGTTTCCTCCTGCTCTTCCTCCTACTGGCACTGGTCTTGATTGGCATCATGGCCATCTCCATACTTTAAAGATGAGGAAACAGGTTCAGAGTGGTTTGGCCAAGTCATACTGTTAGTTGGAGGCAGAACAGGAAACTCTGATTCTTACCTCGAAATTCTTCATCTTTACTTCATGTTTCACGGATGGATTTGACTAAAATTTTGGTTTGAGGAACATTGAGTTTGCACATGTAGAGTGTGATAAGAAGCCATGCTCCCCTCCTGAGACTGATTGAGTTGGCTAATTGATTCTATTCAAGGTTCTAAGACACCAAGCCTTTCTGAGGAGAAGACATGGAAAATAAGTAACCATGAACTACTTCACCTGACCCTGACTAAGTTCAGACTTGTGATCTATTTCAGTATCAGGTATAAACAAATATAGGATTCTCCCTCCATACTCTTCTTTACAAGGATTCTCTGCCTGACCTTATAGGTGGCTGCTCGTTCCATGACACTGATTTCCAAACTGCAGAGCATAACCTATTAGTGAGTCTTGAAATGAAGTGAATGGGTCAGTAAATTAGATAGAAGAGAATTTAAAGTATCAAAACGTATCCCGGGGCTGGGGCTGGGGCTCCGCGGTAGAGCACTCCCCTAGCATGTGGGAAGCCCTGGGTTCGATCCTCAGCACCACATAAAAATAAGTAAATAAAATAAAGGTATTGTGTCAACTACAGCTTAAAAATGTTTTTTTTAAAGTGTATCCCAAGTATTAATAAGTATTATTTTGTAAAATCCTGTGCAAGTTGATTTACGTACTATGACATCAAAATTTAAAAATATTTTTTTAGGATGGGCAACAACCAAAAAAAAAAAAAAAAAAACCTGAGAGGTACTACTTCAAGACATGATCTTATTTTTTGCACTTTTAAGTTACCCATTCATTAATTCACTCAACAAACATTTGTTGAACACCTACTAAAAGCCAGACACTGTTATAGGCCCTGAAAATACAGCAGTGAGTAAAACAGAGAAAGATTCCTGTACTCATGGGGTTTGCTCTTTGATGAGGGAAACACAAGAAATACATAGGTAAGGTACAAAATTTAGGAATAGAAAATTTACAGATAAAGAGAGGAACAAGAAGGAGGGAAGGAAGGAATCCAGGACATCCATAATCAACAACCCAGAAAAAACACTGTTGTCACTTTGGTTTGTGTCCTTACAGACCTTTCTCCATGTGCAGGTGTCATTCATCTTGACATTCTCTGGACATCAGGATTGCAAGTCATGTGATGTACATGGTGGACACTGACCAAAATCTGGTCCTTGGAATTATGGGTTTCTCTAATTCTACTTCTCTCCCTCTCCCATCTGTCCCACAGTTGGCTCCATGTAGCCACTGTTTTCTTTCTGTACTAACTATACTGTCAGGTCCTCAGCCCCAGGCATCTTGATCTCTGTTGCTTATGAAATGGGCACAGTGCCGGGGTCCACTCATGGGAAAGTTCTGGGTCAGGGTTCTGTTGCACAACGACTTCTAATGTCAATGATTTCATCACTTTATAGATAACAATACCAAAGTCCAGAGAGACTATGACTTGTCCAGCTTCTCCCCAGTGGGAAGTCGAGGCAAAAGGCTGAAATGTCTTGTGTGTCACCATTTGAGAGCTTTGGTTTGGCTTTTCCATCTACCATGCATTTTAAATTC
Organism: Spermophilus citellus; assembly: GCF_964194105.1. Taxonomy (NCBI): domain Eukaryota; kingdom Metazoa; phylum Chordata; class Mammalia; order Rodentia; family Sciuridae; genus Spermophilus; species Spermophilus citellus. The sequence continues at coordinate 105,100,698 of NC_138188.1, forward strand.
CCTCCTTATTGTAGCAACATGTTTAAAAAAATTAAAGATACTAAGGTTTCATATTTGCTGTTTTAAGTTGCTGTTTTCTAAGAGGTATAAAGTGGTTAGACTTATCCTGGTATAAAAGATAATTAAAGTAGTAAAATTCCTTGTATTTTGTGACTGCCACACTAAAAGCCTTAAAAAGGAATGGACTAAGAAGCTGCACCTGGGCCCAGCAAACCAGAAGATAGAATTGCATCCTTTCCAAAAAACAGGGTTTAGACTTCAATGGCACTGACTTTCCATCCTATTTTAACAAGCTAGTCCACGAGGTAACTTTACCCTTAAAAACTCTGAAAAATTTTTTTGAAGAGATGGTTTATGGTAGAGAGCAAGGAACTTAAAATGGAAGAGGTTGGACTCTAGCTCCAGTTCTGCTGGGTGACCTTCAACTAGTCACTTCCCCCCTCTGAGCCTGTTTCTTTCTTTCTTTCTTTCTTTCTTTTTTTAAATTATAATGTGCAGTGTGGACTAGATAGAGATTTGCAAAGGGTAGTCAGTGGGGCTTTCCAACACATATTAAGTGGAGGCTCAGAACCTGGAGTTCCAGAATACTGCCTCCTCACCCTCTCCTTTCCCCTCTCTCAAAACAGCTACCTTTTGATTTAACAGGGAGAGAATTGTAAAATATTTTCTTTAAAAGAAAGGTTTTGTTTGTTTGTTTGTTTGTTTGTTTTTGGTGCTGGGGATTGAACCCAAGGTCTCTGACATGCTAGGCAAGCTCTCTACACTGAGTTATGCTCCTAGCCCAGATCTACTGTTTAATAGCATTTAAAAATCACCAGAACAGCCAGGCGTGGTGGCACATGCCTGTAATACCAACTGCCTGGGGAGGCTGCAGCAGGAGATTTGCAAATTCAAAGCCAGCCTCAGCAACTGAGCTAGATACCACCCCCCACTCCCCCACCTACCCCCAGGTCTCAAAAAGGTGTAGGGATATAGCTCAGTGGTAGAGCACTTCTGAGTTCAGTCTCCAGTGCCTGCCCTTCTCCCTGCCCCCATAAAAACAAAATCACTAGAAATGCTTTGAAAGATCCTTGCCACTTCTAACATTTTATAGTTTCTTTGCTCTGTGGACATACCCACCAATCACCCCTAAATTATAATATTCTCTCTGCTGACCCATACTGTGCAGCATATATTATGCTGGCCATAAAGCTTCTGGAAGAGAGCTTATCTGGTAATCCTGCCCTAATAATGTTGCAGCCAGCAGGGAAGAACATTCGAGCAGCGCTTTTTGCTGACCAGGGATTTTATTTTATTTTCTTAATTTGCAGGCATTTGTTCCAAGTGCTTTGGAAGAACAATCCCAAAATTGTCCCCAGTCCTGGCCAGCAAGGCAGCATCTCATTCATGAGCTGCTCTTTTGTGTAGCAAAAGGCATTGTGCAAAGCCATTCCTAAGTGCTGCCTGCGATTCAGGTTGCATCCCACACTCTCTCCTGCACACTGTTTTTCTGGTTGTCTGTCTCATTGTGTGCTCCCAAAGTTGCCCCTGAAATCCAGCCATCTTTGGCTGCACCACAGTCTGGGCTGAACCGGGCCGCGCCTTCCTAGTCCTGCCTAGAGCACAGCCCTTGCTGGTATTGATGAATTTCACATGCAAGGTGGCTGCTTTTCTTGCTCCAGAGTGGAGTGAGAGCATTTTTCCTTTACAAAGAACAATTTAAATTTCCATTAAAGCTCACAGATGCTAAAATCAGACAGAGATAAATCAGCAGTTTCTACTCACTGCCGGTCAGTAAGGTTCAAGAACTTGCTGGAAGACATGTACATCAGGATGTAGAAGGGGAAAGCGAACACTGAGTATAGCACTCTCAGTGTTCTTTTCCTCATTTAATCTTTATGACAACCCTCCTAAGTAGGTATTGTACTCTCGGCCCCATTTGAAAGACAAATAAACAGATTGGGAGAAGTAGAATAACTTGTCTAGACACACACTTAGGAAGTGGCAGATGCAGGAATTGAACTTGTTCTATCTGGCACCAAATGCTCTGTTCTTCCCACTACACCATGCTGCCTTCTTGAGCATGCTGACTCATTTGGGAAGTTATATAAGCTTGTAAATCACTCTGAGATTCCCAGATAATGTGACTGCATAAAGAAGAACAAAGTGTTGCCATGAGGAGCTCTGGTGCAGTGGCGGAAGCTTGTGCTAGGCACTGTGCAGTTGGGAAGGACTGGGCAGAACTCTTGAGAGCCCTCTGCACCAGTGGGTTCTGAACCAGAGGTGATCCTTTGTTCCTTCCCCTCCTAACCTGTTCTGCAAATAAACAGACTTTTCATGATAAACATAAAAATAAATCCATCCCTCCATTTAATGCATAGGTAGTGAATGAAAGACTGATCCAAACTTTGGTCACCTGCAGAAGGTATGCCAAGGTGCCCAAGGTGAGGCATTTTGGTATCACTCAAGACAGTGCTTCCATCAGGGGAAGTAAGCAAAGCTGGCCTTTAGTATTACCTACATACCCTTTTTATTGATTAGAGAAGTGTCACAGTCAGATTTGGACTTCAGGAAGTTATCCTTGGCCTCTCTGTGGGGAGAAAGGGTGTTGTCAAGGCCTCACCCCTCTTCCACATGTTCAGCACTCCACACTCAAGGCCTGTGGCCCCTGCAGCATGGCTTGGCAGCATGCTCAGACCATGTACCACACAGACCAGAAGTGCTGGGGAGCACAAGACCCTGAGACTAGCCCTCCAGCAATGATGAGTGAAGGGTTGCAGGGTAAAGACCCCAGCTTCCCTGTAAGTCCATTGGGATAACTCTGAGCCCTGTTCTATACTGTCTTCCAGACTTTTCCAGTAGGATGAAGCTCCAGAGCCTCAAAGTGCTTGGTAACACACCTTTTATTGGCTCCCTCATTTCCCTGTCTCATGTCTCAGCCCCCAGGGTTTCCTGGGATCACCTCTCAAGTAGGTTATTTATCATCAAATCCTGTCTCAGTTTGTGTTTCTAGGAGAACCCAAATAATGACTATTAAATACTTGGTGTAAAGATAGGTGATGAAGGTTGGACCAAGGCAGCAGAAATGGGAGTGAAGGGGTGGGGGGAATAGGAGGAATCTTTGCCCTGAGATTGAGGACTTCAAATAGGCAACTCCTACAACTCAATAGGAACAAAACAAATAAACAACAACAAACCAATAGCCCAATTTTAAAATAGTCTAAGGACTTGAACAGACATTTCTCCAAAGAAGACACATAAATGGTCAACAGGTATATGAAAAAATGCTCAACATCACTACTCATCAGGGAAGTGAAAATCAAAACCACAGTGAGATATCACCTCATACCTCACAAGATGATGAGGATAAAGAAACAAGACAACGTATGTTGGTGAGGATGTGGAGGAAAGTGGAACCCTCCTACACTGCTGGTGGGAATGTAAAATGATGCAGCTGCTATGGATCCTCAAAATTATTGAAAATAGAACTATCAAGTGAACAAGCAATCCCGCTGCAGACTATTTATCCAGAAGAATTGGATAAATAGTAGAACTGGATCTTGAAACAGTATAAGCACTCTCACGTTCACAGTAGCACCCATCACAACAGCTAAATTGTAAAAACAGCTGGAATGTCCATCAAAAGACAAATGGATTTGCCCTGTGTGGTGGTGTGGTGGCGCATGCCTGTAATCCCAGAGGCTCAGGAGGCTGAGACAGGAGAATTGCCAGTTCAAACTCAGGCTCAGCAATGGCAAGGTGCTAAGCAACTCAGGGAGACCCTGTGTCTAAATAAAATACAAAATAGGGCTAGGGATTTTGCTCAGTGGTCAAGGCCCATGAATTCAATACCTGATACCAAAAAAAAAAAAAAAGATGAATGGATTAATGTATATTATATTTATATGTATTTTATATATGTAATATATAGTATATATAAACCTACATACAGTAGAATACTATTCATCTTTAAAAAGGAAAGAAATTCTGTAAAAGAGCAATATGAATGAAGCTTAAGGACATGCTAAGTGAAATAAGCCAGTCAGAGAAGACTAATATTGTAGGATTTCATTTATATGAGTATCTAAATAGTCATATTCATAGAATCATAAATCATAGAATGGTGGTTGCTGGGGGGTTTGAGGGAGGGAGAAGGTCAAGTTATCAACAGGAGCATTGTGTTTCAGTCAGGGAAGGCAAATGAATGCTCCAGAGCCACTGGACAGCATTGTAACTATAGTAAAATTAATGCATACTTCAAATGTTGTTAAGGGGTTAGATCTCGTGTTAAATGCTCTTTCCACAATAAACAACAAAACAAGTTAAACAGTGGTAAGAGAATAGGGAAGGAAAGAGGAGACCCTGTGAGGCTTCTGGGACTCTGGTGTAAGCTGCTGGACGGATGCTGATGCCATAGCTGAACCGGGGACTACATCCAGGAGATAAGAATCTGTGGGAGAAAGGGGCATTGGGCTCTGGTTTGCAAGAGTGAAAGTGCCTCCTTTGCCCAGAGCATCTTCCCAAACCTCTTACTAGAGTGCCTGAAGCTCTATATTAATCACTTCTTTCACTTGCTTTTTTCCAGACTCTAACTTTTTAAATGTTCCTGAGATTATTGGTACTTTTGTTATGTATGGTAACAGCACTAGAATTATAGAGGGAAAAAAATCCTTAACTGTGAGAAATACATGCCACAATATTTAATGACAGTGTAAAATGAAACACTGTCAGGGATTGCTTTCAGCTAATCCAGCAAAAAGAAAACCGAAGTGTATACGTACAGAGATGGATAAAACAGTATTGGAAAATACTTAAAATCATAAAAGCTGGGGGCTAAAAGCATGTGTTCATTACACCATTTCCTCTACTTCTGAGAGTTTGAAAATTTCCACGATAAAAAGAAGTACTCTGGGCTGGGGCTTAGTGGCAGAGGGCTTGCCTTGCACATGTGAGGCACTGGGTTTGATCCTTAGCACCACATAAAAAAATAAGTCAACAAAAAATAAAGATATTTTTTAAATGCCAGATATTTATTTAAGCATAAAAATCAATTTTAAAAAAAGTACTCTGGTACTTTCAAAAGCTCCCAGGAGGATATTCTATCCAATTGTCTTTAACACCTGAGAAAAAACAACTACAAAAAATGTACTTTACAAGAATAGGAAGCTATATTCCATGTATATATGATATGTCAAAATGAATTCTACTGTCATGTATAACTGAAAATAACAAAAAATAAATAAAAATTTTTAAAAAGTGTTTAAAATTTTTGCATTTTATATATTTAGAAGCAAAGAAGCTTGGTTCTTTCAAGAAATAGATTTGTTAGGAGCTGGATTTTAAAAGAGGAAAAAATCAGGATTCAGATGTAGAATATTATAAAATCAACTAAATTCAACAGCTAGTTGATTTTACCTAAGGGAGCTTAAGAAAGCATCTAATGACTCTACCACATCCTTCCACGGTGGTTCTACATCAGGCGATTTGTATGCATGATCTCATTTTATTTCCCAAACTTTGTCTAGGGATCCAGAAAGGTTCAAAAGGTCAGGTCTTTAACTTAACCATGGGGTGATATATTGCAAGGGTATTGGGAGAAATATCCTGGGTTTGGAGCTCCATGTTTCTAGTTTCAAAGTCTGGTATATTCCACAGTCTTCAGCTCAGCTCACTGAGGTCACCTAGGTCAGCTTGCCGATCCAAGAGGTGATCACTCACAATCTGGCTCTTCAAATTGATTTCCTGAAAATTGGCTTTGATTAGGATAAGCCTAAATAAAGAGAAATGAAGAGCATGCTCCATGGGCAGGGATGGCAAGGTGCATAGACCAAGTGAAGATTGTCAGGGAAGCATCAAAGCTGTTCACCCCAGACCCCTGAGAGACTGATGGGTTGCCAGGAAGGCTGAGGTGGACACAGCACTTAGAACAGCTGACTAGGAGAGAAGGAAAGATAAAATGAACTGTGAATAAGCAAACAACTCCGTGAGCAAATATAAAATGTTAAGAAAAGTGCTGTTTCCTTATTTATTCTAAGTACTTATTTACTTTTTTAAAAAAATCAACTTAAGGCCCATTAAAGGACATTGTTAAGTAATTATAATTTTTTCCTTCTGTTGGAATATTATATGTCCATAATACTATGGATATTATTATCTATAGTAAAAATGTTAGAAAGCTGCTTATTTTTAAAACTTTAGGAAAAAGCAGAATAAAGTTCTATCTATCTATCTATCTATATATATATATATATATATATATATATAACTTTTTTTTTTCAGTATTGGGGATTGAACCCAGTCAAGTGCTCTACCAAAATTACAATTTTCTAAAACCATTTTCTATGTGGAAAAAAGATTGAAAGAAAAAAATATTTAAAAAGTTATGTGATTGTACATAGTTTATAGAAATATGGATTTTTAATATTTTTTCATTTTATTTTTAAATTTTCCAAATGAAATGTGTTAATTTCATAATAGGAGGTAAAAACAGAAAAGAAAAAAGAAGAAATCCAAAAAATTTTTATTTTATTGTTTATCCTGACTTAATCTGGGTAATGAAAATGATTATAGGAATAAAAGAATTTAAGACATTTATAGTTGCATGTTGACAATTTAAATATAATTTGATTTAAGTATAATTTGGAAGGAAATCTGAGCAAACTTCATGACTGGGTCTCCATCCCTTTTGCTTGATCTTAAACTTGAGAAAGTCTGTTCATCTCAAAATCATACCAATGATACCAGACTTCTAGCAACAGATCTCTCCCTAGACCTCAGGAGGTTAAATATATACAGCAATATTTTAAATAAGCCAACTTTTTGGTATATTCAACAAGACTCAAGAGTTAGACTTGGTAAATCATAGTCTTTGAGGGGGCAGACTTTGTGCTGAACTTTAGAAACCCAGAGTCAACCCAAGAGAAAAATTCTACTGTATCTCCTACCTGGATTGAAAACTTCTCCCCAAGACCCTTTCATCAAGAGCTACACCCATCTACAGAACCTATATAGTGCTTTGGCAGGGGGTAGTATTTTCTTTTCACTGACTCTGAAATGGAAACATTGGATATTTGTCATTTAGAAATATGAAACTCGATAGTTTTCTTTTTTCATTTTCTCTTTTAAATTTGGTACTGGGGATTGAACTCAGGGGCACATGACTACTGAGCCACATCCCCAGCCCTATTTTGTATTTTATTTAGAGACAGGGTCTCACTGAGTGCTTAGTGCCTCACAGTTGCTGAGGCTGGCTTTGAACTTGAGATCCTTCTGCCTCAGCCTCCTGAGCCACTGGGATTACAGGCATGTGCCACCGTGCTCGGCTCAGTAGCTTTCTTTAAGAAATTTTAACCAACTCTGAAGAAAATAAATACATGTTTCACATTAGGACTAGCCATGTGTCCTGCATCCAGGATAGACTCTGCAGCACAAATATTCAGTAAGAAACAGACTTGCTCTTTAGAAGAGAGGAAGAGAAAACCAAGTATAAAACTGTATCTGTATCTGGGGGGTTTTAAGGGAAAGGTTTTCCAGGGGATGTGACCTTTGCAGCAGACCTTCATGGACATAATTTAGTCAGCTGCAGACAGCAGTAAGGGTATCGGATGGCATGAATGGGGAGAAGAATATTACCAAGCAAAACACAAGATAAAAAGAACCAACACTTTCTGTTCCATATTTTATACTAGTCAAGTGGTCCTATGAACTGAGACCCCAGGAGTCATGGCCTGGCCTATGGCAGGGCTTTGTTTTGGTGGGTGAGGACTGGAGCCCTGAGAGGCAGGGGAAGGAGGAGGCAGTTTGGCTGGAGGGGCTCCAAAAGAAGGGATGAGACAACTACTATTGCTGGAGAGATAAGAACTTACCAGCAAAGAAGAGATGTTAGAAGGGCACTGTGAAGGGCATTTGTTTTGTGATATGCTCCTCCTCTTCTGCATATTCTGAAACCTTTGGTAAAAATCTATGTTTCTGGACAATGTGCTGGACTTGAACGTTGAATTAGTTGTGTGGGGGGACAGTGTTGAGGGCTAATGTGTGTGGTATATGGTATGTGGCCTGGAAGTGCAGGTGGGATGGAAGCAGAGGCAGAAAGAGGGGTGCAGATGCACTTGGTTAATATACTCATTCTGAGGTGAGGAAAGGCAACTAGTTATTCATTCATCACTGTATGATGTGCCAATACTGTGCTAGGTTAAGCCAAGTGTGATGTGGTCCTGGTCTTCAAAGAGCCTACATTCTAGTTAGTGGAGGCTGGGGGTGGGGGTGGCCAGGAATTGACTAAATAATAAAAATGATCAAATTAGGATTGCAATTAGTATTATGAAGGAGAGGTCTATTGTGCTATAAAAGTTCATGGAGGGATTTGACATTGTTGGTTAGTTAAGGAGCTATAGAATTGAGTTTTGAAGGATAAACAGGAAACAGTGTAATGACAAGAGAAAGTGCACAGGCCCTGTGGAAGGCAGGACTAAGAGAAGATGGTGTATTCTGGGCACAGAGTGATACAGAACTTGGAGTCTAGGGTAGTTGAGAAGGCAGGAAGCAGACCGCATGGGGTGCCATAAACCAGGTACCAGTTTAATAATAAGTGATAGGATCGTGTATATTTTAGAAGAGCATGCTGGCTGCTGTACAGAAAAGAAATGTTAATATGGAAAGAGTAGACGCATGTGAGAAAACCAACCTGGAGGCTGAGCTCTCCCCAAGCAGAAGATGATGACAGGGCAATATCTGATCACCAAGAAGAAGGCATAACTATAGCCTCAACTACGAGGATCGACCCTATCATATATTAAATTAAAAACTTCCAAGAAAATGTCCCCTTATACTAGGTACAAAACTTATTGCTCCATTCAAGTACAAATATGCACTTATGTAAGTGACTTTAGTAATAAGAACAGATATATGCTAACATAGGAAGCAAAGACTGCCTCTGAAAAGAGGGATGCAAAATGTAATATTCATAAGCTTTTGGATATGTCTACATGACAGATGTGTTTCTAAGTGTACTGTATATTTTTAGGCAGAGATCTTTTCCTTTTTTTTTTTTCCCCTCCTGGTTGGTTTGTATACAGCACACTAAATGGATGGAACAATGAAACCATTATGTAGGAATTACTTTGTCTTTGTGATTACAACAATTAATTGAAGCATGCATTTAAAAAATTTCCATATCACCTTCAATTCACACTGAGGTCTCTAATCCTTGCTCAAGGAAAAATTAACAAACCATAATGGCATTAAGAGATTATAGTAAAATTCTATATTGGAATTAGACCAAATAGACAAAATGAATAAGGATATGAACAGATCCAAACCACACAATTACCAATCTTGTCTAACTTTGCACTCACAAAATATTTTAAAAGTTTACGTGGAAGTATTATGAAAGCTGAGTATTCATAATTACAAGGGTGTGTGTACTTTGTAATAACTCATTGAACAGAATATGTATGATTTGTGCATTTTCTTCCTGAAAATTATATTTCAGTAAAATATTGTATTTTGAAAAAGTCAACCCAACTACAAGACCAAAAAAAAAAAAAAAAAGCTGACTACATATAAAGTTCCAAAGAGAATCTAAGCAGATTTCAAAGGACCAAAGTTTTCTTTTCAAAGTTCTTTCACAATAAAGCAATTAAGTTATAAATTAACAATAAAAATATGGTTAAAACATCTTTTTTGGGAAAAAACATCTTTTGAAAAGCAAGAAATGAATTTCACAGTAATATATGAATTAAAAAATAATGAAAATTATGAAATATTCAACACTATATGATAATGAAAATACTAATAAAATTTATGAAGATGTAACTAAATATACATAATTATATTCACATTACAAACTATAAAAACAAAAAATGAATAAGAAAAGCATTCAGTTTAAGAAGCTAGAAAAAGATAATAAAACGTAAGAAATGCAAAAGTAGAAGAAATAATTATAAAATTAAAAATTATTGTTTATAGGTAATTAAAACAATAACAATGGAATCCAAATAAAAAACATCTCAGCAATTTATTATGTGGATGTTGACAGTCTGATTCTAAAGTTCATTTGGAGAGGCAAAATTTTAAAAAAATTCAGAATAGTAATATTTTAAGAATCTCCCAGAAACTTGAAAAAAAATACAGACTCCTAGGTTCCCTATGAATTTCCAAGAGGAGAATGAAATTAGTTTAAAAAACTCCATAGTTTTAAAATTTTTTATTAGAGTTTTATAGTTATACATAGTACTTGGGTTCATTCTGACAAACTTATACATGCATGGAAATCTATTTCAGTTCATGATCCTCCCTTTTCTCTCTTCTTTCTCCCCTCTCTCCCCTCTCCTATTCTCCTTCCTCTACTCTACTAGACTTCCTTATACTCATCTATTAATTTATATGTTATCCTATCCTTCCCTCCCCCTTTCCTTTATTTTTACTCTAACTTCCACATGAGAGAAAACATTGGATCTTTGAGTTTCTTAAAAAACTCCATATTTTTAACAATAATCTTAAATGATCCTTATGATAATCAGCAAAGTGTACAAATAACCAACTACCTTAATTCATCCAAAGATCTTGTTTTAACAAAGTTTCTCTTTCCCTCTTAAGAAATATCTTTTTTTAACCTTGTCAGCAAGCTTGTACACACTGTACTTCTTCCTTTATCTTTTTATTCTTTTTAATACCCCTCTTCCTAGAGCAGGGTCTAAAACAAAAGATTTTCCCCATTGTATCTACGGAGTCTTTAGAATTTTACCACCTGCTCCTGCCTGTTCTTTTTGCACTGATTGTCAGCTCCTGGGAGACAAATACCCCAGTCTCCATTTCTTCTGTCTTTCCCCCACTGGGCCTAGAAGATTGACTGACTCGTGTGCAGTATGTTTCACGTGGTGGGTGCTTAATAAATATTTTAAAACAGTATTAAAATGCTGAATAAATTTGACAGCAGTGTTGCTCTTCATTACTTAAAGTGCCAACACTTTCTAGCTGTCTTCTCTGCCTAGCAACCATTTTCCACATACCTTTATGTCCCCAGACAGTACAGCCAAACTGAGGCTTTCTTTTAATCCAGTTTTCCTTGCCTGAATTATGGAAAAACTGTTTACATTGTTTCCCCTGAGGAGTATCTTTATTGGTGTCCAAAGATACTGCTGTAAAACTTGTTTCTTTTTCTCTTTGGTGATGGGTGCGGGGTAGAGGAATGAAGGTTATATTTAGTATGCTAACCACACCCCCTCCTTTTTTTTTTTTTTTTGTTATTGTTGATTGAACCCAGGGGCACTTTTCCACTGACCTGCATCCTCCGCCCTTTTTAAATTTTGAGACAGGGTCTCCCTAAATTGCTGAAGCTGGCCTCGAACTTGCAATGATCCAGCCTCAGCCTCCTGAGTCGCTGGGATTACAGGCGAGGTCATCTTGCTGGCTACTCCATCTTTTACAGTGAGAGACAATGCCCCTTTTTGTATCTTCGTGTCTATAAAGATGTTTTTCATTTTTAGTACCCGAACTGTACTAAGGAGTTTAAGTAAGAAGTTTTAGCCTCTTAAGGTATTGTTTCTTCATGAGCTTTATTCAATACCTCATTCCCCGCCCACTACACTTAGGCAATCCTTCTATACATCGTTCTTATCATCCTATTATTTCATTCCTACGAAAAGTGTGGTACTATGTTGTGTAACCTAACGCGGTAAGGTACAGACAAGCTTTTTATTTCGGATTGGGAAATACTTTTCACAAAGCACTTCGACATTCACTCATTAGTTTATTTAGTGCCCGCAATTTTGCTAGATGAATAAAATAGGGATTATTATCTCCAAGATAAGGGAAAGGAACTCAGAGACATTGACTTTTCCAAGGTCACACACTGTGGTTATACCCACAACGAAAACTAGACTTTGAATGCTAGAGCTAGACCGGTTTCCTTGTCCCGGCCAGTCTCACAGGTCACCTTCACCAAGGTCTCCTAAAACGCAGCGGAAAGACAGATGGTAGATGGCTACGGGGAGCTGCACACTGCGCATGCGCACACCGCGCACACACCGCAGATACAGAGCTCGCTAGTGGAGGAAGGTCCGAAACAAAGCCCGGCTTTTGGTTAAACTCCACCCCTGCGTTCCCAGTAACGCGCAGGCGCACTTCCTGAGGCTGCGTTTCCGATTGCCGGGGGCGGGCCTCAGCCACGCAGGCGCAGTTGCGCCAGGGCGCCAAGATGTCGTTTCCAAAGTATAAGCCCTCGCGTCTGGCCACTTTACCCCCTACCCTCGACCCCGCCGAATACGACATATCTCCGGAAACCCGGAAGGCGCAAGCCGAGAGGTTGGCCATAAGAGCCCGGCTTAAACGGGAGTATCTGCTTCAGTACAACGACCCCAACCGCCGAGGGCTCATCGTGAGTGGGGGGCCGGCCGGGCGGGACTCTCGGGCCGGAGTCAGGACGGTCCCCGCAGACTGGGCAGCCCAGATAGGCCAAGGGGGACCAAATGGTGGGCGGCCGCCGTACCCAGTCCGTGTTTTACACGGGGGCCCTCTTCCAGGCCCCGAAGACAGGCCGACTCCTTAGCCCTTTGACCTTGGCCAGAGAGCTTGGTCAGGTTGATCACTTCCCTTCTGGATGATCTTGAGAAAGTGGCTGAGCTCTGCATAGCTCCGTCTTTCCTACCTGAAAAACAGGCATAACTGTTACTTCCTCTCTTAACCAGGCGGTTTTGAAAATTAAATGAAATAAGACACGTGACTGGCCTGGCATGTAGCAAGTGTGTTCAGGACCCCTCCACATACAGCCATATATGTATAATTAAAGAAGGTATTTTTATACCTTTCTGATCACAATTAGTAGGAATACTGCTCACTCCTGATGGGAATATAGTGATTCTTCATCTTATGTTTTTTAAAGACCCCACGGCTTCCTGAAGCTTTGGACTTTAGAAGTAAGACCCCAGGGCACTACACATTGGCAAACTTGACTTCGGGCAACTTATTTATCCCCTTTAATTTATAGTGTTTTGTTTTTTAAATGTTCATACAGAAATGATGTACATTCTTCAAAGAATTGAGATTAAATGAGGTAGTTCGTGTAACAGTTCCAGAGGATAATATATGCCCAGTAAGTAGATAGTTACTGTTTAGCAAGTGTGCTTTTACACAGTTTTCTATGCAAGAGCTGTCAAAATATTTAAAACAAGATGTTTAAAAAGATGACTTTTTAAAATATATCTTTATTTTATTTTTATGTGGTGCTGAGGATTGAACCAGTGCCTCATGTATGCCAGGCGAGTGCGCTACCACTTGAGCCACATCCCCAGCCCTAAAAAGATGACTTTTAGTGGGCATAGTGGCACATTCTTGTAGTCCCAGTGGCTAGGGAGGCTGAGGCAGGAGGATCTCTAGTTCGAAACCAGCCTCAGCAACTGCGAGGCACTAAGCAACTCAGTGAGACCCTGTCTCTAAATAAAATACAAAATAGAGTGGGGGATGTGACTCAGTAGTCCTATGCCCCTGACTTTTGCACTAGTGTTCTATAGAAATTTTTGGAAGTTGTGAGTATTGAAGGAAAATTACAATGTGCCAGACATTATACCAAACCCTTTCTGAATATTTCTTTATTCAAATGGTGGTCACAACTATTCGGTGCATTAAGGTCTATTTTCCATTTTTCCAAATGAGATGATAGCAGGGGAAAAACACATATCTCCTTCAGATATACCCATTAGCAAGTCATAGAGCTGAATTTGAACTCTGGTCTCTGCAACCCACAGTATTTGCTTTTACCTAGTTAGTGGTACTCTTTCCCGCCAGAATTTGTCTACTTGGGAAGAAGGTTCAGAAAAGCACATCTGTTATGTACATGTGCACATAATTGAGTTTGATGTTAGTACATACTAAAACAAGAACTAAAAAAAAGATGAACCCTAGATTTTCTCTTTTCCAGCTCTATGATCCAGGGCTGTTTTAGTTTTCTCATATGTAAAATAGAAATAGTAATACCTGTCTCTTTAGTTGTTTTGTTAATTGAATATGTGGCATACTCATTAATCAATACCTGTAAATTCTCTTTCCTAATCTTTAGGCATTTAGGAATAATTGATTTAGTCAGTGAATAATTGCCAGGGTCTGTTATGGGCCTGTTTTAGATGCTGAGGTAACAGGAGGACAAAGCAGCAAAAAAATCCTGTCCTTGTAGATCTTTCTTTCCAGTGGTAGAGCAAGCAAGTGGTAATAAGCAAGTTAAAAAGTGAAATAATTTAACATATTAAATAGTCATAAGTGGTATGAAAAGAAAGATGGTGAGGGGATTAGACTCCACTCAGATATAGCAGGAAGGATAAGCAGCTGCTTGGAATGTAACATTTTGAATGAAGATCTGATAAAATTAAGGCCAGGGAGCTAACCTCATGTAGGAAGTAGCATGCTAGTTAGTGAGGATGATAAATACAAGGCTCTTAGGCAGGAGTGTCCTGGCTAATTCAAAAAATGTTGTCCCAGTGAATCTGGAGGCTAAGGCAGGAGAATCACAAATTCAGTGATTTAGCAAGATTCTGTATCAAAACTATAAAAATAAGAAAGACTGGAGATGTAGCTCAGTGGCAAAGTGCCTTTGGGTTCAATTCGCAGTACCCCACCTCACCCCACCCCAACCCAAATTGCTTAAGTAGAGAAGGATGATGGCTGAGTGGAAAAGATGAGGTCAGAGAGGTCACATCAGGCTTGTAAAGATTTCTACTGAGAAGGGAGTAACATAATCTGGGATTTAGATTTTAACAAGCTCTCTCTAGTTGCTTAGTTGAGAATTGAATATGGGGAAGCAAGGGCAGGAACAGAAAGATGAGTTAGGAGTAACTGAATGTCTTAATTTATAGTTGGTAGCAGGATAGTGGCAGTGGAGATGGTAAGTAGTGGTTGATTCTGGATAGGTTTTAAAAATAGAGCCAAACAGTTTTGCTGGCAGATTGTATGTGGTATATGAGAGAAAGGGAGAAGTCCAGGAAGACCTAATGTTTTTGACCTAAGCAATTAGAAGAATGAAGTTGCCTTTTAAAGGATAGAGAAGGAACTGGTATAGAGATGGAATTGAATATTATAGAGTCAGTTTGGGATGAGTGACATTTGAGATGTCTGTTTGACAGTATGTCAGTGTATAGGTAATTGGATATTAAGACTGGAGTTCAGGGTAGCAGTTTAGGGCTAGGGGTATAATTTTGGGAGTTATTAGCCTATGGATAGCTATGAAAGTCATGTGGCTGGATAATATCATTAATGGAGTGAATATAGTTAGGAAAGACCAGCAAGGTCCAAGGTACTACTGTATTGGGGACATGCAAGGAAAAAAGCAAAAGAGATGAAGAGAGCATGGCCAGTTAGGAGGAAAATTAAGCAGGTGTGGACCCTGGAAGTCAAGGGAAGAAATAGTTTCAAGGACTATTCACTATGTCAAATGCTGCTGAAACTCCATTGGATGATGAGCAGTGTCACATAAGGAAAGCTGTTTCCCATGATGTGTCTTTTAGAACATCTCTTAATCTCTCTTAATAATAGTACTGCACCTAATGAACCATGGTCATAAGGCAGTTGATGTCTTTTTAAAAAAAATGTCTGTTTATGGAAGACATATCTGGCAGGTAGATATTAAAGCATAAAAAGGTGGCTGGCAGGTTGAGATGTCTGTTGCTAGATCATCATTCAAATGCCTTTATAGCAGAAGTGATAGAAGAACAGATGTATTTATCTTTCATGTGTCAAGCTCCAGTATCCCTTTGAACCTGTATTTTGTGTCCTTACCCTCTTTACTGTTTCTGTTCACACTATAGGCATAGTAATGAACACTGCAGCAAAATGCTGTTGTGTTTGCTTTCATTTTAATATGGTGTGATAATATTAATAGTTTCTAGAGCAGCAGAAGGTATTTTTGGATTTTGAGTCTAGTAGTGAGTGTTCACACCCTGAAGGAATTTCAGCCTGATTGAAAGCAAGGGGAGCATTTTTACCAAAAGTTTTTTTTAATTTCCAGCTCTAGCTGATTATCTCAGGGTAAAATTGCTGTAATTCAGTTTGGTTTAAAATTTGACTGTAGAAGACCCAGTTAAATTATTTTAGTCCTACCACTTGTGACTTAATGTTAGTTAGGACCCTGAATGTTCAGTTAATTGGAGAGAATAATTTTGTAAAATCATTTGAGGATTGAGCTAATTAAATTTAATTATGTGTTTGGGTAGGTTTGCTATTCTTAGGTAGTTATTCTAATATAAAATATGTTACAGTGGGCAATTACCTGTCTTTCTTTTAACCAAGACAAGCTGATTATTTTTCTTTAACAACTTTGACCTTTCTATAAAGCTTTTAATAGTGTGAAATACACTAATTTTGCTTTTAAAACATCAGTTTAAGAAACTTACATTTCAGTTAACCTATTTTTGCCTTCGTCTTCCTGCAGCTTATTTGTAGCCTGGGAAGATCTGTATTGGAATGGCACTAAGAAAGTTCCTAGACAAAATTCAAAGCTTGATACTTCCCTTATCACCTTTCAGCTCCTCTTCCTTTCAATCAGATTGAAATCTTCAGGGTGTGAACACTCACTTGACTCAGAAGTTCAAAAATACCTTCTGCTGCTCTAGAAACTATTAATATTATCACACCATATAAGATGAAAGCAAATATAATAGTGTTCTACAGCAGTGTTCATTACTTTGCCTGTAGTGCAAAAATAGTGAAGAGGGTGAGGACATAATATACAGGTTCAAAGGGATGTTTGAGCTCAGTGTAATACATTCTAAGGTATGAAATCTGCCTGTCTTCACGCACCATGGGAATTCTGTGTGGTTTTGATAGTCATACTTCAAGAAAGATAATGAAGCTGAAAATAGTCTAGAGAACAATAGATAAAACTAATAAGGGAGAAAAAGTGGCTTCATGATAGTTTGAAAGATAAGGATTCTTAAATATTAAATAAATAGAAAGCTAAGGATGTTAAGAATCTTTTTAAATTCTGAAGGATTTGAATAGGATTATCAGTATTATTTTAAAAATAGCTAGAAAGGAAAGATCTTTAGGTCTTTAGATCTTTAAGGGTGTATCCTTAACTGTTGTGGAGAACGAAAGACATCTTCTATGCTCCTTCACAGAAATCCTGATGAATTTGTTTCGTAGTATCACCCAAGTTTTATAATTTTTGTTTTCATTTGTTTCAGGAAGATCCTGCCTTAATTCGTTGGACCTATGCAAGATCAGCAAATATCTATCCAAATTTCAGACCCACTCCCAAGAACTCACTCTTAGGAGCTCTCTTTGGAATTGGACCCCTCTTCTTCTGGTATTATGTTTTTAAAACTGATAGAGTAAGTATGAGAACCAGATTTTTGTTATTAGTGTGATAGGTTCCTTTGGTAGATACCAGCTACAGCTCCTAATATTGCCACCAGTGCCCCTTCCACTTTAGCCCTGAACTCTTCTTTCCCTTTCTTCTTTTATCTTTATTCCTTTCCAGTAAGTTAAAATAGGAAGTTTTCAATTATATGTTTGGTTTTATTGCTTTGTTGTTTGTATATCAATATAAGTGTACTTTGTTAAAAATCATGGTAGCCTCTAGGCATTTCAGATTTGATTTAATGACTACTCTATAATTTAAAGAAATAAAATGGCCAATTTAAATTTCTAAAACTTGACCTTAGCTCATGAAGTGGTTTTTAGATAACATAAGGACCTTACTGTGATTGTTAAGCAAAAGAATACTGAAATAACTTTTTTTAAATATTTTTTTTTAGTTGTAGATGGACACAATACCTTTATTTTATTTGTCAATTTTTATATGGTGCTGGGGATTGAACCCAGTGCCTCACACATGCTAGACAAGCACTCTACCACTGAGCCCCAACCCCAGCCCCCTGAAATAACTTTTTTAAAGTTAATTTTTTTTTCATTACAAGATATGTAGAAACTAAACTTTTGTGATTAACTTTAAGATACCTTTGCAAAATCTTCATTTAGTTTCTTTGTTCATTTGTCTTAAAAGAGAGATTTATTGGGTCAAGTATTAGCAGAATACATAAATCATGTAGCATGTTCCCCTTTGGCATGAATTCTCTTTATATTGGTCATATTTTGTGAATTAATGTTAAAACATGTTGATAATCCTAACAACAGAGAAGCATAGGCAGCCTGGGCTGGGAATCACTGCGCTGAGAGGCCTGTGTGTATGATTGCAGAGAAAGCTAA
The DNA here is from genome assembly GCF_964194105.1 of Spermophilus citellus. Taxonomy (NCBI): domain Eukaryota; kingdom Metazoa; phylum Chordata; class Mammalia; order Rodentia; family Sciuridae; genus Spermophilus; species Spermophilus citellus. The sequence continues at coordinate 105,118,869 of NC_138188.1, forward strand.
GCTTACCTCTGGCACTAGACTACTTACTCCTGGCTCTGGACCCTGAGCCACAGCCCCCAGGCCTTGTGATGCCATCTGGACTGGAGCCCATTCAATCTACCATTGTTTTAAGTTGGCCAGCCCATTCTCTATCAGAGTTCATGTCTTTTGATTGTGTGATAAATTGGTCACTCTTTCCCACGAGGTGTTTGGTTTTGTTTTCAATATATGCTTTTTAGTGGGGTAATTTATTTCTAATTCCTGAAATGTGGGTAAGGAAATTTTTGAGTAGGAGCAATTTCTTGTTGTCTCTTTAATTCGTCAGCTTACTACTTCCTCCCACTCCTTGAACTTTAGATGATGGGACTGCAATTAAGTTTGGAGTATTTTATTCTAATTTTCAGAATTGTACCATGAGTCATTCCAGAATGCATTGTTTTTAATGTACTTTTTTTTCTGTCTATACAGGATAGGAAGGAAAAACTTATCCAGGAAGGAAAATTGGACCGAAAATTTAATATCTCCTATTAAGTCTGGGAATGATGACTAATATATTCTTGCTTAATAAATCTTCTAATAATCATTAAATAGTTTCTCTTTCTTGGCATTATTTTGATTCAGTGTTAAAACTTGCTTATACCCTAACAACAAAGAAGCAAAAGTATCCTGTTCTGGGAATCACTGCCATATCACTGTTACATGCTGAGAATACAACATGGTAGGACAGACTTAATATCTGTGCTTAAGGAGTACATACTCACAACTGTTCATTGAGCAGTTATTACTTGAATTAGCTTATGTGTTTGGTACCACTTAATACCTAACTCCTTGTCTGGTCCCAGTTATACTGCAAGGGAAAAGTAACAACAGTTTAAAAGATATTCAGGGAAAATGATATAGGTAAACTGATAAGGAAATAGCTCTGTTTGAATTTAGGAAAACGACATTTGACCTGGATTTAAGTTCATAAAACAAGAGCACAAAAGGGCAAAATATGTAGGAATATGGCTGGACTGGAGGCCTCAGTGGGGTGAGAAGATGGAGGGTGGAGGTCATGGTGAGGAACAAAAATACATTGGTCATTGGGCTTTGGAGGTCAGATCTGGGTTAGAAGACACAATTTAAATTTAGCAGTTGGAATTCTGGGCTTCTGTTTCCTCATCTACAGCATGGTGATAGTAATAATCACTACCTCAAAAGATCAGGAACATGAAAATAAAATAACAGTGCTAATAAAATAACAGCTACTCCCTGCTTTATAGTTCAGTCCTGAAACAGTATGATGACAATTTCATCCGTAAAGACAGTAAAATCAAGTACTGTAGATGAACGGTATACTTTGTAGGGATGATTTACGTGAGTATATTGGTTTTTAACTTTCAAAGCATATATACTCTATTCTCATTTGATTCTGGTATTAGCCTTTATTATACTAAAAAACAAAGCCAGAGAGGCTTGTATTCACGTAGCTTAGGATCTGAAAGAACAGGAGTGGGAGACTGGGAAGAGTGAAACATGGAAGGAGGGAAAGCCCATCAAATGTGTGCTGTTGACCTCTTCCCTCTGAGAAGAACAGGTTCCCACAAGGGACCTCTGAGGAGACCTGTAGAATGTAGAGTCCTTTCCTTCCAACATTTTGCCACTGAACCACATCCCAGTCTCTAAAATGGTTCTTCCAGGCATATGTGGAAGAGGAAGGAAGCTTAGGGCAGAAAGCAAGGTGATGGGCTGTGCATCTGAGATAAAGTATTGTCAGGTCACACCTGCAGGCAACTAATAGTGGCAGCCATAACAGGAGTCAAAAGACAGATCAAGTGGTTGTGAGGCAGGCACACAGGTATATGATTCTTTACTCCATTGACTATTTAGATCTGTTTGTGCATAAAATCCAATCTATAATATGTCCTCGAAGGTGATGGCTAGAAAGAATCTACAGAACAATGTAGGAGAAACAAGCTACAGTCCACACTATTGCTACTGGCCCCTCTCCCCCAACCATGTCCCTTTCTTGGTCATCACTTTAGCAGATCTAGATTGCTTGCCTGAAGAAGTCACCAAGACCTTCATTTCCAAAGACCAGAACCTTAGTTACTCATCATCAGGCCTTTGTTGTAGCAATCTCCTGTTTATAGTTTGTCTGGATGCAAATTTTGATTGTCTGATAAATTGGTCATGCATCAAGATACTCCAGTGAATCCCTTGGTCTCCAGACAGGAAGGAATCTTCCTGTCCCCATTGTGTAGCAGTTACTCTGGCTCCTTGTAATTAGTGTCACTGATACCAATATGGAAACGTATGGTCTTCTTTCCCAGACATAAGAAGCCTCCAGATAACCAGTAGGTAGTCATAGCTTCAGATTTTTTGCTTCCCTGGCACAACTGTGTTCTCCCCATGTTCCACCATGCTGGGACTTCTTAAGTAGCAAAACAAAATTCATGGAGAAGTGAAGCACACATTCCACAAGTTAGTCATTGGGATGGCAAAAGGAGCCAATCCTACTTTTCTTGGTTCTCAGACTCAGGCGTCCTAGCTGTTAGGGCATAGCACTGTATCTATGACCATTGCATCCACATGGCCAACTCTGCAGGATGTGCCCAAGCAGACACCTTAGCTTAGTCTTCAGTAGGTTTACCTGTACTCACTTGTGCTATGTCCACCTGCCATCATGACTCAGTGCTTCTGAAATGCAGATCATGGTGGAGAGCTTTTGTTGAATGGTTACTTGGTATGGTGGATGCTCAGCTGCTTTTAGAATGGTGAAGTGTTCTCTTCTGCAGAAGGCATGATCTTTCTTCAGAATCTTAGAAGCCTGCACGGCCACTATACTATTTGCAAGAGACTCTAAGCAACATCCAGCTATACCACAAATTCCTGGAGTGTTAGGCTCCATTTAAAACTGGTAGCTTGGCTGGGGGTATAGCTCCATGGTAGAGTGCTTGTCTGACATGTGTGAGGCCCTGGTTTTGATTGCCAGCACCACACACAGACACACACACACAAAAAAAACTGGTACCTTTATGAATCACCCCATAAGTAGGTCAGAGCAGTGTTTCCAAACGGGGTATGCATTGCCTCTGGGATCCAGAGACTGACAAAGAGGTACTTTTTTCTTAGTAAGAGTGTATGTTTTGTGGAAAAACTTGTCCTTGACTTTGGAGGTGGCTATCCTGGCATGCTGAAAACCACTGGATCCTCAAACATCCTGATTTGGAAGCTTCTAAACCTGTATAGACATTATCTCCCACTTTCTGCTATCTCATCCTATGATACTGAAAAAATGAGAAGCCTAATCTGTGAGTGAACTGAAGCTTTGTGGCAGAAATAATGGACAGTGTGAGAAACAGCAATTCATGGGGACCAGAGTGATAGACACATGGAGAAGCTGTGTGTAATGGGGGAATGTTGGAGTAAAAATCCAGGAATTTCTGCAAAATGGACCTTCAAACCATCTTGGATCTATAGCCAAATCATGTGATTCTCATTTCAATATCCATGGGATTCCTGTTTTTAATTTGCTCCTGACTATATCATTACATGTCTGCCCCTGCCTCCCCCAGCCCTCTTAATGGCCATTATTCTTAAATTGTTCTCCAGACTTCAAAGAATTATAATACTTTATTCTCATTTTACTAGAGGGCAAAAGTGGTAGGAATCCTACTTTGACTTTCAGTTTTCTCTTTTAGGTAACTGTGATGAATTTTTCTCTCTTAATGCAAATGTGTAAGTCTATTGTAAGAAAACTAGAAAGTAGTTAAGTAAGAGAAAAAAGTAAAAATCACTCCCAATTCCATCACACAGAGATAATATTTTGGTATGTATCTTTCTAAAGTGTTCTTTTTGCCCTCTCTGCTTATATATCCCCACCCCCAACCAAAAGAGATCCACTGTGCATAATGATTTGTAAGCTTCTGGTTCAGTGATTTGTCTTTAATGTTTCTCCATGGAATGACATGATTTTCCTGTAATTAATCTCTTTTTCCCTTTCTTTTCTTTTTTTCTTTTTCTTTTTTCTTTTGTTTTTGGCTCCAGGGATTGAACCTGGGGCACTTACCCATGGAGACACATCCCCAGCCCTTTTTATATTATATTTATATCAGGGTCTAACTAAGTTGCTTAGGGATTTGCTAAATTGCTGAGCCTCGCTTTGAACTTGAGATCCTTCTGCCTCAACCTCCCGAGCCACTGGGATTATAGGCATGCACTACAATGCCTGGCTCTTTCTTTCTTTCTTCTTTCTTTCTTTCTTTCTTTCTTTCTTTCTTTCTTTCTTTCTTTCTTTCTTTCTTTCTTTCTTTCTTTCTTTCTTTCTTCTTTCTTTCTTTAATTTTTTTAAAAAGAGAGAATTTATATATATATATATATATATATATATATATATATATATATATATATATATATATTTTAGTTTTTCGGCAGACACAACATCTTTGTTTGTATGTGGTGCTGAAGATCAAACCTGGGCTGCACGCATGCCAGGCAAGTGCGCTACCACTTGAGCTACATCCCCAGCCCCATCTTTTCTTTATTTTTAATGCTGGGTATTGAACCCAGGGCCTGGTACCTGTGCTACCACTGAAATTATAATGTACCACTTAGCCCTACAGCATTTATTTAGTGGTTGCTATTATTTAAGTATTTAAAGTCTTTGAGCCTCAGTTTCCTTATCTTTATAATAGATATACTAATTACATAGTATTATTTCAAGAGCTATTACTTATAAAAGACTTTAAAAGTGAAATATAGTCTCAATGAGTATTTACTATTATTATTTTTAAACCTGAATGATGAAATATATTTAAAATTGACCTTTTATTTATTATTGAGGCTTAACATTTTTCACATATTTTTGTCCATTTATATTTATTTTGATGATTGCTTGTTCAAATCTATTACCTATCTTTTCTGATGTGATATGTCTTTTTTCTTAATTATTTTAAGACTTAAATAAGATAAATTAAAGATATTAATCCTTGATCATACCAATATTCTTTTATCAGGAATTATCTAGTGTCCCTTAGTAATGAGAAAAAATATTTACACACAAAGTATCCTTGATGCCAAAATGTTGAAAGAAAGCAATACTCAGCAATTTTTGCATAGCATGAATTTTAAATTTTTTTTATATAGTTGTAGATGGAGAACATGGCTTGTTTTATTTGTTTCACTTTTATCTGGTGCTAAGGATCGAACCCAGTACCTCACACATCCTTGGCAAGTGCTCTGCCACTGAGGTACAGCCCCAGCCCCGCATAGCAGGAATTTTTAACACTAAGAATTATTGAGCAGTGTGTTCTTATGAGTCTAATCAATTTAAAAATATTTTTTATCAGTAAGAAAAAATGTCTCAAATGAGTAGTCTGATGAGAACACCAATTGCCACCTTGTCTGAGTTCCAAATGCTGCCATCTGTCTCACTGTCGCTGCTAGTACAGGGCACTGGAGCCCACACTGGTACTGCCGAGCATCCAGAAAATGACAAGTGTGTAATGAGGAAGGTAATCAGGAACCAGATCATAAGGCCCTTGTCACACAAAGAGCTCAGACTTCTGCATGATGGAAGTGAGAGCCACTGAAGGTATTAAAGCAGGACTAACCTAATTGGATTTGCATTCCTGGAAGAGCACTCTGGTTCCTGGGTGGAGGATGATCATAGAGCAAGGGAGGCTGCAGGAATACCAGTAATGAGGCTGTGAATTTTCAGTCAGACATGATTTTCAATTTTTGAGGCAGCCCTCATTGCAGAATAAAGCAGCCCCTGCCAATCCCAAGATGACTCATCTGGATGTGAACTTGTCTTGTCAAAAGCTTTATGAACGTCTAAGTATATTATCTCTATTAGTTTCCCTTTATGCACATGCATGAGGAGTCAGTCTTCTTAATAATTCCTTATCCTTGTATGACACCCTTCCCTTTTTCTGAAATAGTCTTGCTTCCCTGAAAGACTAGTTTGTTTGAATACTATGTCTTTTTATCTTTTAGCATGGATCCTGCCTGTAGAAAAAAAAAAAAGATCATATCTGTGCTCTTAAATCACTTGGATCCTGTCCCTGATTTGTTTTCCTTATTGCGTTTTTTCATTTCTAGAGGCACTGATACAGTCTTCACATAACTTTGGGGGAGGTACAGTGTACTTGTTATCTCTGTCTATGTTGTTCAGGATATCAACGAGGCATCTAAAGATATTAGAAATCTGTAAAAGAAGCTGTTTCCATCAAATTTTCATGATTATAAAACATGGACAGGACTTTAAATTGCTAAAAATATAATTCAATGATGTATTAAACTATTCTGGGCCTGGGGATGTGGCTCAGTGGTACAGAACTTGCCTAGCATGGGTGAGGTCCCAGGTTCAATTCCAAGCACCACAGAAAAACAAAAGAAAAAAATATTCTGAATTTTCGAATTTTCCACTGCCACTTGCTATCTTTGCGTGAACAAAAACAATTTTATCATGTTTCTATTTCTCTTTTGGCAGACCTATTGGTGCCTGTATCTATTCTTCCCCTCTTACTGCCTTGATTACTGCCATTTTTTTGGCTGAGATAGAGACTTCTCAATCTGCTGAGACTCACCATGGCCCGGGGAAACACCAAGACATATCATCTACCTGGAGACTTTTCATTTTGAATTACTAAGAAAGTGCAAGGTGAATCAATATCTCATGGCCAAACTTCAGACTCAGAGGATTAAAGAAAGCTCAACACCTGACCTCTGAATTTCCCTGGAGATGGATGGCTGGTAGAATTCTGAGAATTCTGGAGCAAACTGGCACTAGAGTTCAAGTTAATTTCTTTCCCCTGATCACAAGGAGTAACACCTTAGTTTTGAGTCAATTCTTTGCTTCTGTCACCAGTTGCTTTAAAATCATACATCTCTTATAATTAAGCTTTGGAAGAATTTGGGGGGCTGGGCGATGGAGGAAATTGGCTGAGGCTACTACAACACATGAGGGACTTGAGGGCTGTAATCTAGTATGAAATTGTTAAGGGGAAGACACTGGGCAAAGGAGCCTGTGTCTTACTGAATTCTTATAGGACAAAAATTGGCCTGCAAGCCTTTTGTGCATTGATCAACCACTTACTGAGCCCCTGTCATTTTCTAGAATACACCATTATGAAGAATATATAAATCATTCTTAGAGGAACTCACAGTTGAAAAAGACAATTATAGCAGCCAACACTTAATTGTCTTTTTAATGTGTCTATTTTTTAAATGTCTTTGTTAGTGTGTTGAGCTTTACATTATAGTGGGGTTCATTTTGACGTATTCATTAATATATATAGCATAATTTTCTCCCTTTCAATTCCCAGTACTGTCCTTTTCTCTCCCTCTCATCTCCTTTCTCTATTCTACTGGTCTACCTCATATTTATTTAATGTTTTTTAATTGGTATAATATGATTATACATAAAAAGGTAACTCATTGTGATATATTCTATGCACCTAGCATAATTTTGTCAATTTTATTCTGCACTTCCTCCCCTCTCCTATTGTTCCTCTATCCTCCTGGATCGTCTTCCTCTACTCCACTGTTCTCCTTTCTAAGTTCATGAGATCACCCTCTTTTTAATTGCTTATATGAGAGAAAACATTTAAGCTTTGACTTTCTGAATCTGGCTTATTTCATTTAGTATGAAGTTCTCTAGTTCTGTTTGCCAGCAAATGACATAATTTTGTTCTTCTTTATGGCTGAGTAGAACCCCATTGTGCATACATACCATATTTTTTATCCATTCATTTGTTGATGGATACCTAAACTAGTTCCATTACTTGGTGATTATGAACTGAACTACTATAAGCATTAGAATGCATTTCTCACTATCATATGCTCATTTCTGCTCTTTTGGATAAATACCAAGGAGAGGAGTGGAATAGCTGGGTCATATTGTGGTTCCACTCGTAATCTCTTGAGGCATTCCATGCTGCTTTCCAAAGTGGCTGTACTAAGTTGCAGTAGGTAGGAAACGTCTCTGGAAGTTCTTTGCACATTTAAGTACTTAAAAAACTTAATATTGCGAGTTTTATACAATCAAAACCACAAAGTTTTATAAAGAGGTTTTATTCATATTTTATATAGGATGTAAAAAGCATCAGGGTCTTATTATTATTCTGTGTGAGGTGGCTGGGGGGATGATGGGGTTTGTCAATTATGCTGAAGCCATCTCTTATAAACTAAATAGGCAACTCTCCCTCCAAAATCATGCTTTGCAGAAGGGGTAACCCATAAATGATTTGGTTCTTTCAGGTATTTGAGAGAAGACCCCAATACAGGCCATAAGAAGGATAAGCTGCCATTGGTCTGCAGATCCTAGGGATAGGTGATTTTCTGGAGACACTAGGCAAAGAAGCCTGTGTCTTGTTGAATTGTTATAGGACAAAAATTGACCTGCAAGCCTCCTTTGCATTGATCAAACACTTACTGAGCCCCTGTCTTTTCTAGCATTGAGGACACCAACATGAAGAAGATATATATCCCTCTTAGAGGAACTCACTCAAAAGACAATTGCAGCATCCAGCACGTAAGAAGCTCTGACATTTGGGCTGGAGTTTGTGGCTCAGCAGTAAAGCACTCACCTAGCATGTTCGAGGGTTAGATCCTCAGCACCATATAAAAATAAATAAATAAAATAAAGGTATTGTGTCCACCTACAACTAAAAAATAAATATTAAAAAAAGAAGCTCTGACATGTATACTAAGTTAAACTAAGGGATTTAAATATCTCCTAAAATACTTCAAAACAACCTTTGCATGTAGGTCCTACTATCTTCATTACATAGGCAAGATTTAGAGGGGTTAATAATGCCCATGTCCACAGAGCTGGTAAGGACATACATCTGGTCATCCTCCCTCCAAAGTGTGTCTTTCACTGTTGAGGGCCACAGCCGAGTCGGGATGATGCATGGCATTTTTGCCAGAAGTAGTGGTTGAGAGGTGACACTAGCGAGCCATTAAGATGATGACTTTTGAGTTCTGGCGGAGTTCCCGTTGAGTTCTGCTTGAGCTCTCGAGGGGATTCCCGGACAGTTCCCATTGGTTGGGGAAGTGCCGGAGGAGGGATATTTCCGGTTGCTGGTTCCTGGAGGAGCTGCGTGGCATTCGGGAGAATTCCCGGGGAGCGTGTGTGGAGTGTGCTGGTGGAGTTCAGAAATAAAGTTTGTTCCTGCTTCAGTGGCTCGTGATTTGTGCCCAGCCAGACTGTGGCATTTCACCACTCTTTGAAAGGGATAAAGATAGACATGGTGGGGAGTTGGGTTCAGAGAAAGGACACCAAATCCATCCCGGAGAGTATGAAACATGTCACCATTCAGAGCAGGGACTTTCACTTGCACTTTTAGGCTTTCTAGGACATGCCAAATGTTAAAGCTGAAGAATCTTTAAAGATATGCTAGGCTCGCAGCTTTCTACAGGAAAGGTTTGGATAGGAGAAATGACTTTTCCAATTATTGAAGAAATCCTGCTAATTTGAAGATTAGGATTTTTTTTGTGTGGTGGACAGGGGGTACCAGGATTAAACCTAGGAGTGCTTAAACACCGAGCCACATCCCCAGCCCCTTTTCTTATATTTTATTTAGAGACAAGTTCTTGCTAAGTTGCTTAGGGCCTCACTAAGTTGCTGAGGCTGGCTTTGAACTCTGCGATTCTTTTGTCTCAGCCTCCTGAGTTGGTTGCTGGGATTATAGGTGTGTGCCACCACACCTACCAAGAGTAGGATTTTTGGTTTTGGTTAGGAACCACTGCTCTGATTGCCTTTGTCACCTACTCGTGATTAGTACCTGACAATTGCCAATTTTCTGAGCTCATATAAACAGAAGACTGACAGGCCATTTTAATTGGCAAGATTTGGGAATAAATCAGGCAGATGTTTAAAGCATTTTATGTGTAAAGCAAGTATTGGCAGACTTACCTTTTCTTGAGATTGTGAAGGCATTCAAACCCAATGGCTCCTGTACTAGTGGCTGAAGTGCCATTAGATGGTATTTAAGGCAGGCACTAAATGTTGCCCACAGCCCAGTTGCACTAGGGGGCAGTGGGATATCCTCACCCATGTCCCCCACGGGCGTGGAATTTGGGTTTCCTTTGCGTGGAGTGAGCTAGCTGGCTGTGACATAAAGCTAAGAAAAGAAGGAGGTGAAAAAAACTACACTACACAGAATGTAATTTCAGAAAGCTGGGGTGGGATGGCTCTTTGACTTTAGGGGTTGAGCTTTTACACTGGGAAGAAGAGAGAGAGAGAGAGAGAGAGAGAGAGAGAGAGAGAGAGAGAGAGAGAACTTTTGCTTTATTATATATGGGGAAACCTCAAAGGTTTTCCATAGAATGTTCTTCTGCCAAATAAGGTAGGAGGTGGGCTGTCCCTGCCCAGTGGGTTACTCCCAGTTCTGGAGCTGTCCCATTAGTAGAGTAAGAGCAGACATCTCAGGCCTTGGGCAGTCTACACACGGGAATGCTGGGATCATTCTCAAGGGGAGACCTAAGTCCTCCATGGCTCAGTACCAAGTAAAGACCACTCAAGTAGCTTAACGAGTGGCACACCACAGGATGTGTGACTGAGAGATCAAAGAAAATATCCAGAAATGGCATATGAGACATAAGGTTCATCAAAAAATGCTTTTATTGGGTTGGGGCTGGGGCTCAGCTGTAGAGCACTCACCTAGCATGTGCGAGGCACTGGGTTCAATCCTCAGCACCACATAAAAATAAACAAATAAAATAAAGACATTGTGTCCAACTATATATATATATATATATATATATATATATATATATATATATATATATATATTCTTTTATAAGGAAGGTCCTGTGGTGATGAGCTGGATAAATAGTGCCTCCACTTTCCATGGTCTAGCTGGTACTTTGCCAGTGAACATTTCTCCATCCCTCATGATGCTTTGACCAATGGTGGTCGGCTAGACAAGCATTTATCCTCTCCACTGTACTCTGCTCTGCCCCAGTTACCACAAATGGCGGTTTTAGGGGTTAGGTGACAGAAGCAGTGACATCATCAGCTTATCTCACTTTGTCCCATTGTGTGATCAGCATTTTAAGAAATTCGGTTGCATGCAAGAAAGCAGCTTTTTACCCCAAATCCCAGTATGCATGAGAGAAAGCCAGTGTTCTTCAAGATAATTATCTGGAATGTGTTCTTAGTGGATCTATATCCTCTCATTAAGAGAAATGACATCATAAAATATACCTGCCCTTCAGATTTTAATTTTATGCATGTAATCCAAAATGAAGGCAGTAAATGTTCATGAATTTGTGATACAGCTCTGTTTGTACAGTTTTTCTCCCAGGGACTGCATAGCTTTGCATATGCTTAACTTTTACAAGGCATCACCATTAATAGTGCCATAGAGGTTTGAGTTGAAGATTCCAATATAAGTTTAGATTTTAAAAACCTATATTAGGCTATTAAGAGTCCCAAAGATCCCCATCATTAACCAGGATTGTTCAGGAAAAGCTCTGTACATAGTCAGACAAAAATGCTTTTTTTTCAAAGCCAGTTTAGAGTCTGTCTTTAGCTTCTACTTCAATTGATCCATTAATATACATTGTTGAGATTTTAAATTAAACTTCAATTAAACTTGCTTAAATTAAATTTTCTTTCTCTTAGGCCTAAAATGACTAGAAGGATAAAACATTTCCTTTTTTTTCCATACTTTAGATATCTATTATTACTATATTAGAAGGGTACACACCTTTCTCTTCTGCTAGATGCTAATTTATTTAGGGACAAGGACTCTGGCTCACTTACTCTGGGATCTCCTACAGTAGATGGCACCATAGCCTCCCTGAGCCAGGAGCTGAGGATTCACTGAGCCACAATGGTAACAATAAACAATAACAATAATAATAGCCGGCATTTTCCTGTGCTCCCCCTGTACTGAAAACAAGTGGGTGCCTTCAGCACATTAGATCATTTAGTCCTCACAAAATCCCTGTGAAATAAATAATTTTCTTTTTCCAAATCAGGAATGTAAGGCTTAGAGAGGTTGTAAATTGCTCAAGCTCACTTGACTATAAAAAAGTACAGTCGGAATTTCAGATTTATGTTATTTCTTTCTTTCTCTTTTTGTGCTACTGGGGATTGAACCCAGGGGCACTCAACCACTGAGCTGCATCCCCAGCTTTTTACAATATTTTTGAGACAGATTCTCACTAAGTTGCCAAAGCTGGCCTCAAACTTGTGATCCTCCTGCCTCAGCCTCCCTAGTTCCTGAGATTACAGTGATGTGCTGTGGTGCTCAGCCAGAGCATATATTCTTAATTACTATTCTTTCCAAAAATTGAAATTCAGGCATAAAGGTTATTATGTTATTAACTATCTAACAGTTGTATTTAAAACTAGTATTATAGAGGGAAAGGTGAAATACTGGAAAATGGTATTGACCAAATTATTTTTGTTATATCATGTGCATGTATGTATGAAACAATGAATCCCACTATTATGTATAATTAAAATGCACCAATACAAATATGGGAAAAATCATGAAGAAAAATATTTAGAATTGCTTCCCAGTGTAAAGACTCTTTAAATTCCTCTACTTAATTACAATAACAATAAAAACAACAAAGAAAAAAACCTTAGTGTATCAATATCAAGATTTTTAAAACTCACTCTGAATAATAGTGACTTGCTGTACAGTGCTTATTATATGATAGGCATTATTCGAAGCAACTTACCTATCTTAACTCATTTATCTAATACTGTAAAGTAGGTACTATCATTATCATTTTACATCTGAGGAAAGAGAAACTCAGAGGTTAAATGCTTGCTCAGGGTCACATAGCTAACAAGTTGTAGAACCTGGATTTGAACCTGGGCAGTTTGGATTTAGCATTTGTGCTCTTAACCACACACTATACTGGCTGACAAGAACGTAAATTTTGAACATACCTCAGATTTTGTGATATAATTATATAAATTGATTATATCAAGAAGGCTAACTGATCACTAAGCATAACAAAGAAGTTTAAATGTCAGCTCTCAAGCTATTATTTTTATTTAGTAGAAGACTATCTCCAGAAGTACTTAAAACTCAGTAGTGATAACTCATCACTCTGGACAGTCATAAAACAGAAAGTGCATGCTAACTTCTCACTTAATAGTTTACATCTAGGTCTTAGCTTCCATTTACACCCCTTTCCCCAACTCTCACTTTCTGATGGGGATAGTCACCTCAAAACACTGCCCAGGAGCCTGCTTTTCCAATCCTTCATCTCACTCTGCCATCCCATCCCATTTCATGTTTACTGAAAACTGGAGGAGCTTCAGGGATTTTTCTTTTTCTTTTCCCCTTTTTTTCCCCCTCCTTTTTGTAGACTCTAGGAAACCCTGAGTTGGACCAAGATCTGAGGTTGGAAAAGGATGTTTTTACTACTGATTTTAAATTTCTGAAACAGTGGTCCTTGGCCTTGCCTGTGCATGGAACTCAGCTGAGGAGTTTCAAAAAAGTTCTCACAGCTGGGCTTCCTCTCTAATGCTTCTGATTTAGTCAGTCTGTGGTGTACCCTGGGCACTGAGAGTTCAAGAAGCTGCTGGAAGCTCCAAAGCAGAGCTGAAGTTGAGACCCACTTTGTCTACTGACATTTAGCACAGGACAGCTCTTTGTTGTAGGAGACTGTCGTGTGCATTGGAGGGTGTTTCTCAGCATCCCCAACCTTTACTGGCCAGGAGTCCTTTCTCTAGTTGTGACAACCATACCTGCCTGGAGATTTTGCTAGATGTCTTGCTAGGTGGAGGATGGGGGAACAAAACCACATGCTTTGAAAACCACTGGTGCAGAGTCATTGCTAGTAGCCTGGGCTGTGAGACAAATCTCTCAGACAGGAAGAGAGAAGGGTGGCTGCTATCACACCCTTCTCTAATAGCAAAATATGCCAAGATGCTGCCGGGTACTGTCAGAAAACCCTCCTGTCATGGCAAGAAGCCTAATCAGGCTTTTTGTTCTTTAGGTTTTTATATTTCGAATCAAAGAGATGGTTTATTTCTTGAGGAACACCATAAAGGAAGGCATCATGGAGAACAGGGAATTAAGGAAATGATACAAATCTTCATAGATGATCTGAGGCACAACAGAAGGAAACTAAATCTTTTTTAAATTAGAGTGAACAGTCTGGCCTGGGTAAAATACTGTCTGTAGCTGGAGTGTTGCCGCCAGGAGCAAGGAAATAATGCACAAGGGCTTGGGTGCAAAGTGTGTGGACACCTGCAATTCTGGGTCCAGCCCAGGAAGGCCCTGCCACCAAACCCATAAAAGAGTGAGGTGAGAGTCAGAGTGGAGGTAATCTGCGCAGAGGAGTTGGGGTAGAATGAGCTCATGCTGGGGTTGGTGGAAACACAGGTTAGTGGGTTTCAGGGAAGAGCCCAGAAAGCACCATGAGACAGAGAAAGTGAGAGAAAGAAAGGAAGCAAATAGTGATGCATTAACAATAATTTGCCCCTGTGGGTGCCTGGAACTTACTCCCTTGGAGAGTCTCAGGGAGCCCAGGGCAGAACATAAGCCTCAGAAGTGTCAGGTGAGAGAGCTGCTGTATTTATCCACCAATTTCCATTTATCATTTGTCAGGGCCATTTATTCCTCAGCAGTTAGGCTGAGCTCTGGTTTTGTCCTCAGGTAGAGTTGCAGGTGTGGACCATTGAGAGCAGCCAGTTGGCAGTGGATGGTGATTGCTGATGGAATATGGCAGGGGCTGGGGGACACTGGCAGCTTCTGTGACAGTGGTCAAATTTAATTTTTAATAAAGACTTTATTATATTAAAGAATATTGGGAAAGCATACTAATATTTGTCACTCTCAAAGGGAAAGCATACTAATATTTGTCACTCTCAAAGTTTCCTCTACCTTATTTTTGAGACCACGAAGTACCACTACCAGAAACTCAGCAGTCATCTCAGCCCTGACTGAAATGATTCAACTCCTTTTCCTCACTCTTTACACCCCATACAACAAGCCCTTTCAGGTCCACTCCAGAACATTCTGGAAGTTTTCAGACCCTGTCTCTGTTGCTACTCCATTAGTTCAGGATGATGTTATTTTTCCCTGAACTATTAATAGCCTCCTCCTATGCTTCTCACGTCTACCCTTCTTTCAGCTCCTTGAACCCACAAAGCGCTTTGTTGGAATATTACTCCTCTTCCTCTTTCCACCCCACTCCACCCCCACTCTTCCAATGACTTGCTTCTTCCTATCCTTCAGATCTGGATAAATGTCACTTCTTCATTGAGGACCTAAGATCTCCTACCTGTTGTTCTATCTCAATCCCTGTTTATTTTCTTCTCAGCATGCTTTAACTGTAATTATTTTGTTTGTTGATTTTGTCTGTCTCCCTTTCTAAAATGTAATCTGTGTGAAAGCAAGCATCACATCTATCTCCTTCAGCCCTACATCCCTCATAGGATTGCCAAATTCAGGAAATAGATGATTCCAAGTTAAATTTGAAGTTCAGATAAACCATGAGTAATTTTTTAATAGAAAAATGTCCAGGAATTGCATGACATTCTTACACTAAAAGTGATTGGTGGTTTGTCTGAAATTCAAATTTATCTGGGCATCTAGCAGAAAGGGCAAGTCTAGTCTTTAGGTCCTGACCCATAGCTAATTCTCATTACACATCTTTGAATGAGAACTTGGTAGCAGCATATCAAAACTGCTACTATGGCAACAAAGTGGGAGAAATGTAATAAAACTACAGAACTGAAGCAGTGACGAACATCTGTTCCTATGTTTCTGATTTGTATGTCTGCTTAACCCCGGAGCATCTAATCAACTCAGACCCAAAGTCTTGGGCAGCTCAATAGTCTGGGTGGGATGGTGGGATGCTGACCACAGTAAGGGAACTATCAGGTACAGCATTGTTATTTATTTACTTTTTTTTTTTTTTTGGTACTAGGGATTGAACTCAGGGACACTCAACCACTGAGCCACATCCCCAGTCCTATTTTGTATTTTATTTAGAGACAGGGTCTGACTGAGTTGCTTAGCTTCTCACTTTTGCTGAGGCTGGCTTTGAACTCATGATCCTCCTACCTTGGCTTCCCAAGTGGCTGGGATTACAAGTGTAGGCCACTGTGCCAGGCCCTGCCTCATTTTTATCCTGGCTCTATGCCTCAATCTTGATTTCCTCTGACCCTGATCTCCCAGACTGTCCGCAACCCAAGGAGAGATACTGCTTCTTCCTTTTCAACCACTCATCTCTAGCACCTTGCTTTGGAGCTGGGAGTAAGGACTCAACACACAGGTACCAAATGGTTTAATAAATGAGTGAATAGTAGGTTGAACAACTATTCTAGCTTGACTAGGACTGAAGGGTGTCCTGGGATGCAGGGCTTTAGTTGCAAAATTTGGAGTAGTCATGGGCAAATCAGAACAGCAGATCACCCAAGAGAATGAAATCTCTCTTCTTGGGGACAGGGATTTTTGCTCAATATCATCATATTGGCTGTTACATGACCACAAGATTAGATAGACTATAATCCTGACTGCCCATCTATTTTAGGCTCACCTATGTAAGTTTGAAACTCTGCTGACCCCTTGGAATTCCCCATGCATGGAATAAATCCTAAGAATTTGACCTTGTGCTTCATCCTTCCTGGTCTTGTGGACCCTGATGGAGGCTTACAATTGTTCTCATAAAATGAAGGCCCTCTGGACAAATACATGGGCAGGAGTGTTAGCCTTGGTCCAGCCTCTTGGATTTACTTGGCTCACCAGTCCTGGCCAGTACTGATAAGCCTCATCAAGATTTAATTATAAGCATTCATCATTTCAACAGAATAGCAGCAAATTTATTGAGTAAGTAAGCTGATAGCCATAGAACTTTACAAATAGATTTCCACAAATGTTCTGACTTATTTGACTGTGAAAAAAAATGAGTTCTCATTCTAACCAACCCTCTTCCCTATTACTTCTAGAAGGCACAAGGTTTTCAGGGAAATGGCACAAATCCATTCTCATGTATGGTAACAATGCTCCAGGCTCAGTTGAATTCTGCTGGTTTCCTGGAATTGGGGGTGAAGTGGCTCTTGAGAGGTTCCCAGCATTTGTAGTAGTTCTCATCTAAACAATTGGAGATCTTCAGTCCCCACTTGGTGACCGCCAAATTTAGGGAAGATTCAAACATAAATGCCTGTAGGAAATGAGGATGGAGATAAGAAGGGACAAGGTAGACAATAAAGAACATTTCATTAATTGTCAAGAGAAGATGTAGGTTAGCAAAATCCTCAACCCATCAATTGGTGAGGAGAGGATCTGGTCCCAGCTGGTCCCAGCACTCAGAAGCTGATGAGACCTTGTGCAAGACCTTTAGCTACTCAGGGCCTCGAGTTTCATTCTATAAAGTGGAATTGGGCACTTAGGCCACACATTATTCTCATAGCATTATGGAGCTCATTTTACTAGATCCAAGAGCAGAGATGGGAGAGTCCTGAGATATTCTTCTTCTCGGGGGTCATCACTTACCTTGGCCATGTCCTTGTGAGAGAGGACAATGTCTCTGTTTTGCAAAGGAGGAAGCTAAGGCTCAGAGCTAGGAAGTGAGTTAATAAGTTGTGGCAAGGCTGAGATTTGAGCTTGCTCTTTCAAGTCTCTGACCAAGAAATTGGATGGGAAAAAGAAAAGGAGGAAGAAGAGGAGTGGAAAGGAAAAGGCAGGAATGACTATAGCACTTTTAAAATCATATCCCAGTAGGGTCTGAATGGTGTATCTCACACTGTTCTGGATATTTTTGTCAACAACAGAAAGAATATTTAAATATTCTGTGCAACTTAGATATTTCAACTTCATCAGTAGCTGATTTTCCTACCACAGTGGCCTTAAAAAATAAGAGCAAAACCAAAAACAAACGAACCAACCTATGATTCTTATATACTCACATTAAAAAATTTAAAGAATATAGCTTTTGTGTGTGGGGGAAAGGGGCTTCACACATGCTAGGCAAGAGGTCTATCGACTGAATGACATTCCCAGTCAAGATATTTAAAGAATATAGCAGACAAAAGAGAAATGATACAGTTTTCTTGTGATACTATTTGGAGCACCCATATTAATGTTTGTTGTCTCATTACATTAACCTTCTGTTTGCCTACATCAATGGAGATAAGTGTTCTTGCCTGACTTCCTATGGCAGACTCCATGTGAGCTCTGGATGACATTTATGGAGTGTTATGTAAGGTATAAAGCTCTATTCAGGTATAGCTGTTATGGCAATTAATATTGCTGTCTTTTGCTGACTGCTTCCTAGGTGCCTCCTAGAATACTAAAAGCCCCGTCCCAGCTAAGCTACAAAGACCATATTATATCAAGTTAATCATTCCAAACTAGAATAAGAATAAGGCGTCTACAATGCCCTTAGGTCTAAAATTATATAATGGGAATGAGTGAGGGAAACTCAAAGTTGGGTAAAGTGTTGGGTACTTCTCATCGGGTATTGTGGGCTCCCAGATACTCTGGGTCTCTCAACCTAATACCTCTACATGAACAGCTCTTTCCTACTACTAGTCTAGATCCAGACATTACCTGAAGTCTCGCTCGTTGTAAAAACTGCTTCCTGGTAACAATGACTATCCAAAGCCAATTTATGGGACCAACCAATGGTTACTGTGTGACAACTCAGGAGTAGCCTGTTCACTTTCAGGAGCCTTCAGAAACAATAGCTTAAATAAGATTGTCAAACCATGTGACAGAGATATAGGGGTCTTTTAAGAACCCTGCAGATACCCTTGCAAGGGACCTCAGCATAAACCAAATCCAAGCAGATGGGAGGTACTCTATTCCTTCCTCCTCCAAGCAGCTCCACCAACTCTGGCTTTGCAGTTAAGACCCAAAGCAAATTGCACTGGACAGATGGACAGCTAGGGCTCACTGCTTAGGTAATTTATGAGCTGGGCATGGAGTCAAGCAGGTCTGTGTTATAGATTTTAAACCAGGTAGCATTGGAGACATTTGTTTAAAAATGTAAAACAAATTTGCATATGATCTAGCATAAAATTACTTCTTGTGGTCGATTAACTCTACCTCCAAGAATGCAAGAATAAAATAAAATCAAGTACCGCAGCCAGCTGCAATTGTGTTCAGCCTCAGTGTTTACAGCCGGACACCAGAAGAATACAAAACAGTTTCTAAATCCCATCAGTTTTCATTCTATGCCAAAGCAGAGCCAAGGAAAAATGAGAAAACAGCTGAGATCTTGCTCACAAGCTTTGACCAGAGTAAGGCAAAGGCTTGCTGACCCTCCTTGGCTTGAGAAACAGGCTGAAGGTGACATCCTGCCTCCCCTGCTGTTGTGGCCCTGGAGGGATATTGCCCAAAGCAGAAGACTCAGAAACAGAGCGCAGGCACAGGGCTGCATATGGATATTAATAATATTTCCTTGCATTTGAGCAGTTCATAAGATTAACTCACAACCATCTGCTGGGCTGGATAGCATGGCTTTTCTACAGATGGGAAAAATGGAGCACAGAGAAGTAAAGTGACTTGTTCAAGGTCACACAAGAATTAAGGATAAGATTTGAATGCAGGTCTGACTCCAAGTCCAAAGGTCTTCCTACACCCTATACCATAAGTCTAGTATGTATATGAGTGTGTATATTTATATACACGGAAACTTGCACAATCAGACACACAACTCTTTCTAGTCCACCTCTGTGACTTTGGAGAAAAAAAGGCACTTTCCTCTCAACACAGTTGGGGAGCTCAGAGGCCACCAGAGCCCGGCATTTAATTTGCTTACCATGGTGCCATCAGCAATCCTCTCAGGAGCCAGCCTGGCCTTGCTGGTCTTCTCAAAGCAATCTGCATCAGGGCCGTGGGGGGTCATGGCACTGTGCAGGCTGCCTCCCCCTGGCAGGAATCCATCTTGCTTTGCCTCGTAGTGACCTCGGATGAGTCCCATGAATTCACTCATGCAGTTCCCTGAGAAGGTTGAAGCAGTATTATTTTTGTTATTTAAGGCAAGAATAATAAAACATCAAAACCTCTAAAATATTATTCCTGCAGAATGCCAAGAAGATAGAGGATCTGATAAATTTTATAGGATAAAAAAATATGGTTTGACAGAAAAACAACATTCTTGGTAGGCAAAGCTCAACTCCATGGTATGTAGATGAAAGTCTTGAGTTCCGGTATCTGAAAGAAACTAGACTAGATCTAAAGAAGGCAAGGCCCAGACAAGATAATGATAAAAATGGAAATCATAATAACAAGTGGATAGGTTCCCGTATTAAAGTCATCTTCTCTTCTAGATCAGAGCTCCTTCCCCAATAGCTGCAGCACAGCAGTACATAGTGTCACCACATTTCTGATTCCCAGTCTAGAAAGATGAAATGGTGTGTGTGTGTGTGTGTGTGTGTGTGTGTGTGTGTGTGTACTGGTGGACGGTGATGTAATGGAAAGAAGCTTAGATTTACAGTTCATTATTAAATGATAATCTGTGTGACAGAATCTTGATATCTACAAAACACAAACTATAAATGATATTCATCTTAACAAAGATTATCTTTCTGTATCTTAATTGAATATAATCTTATTCTTCTGTTCTTCTATAATACTAAATCTTAAAATTGGAAAGGATTCTTACTGCTACTCAACACAGAAGAATTTTCTATTTTTTTTTTTTTTAGTTGTTGATGGACCTGTATTCTATTTATTTATATGCGGTGCTGAAAATCAAACCCAGTGCCTCACAAATGGTAGGCAAGCACTCTGCCACTGAGCTACATCCCCAGCCCCAAATTTTCTATATCTTTACTGACAGATTCCTGGATTCTACCTGAATGCCTTCTAAGAATGGAAGTTCTCCATTCTACCAAGAAATCTATCATGTAACTTAACAACTCTGGGTGTAAGAAAGTTCTTTTCTATATTAAATGGAAATGTACTTTCATATAATTTAAATTCATTGGTCTTAGTTGTGCTTTCTGGAGTCACACACAATTTGACAGACATTACCATGCTTCCACTCTTTCAATCTTATGTTTCTATTGTAATAAAGGTTTTTATTAAAATAATAACACATTTAGAGCAAGAATTAAAGAAATATAACACCTGAGTGAACTTAAGTGTCTTTCCATCTCCATCTGCCATCTACCCATTCCTCCATTCATCGCCCATTTCCTACTTTACCCATCTGCCCATCTTTCCAATGTATATAATTAGACACTATGCTAAGTTCTGTGATACAGACAGGAATAAGAAATAACCTGTTTAATGCTACTTATAGTCTGTCCTATGAAGAGTGCTGAGAATGCAAACCATGCCAGAGTAGAGATATGGAAATCACAACACTTGCAAAGTCAAATATTTGTCTTATCCATGCCCTGCCCTTCTTTCTCATATGCAAAGTACAAATGAGAGCCCAAATACTTTTGTAATCCACTGAGCAGCTGCGCCCACCCTGCCCCCAAAGTAAAAGCTGCTGTGGGATCCTACAGAGTAAGTGAGAAAGTAACAACCCTTACTGAGGGGATGAGACCCAGGTCATACATAGTTCTACTTGGTTCTCCACAAAGCAGAAATAGAGGAAAAGAAGCGAATGGAAGCAGGAAACATCCACATTTTTAAAACAGTTCTGCTCTTAAATTTGCTGTCACGCTCCCCACTCTAGTATGTATCCTCAGGGTCACCTTCCCAGCTTAATTTTAAGAAGAGAGCAAGATGGAATTCAGCTTTGATCTGAATATGAATTTAGGTGGCAATGAGTTTGGCTATAACATTTCTACATCACTTTTGATATTTCAAAGGACAGTGGGAGGGTAGACCTTGCCTTTCTGATTAAAGCTAAATCTCGTTGACTAAAATGCATTGAAATGACTGGAGGCAATATTTCTAGAGAAATAATTCTCTGCTTCTCCTTTAAAGTCACATCAAAGTAGCAAAGATTCTGAGTATTGCTAAAGCAATAGTTTTTAATGTCTCTGGCAAAACTAATTTCTAACTTAGGGTTCCCAACCAACTCAGGATCACCATACATTTATGAGATCTATGCTGGGGCCAAATTTACTTAGGGAGTCATTAAAAATTTATAGGAGGTATTTCACAAGGCCATTTGTTTCACATGGTCTGAAGGAGAGATCAAGATGAAGGAGGGTTGATATTCTATAGCACAGTAGTGAACTTGACCATGTCATAACACTCTATTATCCCTCTGCATAGGTGGGGTGACAAACCTATGTTACTATTTCTCAACAAAAGGTCTGTAGACATTCTTCTACATTAGAGTACCTTGGCTTGCTGGCCTAAAATGCAGATTTGGAGGTTCTACCTTAAAGCCAATGAATTAAACTCCATGGGGTGGGCCTTGAGAATAAACTTAAAAAGAAAAAAAGAAAGTAATTTTTTATGATAACACTTGAATAGGGAGATGCCAACATCTGACTATGAAGTGGTTTCTTTCATCCTGAGGATCTTACTTCCCCAACCTCACAGATGCCTAAGTTACCCATTTTGTTTTCTAGAATGTTCTAACTGAGATCTATCCTAGAGTCTTTCTAGAGTTCTACATCCAAAAATGACAATCTCTGGGAAGCAGAATTATACATCAAATTTTAGATTTGATTTTTCAGCTAGTTGTTGTATAGTTAAAAATGTCAACTTCACTAAATATAGCCATGACCTAATGTCTTCTTGATGATGTATTCACTTGTTGAATAAATATTTATTAGATGTGTATTATGTGCCAGACATTAGGCCAGCAGCATCAGTGAGTGGTCATAAATGTCTTCTGGCATCAGAGATGGTCTGCAATTAAATCCTGACTCTTTCAGTAACTAGCTTGTGGGGGCTTGAGACTTACTTAATCCCTCTGTGTCTATTTCATATTCTGAAAAATAAAAGGAGGACAATTATAATACCTATCTCTTGCAGCTGTTATTTAAAATAAATGAGTTAATATTTTTAAAAGAATTTATGATAGGGGCTTAGGAACTGACCAATAATCATTAACCATTAGTCACAATAATATTAACAAAACAAAAATAGTAGATTTGTTAGCTCCAGTTCTAAGCAACAAATGCTCTGTAGAAACTCCTTCCAGAATAGAGTCTCTCCCCTAGTGTAGACAATCTGCTTTGTCCTGCTTAAGTAACTAGAAAAGGCACATTTTACTGGCTCTTGAACCACGCTTAAGTAATAAACTTCCTCAAATCAACAAACAACTAATTACATCACTGCTATTCCCCATCCTATAAAAGAAAAATCTGAAAATTATGGAAACTTCTTGTTTCCTGCTTTACCAACCTTTCTGCCTCTCTTCAGGTCCAGAAAAATGGGGATCAAGGCCCTAAATTGATGCATCCCTGCCATTCTGCAGGGATTATGCTTGAGCAGTTTGAAGCCTGGGTGCAGCATGGGACTGGGGAGGCAGGATCCTGAGCTCTGGGCAAGATGGGGTGTTCAGAAACAACCTGGGCACTATTCCCAGTGCTTGGTGCTCACTGCTTTGCTGTCTCTAGTCCCCAAATGTGGCTTGGTAAAAGAAAGACTTACTGTGGTAATAGGGAGGCCTGAAAGTCTTATCAGCAACCCCCCATCGAGGTGGGAAGATAACAAAATCAGCAATGGCCACTCCAGGGCGGACAGACTTGGCAGTCAACACTGTGAAAATGGATGGGTCCTGTAACACAAAAGGAAAGGCAGAATGCACGATGCCAGGAAGGGACTGAACAATGACAAATGCATGCGTCACCAGCACATGAAGCTGCTTTCAAGTTGACAGTCTAATTTCTGATCCAATGACAGAAGTCTGGACTTCTGCTTGAGGTGCACTAATCACTCATCTGACTGTCCCCTCGCTGTGCTTGAAGCAAAACGAATTCACACCAGCTAAGAGCATTCTGAGCTGCCTTTTCACCCTGCTGAGCCCACATTATCCACACCCTGCTACCCTACTAATCTGAGAGCCATTGTGTCTGCCTTCCAATCTTGGACCAGAGTGTCAAGGAGCTCCAAACAAAAGATATGCTCAGAGAAAGGTGGACACAGAAATAAAACAGCATTTAAGTTTTGGTGTTGATGGGCTTCTCTTTGGGGGGATCAGAGATTCCAGATGGTAATCATGGAAAGTCACTGGTTCATTGCTTTCTGATCAATTAACTCTCAGATCTAAAATACAACATTTATATCATCTATCTATCTATCTATCTATCTATCTATCTATCTATCTATAACTATATAGTGATAACTATATATCACCAACTTGTTGGTGATAGTGTAGAGGGGTTAGGTTGAGAGTCAAGATTATGCTTTTAAAGATCTTTAGACTCCTTCAGTGGAAAAGCTGAGATTCAATTTAATTGAAATTAACAATTGTGTTCAATTTCAGATGCCATGCCAACATCTAGGGAGTCCAAGATGATCGGGATCAATTCTCTGCCCCATTAGCTCTAACTGAGGGGAGAGGAAAGAGACTATCTCTACCCCAAAAAAGATCAGGAAAGGCCTGAAAAAGCAGGTGTCCTTTAAGCCTGGTGTTAAAAATGATCAGAAGAAAGGAAAGAAGGGAGGGAGGGAGGGAAGGAAGGAAGAAGGAAAGGAGGAGGGAAGAAAAGAAGGGGGCCTTTAATCACAGAAAAGAGAAACAACATCCAAGTGCACAGAGGTTTTGTTAAGAGGAGAGATAGTTAAAACCCAGGATGCATTGACAGAAGGAAGAGGGGCAAGAGGTGGTATTAAAAAATGAGTCCAG